>NC_044327.1:118186806-118812362 GCF_007399415.2 Gopherus evgoodei
GAAAACACACATATGCACGTCCCCGCCCCCAAATGCCCAATCGGACTCCTCTGTTTCCAGATCTGTTTGTTGGCTCATGTGCTGCTGCTCCCATTTCTTGAAAATGTTTGAGATTTTGAAACTTGGTGGTTGAGAGAGATACCTCCCCCCAGCATAGCATATAGCCCAGTGATTAGGGCACTCATCTAGGACATGGGATACCTGTGATGCTTCCTGGGGTAGTCAGGGCTTTGAGGCACCTTGCTACCACCTGCCCTCAGCGTGAGGAAACATTATCTGTACTTGCTGGGGGTCAGCTCCCCAACTCAACAGGTAACACAAGAACTTTGCTCTAGGCCTCTCAAGCCTGCTGTCTCCCTGGAGTGTCCAGCCCCTGTTCTTCTGGACACTCCTAGTTTTCACAAATCTGCAGCTTCCAGAGAAATGGTATGTCTCATGTTACCTCCACCTCAGATCACCTCTCCACTTAACACACAGCACTTAGATGTGTTTTTAGTGAAATCAAGTATAAGGTTATTTAGCAAAGCATAGAGATTCAATTACTAGCAACTAGAAGTATTGGAAACAAATGGTTACACATGAAATAATATCATAACATGCATTCTAAAACCTAAACTTAATTAACTAGATACTCTCAATGTCCTGTGAAGTAATGTTCATCCTTGCAGGATTTTACAGTCAGGTTTGGCTGTGATCCTCCTTCATAAGACAAGTACACTGTCATCTTGCCTCCTCGGTGAAGGATCCTGTGTGTTTCCTTGCATCCCCAGACGTACCCAAACAATCCTTTATCTTTAGTCATAAACAGGCCAAATAAACTGGTTTGTTTCATCCTGTGAATTTCCTCTTTTATAGATTTCACAAACTTTTCTTTTGTCTGTGGCTCATTTTGCAAATAGACTACATTGTGAGACATACAATACACACATGACCAGACAGGGAGATTAACATCTATTACCTTCTGCCTGAAAGGAACATGTCTCCTACTGATCTGCCTTATCTCCAAGACCTTAAGAACCTTCAGTATAGATACATAGCTCCTTTATATATTATCAGTATATGCATTTTGTAGTGATTAATGACAGTGGGCTACTGGCACTCGCTAGAGACCTCACATGCCACCTGTTGGTGAGCTATTATGCATGTATCTGACCCAGGGGCCCCTGTAAAACCCTATCTAGCTTGGGTGCCCTCTGCCAGTTGGCACCAAGAGGTCCCTGGGTCACAAGACCCAAGGTCAAGTCACTGCTCTACCTGATTTAGAACCTGGGTTAGGGTTAGGTGCGTGCCCAAACCACTAGATTGTTGGCTTCTGGGGTCAGTGGCTGTGCGTTTCTGGTTTTGACCAGAAATACCATCCTGAAATTGAGAAACCTTTCTGATGAAAGTTTAATTGAAATTGATACGTTTGCACAAAACGTTTTGGTTTTGAAGATTCAGCATTTTCCATTGGAAAAAAATGTTCTAGCAAAAAATCCCCAACCATCTGTACAAGAGAATAAAGGTGACACAGAAGAAATGGAAAAAATAAGTGTTTCACCTAATTTTTTGCAATGTGCATATGGGTTATCCAGACTCTTCTGTACGTTTGATAGCTACTCACTGAATCCATTTGTTCATCCCCAAGTGTAATAACATTGGTTAAAATGGCTATATATACATGCACTAAGAATCTATAAAGCTATTAATTATTAAAAGTATGGTTTTGGGAACAGACAATATAGACTTTGATTGCAGAGTTGTTGCTAGTTTTTCTCCTCTGAGTGTCACTTTCATGTTCCTGAATAAAGCTGGGAGAGCCATTCACAACAAAACGACTTATCCAGCAAATTCAGACCTCTTCGTTTAGTCAGAAAACAGGGAATTTGGCAAACCTTTGTACACGGAACTTTGCTCAGGTGAGTGTTGAGGGTAAACATGTGGTCAAAGTGTCAAATAGTTTACATCTTTAATGTGGAAGTTTGTCGCCATATAAGCAACTTGCTTTTGTGTTTGATCTTTGATGCAGTATTTTTTCCCACTGACTGAACTTAGAGCAATGACAGCCAGCCTTAGAACTGAAAATGGTAGGAAGTTACTTTGATTTCTGCTCACACGTTAGCTTGGATTTTTTTGTTTATGTTGTTGGTAGTTTACCAAAACTAGAAGATGTCCTCATTTTTTCCTTCACCCACATTTGTGATTGGCTCCACATTGTAATGTCTTTTTTCCCTATTGAGCAGTGCTTCCACTCATCCTTTCTGTTAATTCTGGCTCTCCATAAGGCTGTATTGTTTCAGATAATACCCATTTTCCTATATTTGTCTTATTTAGCTATTCCTTTGCATTTTACAGTGCTGAATATCTTGTCAAAAAATGATTTTGAAAGAACAAACAGCTTTAGGCAACTTCTGAAGTGCTTTGCTTTTGTTAGTTTCCAGTGCAAAGCAGTCTGTCTGAAAATATTACCATGTTCTCAGTTAATTTAATTTGTGCATTTCAGTATCCTGGTGGCTCCTGTTTTTCACTATATCATTGTTCAATAAGAATGCTATATTGGCACCACATCTGACACTTGATTATTGCTTTGATTTTATCCATATTTCACAGCTATGCTGTGAGGACGTCACAAGTTACTGTGTCATAGACCAGGAGTTTGTTTGTAGTCTCTTAATACCTTGTTTCTGCCATACTTCTAAGTCTTATTAAGGCAGCACTATTTTTTTCTAAGTTGACTTTCTTTCAGTGAATAATGGCTTGGCCCGTGGTCTTGAAAAGGGGTGCATTTGGGCAAAAGCTTGTGTCCATCTGTCTGCACCTTACTGAAAGTTAAGGGCTGTGGGTAGGGGAAAAAGAAAGTTCTGTAGCATGCAGGTTGATAGAAATAACATTGTTTTAGGATGATGGTAAACCAAATATTTGCAGATGGTGCTCAAAAGAGCAGGTGGGAATAGGGTAGTGTTGATAATTCATCAGCCAAATGGGTTAAATGGAACAATTCTAAATAAAGCCTCAGACAAAATATTGCTACGAACAGCATTATTTCATTTGATAAGGTACGTGCTGGTCCAAAGCTGTAACTATTTGCTTCATATCATGCGTCATTTATCTTGCCGTTTGCTTGCTTACTGGTCAGTTATTTCTCCACCCTCTGATACCAGCATTAGTGAGTGAATTACATATATGGCGCCATGCTGTATTATATCCTATTTTTATATATTTATATCAGTCTCATGGCATTAGAGATTTGAGATGGTTGGTGCATTGATGATTGGGTTTAATGGATGGTCAGTTGAAGGCTAGTCTACTGCCCTACATCTTGTACAGAGCAAGTGACTTCCTGCAGTTGGACAGAATCTAATCTCTCATTGTGGGCTTTTTATACTTAACTAGAGTAGCTGAAGCAATCATTTAGTTTGAATTTCCATTTAAAGATACCTTCCAGGCCGATAGTGCATACTTGTATCCATCAGCCTGAAACATAGGTTAGAACCCTGAGCAAAGGATGGGACTGGATTTTAGGTGAGCGATGATACCTCTGCTCAATTGCCTAATACATGCGTAAATACACCACAATGAACATGATGCATGGAATAAAGATATGGAAGCTTCTTAAAGTATCGATTAAAAAGGTATGAAACCTGTTCTAAGAAGTCAAAGCTGTATCATTTCGTAAAACAAAACATACTAAAGTGTTTTCTTCTTTTTAGTCCAAGTGGTAAGAAGTTCAGAAGCAAGCCTCAGTTGGCAAGATACCTGGGAAACACTGTTGATCTCAGCAGTTTTGACTTCAGAACGGGAAAGATGATGCCCAGTAAATTACAGAAGAACAAACAGAGACTAAGGAATGATTCTCTCAATCAAAATAAGGTTTGTTAGTAAATACACTGTGTTTAAGTGTATCTATGCTACTTCAGATCCTAAAATTGCCCTTTCCTCTAGTGCATTTAGCAATTTTTTCTGCATAAAGCACCCTGCTGCTCAGGGTTGTGTGTATCTGTGTATATTTATCTTTTTAGTTGTCATGGAGGTGGAGATTTTTTTGATAGAGGCAATATTCTGCTACTACAAGGAACAATCAAGGTGAGGCTAAACCTGGAACATCAAATTTAAACAATAATTCGAGAGTTGGCCCGTGTTTGTGATTTGAGAACAAATTTCAGTAGTGTTCATTTGATGACCGATAAGGCTTAAAGCACATTTCTAAATTAAACCTGTTAAGTTAGTTCGTGTCAAGAGATTATCCTGTTCACTTGTCCAGCTTTTGCCCTTGTTATGTTCATCTTCCTGTTCTGAGCTAAAATGTTTCATATTTTTTCATATGTGCCAGGAAGCTTGTCTTTTGAGGCAGTTACATAATATTTATACAAACGTTGGGGTCTTTTAAAATTATGCATCCAAAAGAAGCAATTTTTTTTAAGCTGGGGTCTGTGAAACGATACTGCATCAGGCTTTTTTATTAATAGGAAAATATACTCCTCTTTTGGATAGTGCTTAGGAGAAAAAAAGGGGAGCTGGGGGACTAAAGCACACACAGGCAAAGATAATAGATGCAGCACGTTAGGAAAATGACCAGTAAAGCTGTGGCTGCTGACACCTAGATACCATAGTGACGGATGCAGTAAGAATGCTTATACTGTAAGGATTCTTTCCAGAAGTTGTCTGTTGGGTTTTTAAAACAAGTTGCAATGTTTTCATTTAAATTAGCAATTATATATTTAGACAGTGCATGAAAATGCATAATAAGCTGCATCTGGTTTCTAGGACATGGATTACCAAGATTAAATTAATGGCAGATGACAGAAGGCATGGACCACACAGTTCATGCTGATCTTTTACATTTAATGAGAACATTAAAAAAAAATAACAACACCCCACAGACATGCACTTTTTTGAAAGGGCAAATAATGGAGGAGGAGTACAGTATCAGGAAACTAATTCAGTGAGTTTTGCAGAATTTTATATATAAAAGTCTGGGCCGCATTCTGATATTTACAATAGTGCAACTTGCGAGTAATACTCTTGAAATCACAGAAACTATCCTGGGTTTACAGTAGTGTAAGTGAGATCAGAATGTACCCTACTGTTTGTCCAGTTTCTTAAGCAAATGTCATTTGTTAAGATCTTATGCTATTTAAAATCTTTACTTTGTGGGCTACTGGATTATTTCTTCAGTAGTTATTTCAGTCAAAAGGACTTTAAATTTAATCTTGAAGTTTGCTGTTTGTGAGTTCTAACACACAGTTGTTAGAGCAGTTCATCTTCTAGTAAACCTTGCAACTGAATTCTTATACAGTACCTCTAACAGATTTACCTTGTCATGTTTGTGCATACAGTTATTCACACATACTGTACTTCTTGTTAGTCTTGTACAAACAGTTTACCATGACTGGTTTCTAAATCATTTGCCTCTGTTTTATATTTTTTGCAAAGGACGAAGTATAAAACTGCAGCTAAACTGTCTTTCTCAACCATACTGAGGCAGTTAAATATATAGCCATTAATGGCTATTAGCCAGCATGGGCAGGGATGGTGTCCCTAGCCTCTGTTTGCCAGAAGCTGGAAATGGATGGATCACTTGATGATTGCCTGTTCTGTTCATTCCCTATGGGGTACCTGGCATTGGTCACTGTTGGAAGACAGGATATTGGGGCTAGATGGGACCTTTGGTCTGATCCAGTATGGCCGCTCCTATGTTCTATGTTCTTATATACAGATGGTAATGGAAAAATCCTGTTTAAACCAAAAATAAATAAATAAATAAATCCCCTCTGCCATCATTAATTGAACATATTAGTTAAGGTTTTTTTTTATAACTTTAGCTTGAAACCAGCATGTAGATACTGTAAGTAAGTTTTTTTCTTCTTTGTGCTGTTAGCATTTATGGGTCACTTACAATCTGTCATCCGGTCTTCAAACTGCACAAACTGCAAGGCATCTGATTAGATATCAGTGCACTTACTGAACTTACAGAATTAACAATAAAACCCTTTTGATTGATGGGCTTTGTTGTAAGCACAGGGGAAGGAGGAGTTTTGCTTCAATCTTACAGTAATCTTTTCAAATAATTTGTAATGCCTTTAATTTGGACATTTTAAGTATTTAAAACTATTTTGCTGATTTGAGAGCTTTCTGAAGAGAGAACTGAATAGGAGATTCAGAGTAGTTTTGAATAAGAACTAATAAACACAGTTGTTTGCCGTTACTGTTATGCTGTAAAAATGCCTTCCACGATCCTTTCAAATTGGTGGTTGGCTTTATTTTGAAAGAAAAGTGTATTAGACTACTTTCTAACCAAACATTTATGTAATGAGTGATCATCTGGTCTGAAAGTCTTGGAAATAATATTGTGGGAACTTTCTAAATCATACTCCGTATGAAGTGTCTTTTCCAGTGGACAGCCTTCTGGAAAACATTTCTGCTAGCATTAAAATATTATGTAAGAAAGAATACAGCTGAGTGGGGCATATATGTGGCACAATGATACATTGACAGGCCTGACAGATGATATAATACCTTAGTTCCTGGAAGGGCAAAGGGACTTTTTTGGGGAGAGAGCTGCTTTTAAAGGATGTTAATCAAGCAGCAGCAGAACTTGGCAGAAAAGTCTTTGGCCTTTAAGCCCATTCTGATTAAGAATATTGAGCTTTCTTTAACAAGTATATTGGTAACTGAATACCATAACTTACTTTATGTGTCTTAAATGAAGTGATGTTTATTAGACCAATTATAGACATTTCATTACATTTTACATTGTGTCCTTTATCATGAAGGATTCCAAAGTGCTATACGAATGTAGACTATGTGAAATACAGAGGTGATACTTCATCCACCGCTAGGATGCAACTGTTGGAGCAACACCAGGAAATGATGAATGCTAGTTTATGGTTTCATTAAAAATTCTCAGTTTGAACTCTGAAAATCAACCGCACACTGTACTGCATAATTATAATTAATTATGATTTTCTGTACGTCCAGAAGTATACAGGGAGCTGCGTCAAAACAAGTAAAGCTGAGTTCCCTTCTTACCAGGGGTCTGATCCAAAGCCCACTGAAATCACTGGGAGACTTTAGGGACTTCCTTGATAGCCCACTGAAGTCAGTGGAAAGTACAGATATGACATTAGAAGTGAGGATAATTAGGACACAAAAAGCAGACTAGGAAGAAGGTAAAGGCATGTTTACAGAATACTTTTACATTGATTCACTTGTTGCTTGAACAGTTCGACAGACTCCTGCTAGCTGTCAAACTGAACCTCCTAGAAAGTGATTGATATGGAAGAGCCTGGGAACTTTCCAGGGCCATGGCACCACAGAAATTTGAAGCCCAGACCAACCCTGGCTGACTCCAGGCTAGTTAGGTGTCTGGTAAATCTTATGTTCCCTCATAGTTATACTTGTTTTGCATTTCTCTGCAACTATAAGGTCTAAAAGCTTTTTAAAAAATGAAATCTTAACAACTCCAGAATTTGATTGCTTACGCTCTTGCATTCCCCATGGAAAGCTTCCTATTCACTGCTTTTAAGTGTATGTGTGGATTCTATACGAATTGTCACATACACAAAATACAGCAGCTTGTTATTTGCCTCTTAGTAGTGTGCTAGAGTATCACAGTTTGTTTTGTTTATCCGTCTCCTGAGTGACTATAGAAAGATATCTAAAGAAACATATCTTTAAAATAAAAATTGAAACCAGAATGAGATGAAAGATCACACAGTACTTGTACAGTATCTTTCATTTCACTGAATAATTTCAGGGAAACATTTCAAAAAAAAAAAAAAAAGATCTCAAGTTGCATGCACAAAATGTCTTGAACGCACAACTCAAAATGCCTTTTATTTATTTGATTGTTTATTTTTAAGTGTCCCTGGTTGTTTATAGTGTAAAAGTTCTGAAATTAAAAAGTTTGTTTGGGTTTAAAAGTCTCTGGAGGTAATGCCAAAAGACTTGACATTGTCTCAGAAAAGCTGTGGAAGACTGGTATTCATGTCTAATTTGAAAGTGCTTGTGGAATCTAATACACTTAGAAATGATGGAGCCAAATACATCCATTATCTTAACTCCATTGGCTTCAGTGCAAGCTTTAGATCTGTGTCATTTGTGAAAAAATTGGTGACAACACAGTATTTTTAAAATAAAAAAATCCCCCTGTTTTTGATGGAAACATTTATATTCATTAGCCTGACACAAATTACTCTTACTGGATGCAAGGCAATCTGAAAACATCTGATTTCTTTGCCTGCTAGAAAATTAGAAGTGCATAATGTAAGAACATTGTTGCATTTTGGTGACCCTCATTGTCTAAAGCTGCTTTACTGTATTAACAAATGCACAACAATATTTCAGACTTCCGCAAAAGCAACCTAAAGCCCTCAGTCCACCATGAAAATTTCCAGCCCTTCCCCATTGGAAACATCTTCAAAATGAGATTTGCAAGTTACCATGTGTTAATTTGTTACCACTCATTGGGCTACTACTTAGGGCATATCTGCACCAAAACACTAAGCAAAGTTGAGGCATATCAACTAAAGGTGTGAAGTCAGTGCACATAAATTAAAAATGTTAACCTCTGTGTGGATGCTGTCATTCAGGAGTAATTATTTTGCTGCGACTTAATCCTCCTCCAAGAGGAGACCACTTTATTTCTTAGTGAGAGGTTGGGGAGGGTGGGGGGAAGGAGAGTAATGACCTCCTACTTGTAAACATAGGATGTCCTTATATGCAGATTACTGTAGCTTTGGCCTTATGAAAGTGAACAGGCAATTTGAGATCTAGTTCTACAGTTTGAAAAGTGCTCAATAGGATGTGAACAATAAGTGGCACACTCATGAATGTTTTAAAAAGGAATCTAGTAAAGCTCTGTGGGTCTGACGTCATTGGCAGCAATATTTAGAGGATTCATTGTTATAACACATGGCACTAATACAGAGAAGGAGATCACTGTCTGTAAAAATCCCTTCTACACAAGGAGATTTCTCAAAATAGAAGCTATTTAACTGCAAACAAAGGCATAACATGATCCAGTTAGAAGCTCAGAGACACATTCAGACTAAAAATAAGAAAATGTTGTAGCTTAAGATCATAGACTTGTTAGGGGGTGCTGGTCAGGCCTTTAGGTTGAGTGGCTGGTATCCAACCCAGACCTTCAAAGGTTCTGGACCCATTTTCCTTACTGAAGGAAATATGACTTAAGAATTGTAAATCAATATCAGTTTCTATTTTATAAATTTTATTAAAACTCTAAAACTAAAGTTTAATCAAGAAAACATATCACCAAAGCTAACCTTAATAATATTGAACAAAAATAAAACACTAAAACTATCAAATCAGACAAGTTAATATTGGAGGTAAATTACCAGCTGAGTACAAAAATAATCCCTATATAAATTCTAAGGATTCTAAGAATGTGGCTTTAGTTGGGATTTATAACCAAACAAAAGAACTTCACCAAATCAATCATATCTATAATTTGCATCTGATTAAGTATGTATATACTTATATTGAAACCAGTTATTCACTTTTTATCTGATCTTACAACCTCAGAGCCAATTATAAAGCTCCCTTCTTACATGGTGGGGTATCCTTTTCCTCCCTTCCAGCACAGGTATTATAAATACAATCTTTAACAGAACATTCTTGATAAGCACAAGTTTAACAATTATTATTTATCAGAAATTACAGATGACAATATGAAGTCTCTCAAAACTTTTTAAAACACAGAACATACTTTATGGGAAAATATTTAGGGCTGTTTAATCCTGGGGAACTTCATTTTTTCCAGTACCTGTCCCATGTGGCTTTATTAGGTGTCAGCACAGATGTGTGTGCACCCAGCCACACTTTCACTTTTACACTCTGAAAAAGGCTGGGACGTTCTTAGTAGGGCCAGTGTTTTCTGGAAATGGGCAATATTGCTGTGTTTTTTCCCGTGAAATTACCTTTCATTTCTGGAATCACTGATTCCTTATGAGTTTCTACTTTGTGCTTCAGGCATTCGAGCCGTTTCCTACCAATGTCTAAATGGTTAAACATGAGGATAACATTAAAGAATTCGGCAAAGATATGTTCCATTTGGATGTAGGGAAGTTATTTGGTACAATTTGCAGTGAAGTTGTTGATCACATTAAAAAGGTGTGCATAGTCAACCACATTAAAGGTCCATGTCAAGTTGCAGCCATGGAAAACAGAAAACAAAGGGCAGAGGGTGGCGAAGTGACAATAGCAAAGACACAGTTCACAATTACTGGTGTGCTTGCATGACAAATGGAAAATCAGAAATAAAGAAAAAGGTAGGACAAGAATGAGTGGAGGCCTGTTGCAGTGCAAACATCCCACTAGAAAAACCAGACAATCGCAAAATGAGAGAATTCCTAAACAAACACATATGAAATGGGGCCTGTATCCTGCAAGCAAGTACAGTGACATGAGTCTATCTTCCCCATGTCTTTGAACTAAACAAGCAACAACTCATTGCTGAATTGAAGGATCAGCATGCAGCTGTAATTGTGCAAGAATATACAGACAGCCTAAACCAGTATGTTGCAAATGTTCTAATGGAGCTGATGCAAGTTTCAGAAGATTTCCCAGCTGCTGCCACGCTCATAGAAACGGTAGACTTAGAACACGTTAAACTACTCTACAGTTGCACAAGCTGTTATAAAGACCCTTGTACACCATGAAATTGACTTTTCGAATGTAGTGGCTTGTGTGACAGATAATGCAGAGTATGTGTAAAAGTCATTCAAAGACAGTTTAAATAACATTTTAAACAACTGCATTGATGTGCCTGCTGGGCACACGTTACAGCTTTACTATGTGATTGCCGGTGCCATTTGTATATGGAAGTGGACCGTCTGTGTGCTCTAACAAAAAAGCTGTTCTTATCGCCCTTGGAGTTGAAAATCCAACATTACCACTGGAACCAGTTGTAACAAGATGGACTACTTGATTTAAAGACATAGACTATCACGGCCATCATGTGGAGTATTACAAGGAGTTCATTGTTTGGGAAATCGAATTGGATGATACAGCTGCCGTTTTAGAGGAGCTAAGTGTTTTATTGCAGAGTGAGTTGCTTGTGGCAAATTTAATTTTTATTGAAGCAGATGCAACTCCACTTGTTCAGACACCACTTATGTTTGAATCATGGTTGACATTACCAACAGAAGTGTACCACGTGGCGTCTGATCTGCTGGCAATACTTCAGTACAGAGGACAGAATGCACTGTACAATCTCAAGCATCAAGTTTTTCAGAGCTGTGTAGCAAAATTGCAGGGGTATTTAATTTTTTTTCATGATGTGAGAATCCTTGATCTCAAGCAAGTTTGTGTACTCTCCTGCAACTTCAGTGACTATGGAGAGAGTATACTGCTGCTGAGTTCTGTATCTGAGGGTGAGCGAGCAGTTTACTTGAACATTGTAAATTAACTTCCTAGTACCAATAACATTTCTCTCTCCAGTTTTTGGAAAAGCATGGACAAACGTTTGCCAAGGCTTAGCCAGATTGTTTGTGTTGTTTTGGCAATCCAGTGCAATTCAGTTGATGCTGAACGCAGTTTCTCCAATCTTGAAAAACTGCTAACCCCGCAACGTTACTGTATGTGATTGGAAAGTATGAAGATGTATACGCAAATGAGTTTTAATTTATCCTAAGTGTGTGTCAGTAAATATTTGTATGCTGATATAGGTGATATACAGATATTTGCAATAAAATGTTAGTTTAAGCAGAAATGTATTTTTTATTGCAAATTTTCCCTTGCTGTTAGATTGTTGCATAAAACAATAATCCAGCTTTCATTTTAATTGTATAGTCTTGTGTGGCAAGAATTTTGTTTTGTGTTTATACTGATGATCACTTAATACATTTTTTAATATTCTGAAACTGAAATTTTTTTTTTTTTAAGTCTGTAAACGTAATGTCGGCTACCACCTTTTTTGTGCTGTAAATAATTACATATTGCTCAGGTTTGTCTGTACATTTTTTTTATATTAATATAATGCATATCCAAAATTTCTGAAATAAAAAGTTTTGAAAATCCGAAATTACTCTGTTATCATGGACGAAAACACTGGCCGTAGTTCTTAAGTATGTGGGATGTGTTAGCCAGCAATTCATAAAATATTTGGTATTTTCTGTATCGTCAAAGTTTTTTCAACCTGTGACATACCACAAATATCAAGCATAAGACCACATGTGAGGAAACTAGCATACTCTTATCTGGATCATATATCCTAAAAATATTGTCACCAGTCTATGGAAAATAAAATATAATCCCCTTTTATAAAAATACCTAATGAAAATACCTGAGCACAACAGAGCCAGTCATGCAAACATTCATTTATCAGTAAAAATAAAAATAAGTTCACACTTAAGATACATTATGTACATTTTCGCCTGAGCTAATCTAAAACCAGGGCAATTTTTTCATTCTTCTTGGAAACAAGATTTTACAGTAAGTATCCTAGTTTGGAACTAGATTACAGGTCAAACATTTTATCTTCTAAAATCTCCATATTGATAGAGAAGTTACTTAAAGCACACCAAGATGAAACAAATTCAAAATATAATTTTTTTTTAAAAAAATATAGAAGGTATTGATATACAAACAAGCTATTTTCACAGTAGTGAGGGTAATTAACTATTAGAACACTTTATTAGGGTTGTGAGGGTTTCTTTGTCAGTTAATGTCATTTACTCTAAGATTTAAAATGTTTCTGAAAGAGATGCTCTAACTCAATTAAAGTTATGAAGATCCTGGATGAAGGATATACTACAATCTGTGTTTATGTAGGAGGTTCAATTAGATCTATTTTGGTCTTAATATCTGTGAATTTCTGAAAAATACGTTTGTTTATTACTTGCTTTGAATATTGGAAGGCTGAATTTGTCATTAGCTTTCTGACAATAGCTCATTTTGGCAACAAGTCATTTAAATAAATAACATATTTTCCAATAAGGAAAGGTGGGCTGTCATGCTGCTTTATTTCTCCATGGCATAGAAGTAGCCTTGAAACTTTTAAACCTCAGTTTTTTTCTTTAAAATAAGTGAGTTGGTTGAAAGGTTAGCTATCCAAGAAGTCATTAGTGCAGTAACAACAAATTCTTTCACAAGTCAGTAAAAATGGGTTAATCCAACAGCAATCTGTTATACGGTCTTTGCTAATTATTATTATTATTTTTTAAACAGGGTAAACCAGACTTAAATACGACACTGCCAATCAGACAAACAGCATCCATTTTTAAACAGCCAGTAACCAAAGTTACCAACCATCCTAGCAATAAAGTGAGATCAGATCCACAACGAGTGACTGAACAGCCACGACAGGTAAGAAGGTCATCAATTCCCTGTTGTTACGATTCAGAAAGTGGTATTATGACCTGAGATCTAATTGGCTTTGGTTTAAATTTAAGACAGAATAATTTGCATTCCAGGGGAGATTTATATCCTTAATGCGATTCCTGTTAAGTGTCTCTTCTTTTAATAAAAAGAAGTGTAGTGGAGAAGAAACTGAAAAGGCTTGATTCCATGCATGTTAAAATAAGTGTGTAGGAGGCTAACTTCATTCATGGTTCTACAATTAGAGAATTTCACTTAGTCATAATACTTTTTTAAAAGATATCCCTGTATTTTGACATGAAGCATCAAACTTCATTGTGTTGTCCTCCTTACAGCATTTATTCCTAAAAAGTTCGCTGTTTTATAAAGAGGAGGGGATGGAACATACCTTTGTAAAAGGCATTTTACTGGAAGAAAGCTTTACATAAAACATTAAAAAATGCTGTTTTGTGTCTCTTAAATTGATTAAATCCTCTTTAAGGAGACTTTTGATGAATGCTCATTTTCAGAAAATAGTAGAGTATATTATTATAAACTCTGTTTTGTACAGGATGTCATTTAGATCCCTTTCTTTGTATTGATGTTTGATCATCTCTTCACCCCAGAGGGATCTTCATTTGAAAAGACATGAACAAATGCAAGAACTATCACCAGGAACTCCCTGTTAGCTAATTATTAGTGCTGTGTATATTTGAGTGAGATTTAAAAACAGTACCTGAAGGATCAATGTAATCTTATTTATCAAGTTCCTGTAAGGTTGCTACCATCAAATTAAGATGCCTTATACATTGGCTGTTTAAGAAGAAAATACTACAGCACTTATTTATGTATTCGGTACACTCTCATGGCCCCTTTCTTATTATAGAACAGAGGCTAAGTTCTGGGGACAAACGTGCTTTTAACATTCATTCCCTATGAAATCCAGACTACTTCTATCAGCATTGCTCCTCAAGGTTCCTGTGTGCAGATCTTTTAAGAAATAGTTTTGACCTATCACACGTGATTGGGCTTGTTTTCTTAAAGAATCTACCTAAAGAATTTGGATCCTACATCCTGTGTAGTGTTTCTTCCTCTTCAGGTGAGCCAGAAAAGAAGAAATTTGGAGCCATATTGGATCATCTTGTTATAGAGGTCTTTCAGCAAGATTTGAAGTTCTCGACTTGCCTCACTGTTGGTCCCACGAGGTTCAGCAGGGACCATGTAAGTGTATCACATCCAGATCTAAAAGATACATAACTGCATGGGTCTACAACCTCTTATCACCACATATTCTTTGGGTTTTCCTTGAGCGACTACACTTCCAGTGCCAGGCTTTTCCTTTCAGTGTGGCTGCTGCACCACTAATATTCACCAAACTGGGTGGGAGGTATAGCACCTTCATTCTAGAGGAATGGACCTCTGCCAGTTCATACCTTGATGACTGACTCAAAACCCTTCCCTGGTTGTCTGCTCCCCTACCTCCCACAAATTTAGTGATTGAGGTCTTCTACAACTAGTCTCTTGATCTTTATGTGAAAGAGTAATCTCTCCTCCTAAAGATTCCCATTATAGATGACTTTCAATACTCAATTGGGCAAGGTCTTTGCCTTCTAAGAGAGGGTTTAATAAATTAAGAAGATGGAATGAGATCTAAAGCTAAGCAACACCTGCTATATTGGACATCCTGGTTACTTGTGAACAGATTCCATTTTCATCTTTTACAGCATCACTTCTTGGTAAGAGGACACACTGAATAAAATCACTAAACAAAATGTTGGTGTTCTGAGCAGAAGAGGTTTCTATAAAGATCGGTGACATTTTTTATTGGTTTTGGAGAGTTGGGTTTGAAATAGTTATCCCACCCCTGGTTCCCTATTAGTGCTGATTTTAGACAAGAATTTTAGGGCTGTTGTTAACTTAAAGCTGTGTTCTTGTTTTCTCCAATGTACTTCATCTCTTTGGAATGGTCACATAGATCCCAAGAACCTGGAGACATCATTATTTTTGTGTAAATTTGACTTCTAAAGCACAAGCTGATGTGGCTTCAGCTTGTCTGCAATTTCCCTGGGTCTTTAAAGGCACTGATTCTAGCTTTTTCTTCTATTCAGTAAAGCTCATGTGGTTCTGGGTAATGCAAAGTTAACAGTATGCAGAAAATCCAAAAAGCTTAAAATTCATAGTGTTTCCATTGCTTGACTAACCCTGTGATATGTAAACTCACTAATCTGGATTGGTGGGGTACAGTAACAAAAAAATACCCTTTTCATAATTGCTAACATAATTGATTTGAGGGAACCAACCATGGGAGTGAAATTCAGCTCAAAGATATTTCCCACCATAGTATTTGTATTCCTTTCCAGCCTGTCTGTTGTTAGGTTTTCAAACCATAAATTTGGATTGTTGTAAAAGTCCCTGCTGGAAAATTTATAAACAGTACATTTTTTTTTATTATGGTGCAGTAAACAAAGAAGTTAAAGTATCTAGTATACAAACTTTCATCCAAACTATGTCTAGAGACTTTCCTGGTACAACAACTTAAAAAAAGAAGAAGAAAAAAGTAAAGAAGGAAGAAAATAATCTGGAATCCTAAAACCCTCTTTAAAATTTAGGGATGGACGCAGATTCTCCCAGCACTTCCCAATTAATCTCCAGATAAACTGTGTTAGAGACTGAGTTTATAAAGACTTCCCTGTGCTTTGTGTTTCAGGAAAGTCACAATTCAAAACAGACAATAGATTACTTATTTACATTGTAACAAATATCAGTGCAATAATTTGACCATTGATTATATGCTTTTCATACAGGACATGTAAATCTCTTAGAAATTAGTCTACTCCATGGAAAAATAATCTATCACGTGATGATGATAGAAGTCTTTTTTGTATATAAATTGCCAAATGGTCCAGAGGGATCTCAACTCACCACCTCTGTGTGCAATTGCACATCTGCAATCACTTGCGTGTGTGTATGCATATGATAGGTTTTATCCTAATTGTGCATTTTAATAGATTTGCACACAAATTCTGTAATTATGCACATTCTGCTGAGTACAGAAGAAGTCCAATGGAGTGGTTAGGCCCTGCTTACTTTCCACAAAGCAGGGATTTGGTTCCCTGTTAGGATCTTTTACAGGACAAAATAATGAAGCAGGACTGGATACTGACAGTTCAATTAGACTCTGAGAGAGAACACCAGGGTTTCCCAACATTTCATATTGTAGAGCATCTCTTAGTAGTGAGTTAATCTCATGAGTACTCTTTCCAAATCAAAATGAATTCCTCCCACATACAATCAGTTTCCCCTCCAAACAAAATGCATTTCACACTTTCCCCCACATAGACATTCAAAATAAACTCCCACTGCAGTTGATGTTGCCACCCCCATGAGCTCCACACATGTACAAATTTCCCCTGTGCTAAAACTCAAGTTCAATCAACCTTCTACCTTCAGGCGTCCTGGTTTCTCTATGCCTACTTGCATCACTATTCCCCCACTCCTACCCCAAATCTCCCTCTAGGTACCTCTTTTTTTTCCCCCCTAGGTACCTTGGTCTGGCCTCCTTTCTCTTCTCAACCTTTTTACCACCATCTACCTACCTCCCTCCTCACAATAAAAGTTGAAACCAGATTTTGCCAACATTCCTTCTGAGCCTGACTTTTCACATGGTGGTCTCAATGGCTCCTTTTTGTGGTAGCTATCCCCTTAGTAATCCCAGTATTTTCTTTGTCATGTGATAGCTTCAGAAGTCATCAATCTGGTGGCTTCCTAGGTGGTGTTGCAATGAGATTTCAGGCAGCAGCTCCTTCAGGTAGCAGATCTCTCTGATGGTAGCTCCTCCATGACCTTGCAGCAGCAGCAGCTTCCTCCTTTTATAGAGCAACAGACCGTAGTGGCATCTGTGGTTCTATGCTTTTAAGTGTCCTGGCAGCAGCTGCCCACAAAGGATGGAGCCAGGATCATCATGAGGCTGCGCATCTTCATGTGCCACTGGAAAGGGCTTTTAGACCACAGAACAGGAACATCTGGAATACATACAACCCTTAAGGTCTTGGTTCTCTATCTTGCTCGTCAAGAAGGAGGAGTTCACACAAGGGTGTGAGAAGGTGGAGCTGCACATC
This sequence comes from Gopherus evgoodei, assembly GCF_007399415.2. NCBI lineage: Eukaryota > Metazoa > Chordata > Testudines > Testudinidae > Gopherus > Gopherus evgoodei. The sequence goes on from NC_044327.1 coordinate 118,204,221, forward strand.
TAGGATTCCCAGGTCTATGTTGTATCCTTAGGAGGGGACTGAGTCTATTCATTGAAGACTGAACCTTGCTGACAAACTACTTCTTTTTTCCCCTCACTGCTGAACCATTGAATGCACTTCCAACTTCTGTGAATTGTTTTAAAATCCTCAAACAAAATTTTTTTTTTCCATACACTGACACCAACCAATCCAGAGGCAGTTTGCTAAAACTATATCATCGAAGCACGGTGGTGTGTACCCACATGCTACCAAACTTCAAGTCTGTCTTATTCACACAGTCTTGTAGCTACTTCACTCTCTTCCTAAATTACTCTCATACCCAAAACTTGTTTTGGGGTCTCGCTCCTTTGATTTTTATTTTTTACTGCTTGCATTTTGTTTCCCTTCTTGTAGGCTTCATTTTCTTGCCTGTTTCATTACATGGACTAGAAACCCTGTCTTCCAGCCATTGCTGCTTGTCTTACTGCTTCAGAGTTATATTGCATTCAGCTTTGGCTGAAGTTAAGCAGTCAACCTTAGACTGCTACCGAGAATCGCTCTGTGGATGAAAAATGTCAGAATAGCTATTGGCTTCAAGAGCAGTTTCATCAGTAAAAAGCAGAAAGCCTGTCTCCTCATCATTTCTAAAACTGCATCTTCTCCCAGTTACTGCTCTCTCCCTTCTCAACCAAAAGGATACCAGATGTGGCAGAACTCTCTACTGTGGCAGTACTCTCTACCCCTGCCACATACTTCCTTTTGAACATGGAGTGGGGATTCCCAGAAGAAAGAAAAATAATATAGACCAGTGGAGACCCAAGAGCAAGACCTCAAGTCTACAGGCAGTAAGTTAGCCAATCAGTTGCTTAAGTTAGTACTGCTGCCTATTCAGTGTTTCACATCTGACAGAAGAATATTCAGTGACATGGCAAATCAAAACTCCTTTCTTCCTCATGGATTTCAGTATCCCTGCCCTCTAGGTGTCTGCTCTGTTTCTCTCTCCAGAGGTTACTGCTCCAAGGTGTAATCAAAAGCTGTACTATTTGTGAAGCACATGTTCTCTCCTTGAAAACGCAGGACTCCTTGGTGCTAACTAGCCTGAACTTTTTGACCTCCAGGGCATGCTACAAAACCCACCTGTTTCTTCCCCAAAACTTGAACACAAGTCTCACTTAGTGAATAGGATTTTTTATGTAGTGGATATTTTGAGACTTGACCAGTCTAAATAACTCTACTTGGACCATAACTCCAGTAGATACCCCGTTATCTACTGGAGTTATGAGTGTAGTGCCTTTAAGTATAAGAGAGCCTAGGGCAAACGTTTTGTTTGTATATTTCAGGGTAGATTGATTTAAATCAAAACTAATTGAATCACTGATTTTAATAATGATTTAATAGAACAAGCAGAAAACCGATTTAAATAATAGATTTTAATCATTGTGCATTTGTACTTTTTAGGTATTTTCCTAAAGAAAGGTTGAGTCTCGTTAATTGGTAACTATTAAAACATGTTGATTTTGCAAAATCAATATAACATTTACACTAAATTTGGTGCTTCCTTTTGCTAATCAGGAGGATACACCATACACATACATACATTCTCTTTAATTACATATCATATTTACTCAGATTCCTAATTTTTACATTTTTATTATGTTTGAAAATGGTAAATGATTCATTCCTTATTAACTGGATGATTAATTTTTTTTTTTTTACTTGTGATTATTGCGTCAAGCCCAATTTGGATAGAAATTCAAATTCCCTTAAAATGCACAAAAACAGCATTTTAGTTTTATGCAATAAAAATATTAACTTAAGTGTTTGATAATAAGAAAAAAATGTTTATCAAAACATGTTTTGCAGTTAAAATTGATTAAAGGAAGTATTTGTAGTTAGTGAAATTAACTGATTTGTGGTCACCATGTCCTTCAGGATTTTAGAATTAGTAAATTGTGATCTCTCTCACACCTAGATTTTATTCATAGATTGGGAAAAGGAAAACAAGGTTTCCTGCCTTTTTTTAATTCCCAGTTGGTTTCTGAACTTGGAATGAACTAGTGATTGAACTGAACTAAGTGAATAAACTGAAATGAAGAAAATATTCTCTCTGCAGCTGCAGAAAAGGCTACTGCTATCTAAAGCTGGTTTAGCACTTCTGCAGACTCTGGTTCCAGGTGCTTAGTCAGTGACTTCCTCTTTTTCAGTAGTTTAACTTTCTTTGAAACTTGGGAGCAAACATGTATTGCTTGTGTTATTTTTTGTATTTAAACAATTTAAATAGATCATAATAAATTGTCAATTTCCAATTTATTTTAATATTTTTTTAAAATAAACCTCTTTAATTTAAATAAAAATCTGTTTTAAATAAAATCTGATTTTTAATAATTTTTTTGGGTGCTGGTATAAAATGAGATAAGTGCTAATCACATTTGTCTTGCCAATGTTTCAGCTCAGTGCCTTCACATTTCATTTGGTTTACATAATCCATGAGAATCTCTGGACTTTTGAACATACACAAGTTGTTCACACAGTCTAACCAGAAAAAGATCTATCATAGGAATTAAGGAATCAGATGATATATCCCAGCTGATTCTTCGATCCTCCCAAAATGAAATTCCAAAAGGGGTTGACTCTCTTCACTTCACCCACTTACCTCAGGATAATCCTGAGCAATAGATGGGCCTTGTAACATTCCCTAAGGGTCACATGTGCTCACTGAAATAAGATTTGAACTTTGACTCTGCAACTAAGCAGGAAAAGTAGTACAGAATAGGATGTAGTGGCTGATCCCGAGTTGAATAATGTATTAAATTAAAACCATTGCATGTATTTACATTGTTATGAGCTGGGTGAATCCTTCTTGTGGTTGAGTTTAAAAGCTAATGCAATCTGTTATGTGAACACACCCTTAATTTAAGTTACTTGGAAGAGAGAGAGTTTCAGGGACCACATCGAAAATAAGGCCTAATAGAGTTTGCCCAGAAACTAGTATTATGTTATCTCTCAGAGACAGAGCAAGAAAACGAACAGTGAGAGAAAGAGGGAGAAGTAAGAAAATCAAGCAGAAGCCTGTGGGCTCAGAGCGATTCTGGGAAAAGCTAGAAAGAGAGATTTTGCGTCTGTTGGCTAAAGAGATTTAGAGCTGGGAGCTGAAAAACAGCTCCTTTTGTTCTTAGTTTCTCCTGCATTTGGAGAAGCAGGACTTTTTACATTCCTTGTAAATACATGATTGCATTAAACAGAATACCAGACTTCCATTTTCCAACTGGAAATGCTCCAGGGCATAGGTGCAGATTCTGCGGGTACTCAAAGGGAAAAAATGGTGAGTGCTGAGTGCCCACTGGCAGCCCCCCAAGCCGTTCCTTCTGCTCCCCCAGTGCCTCCCATCTGCCGATCAGTGCCTCCTGCCCACCATGAATCAGCTGTTCCACAGCGGCCAGGAGGCGCTGGGAGGCAGGGGGTGGAGCGACGATGGAGTGTGTTCGGGGAGGGGCTGGAAAGAGGCGGGGCAGGATGGAAAGAGGCAGGGATAGGACCTTGAGGGAAAGGGTGGAGTGGGTGTGGGGCCTGGGGCAGAGCCGGAGGTCAAGCACCACCCGCCCTCCATGGCACATTAGAAAGTCGATGCCTCTGTCCCAGGGCCCTGAAATTTGACTAGCTGCTCAGGTCAAAAAGGGGCATCAGTATTATGCCCCAAACTACTATTTTAAAAGTTGAATACATGGGACAGTAACAGGGATGCCAGTATCTTTGTACTGACTGCTGCTCTTGAATGTAAAAAAAAACAACCCTAAGGAAATGGAAGACAGGTTATGAAGTAACAATTTACACCCTCAATCCTGCAAATTGCTTCAACCAGGCATAATCCCATTGATGACACTGAGACACTGAACAGACGCAGGGGTTTAGAGTAACTTGCACAATTAATGTCTGAAAGTTTAAATTAAAAACTTTATTTGCACTTGACGTAAATCTTACCAAACGATTTGTGTTTGACAAATAGCTAATTCATGGGACTATTTTAATGGAGTATCTTTAAGTGTGTTGCAGTTGCTTTTTGAACTAGCTGTTCCCTTAAAAATACAAGCACTTCCAACTACATCTGCAGTTACCTCCATTAATAGATAGAAATCATGAGTCATACATTTATTATATAGGGATTCAATTTGGACACTCCTGCATTCTTCACTAAACATCACAAAGTGGAAATCTTATCTTGCTTGAAAGGTCCTGGAAAGCTTTGGATCTTTCCTTATGTTTATTCATATTTACTTCAAGATTTTTCCAACCACTGGAATATATATATATATTGAAGAGGAATAATCCTTCTTTTCAGGGGGATAGAGTAGATGACCTCTTTTTTTTCTTCTTTTTTTTAATTATTGTTAACTCTTAGAGATTTCTGACCTCTGGATTGGTGGATGTCAGCAAATGAGAGCAGGACAAATTTCCATCAGCTGGAAACTTGTGTTCTGATAGCTTAAATGGCCACTGATTTGAACCTGAGAATGGTCCTTCTGGAAGTGAATATTTAGTGCTTTTTCTTTATCTGTGAGCATCTACTTTGGAAACTATACACTTAGAGAAGCTGACACTTTGTTGCATGTTCATTAGTAAAATCTTGTAAATGGTTTTGGCAGATGGTACCTAAGGATTATATTGTAACAATTTTCCAAAGCCATTTTCTGTTAAGATTTTTTTAAACAACTCTCAAAAACTGATAATATATACTAACAGAGCACAAGTACCCCTAAGAGCTTACTGTAAATGCGTGAGTTGCACATTCTGTTTTTCCCTTGGATTGTCGGATAGTTACTTCTAAGAAGTTGGCGAAAGAAGAGCCTCCCTGCCTCTTCTATGCAGAGTTACTGTTTCCATCTTAACCTCTTGTGGAGACTCTAAATCATGTATTGAACTTCTTGATTTAATACAGTATTGAACAACTTCACAGATTTTGTGATACCTGGTAAAATATGTCTTATTAATCACAGAATACATACATGCATAAAATTTGAGTTGGTTGTAAGGGTGTCATTTTCATGACATTTCCTTGTGCAGTTTTATTTCGTAGGTGCCGGTCTCCTCAACCCCCTTTTTAACAGATGGGGAACTGAGGAACAGGGAGACTAAATGATTTGCCCAAGGTCACATGGGAACTCTGTGGCAGAGCAGGGAATTGAACCTGGCTCTTCTGTGTCCCAGGCCAGTGCCTAACCAATTGGTCCCTCTTTCTTCTCTATTAAACTGTATAGTAACGGGGGGAGGAATCTAAATTTCTAACAACTAATGCAAGGAATATCAGGAAGAGACATCACGTCTGTAGCTATCACCATAAAAGAAGGATTAAAATGTAGCTTTTCAGTAATTAAGCTGTAAAGTGTCTTATGCTTTACATTATAATAAGTAAGATTGCCCTGTCCTCTTAGGGCCCAATCCTGCACAATATAACTCCTGTAGGCAGTCCTGTTGACTTCCATGCACATACTTCCAATGCTAAGGGTTTGCAAGATTTGAGGGTATGTCTATATTGTAGTTAAAAACCCATGATGGGCCCATGCCAGCAGAGTCAAGCTTGCTGGGCTCAGGCTTGTAGGCTGTTTAATTGTGGTGTAGATGTTCAGGCTTGGGCTGGAGGTTGGGTTCTAGGACCCTGTGAGGTGGGAGGGTCCTAGAGCCCAGGCTCCAGCCAGAACCCACGCATCTACGCCACATTTAAACAGCTTCTTAGCCTGAGCCCTGCAAGCCTGAGCCAGCTGATAGTGTCCAACTGCAGTGTAGACATACCCTCAGACAGTTAGTCTTTGTGTTCTGGAGTACTTGTTCTAATCGGATGGGCAATCTCTTATTAGCAAAGTGATTCCAATGCTTAGATACCTTTTTAAAAGTAACAATATGAGGAATGACATGGAAAAGGCTAGTGCACTCATGGTAATCTTTTTAGTAATTTTGGGGCAGCTGTGTAAAACAGGCTGTTTCCATTTATTGCACTAAGGAAAACTGGCAGCTCATAGCTGTATTGTATTCAGTGGTTACAGTAATAGGGAGCCTAATCTATCAGAGAATCTGCACCAGGATTTAGACATTCCAACACTGAGCATTACAGCACCTAACTGTTAGGTGCCTAGAAAATCACAGTAACAACACTATGTGACAGAGTTCCTCCTCTGCCTTGGTGGGTCCTGCACTTATTGGCAGATTTGCTCACCTCAGTGATCTTCCCCACGGTCTGGGTCAACTTCTCCTGTGTCTGATCAGGAGTTTGGAGGTTTGAGGGAACCCTGACCCACCCTTTACTCCTGCTTCCAGCCCAGGGCCCTGTGGATTGCAGCTGTCTATAGTGCCTCCAGCTGCATGACAGTTACAACTCCCTGGGCTACTTCCCCATAGCCTCCTCCAAACACCTTCTTTATCCTCACCACAGGACCTTCCTCCTGGTGTCTGATAACACTTGTACTCCTTAGTCCTCCAGCAGCACAGCCTCTCACTCTCAGCTCCTTGCGCCTCTTGCTCCTCTCTCACGCTTCCTCTTCTCTGGCTCCCTCCCTCCCCCTGACTGGAGTGAGCTCCTTTTTAAACCCAAGTGCCCCGATTAACCTGCCTTGATTGGTTGCAGGTGTTCTAATCAGCTTATCTGCCTTAATTGGTTCTTGCAGGTTCCTGATTACTCTAGTGCAGTCCCTGCTCTGGTCACTCAGGGAACAGAAAACTATTCATCCAGTGACCAGTATGTTTGCCCTCTGCCAGACTCCTGTGCCTCACTGGTTTGGGGCTGTCACAACTGTTATCCATAAAGCAGAACAGGGCACCTGTCTTCCTATACGTAGAACAGGAAGAGATAGATGCCTTAGATGCTATCCACAAGAGGAAGCACACTAATCACAGAGCTGCCTAAGCTAGCCAAAGGGAGATGCTGACTAGAGGCTGTTTACTAAGCCCCACCTCTCTCTCAGAGAGAGGCTCACAAGTCTGTGCTGCAGGGAGGTGCCTATCTCTGCTTAGCAATCCACAAACAAGAACCAGCCATCAGCAGTCCAGCATCTTAGATACCTAACTCATTCCTGCAGGAAGTGCTTTATTGTGCCTGCCTGACTCCACACAAAACAGGGAGCTGGTTTGTGTGGCCACCATACACTTTAAGCCCAGTGCTTAGAACGCTCACCTGGAATGTGAGAGAGCAAGGTTCAGTTCTCCCCTCTCTGCCAGAGGGAGAGAGAGATTTGAATAGGGGTCTCCCACCTCTCAGGAGAGTGCTCTAATTGCTGATAGTCTGATGTACCTCCCTAATCTCTCCTGTTGAAGCTCTTCCTCTATAGATAAATAATGAAAGAGTGATTGGAGCAGAGGGATTGTTTTCACGGTCTCGCTTTCTTGGTCTGTTCTACTATGAATAAATACTCAGTCATTGGGCCAGAGAGAGACATGATCCACATTTTTTTCTTGGAAAAGTGAAAATATTGGGGAGGCAAAGTTATTTTATGATTTGCCAAACAAAAGGCTTCACTTGAAAAAATCAAAATAATCTAATTGTGTAAGTGCAAAGGATCACCAATGGAAACCTGGCAAGGAAATAAAGTTCTACCCACCCTTGCAACTGTGGCTTCACATTTCCTCATTACTTCTCCCACCAGAGAAGAAAGGTAGCTTAGAGCTGACAAGTCAGGAGATAGTGGGCTGACTTTCTGGCTCTGTCACAGATTCCTGTGTCACTCTGGGCAAGTCACATAATCTCTTTCCTTCAGTTCCCCCTCTATAAAAGAATACTTCCTTATTTCACTGGAGTGCTGAGAGAATGGCCAAAGAATGTATTCCACACTAACAGGATGAGGGACTCTATTCGGAGAAACAGTGACTCTGAAAAAGACTTGAATCGTGGTGGATAATCAGCTGAACATGAGCTCCCAGTGTGAGGCTGTGGCTAGTGTAGAAATAGGGGTATATTGAGTCAGAGTAGGGAGGTTATTTTACCTTTGTATTTGGCACTGGTGCAAGAGCTACTGGAATCTTGTGTCCGGTGTTGATGTTCACAATACAAGAAGGTTGTTGATGAATTGGAGGGGTTCAGAGAAGAGCCACGAGAATGATTAAAATTTTGGTAAACATGCCTTTTAGCAAAAGTTTCATGGAGCTCAGTCTATTTAGTTTGTTAAGAAGAAGGCTGAGAGGTGACTTCATCAGTCTACAACTACCTACATTTGATAACTACCCAAATTTGATAATAGAGGGCTTTTTAATTAGCTAGAAGAGATATAACAAGATCCCATGACTGGAAGTTGAAGCTGGATAAATTCAGACTAGAAATAAGGGGCAAATTTGTGTTGAGGTTTTATAATCATTGGAACAACTCACTAAGGGTTGTGGTGGATTCTCTATCACTGGCAATTTTTCCACTGGATATTTTTCAAAAAGACATGATTTTAGTTCAATGCACAGCTATTGGTCCTGAAGCAGAAAATACTTCATGGAAGTCCGATGGCCTGTGTTATGCAGGAAGTCAGACTAGAATGATTTATCTATTTTAAGTATTTATATAGTCCCTATCACCATAGTATCTGAGCACCTGACAGTTCTTAAAGTATTTATCCTCATAACATCCCTGTGAGGTAGGGAAGAACTATTAATCTCCCTGGGCACTGGGCTTCCTACTCCAAGTTCTTTGCATATCCCTGCTCTCCAGATATCCATCCTGGAGCACCCATGTTTCTCCCAGTGCCTCCCCTGTATCTCCTATTACCTAACCTTTCTCCCTGGCACCTCATGTCTATGTGCGGAATAGAGAGAGTGATTTGGGGAAGCAAGCTGGTGGCATCAGAGAACAATAGTTTCTGAAAGGAAAATCTACTCAGCAAAGAAAGCCCATCACACCAAGTCTTAGAGCCCCTGGTCAGTTGACTCGGGCTCACACAGCTTGTGCTGCAGGACTAAAAATATCGGGGTAGACATTCCTACTCCAACCCTCATCAGGTTTCAGAGCCAAGGCTCCAGCCCAAGTCTGAATGTCTACACTGATATTTTGAGCCCTGCGGCCTGAGACCTGGGAGCCCACGTAAATTGACCCAAGCTCTGAGACTCAGCACTTTAGGTTTTTCTTTGCAGTATAGACATACCCTGTGGTGTAATCTCTGTGGGTGGAGATGGAAGTTCTTTGGTCTTGAGTGTTTAGCTAGAGTAACAGGGCACAGTTTTTGAAAGGGAGTATTTTTGAAACTTTCCTTTGCAGAAATTAGTAGTTATTTTACTAAAATAACTCATTTGTCCTCCGAAGAGTTGTGCCAAACTGAGACTAAAATCAATGATTAAACTGAATTAGAAGGATTTAAATTCTTTTTCACTGCTTATGCATTTCTCAATGTACTCTTAGTTATAGAGTTGTTACTTACACTTGCATAGTAACTAAAACATGGATTTCTTCAGTGTTCTAGAATTTTAAAGGCATTGTCACTTTATCCAAAGAGTGATATTGGTTCTTACAGGAAATCTATTACACTTCTTTGGAATACAATGTTTTAAAGGTACAAAGAGTGGCAAATAATACAAATGAGACTCAGGATGCTAAGTGTATACAGTTAAAAAAAATAAGATGCAGGGGAAATAGTATGTGTCTTCAACTACCATCAAGGTACATTAACAATATAACTTAAGGGAGGGAGATATAACTTAAGGGGGGAATCTATTTCAGAAAAGAGTAGGACAGGAAACCCCTGGTCTGAAAATGAGGAAAGGAAAGCTTCAGCTAGAAATAAGAGTTCAGAAATTGGGTGAGAGTTCACAGGAAGAATTTTAGGATTCAGATTAAGTATTCCTAGTTGTATGAGCAAATGAGGAGTGACAGATATCTAAGGAAATTCTTGAGTCACAGCGATGTCCAAGAACAGGTTAGAACAATCTGTCAGTGGAACTATTATAGTCAAGTAGTCCTACAATCAACACAAGTGTGGGGTCAAACTGGATGATCCAAAGGTCTTATACAGTTAAGATCCAATTTGTAAAACAATCATGAATATTTTGTTGTCCAGTTAAGAGAGCAGTGGTGTTGGGTGACTATCTGTAGAAAATTAATCTCTTTTTACCTCCAGCATTCAAAGTAGGTAAATTATCATTCGCCCACTGGTCCAGATGTCATGATGGAAGAAGCACAAGAATTCCCACAGCAATTTGCTTGTCACATTTTCCTGTTAGTGCTTAAAAACAGTTGACATTATCATTAACCTTTTCCTCCCCATGGATAGTGCCCTCTATCCCTGAGAAAATGGTTTCTCTTTAATGATTCTTGTTCAGAAGTTTATTGCATTTCAGTATGAACTTGAGTGTTTTTTTTTAATGAAGGAAGCCTGAATATATTGAGTACACTCATTAATTCCAAAGTTAGGTGGTGAGTGAAGGAGGGGGAAAATCAAATGTTATAGCCGCTAATCCCTTACTGTGTGTGCTCTATATCGGAGATCCCAACTAAGTGATACATTACTAACTTGCCAAGAATGAAGGCAATGCCTAATTTTATTTCAAATGGAACTTATTTCTACCTGCTTTCAGTGTTCAGAGGTGATAGCTGTGGAGACTAAATGTCCAATTGTGCAGAGTGTCGGCTACTCATACATGCATGAGCTAAGAAGACCACAATGAGTGGACATGTTGCCTCTAGCCAATTTTGGGAGAATTTTTAGGTTTTTTTTTAATGAACTTCACTAATATGGCTGGTTTGGTATTGTATAAAGAATTCGGAAGTACTGGCAGGAGGAGCCTAAGAGTATGTATATGCTGGGTTTTAAAAACTCACAGCAGCGAGACTAAAAGCCTGGGCCTACAGTCTTGGGCTTGTACTACGGTGCTAAAAATAGCAGTGTAGACTTTACTGAAGCTTAAGCAGGGGGTGGGCTTCAGAACCCAAGCTCCAGCCTAAGCCTCAACATCCATCCTGCTGTTTTTAGTGCGAGCTCTATGAGCCTGAGTCTCTAGACCTGGGCTCTGAGACTTGGTACCACAGATTTTAAAACGCAATGTAGATGTATCGTAAAAGGCATAACACTGGTAGGTAGAAGTAGAAAGAAGGAATCTGTACCCTTCTGTAGGAGTATCTCAGGCCACTAATCCATTTTTTTTGCCTGACAAACAGGTGGCAGAGGTAGAGAAAGTGGACTTATTTTGAGTTATATTTCAGATAACTTTTTTAATTAGAAAATACTAAGGGTTTGATCCCACTCCCATGAAAGTCAGTGACAAACCTCCTATCAGTGGAAGAATAATCGTACCCCAGTCTTTATGCAGTAAGTTGTGTGGATATTAAAAATGATATTACTCCTTTTTATTTAATAGAGTGCTGTTGTAGGCCACCAGTTATCACTTTCCTTGTTTAAGTGTCCTATGTGTTTTTATTGTGAATAAACTCTATGCTAATATAAGCATGATTCTGTTTGTGCTATGCTTCCAAGTATATTTTTCTTGGCTAACAAGCAATCTCACTTTCCATCTTTCAGCTTTTCTGGGAGAAGAGGCTACAAGGCCTAAGTGCATCTGATGTAAGTGAACAAATTATAAAATCCATGGAGCTACCTAAAGGTCTTCAAGGTACTGTATGCCTTTAGTAACTACGGTATGCCTAGTAAGCAGAATGTATAAAAAAATGATCATGTTATCTTTTCAGATATTCTTAAGCTGTTACAGTATGTATCTCCGACTTTGATTTACTTTAGTAGCCCTCAGATCTTGACATGTGCTTGCTGGCAGAAACACCTGTCTCCTCAAAAGGGTTTTCTCTTTTATCGAGTTACTAACTTAACTAATATAAAGAATATTTCAGAGTTGTACTCTTTTCTTGGCACAAGTGCAACTGATGTGAAATTTAGTTAAGTTATAGGTTACAGTTAGTCACTGTTTATTCTACCACATTGGAGACATCTGTAGGAATTTGAAAGAGTTGTGAAAGACTTCACTACTACTTGCCAGGATTGTCTTCGTTCCTTGTGGCACTGAAGTAAAGAGAATTGAGATACCAGTATAGATTAATGTTAAAAGCTACAAAGAGAAATTGTATTTCAAGACCAAATGTTACATTAATAAGTGTACTTGAAGACAAAATAATTGCTGAAGAAGGAACCCATGTTATTAAATTGGTTGACCTTCTTTGAGGAAACTGTAGCCAATTTGTAAGTTAGCACTTTACAAATAGCAAATATAGTAGATATATCAGTTTTTTTACTGTAAGTTAAAATTACATTAACATGATTTCAAAGTCATTTGTTAAAATGTCATTTGTATTTCATAGTCAGTATTGCCATTAAATTTGTGGTCTTAAAGTGTATGCTCATACATCTGGATGACATATTATACATAGTTGTCTTGCAAACAGGAGAAATGTATGACTTTAAATGGCAAACTGCCATGTGTACCTTGTATAGCCATCTGGTTAAATAAATTAATTGTGTTGTAATTTACATTTTAGGAGTTGGCCCAGGCAACAATGATGAGACCCTCTTATCTGCTGTTGCCAGTGCTTTGCACACCAGTTCTGCACCTATCACAGGGCAACTCTCTGCTGCAGTGGAAAAGAACCCAGCAGTGTGGCTCAATACATCTCAGCCCCTTTGCAAAGCATTCATTGTTACGGATGAGGACATTAGGTAAGGGAATTGAGACACGAAATTTTCAGTAAAATGTAAATTTTTGTATACTGAGCTTGCTGTTCATATCTAATGAAAAAACAGAGCATATTCCAAAACATTAAACAGAATCTTGTATTTCCCCATTTGAACCTGTTAAGTGTGTCTGTTAAACTACAGAATAAACTGGTTGTTTCCTAAATATATTTGCATTCAACAGAATCAAGAAAAACGCTCTTATGGCTAGAGTGCTAGCCTGAGCCGTGGCAGACTTGGGTTCAAATCCCTGCTCTGCCGCAGACTTCCTCTGTGACCTTGGACAAGTCATTTTGTTATGCTGTGACTCAGTTCCCCATCTGTTAAGTGAGGATAATAGCACTTCCCTACCTGAAAACAATGAGGCATTCAGATACCATGGAAATGGGGGTCCCAAATAAGTACCTTGGATAGATTTTCATTGATAAATTTGTTTGTAAAACATGAATACCCATTTTTCTATATGGTTTTTGAGCCACTGAGGGTCTGAGCTCTATTTTAGCCACCATTTAGCTTTTTGCAATATATAAACTAGGCAGGACTGGAAAAGCTGGAGTCTGGGTCCTTTTGCTGGCAGCTCTTCACCTTGTAGCCTTGCACTCCAGTTTTTCTAATTGACAGAGCTGGGAATCAAATCCAAGAGTTTTGGCTCCCAGTTTTGTGCTCTAACCACTGTAAGCATTTCAGCTTCTGGAATGCTGAACATTTCTTCCATCAGTTAAGAAGTCTTCTGAATAGTGTTGAGTAGGGTAGTATAAAACTAAATTTTATTTATTTTTTTTTTTTTAGGAATGATTCATTCATGATTAATTATTCTATTCACTGTCATGCTTTTAATTTCCAAAACAGAGAACAAATATTACGTTCGTATAATCTGAATGTGATGTCACTGCCTTTGTTCTATAGCAGGAATCGGCAACCTTTGGCACGCGGCCTGCCAGGGAAATCCGTTGCCGGGCTGGGATGGTTTGTTTACCTGCAGTGTCTGCAGGTTTGGCCGATCATAGCTCCCACTGGCCGCAGTTCGCTGTGCTAAGCCAATGGGGGCTGTGGGAAGTGGCGTGAGCTGAGGGGTGTGCTGAGTTAGAGAGACTGAATGACATGCTGAAGTCCTCCCTAGGAGCTGGTTTCAAAGCCAGCATGGGGAACTGGAGTTCCTGACTTCCAGTCCAGGGTCCAGAGCTGTAGCCCATGATGTTTGTTGGGTTTTTTTTGTTTTTTGCTTTTTTACCCTTTAAGGAATATCATCTTAAAAAATAAGACTTCTGTCTGAAAATATTTTACCTGTTTTGTTATAGTATGATTTTAGGTATTAATTGTAACAGTAAAACCGAAGGACTGGGAGAAGAATTTTTTCTGTTTACTTGTCACATTTGACAGCATTTTATTCATAGTATGGCAGCTTTTCCTGTGCTGTCAGTGTGTGAGGTGTTTTTTTTTTAACTTAACATAGGAGAAGATACACTTCTTAGAACAAAATTATAAAATCACAACAATTAGCCATGAGGATTCAGGGGCAGTGGCCAGTGTAGGATTATTTTAACTTTAAACTTTGTTTTTCATTTCTGACAGTAATAAACTTCACACAGAGACCATGTAAGAAACTAAAACAGTGTAAAAGGTTGCATCCTATTATACTCTCTCTGTTATAACACTGCAAAAAAGGTAATAATTCTAAAAAACATAAATTGCATTGAAAACTTAAGGGATTGAGAGAAAAAGCTTTGCTCACACCTGATCAGAGGCAAGTAATGGCAATGAATTTTGCAAACAGAGCATAACAGCTACCTCCACAGAGTAAAATGATTGCCAATTTGAGCCTTGGGTAACTCTTTATTAGGATAATTACCACCATTACCAATTTATTAGAGGCTACTTACTTATTACTTACTTATTAAAGCCTACAAAAATTGTAAACACTTGTGTAGAGGAATATCCATCCTTATTGTATGTTAGGATGAAGAATATACTGTTTTGTGTATTTGGGATGGAGTGAGGGTTGTAAAACTGGTCTCAAATGAAAAGGCACTAGTTTTGTGAGACATCTTTTGTGCTTCTGCTATAACAGCAGCTAACTGCTATTTCTAGAGCTGTGTACGTTTTTGCTGACAGAGCAGATACAGCAGTGCTGGTACATAAGCAAGAAAGTAAATCAAATGGAGCTGTATTGGCCTTCGCAGTGTGGAAAAAGTGAGGGGGGAAATCGTAGAGGAAGTTCAAAGAACACTGTAAAGTGGTCATGTACAGTTATTTGGACCAACATTTGCCTAAAAGAACACTTTATTTTGTCTTCTCCTCTGTATCTATAGCAGGGGTAGGCAACCTATGGCACGAGTGCCAAAGGTGGCACACAAGCTGATTTTCAGTGGCACTCACACTGCCCGGGTCCTGGCCACCCATGCAAGGGGCTCTGCATTTTAATTCAATTTTAAATGAAGCTTCTTAAACATTTTAAAAACCTTATTTACTTTACATACAACAATAGTTAAGTTATACATTAAAGACTTACAGAAAGAGACCTTTTAAAAACGTTAAAATGTATTACTGGCACACGAAACCTTAAATTAGAGTGAATAAATGAAGACTCGGCACACCACTCCTGAAAGGTTGCCGACCCCTGATCTATAGAATAAAGTGTATAAATGTAAAAATCATGCTAGGCCCATTGTATAAAAAGCTAGATAGTTGATGGTTTTGTTTTCTTGTACAATCTATTTAAAGTATGTTCAGAGTTTGAAACTGTTGATCTTGGTTTGCTCTGTTATTTTAGGCATGACATGGTTTCTTGCAGTAGCATATTTGCTACAGTTAAAACTAGTATAACTTAATTGTAATTTGATTTTTGGAAGGTTTGGCTTCTTCATATTCCCCCAGCCATTCACATTCTTACAGTTTATATTCTTCAGTGTAATACTTTCCTACCTCCTCTGCCCACCACAAGCGTATACAAGTAGCAGTGTTGGGTGGTTCTAGTTAAGAAAAATAGCCACCAGAACATATGTTCAATGACCCATGTGTCCTATCTTGCTCCACAAAAGCTCCTAGGGTGAAATTCTTGCACCATTGAAGTCAATGGCAAAACTCCCTTTGACTTCAGTAGAGCCAGTATTTTGCCTCCAACCTGTACTCTAGTTCTTTCTTCTTTTTTTAAAAAAGATGAATTCATTGAAACTGAGAAAGGTATTTATTTAATAACAGGCAACCTTACATTTTATTTGATCCAAAGAGAGAAATGCAGCCATATTCGAAACTCAATCCAAAATCCTTAAATTAAAAACATAAAGTGTTACTTACAAAAGCATTTCAAAGTAGTTATCTAACATTTAGTATTCAGGACTAAACATTTTTCAACTTGACTAGGAAACTTGCAGCAAGAATGTCAAGTAACCTTGAGTCAGGGATTTTACTTTTTCTTCCTGGTGGAAGAGAGGTTTAATTATAAATAATTACAAGCTTATGTGTAATTAATATTTCATATAATCACCAGCAGAGGGCACTTTTGCATTGCTGTTCTGCTTTTCCATCTGTACAAAGTACTGATCTTTAAGAAAAAGCTAACTAACTTTGGTAAGTTGGCAATTTCCATAAAAGTTTTAATAAATTGGTTTTGAATCCTTATGTTGCTGCTGTGTTGCTCACCTGTAAGTGCTTGTTGTGTGTTAAGTCAGCAACTTTATTGTATAATTGATGAACGCAATTCTCATGGCTTTCAAACTATTTGATTAAATCAACAAGCTCAAAGGTATTCAAGCACTTGCAATAGTTTATGCAATGATGTTGTAATTAACAGACCGTAAGTAAATTGGATCAGTGAGGACAGCTTTCAGTTCCATGTGATGTGTAGTCACCATTTAGACCTTGCAAAACAAATAAAATATGTAACACAACTGATCTTGGGTACCAGCTGATAGGTCAGTGACCATGGACAAGCATCTAGACTAACTGCTTCACCATAATCTTCTGCTTGTGACACTCAGGTCACAGCTGAGCTGATGAAGGAATTGCTCCATCATTTTCTGCATTCTGTCTGAAGAATTCCCATAGGTTTTAGTTGTCCAGTTTTTTAAGAGGGATATTTGTGCAAATGAACACCTCTGTTAGTCAAATTAGGGAGCTACATGGTTCTGGGTTTTCAGTGGAATTTTGAAACAAGAAAATCCCAATTTTTTTTTTCTTCCCAAGTAAAGCTTCACTTTGGGTTTCTGCCTTTCTCTTTTGGCAAATGCCTGTCAAGACACTTTCTGGTAGTCATCTACAATAGGTACAGAAGAGTTGACCTGCATCGGCGTATAAAACTCTTGGTTGATACTGCTTCACATGATCTGTGCAGACACCTTTTTAGGCTTTTAGAGACATCCATTTTCTTGTTTGTGTTTCCCACCTAGATTGCATTTCGATCTATTCACAGTACAACTCTCTATGCTACACATGCGTACAGCACTCTATGGTGTATAGGCTGTACAGTTGGCTAAGGTGATTTTTTTTGTATGAAATACATTATATTATATACATTTTCATCTTTAGAGAATATTGAAAAATCACGTTTTTTGAGTATTTTCACAATTTCCATGCACTCTGAAATCATGACTTACACCAGGTCTTACGTATGAGTAATCAGCTCTTAGGCTGGCTATGTCTGTGGGTGCTACAGCAGCACAGTTATGGCCACTGTTGTGCCCTAGTGTAGGTGCTAGCTACAGCAATGGAAGGGATTTTTCCATCACTGTAGGTAACTCACCTTTCCCCGTGGTGGGAGTCTTCTGTCTACTAGCTGTATCTACACCAGGGGATACGTAGGCATAGCTACTGCACTCAGGGATGTGAATTTTTCACACGCTTGAGCATCACAGCTATGCTGATCTAATTTTTATGTGTAGACCAGGCCTGAGTCAAGATGCTGGAGAGAATTATGAAAATTAGGGTAAAAAGACAGTTTTGCCTCTGCTTTTACATCAGCTTTTCTACTGACCTCTGCTGCTTTGTTTTGTTCTGCTTTTACTTCCTGTGGAAGAGAGGGGACGTACTTTGGGGAGTGCTAGGGATTGCCTCTGTTCAGCTGAGCAGCTCCAGTGACATCCTCACAGGTCTCCTGCTTCCATGTTCGCTTGAGGCAAATTTCTTAGTATCTTTGCTGCCACCGCAAATGGAAACAAAGGTACTGGCTCCTCTTATATCCATCTAGCACACATTTCTTATGGTGCAGATTGGCTTCTACCTTTGACAAGCTCTAGTGATTTAGGTATACATTTTTTGTGCAAATCCTTTCCTGCTGAAAAATATGATCTTGTCAAAACTGAAAGTTTTCACAGAAAAACGTCAGTTCTGATGCAAAATTAGTTTTCTTGTGGGGAAACTTCAAAAAGAATTTTTTTGTTTCAGAGAAACACTGGAATTTAAATAGGAAATTTCTTTCATTTTGACTTAAAATGCCATTTTCAATTTGAAAAAACAAAGCAAAACAAAATGACATTTGGATTTTAGTGTGTTTGAAATTAAAATTCTTGTTTTGAATCTGTTCAAAAGTTCCCATGAGAAAATGAAAATTTTTCAGAGAAGACATTTGAACTGGAAAATGTGGGGAGAAAGTAGAGAAAAATACAGTCTTCAGTGGTCAGAACTTCAGTGGCCACACTGCAGCGCTGTTGGGCGGCTTCAAGGGGAGTTCGGGGAACGCGAGAGCAAACCGGGAAAGGAGACCAGCTTCGCCGCGGTTTGCTCTCGCGTTCCCCGAACCACCCTGCAAACCGCAGGGAAGGAGACCTGCTTGCTCGGGGTTCCGGGAACGAGAGAGCAAACCGGGAAAGGAGACCAGCTTCGCCGCGGTTTGCTCTCGCGTTCCCCGAACCACCCTGCAAACCGCAGGGAAGGAGACCTGCTTGCTCGGGGTTCCGGGAACGAGAGAGCAAACCGGGAAAGGAGACCAGCTTCGCCGCGGTTTGCTCTCGCGTTCCCCGAACCACCCTGCAAACCGCAGGGAAGGAGACCTGCTTGCTCAGGGTTCCGGGAACGAGAGAGCAAACCGGGAAAGGAGACCAGCCTCGCCGCGGTTTGCTCTCGCGTTCCCCGAACCACCCTGCAAACCGCAGGGAAGGAGACCTGCTTGCTCGGGGTTCCGGGAACGCGAGAGCAAGCCGGGGAAGGAGACCAGCTTGATTACCAGAGGCTTCCTCCTTCCACGGAGGTCAAGAAAAGCGCTGGTAAGTGTCTACATTGGATTACCAGTGCTGGATCACCAGCACTGGATCCTCTACACCCGAGACAAAACGGGAGTACGGCCAGCGCTGCAAACAGGGAGTTGCAGCGCTGGTGATGCCCTGCAGATGTGTACACCTTCAAAGTTGCAGCGCTGTAACTCCCTCACCAGCGCTGCAACTTTCTGATGTAGACAAGCCCTTAGAACCTAGAGGAATTGTCCCATCAAACTATAACTCTCTAAAGTAGAGTTCATATTTGTGGACTAAAAGTTTGAACTGTCATCTCAGAAAACATGATTTCTGTAGTGCTTTTAACATCTACTTTAGAAACAAATACTTGGAAAGTGCTCTTTTACACTTACTGTGGAAGAATTTATTTATACTGGTAAAACCTCAGAAAAAATAATGTAGTCTAGCAGACCGCTTATAGTTCTTTCCTCTGTTCCATATTGTGATAAAGTAGATTGTGTATTTTTGTGCCACAGCTGATGAGCCCTGAGAACTTATGCAATTATGTTTTTGAGTGGGTAATGGGTCTGTGAGAGCGAAATTGGTGGCTGAATATTTACAGTACACAAAAAAAATAATCCAAAAAATCCTTTTACCTGGTGCTGTGGAAGTCAGTTTTGTAGTAGGATTCATTACTTCAGCTTTAAAGTGTTTCTGTTCAGACTAAATACCCTAGTATAACCCTTTCTTATTAGTGAAGGCTAGGCAAATGTTATTTTCCTATGTGAATATACAAACAGGATTGCTGTTGTTTCAAATATTTGTCGCTCTGTTTTTGAAACAGAAAGCAAGAAGAACGGGTGCACCAGGTGCGTAAAAAACTGGAGGAGGCACTTATGGCAGACATCTTGTCGCGGGCTGCTGATACAACAAAAGATATGGATGTGGAAATGGATAATGGAGATGATGCATAAGAAGAGGATCAGGTAAAGCCAGAACTCCAGGTGGTTTTTCTAGGAGATAGGAAAACTTTGTAGTTATTAGCAGTGTTGATCTTAACAGCTGTTCATCTTCACACTGTCACTGAGTCACTCAGTGGGCACTTACATCTCACTCAAAAGTTGAGCCCTGTTTCATCCCATACAAGTATCAAGGAACATACATTGTCGCTGACAAAATACTAAATTGCTACCTCTGCATGCATACTAAAACACAGAATATTAGAAATATGCTGTCCAGGCTACCAGTGCAACAGAAGAGGAAAACGTGACTCTTTGGCCCAGTCCTGAAAACCCTTACTCATGCAAATAGTCTGTTTGAATAGAAACTGGGTATTGATGCAAAACAGTGGTCAAATTCTGCAACATTAACATCTAAGGCTTCAACTAATTTTTGAACATTGTACAAAAATTAATGATTTCTCCATCTTTTCTGGTGAAAATTGCTGGAGTTCATAATTGCCTCTTCCTTGGATTTCATTTATCCCTAACCATTAACTGATGTACAGAATTTGCACAATTACAAAGGGCTTATATTTCATCCAGTCCTATTTTTTTTCTTTTTAAAAAAATGTATTTAGTGTTTTTTTTTAAATAACTTCCCATGCCACAGGACAAGAGGGTTCTAATTCTTTCATTCAGCAATGGTATATAATGTATAGAATCACAGAAATGTAGGTCAAGAAGGGACCTTGTGAGGTCATCTAGACCATCCCATTGTGCTGAGGCAGGACCAAGTATATCTAAACCCTCCCTGACAGGAGTTTGTCTAACCTGTTCTTAAAAATCTCAGATGACAGAGATTCCATAACCTCTCCTGGTAACCTATTCCAGATCTCCTCATGGTTAGGTTAGATGTTAGGGAAAATTTTCTAAATCTCCCTTGCTGCAGATTAAGCCAATTTCTTCTAGTCCTATATTCAGTAGACATGGAGAATAATTGATCACTGTCTGTTTTATAACAGCTTATACATATTTGAAGACTGTTATCAGGTCCTCCTAGAGGAAGCAATACCTACAAGGAAAAGTAAACCAGTGATATGGCCAACTAAACAGGCATAGTTATAAAATTGAACATAATTAAGACTGATATCATGTTGGTCAGTCGAGACTGTACAGGGAAAGTGGATGTAAATATTAATGGAGGACAATTAAACCACACCGACCAGTTAAAGTACCGTGGTGACTGGTTTATGAAAGACAGCCATTGAATGTTGAGATACAGTCCAGACTGGGCAGTGCTGGAAGGGTGTGGAATAACATCTCAGGTGTTGTTTATGACAAGCATATGCTACTGATAGCCTAATAGTATAAAACAATGATGTGCCCCACAATGCTGTGTGATACAGAACCATGGCAGTAAAGAGTTGGCAGGTTCAACGCCTGCAGGTATTTTGAGATGAGATGTCTCTATGCAATAAAAAGAGTTATACGAAGAGACAGATTTCAAAATGAAAGCCTTAGGAGGGAAATCAGTGTCAGTTATATGGCTGACAAAATCCAGCAAGCACAACTTTGCTGGTTCAGGCACATACAGAGATGAAAGAAGAGGATCTGGTAAGTGGCAGGAGAGGGTGGTAGGAAAGAGGCTGTGAGGAAAGCCAAGGATGCAATGGATGGATTGCATCAAAAATGATGGTAAGCAGGTAGACCTTAGTGCTGCCTCAGACAAGTGAAGATGGCGGATGCTTGTATGAGTACCTAACCCCACATGATGGGATAAAGGGAAAAAGAAGAAATCAGGTCCTCCCTCAGTCAACTTTTTTCAAGACTAAACGTGCCCAGTTTTTTTAGTCATTCCTCATAGCTAGGGCCCTACCAAATTCACGGTCGTGAAAAACACATCACAGTTCTTGAAATCTGGTCTCACCCTGTGAAATCTGGTCTTTTGCGTGCTTTTACCCTATACCATACAGATTTAATGGGGAAGACCGGTATTTCTCAAACTGGGGATCCTGACCCAAAAGGGAGTTGCGGGGGAGGTCGCATGGTTATTTTAGGGGGGTTGTAGAATTGCCACCCGTACTTCTGTGCTGCCTTTAGAGCTGGACGGCCAGAGAGCAGCGGCTGTTGGCCAGGATCCCAGCTCTGAAGGCAGTTGCCACTTTTCAGCTGCCCAGCTCTGAAGGCCAGCAGCAGCAGCGTAGAAGTAAGAGTAGCAGCACTACAACCTCCCCTACAATAAACTTGTGACTCCTCCCACAACTTATTTTTGGACCAGGAGGCCTACAATTACGACACCATGAAATTTCAGCTTTAAATAGTTGAAATCATTAAATTTATGATTTTTTAAATCCTACGACTGTGAAATTGACCAAAATGGACTGTGAATTTGGTAGGGCCCTACTCACAGGTCAGATTTTCCAAACCTTTTATCTCTTTTGTTGCACTCATCAGGACTCTTTCCAGTTTGTCCACATCTTTCTTCAAGTGTGGCACCCAGAACTGGATACAGTACTCTATCTGAGGCCTCACGAGTGCCAAGCAGACGGAACACTTACTTCCCAAGTCGTACATACATCCCAGAGAGCTATTAACCATGTTGGTGACTGCATCACACTGTTGGCTCACGTTCAGTGTTTGATCAGTTATAACTCTGAGATTCTTTGCAATACTTTGCCTAGCCAGTTATTCCCCATTTTATATTTGTGCATTTTTGATTTAGCTAACATTTAACTCTTTGAGGGCAACCACATTGCTCTCCTGAACATTCACAACTTCCACTAAAGCCAATTGGAGTTGAGTGCATATTAAAGGGTCTCAGACTTTAGATTTTTTTTTAAAAAATCCTGAAATAGTAGAAACACGCAACATAATAAAATACTTAAGTAAAAATCATCCTAGTGCAGAAAGATTCTATTCTATGCCCAGTGAACCACTTACTACTGCACAATTGTGAATTTAGTCCTTTGTACTGAGTGAGATTACTGACTTCTAAAATATATAAAGCTCCACTTTTGATTTTTTGGGGCGGGAGGATGAAAAGATGGGCTAGGTGTGAAATTATTTTTGTTCAATCTAAATGAATTACTATGACCATATTTTTCCTCCTTTGCTTAGTTCTACTCAAATCACCTCTTCTAACAAATTTAATAAATATTTTTGTAAGCACTCAGATATTTGTCTGTTGCCTGTGAACTCTTCTTTTCGCCTGCGTTCATTGGAGGCTGTGTAGTTGGGGGGTAGCTCAGAGGCTGTGCACCTTTTCAAGAGCCTTCAGAAGTGTAGCAAGCAGGCAAGATTTAGACCCTCTTTTCAGAGCTATCTTGAGAATTAGCTTTTCCATATCCAATCTAATAGAAATGACACACTATCCCCACAAAACATGTGGCCTAAAAAAAATCTGCAGCTGAACACCTGCAGCTGGCCTGCATCAGCTGACTTGGGCCTTTTAATTGCAGTGTAGACATTTGGTCTCAGGCCAAGCCCGAACATGTACACCACAGGTAAACAGCCCTGTAGCCCAAGCCATGAAATCCTAAGTCAGCTGACACGAGGCAGCCACAGGTGTTTAACTGCAATGTAGACAAACCTATAGTGACTCTATATTCCACTCCATCCTGCTGCTCTCAGCTTGGCAGATACATTCAGTTAGAGCAATCCTGCTAGGCTGTACACTGTATCTGCAGTGTACACCTGCAACCCTCTATGGAAGGAAAGTTATACCTGCTCTACTTAAGAATGGAAACTTTGTTTCTGCTGTTAACTTCTTTCCTCAAAATGGTCCCATCCACCCTAAATGTTCTTCTGTAGAGCATATACCAAAATAGAGCTTCCTTCTCTTTTCCAAAGGAGAAGCATTCCCATTTCTCTCATCCAGAATAGCTTGAATTTATTGCTTTACATGCTAGGTTGTTACTAAGTTGATCTGTACAAGTATTTGCTAAACGCTTTTAGAAATAACTATCCAGAAGGATGACAACTAATTCCCATATTCCTATTGAGCTAGAATTCTGAAAGTTGGTACTCATTCACTATGGGATCTTGAGTACAGGAAGCAATCCAAACTTTGAGATGTGAGCGTTCCTTAAAAAGTAAGCATACAAATAACTTAAAAGAATGTGGCCTTGTGTGAGATGGTCACATTGGATCTGAGCCCTCCAATTTGGAGAAATTTAAAATCAATCAGTTTCATTTCATGGAGTTTAGTCAGAAAAGTTGTTGAAGCATATTAATACACTTGCTGATGTAGACCCTGACAGTCATGCCTGCCCAAAGGAAAGACTGCTGTCAAGTAGTCCAGCATGTAACTTAGGAAGTGATCATATTTATTAAAATCTAAAGTGAACTAGATGGGGTGTGGCATAGGCACTGAGCCACTTCAGTGATCTAGTAAACCATTTGAGGACTAGTGAATGGAGTTGTTCTGGGAGAGGAAATCGTTAACGTTAGAACTATGCTCACATCTGCATGGTAGATCTTGATGCCAACATTCTGCTCTCCTTCATTTACAGCTCTCCCACTCATCAGTGGAGTATGTGTGCATGTTGCCCTAAGCTTGCACAGAGGCGGACAATTATGTACAAACCTTATAAAGCTCGTAGGTTTTAACAGTAACATGTAGTCTTACATGATTTACTTATAATATTTTGAGCAGCTAGCACAATGTTGGTGCTACATAAATATGAATTTGATATGGATTGTGTCAGGGGACACTTATCTGGTTGGTCTGCATAATAGACTAGTGACTGTCCTGCTGCTCTCCAATGCATTGAAATCTTCCTAACTAGCTCAGGGTACAGATATTTGCCATTGAATTTGCAGTCGCTGTCAGTTGTCACTGTTGCTAAGGATACGTCTACACTACGGGATTATTCCGATTTTACATAAACCAGTTTTGTAAAACAGATTGTATAAAGTCGAGTGCACGCGGCCACACTAAGCACATTAATTCGGCAGTGTGCGTCCGTGTACCGAGGCTAGCATCGATTTCTGGAGCGTTGCACTGTGGGTAGCTATCCCATAGCTATCCCATAGGTCCCGCAGTCTCCCCCGCCCCTTGGAATTCTGGGTTGAGATCCCAGTGCCTGATGGGGCAAAAAACATTGTCGCTGGTGGTTCTGGGTACAGCCTCACCCCTCCCTCCGTGAAAGCAGCAGACAACTGTTTCGTGCCTCTTTTCCTGGGTGAACTGTGCAAACGCCATAGCACAGCAAGCATGGACCCTTCTCAGATCAAGACCGCAATCGTGGACGTTGTAAACACCTCACGCATTCTCGTGCAGTCTATGCAGAACCAGGACCTGCAAAACCAGGCGAAGAGGAGGCGGCTACAGCAGCGCGGTGACGAGAGTGATGAGAACATGGACACATAATTCTCTCAAACCGCGGGCCCCTGCGCTTTGGAGATCCTGCTGGTAATGGGGCAGGTTCTAGCCATTGAACGCTGAATTGGGGCCCAGGAAACAAGCACAGACTGGTGGGACCGCATAGTTTTGCAGGTTTGGGACGATTCGCGAAACTTTCGCATGCGTAAGGGCACTTTCATGGAACTTTGTGACTTGCTTTCCCCTGCCCTGAACGCCAGAATACCAAGATGAGAGCAGCCCTCACAGTTGAGAAGCGAGTGGCAATAGCCCTCTGGAAGCTTGCAATGCCAGATAGCTACTGGTCAGTCGGGAATCAATTTGGAGTGGGAAAATCTACTGTGGGGGCTGCTGTGATGCGAGTAGACAAAGCAATCATTAAGCTGTTGCTACAAAAGGGTGTGACTCTGGGAAACGTGCAGGTCATAGTGGATGGCTTTGCTGCAATGGGATTCCCTATCTGTGGTGGGGCGATAGATGGAACCCATATCCCTATCTTGGCACCGAAGCATCAGGGCACCCAGTACATAAACCGCAAGGGGTACTTTTCCATGGTGCTGCAAGCACTGGTGGATCAGAAGGGACGTTTCATGAACATCCACATGGGATGGCCAGGAAGGGTTCATGACGCTCACGTCTTCAGGAACACTACTCTGTTTAAACAGCTGCAGCAAGGGAATTACTTCCCAGACCAGAAAATAACGGTTGGGGATGTTGAAATGCCTGTAGTTATCCTGGGGGACCCAGCCTACCCTTTGGTGCCATGGTTCATGAAGCCATACACAGGCAGTCTGGACAGTAGTCAGGAGTTGTTCAACTACAGGCTGAGCAAGTGCAGAATGGTGGAAGAATGTACATTTGGCCGTTTAAAGGCGCGCTGGCGCACATTACTGACTCGCTCAGACCTCAGCCAAACCAATGTCCCCATTGTTATTGCTGCTTGCTGTGTGCTCCACAATCTCTGTGGGAGTAAGGAGGAGACCTTTATGGCGGGGTGGGAGGCTGAGGCAAATCACACGGCAGCTGATTACGCGCAGCCAGACACCAGGGTGATTAGAAGAGCACACCAGGAAGTGGTGCGCATCAGAGAAGCTTTGAAAACGAGTTTCATCACGGGCCAGGGTATGGTGTGACTGCTGTGTTTGTTTCCCCTTGATGAACCGCCCCCCCATTAACTCTTTCCCTGTAAGCAACCCACCCTCCCCCTTTGATTACAGCTTGCTTAAGCAAATAAATTCACTATCGTTTAAAAATCATGTATTCTTTATTAAGTCATTATAAAAAGAGGGAGAGAACTGGCAAGGTATCCCGGGTGTGGTTTGGGAGGAGGATAGGAGGGAAGGAAAAGGCCACTAAAAAAATTTCAAAGTAATGACAGCCTTTTGGTTGGGCTGTCTACGGGGGTGGAGTGGGCGGGTGCACGGAGCCTCCTCCCATGCATTCTTACACGTCTGGGTGAGGAGGATATGGAACATAGTGACGGGTGAGGGTGGTGACACAGGGGCTGCAGCGGCACTCTGTGACCCTGCTGCTGTTCCTGAAGCCCCACTAGAAGTCGGAGGATGTCAGTTTGATCACGCAGCAGCCCCAGCGTTGCATCCCGCCACCGCTGATCTTCCTGCCTACACCTCTGATCTTCCTGCCACCACCTCTCATCTCGAGTGTCCCTCCTGTCCTCACGTTCACTGGCATCTTTCCTGTAATTTGATACCACGTCCTTCCACTCATTCAGATGAGCTCTTTCATTGCGGGTCACTTCCATGATTTCCGAGAACATTTCGTCTCGCGTCTTTCTTTTCCGCGGCCTTATCTGAGACAGCCTTCGGGATGGAGTAGGGAGGCTTGAAAATTTTGCAGCTACATGAGGGAGGGAAAAAAAGGGAGAGAAGTATTTAAAACAATGCATTTTACAGAATAATGCTTATACTCTTTCACGGTGAACAACACTATTCACCTTACATAGCACATGTGATTTCACTACAAGGTCGCATTTTGCATCTCAATATTGAATGCCTGCGGCTCTGGTGTTAGAGATCTCACAGATGCAGGCCCGGGCAGCAGAATTCAGCTTGCATGCAGCCATGGTAAGCCATTGTCTTTTGGCTTCTGCAGCCTTCATATACACAGTGCCCTCCTTTCCCAAATACCAAGCAAATCCCGTTCAGTGCTGCTTCTTTCTTGTTAACATGTAGCTGCAGAAACCACGCCCACATCCAATTCTCTGGGATGATCGCTTTACCCCTCCCCCCACCGTGTGGCAGGTATCATGGAAGATCACTGCTAAACACCCCTCTTTCCCCCCCCCCCCACCGCGTGGCTGGTAGCAGGGAAGATCCCTGCTAGCCAAACACGAAAAAGCTCAGCGCCATCCCCCCACACACACATACACTCCCCCTGCTTGGCTACCTGCAAGGAAGGATTTCTTTTAAGCAACAGGCAAACACCCCAGTAGGAATGGCCATCTCTGTCCCCTTAATTAAATTCCTGAATTTCAGTTAGGTTACCATGAACGATATCACTCTCCTGAGGATAACACAGCGAGATAAAGAAAGACTGTTGTTTGAATGCCAGCAATCACTGGGACCATACGCAGCTAGGCTTTGTCATGCAATGATTCCAGATTACTTGCTACATGCATGGCGTGGTCAAGTGTCCTACCATGGAGGACGGAATAAGGCTGCCCTGCCCAGAAATCTTCTTCAAAGGCTTTTGGAGTACCTCCAGGAGAGCTTCATGAAGATGTCCCTGGAGGATTTCCGCTCCATCCCCAGACATGTTAACAGACTTTTCCAATAACTGTACTGGCCGCGAATGCATTCCAAGTCCTCAGGGCAAATTAATCATTAAAAAATGCTTGCTTTTAAACCATGTTTTATATTTACAAAGGTACACTCACCAGAGGTCGCTTCCATGGCTTCATTGTCTGGGCTAATGGCTTGGGAGGGCTGAGAGGGTAATTCCGTCTGGATGAGAAAAAGCTCCTGGCTGTTGGTGAGAATGGAGTGCTGTGTGCTCTCTGCAAGCTCGTCCTCCTCTTCCTCCTCATCTTCCCCGTCCTCAGAATCCTCAGCCATGGCTGAGATTACCACCCCCACCTCGGAATCCACGGACAGGGGTGGGGTAGTGGTGGCAGACCCCCCTAGAATTGCATGCAGCTCAGCGTAGAAGCGACATGTTTTCGGACCTTCCGTTTGATTCTTTGGTTTTCTGGTAGGTTTGTCTGAGCTCCTTAACTTTCACACAGCACTGCACTGAGTCCCTGGTGTGGCCTTTCTCCATCATGGCCTTGGAAATTTTTTCAAATGTTTTTTCATTTAGTCTTTTGGAACGGAGTTCTGTTAGCACGGAATCCTCTCCCCATATAGTGATCAGATCCAGTACCTCCCATGTGATCCATGCTGGAGCTCTTTTTCAATTCTCAGGAGACTGCATTGTTACCTGTGCTGATGAGCTCTGTGTGGTCACCTGTGCTGGTGAGCTCTCCACGCTGGCCAAACAAGAAATGAAATTCAAAAGTTTGCGGGGCTTTTCCTGTATACCTGGCCAGTGCATCCGAGTTCAGATTGCTTTCCAGAGCGGTCACATTGGTGCATGTGGGATACCGCCCGGAGGCCAATACCATCGATTTGCGGCCACACTAACCCTAATCCGACATGGCAATACCGATTTCAGCTCTACTGCTCTCGTCAGGGAGGAGTACAGAAACCAGTTTAAAGAGCCCTTTATATCGATACAAAGGGCCTCATTGTGTGGACGGGTGCAGGGTTAAATCGGTTTAAAGCTACTAAAGTGGGTTTAAATGCGTAGTGTAGACCAGGCCTAACTTTCCATGTAATGAGACCTTAAGTATGTATATACTAGAGGATTGACAAATACAAGAACTTTAGCATTTATATATGCAAAACTTCAAAGTTATAGAGTCAAGAAACAGTAGCATGAAATTTTTATTGTCTAACAAATCATTATTTTGAAATGGATATTAATGAGGTTATAATATAGACCTATTGTGTTTTATAGTGATTATCCTTATTTTCATTAGTTAATTCTGCAGAAATTTGACTTATTTGTACTTAATAATAGACCTTTTTGTAGTTCCATTAAAAATGAATTTGTTATATTTACATAGCCAGCATGCTATCTTTCTATTCTGTTTTCTTCTAACAGCCATTTTAACTGCACACTTGAGTAGGATTTGTGAATAAGTGATCAGTTTATGTATATGGCTGGCTGCTTAAAAACTTTAAACTGGAATAAAATGTGTTATTGAGATTAATTTTTATATATTATGTAAAATATATAAAAATTGAAGTTATTTATCAAAAAATGAAAAATTAGGTTAAGGAGCAATATAACTAAATGCCATAGAAATGCAGGTCACATTTAAGAGTATATTCATAAATAGTTTATAAAGAATTAGATGTTATAAACATGTTACATATGTGAATAAAGTTGGATGGTTATAAGTGCATTAGTTTAAGTGGCTATAAGTAACTTATTGACCTGTTGGACTGTAACAGTTGATTAATCATTTATTAAAACATCGCTTATTTATTAGCCTTTTGTCAACTATTTATAAGTGTGCCCTTAATGTGAAATGTGACTGAAACACAGCTAAGTTGGTCTGATTTAAATTGTGATCAACCTATCATTTCTCCAAAGAAATACTTTTACTTTTGATTTATTTATCCCTCTCTCTAACTTACAGGTACTTTAACTGACTTGTCCCAGGAGGAATTTCCTAAAAAAACAGAGGCACTTTCTCCTTCGGTCTTTTATTGTAAGAAGAAATGGACCCATGCACATTTATATAGCTTTCTAATAGCATTAAAACCAATGCCTTTTTAGACTCCTATTTTTGATGTAAATATCTTATTTGAAAAACAAACTTTATTTTGTGTCCTACGACTTAAAATAATCTTTTTTAAAATATCAAACAGTACCCTTAAACTAAAGCTGAGCTTTTGAGACTAGGTTGCAAACCTACTGGAATTATATTGCCTGTACTTAATATTTGTTTTTCCTGTGGTTTATAATAATGATGGATCAGGAGAAAAAGGATGGATCAGGAGAATTAAAGATTATTGTGACTCAATGTATATAAACAGATTTTTATACTGCTGTTGAGTGAAAACACCTGTACATTCTTCCATCATCACTGTAAAGATAAATAAATGATTATATTCAGAGCGACTGGAAATTGTTCTGTTATGGGGTAGAGCAAGCAACGAACTTGTGTCCCTGCTCCCAGTTCCAGTGCTTATTGCCTCCTTGTTCTGTCAGCTGAGATTGGTAAGCTGGGGAAAGGAATACATGTCCAAATGTGCTTTTGTTGCCCAAAGCAGAGCCTGTGGGAAATTTGTCTGAACGTAGCAGCAGCTGCTGGGTTTTCACCTGAAAGGAAATGTAGGTAAAGTACAACAGACTAAACCAGAACTGTTTGAAGGTCAAAATGAATCAATTGCCTCCTCGCTTCCATGGCTTACTTATAGCTGTCTGCTGGCAACTGCCACACACCTGTTGGCCAAGCTGGGAGAGTTCTTTTACTTAGTGTCTCTTTACACTTAAGATAAAGCACATGGGGTCAGCAGTGTCTTACATGAGCAATCCCACTGAGTTTCTGGGGGCCTGGTGGAGACCTAGTTAATCCAAAAGGAGGAAGCCTGGGTCCTGATTGGTGGAACACAAAAGTTCTTAATTGGCCAACTCCCCCTACTTAATCCAGAAGGAGGAAGAAGAAATCATCCAAACCTCTAGGCTCCACCTTGCTTTGGACTGCTCACTCAGCAATACTGGTTCCTCTCTCCTGTCCTGACCTCCTGCTTTCTTGACCCGACCTCATTCCTGGTACCCGACTCTTGGTCCCTGACCTCAGCTTCTTCTTGTTCTGAAACCTGGCTGGCATAGGGATCTGGATCCTTGCTTTACACTATCCACTAGGACTGGCTGCCTACATCCTAGCCCTGACACAGGTAGATTCCTGTATATGGGAGGTAAGTAGAAAGTTCGTAGGTAGAAAGGCTGGAACTTACAGGCCCTGGGAATTTTGGAATAGCATTGACGGGTATCCAAAGATGAGCTCAGTGGCCTATACTTTAGCTACATCCTTACTAGAAAGTGGGTGGCAAAAACGTGCAGTACAGCATGACATCTGCTTATACCTATACCACCAGAAGACATAAAAGCACATGTCCAATGGCTTTGTGTGTGGATGTGTGACATATGGGGGTGCAATCCAAACCAGTGGAGGTCTGTGCCATCCCTGCTCTGCAACCTGGGTTGCCTTACAATGCTTTGCTGCTGTAGCCTCCAACATAGACTGCTCACAAACAGCCTCCAGCATGCAGGTCACTCCCAGAGATGTTTGCATAGCTGCAGCCTGCCAGTCACACCTGGCTCTCACCAGCCTTGGTTATACTGCATAGTAACCACAACACACTCCCAGTCCCAGATTTCTCCCCAGAAATGTTTGCCTTGTACTCTCAAGCCCTCTTTTGGACAGTCCAAATATATTAAGTCCACTTTTCCTTTAAGGGAATAATATACAGAGCATCTTATTACCTTAAGTAGAGCATTATCCAGACTTTTAACTTAAACACACTGGATTAGAAAAACAATAAAATAAGTTCATTAACTACAAAGAGAGAGCTTTTAAGTGAGTACAAGTAATGAGCATGAAAGTCAGAAATGGTTACAAAAATAAAGATAAAATGCTTTCTAGGGCTAACTTAGCAAACTACATTAGATTCAAACAAGGTTTCTTCCAGAAGCATTACTGACCAAACTCTTCAGTCCAGGACTCCTCCCCCAGAGTCCAACAGCTGCTTCTGTTGCTTTCTCAGGAGCAAAGAATGAGATGGACAGGGAAAGAGAAGAAGGGTGTGTTCAGGTTTTTGTCCTTCCTTTTAATAGTCTTTTAGTCCCTCTTTGAAAAGCATTTCCAGATGAAAACTAGGAGATAGGCAGTTTGCCAGAGGAAGGCTATTCCCTAGTGGGTTTTTTCGCCAGTGTGAGCTTTCTTTGTTTTCTCCCTTCCCTCTTCTGCTCGATGACTCTGTTTACAGCTTAAATGCAAAGTAAGACAAGCATACACTCCTTTGTTCAAGTCAGAACAGCTCGATCAGTTTGGTACTACATGAGTCTGACATCTTTCAGGGGAAATTTATAACTTTGTGCATAAAGCCACTACACACATTTTACCAAAATATTACTGATCAGTTTTTAAATGATGCCTCACAAGTAGGGTTGTCGATTAATTGCAATTAACTCACACAATTAACTCAAAAAATTAATTGTGATTAAAAAATTAATTGCAATTAATCACAGTTTTAATTGCACTATTAAACAATAGAATACCAATTGAAATTTTTAAAATATTTTGGATGAATTTCATTCTCTGTTGTAATTTAAATCAAAGTGCATATTATTCTTTATTACAAATATTTGCACTGTAAAATGATTAAAAAATTGTATTTTAATTCATTTAGTACTTTACTGAAGTGCAGTCTCTGTCGTGAAAGTGCAACTTACAAATGTAGATTTTTTTTTTGTTACATAACTGCACTCAAATACAAAACAATGTAAAACTTCAGGGCCTACAAGTCCATTCAGTCCTACTTCTTGTTCAGCCAATCGTTCAGACAAACAAGTTTATTTACATTTACAGAAGATAATGCTGCCCACTTCTTATTTACAATGTCATCAGAAAGTGAGAACACTTTGCGTGGCACTTTTATAGCCGACATTGCAAGTATTTACGTACCAGATATGCTAAACATTCATATGCCCCTTCATGCTTTGGCCACCATTCCAGAGAACATGCTTCCATGCTGATGACACTCATTTAAAAAAAATGCATTAATTAAATTTGTGACTGAACTCCGTGGGGGAGAATTGTATGTCTCCTGCTCTGTTTTACCCATATTCTGCCACATATTTCATGTTATAGCAGTCTCAGATCATGCCCCAGCGCATGTTGTTCATGTTATGAACACTTTCATGGCAGATTTGATAAAACGCAAAGAAGGTACCAGTGTGAGATTTCTAAAGATAGCTACAGCGCTCTGCCCAAGGTTTAAGAATCTGAAGTACCTTCCAAAATCTGAGAAGGATAAGGTATAGAGCTTTAAGAAGTCTTAAAAGAGAAACACTCTGATGCGGAAACTACAGAACCCAAACCACCAAAAAAGAAAATCAACCTTCTGCTGGTGGCATCTGACTCTGTCATGGTATAATTCCCCACGCTGAACCTTAGCGTCCAAAAGATGAGGTACCAGCATGAATTCCTCTAAGCTCAATTACCAGCTTAGAATCTGTAGCGCTGCCACCAACTAGGAATTCCAGTGCCTGGTACAATCTGGTCCCCCCAAAACCTTGCCCGGGGAACCCCAAGACCCAGACCCTCTGGATCTTAACACAAGGAAAGTAAACCCTTTCCCTCACCACTGCCTCTCCCAGGCTTCCCCTCCCTGGGTTACCCTGGAAGATCACTGTGTGATTCAAACTCCTTGAATCACAAAACAGAGAGGAAAATGCACCTTCCCCCCTCTTTTTCTCTCCCCCTCCCAGACTTTCCCTGAGAGAGACAGTAATCCTAACACAGAGAGAAATTAGCCTCTCCCCCTTCCCTCCTTTCTCCCCACCAATTCCCTAGTGGATCCAGACCCAGTCCCCTGGGGTCTCACCAGAATAGAAAAACAATCAGGTTCTTAAACAAGAAAAGCTTTTAATTAAAGAGAGAAAAAACAGTAAAAATTATCTTTGTAAATTTAAGATGGAATATGTTACAGGGTCTTTCAGCTATAGACACTGGGAATACCCTCCCAGCCTAAGTATATAAGTACAAATGAAAATCCTTTCAGCCAAATACAAATTTGAACTCCTTCCATCCAAATACACATTTGCAAATAAAGAAAACAAACATAAGCCTAACTCGCTTTATTTACCTAGTACTTACTATTTTGAACTTATAAGAGCCTGTATCAGAGAGATTGGAGAGAAACCTGGTTGCACATCTGGTCCCTCTGAGCCCACAGAGTGAACAACAGCCAAATTCTAACAGCACACACAAAAACTTCCCTCCCTCAAGATTTGAAAGTATCCTGTCCTCTGATTGGTCCTCTGGTCAGGTGACAGCCAAGCTCACTTTTCTTGTTAACCCTTTCCAGGCAAAAGAGATATGAAGCACTTTTGTTCTATTAACTCTTACTTGTCTGTTTATGACAGACTCAGATAATGAACATGAACATGTATCAATCTGCACTGCTTTGGATTGTTATCGAGCAGAACCCATCATCAGCATGGACACGTGTCCCCTAGAATGGTGGTCGAAGCAGGAAGGGATGTATGACTCTTTAGCGCATCTGGCACGTATATCTTGTGATGCCAGCTACAGCTGTGCTATGAGAATGCCTGTTCTCACTTTCAAGTGACATTGTAAACAAGAAGCAGGCAGCATTATCTTGTGCAAATGTAAACAAACTTGTTTGTCTGAACGACTGGCTGAACAATAAGGACTGAGTGGACTTGTAGGCTCTAAAATTGTACATTGTTTTATTTTTGAATGCTGTTTTTGTACATAATTCTACATTTGTAATTTCAACTTTCATGATAAAGCGATTGCACTACGGTACTTGTATGAGGTGAACTGAAAAATACTATTTCTTTTGCTTTTATACAGTACAAATATTTGTAATAAAAATAAATATAAAGTGAGTGCTGTACACTTTGTATTCTGTGTTGTAATTGAAATCAATATATTTGAAAATCCAAAAATATTTAAATAAATGGTATTCTGTTATTCTTTAACAGTATGATTAATCATGATTTTGTTAATCGCTTGACAGCCCTACTCACAAGGCATACCTTGTACAAAGATTATTAGAATTATTACAATTAAGTGTAGAGTGTGAACACAGAGGTGTGTTCCATCATAGGATGGTAGGGCGATTTGGCCTGGAGCATGTCAGGCCTTCAGTACAGTAACTCCTCACTTAAAGTCATCCTGGTTAATGTTTTTTTGTTATGTTGCTGATCAGTTAGAGAATATGCTCGTTTAAAGTTGCGCAATGCTCCTTTATAACGTTGTTTGGCACCAGCATCCCAAGCAGGTGCAAGGGGCGGCAATCTGCAAGGGGCGGCAGTCTGTGTGTTTTTTCCCCCAAGCAGCGCGCTGAATTGCCGCTGCGGACAGCGAGGGCAGTCCATGTGCCATTAGGGCGGCACGGTATTTCCGCAGTGGCGGCAATTCGGCGGCAGCTTCTATGTTCAGCTCTCTGTGGCGGTGCAGCTTCTGTCTTCTGGCTGAAGACAGAAGCTGCCGCTGAATTGCCGCCGCCACGAAACTCGCGTGCCGCCCTAATGGTACACGGACTGTCCCCGCCGTCAGTGGCGGCAATTCAGCGTGCTGCTTGGGGTGCCAAAAACAGTAGAGCCAGCCCTGTTTGGCATCCGCCTGCTTTGTCCACTGCTTGCAGAAAGAGCGCCCATTGCAGCTAGCTGCTGGGAGCTTGGAACTAGGGTGGACCAGCAGCCTAACCTCAGCAACCCTAAGTTCCTGTGCGGCAGCTTCCCAGCAGGCTATCAGTTGCCGGGTAGTTCAGCTGTTCCTCCTGCCACTGCCTGTGCTGCTCCTGCCCTCTGCCTTGGAGCTCCTCCTCAGAGCCTCATGCTTGCTGTGCAAGGGGGTTGGGAGAGGGGTGCTAATGTCAGGGTGTCTCCCTCCTCGCCCTGCTCCTGCGCCCCATCTCCCAGAGCAAGGCAGGACATGACAGGACTCAGAATGGAGGGAACTTGCTGGCAGCAGCTGCTGTCTCAACTTGCTGATCTATTTAAAAAGGCAGTGTACTTAGAGTGGTGTCAGTGCCCTTAAAGGGGCAACGTGTGTCTCTCTCTCACACAGGGTGTGTGTCTCTATCTCTCTCTGCTATGCTATCTCCCCTCCCTCCATGCCTGCTGCCTTGTAGAGTGTGAGGCTACATTAACAACAATGTGTTAACCCTTGAGGGCTCAGCCCAGTGCTAGTTCATCATTTAGCGGTAAGGCATTCCCCGGGAAATATCCCACCCTCTGACGCCACCACCTCAACCAAGCTTCACAAATCATCATTGCTGTGTACAGTATTAAATTGGCAAAAAAAATTTCCCTGGAATCTAACCCCCCCCATTTACATTAATTCTTCTGGGGAAATTGGATTCGCTTAACATCTTTTTGCTTAAAGTAGCATTTTTTTCAAGAACATAACTACAACATTAAGCGAGGAGTTACTGTATAGACATATCCTTACAGAAGTATCTTGTTTTCTCCCAGTACTCAGTGGCAAAGTATGGCATTAAAGGTTATTGTTTGTCTTGGATGTTTATAACAGGAGAGTGGTGTGTGGCACAGGAGAGCACAAGCTGTATCTTCAGCATGCTACATTGGTTACGAAAATCGCCTTCTTTTATGAAGTATCAGAGAGGTAGCCGTGTTAGTCTGAATCTGTAAAAGCATGCATCCGACGAAGTGGGTATTCACCCACGAAAGCTCATGCTCCAAAACGTCTGTTAGTCTAAAAGGTGCCACAGGACTCTTTGCTTCTTTTATGAAGTACTTTGCTGGTGTTCAGGCTTCTTGTAGAAGTTACAGTACTTCTTTTGTGAGACAATAGAGCTTCCATGATTTGCTCACTCACCACAAATTGTGTGGTAATATAATTTGAGCAATAAATTCTTCCCCTCACAGCCCCCAAGAAAGAAATTGCTCAAGAATAAACAATAAGGCCACAGACTGTGTTACTGATTCACAAACAGTTTACCACTTAGCAAGGAAAGGTAATGATTTGAAATATCCCATCAATGATCCTTCTAATTACAGCAGCTTGTGTAATTGTAGAAATTAGAGCTGGGAAGATCTATTAGGTCATCTTGTCCCAATGCCAATATACGTTTGTTTCCTGCTATATTCTTCCTATCATCTATCCAAGTACTTACATGACCTTCATAATGTTTCTTGCAGTAGCGAAGATGAAATTGGAATTTCCATGTAATTCCTCTCACCACCCCTTTTAGTTTTATTGGATTGGTCATAACTTTGACAAATGCTTTTTGGACCAGAACTTTCTATAGATGGTCTCAACCTAAAGGTGATTTTGTAAAGTCTGAGCAGAATTGACTTAATTCATTTCTGGGGTAGTTAATTAAAAAGCCATGAAGGTGTTTTTCATACAAGCAATTCTGTAACAAAATGTGCCATCACAAATGCTTAAAAAGTCAACCAATCCTTAATCAAAGAACTTGAAATCCACAGCCTGCAATATCTCATAAGAACATAAGAACGGCCGTACCGCGTCAGACCAAAGGTCCATCTAGCCCAGTATCTGTCTACCTACAATGGCCAATGCCAGGTGGCCCAAAAGGAGTGAACCTAACAGGCAATGATCAAGCGATCTTTCTCCTGCCATCCATTTCCATCCTCTGACAAACAGAGGCTAGGGACACCATTCCTTACCCATCCTGGCTAACAGTCATTTATGGACTTAACCACCATGAATTTATCCAGTTCCCTTTTAAACGCTGTTATAGTCCTAGCCTTCACGACCTCCTCAGATAAGGAGTTCCACAAGTTGACTGTGCGCTGCGTGAAGAAGAACTTCCTTTTATTTGTTTTAAAATAAAACATCCACCATAACCCACTCTCTGACAGAAGGTTGTGCAAATAATTAGGCCTTGCAGAGTACTTTTAAGGTCAGACTTAGAGCTAAGGGGAAATTTGAAAAAAATATGGGGTGGGTTGTTTTTTGGTTCTAATTTCCCTAAATATCTTTTGGATTTTAAAAACTGTTTTGGTTACAATTTTCAATTTTATCAAAAATTTTTCATTTTTCATTTCCCCACGAAAAACTAGCAAATTGAGCCCAAAATGAAAAATGTCAGTGCCGACTGGTAGCACTGAAAATCATGATTTTTCATTTTGGCTGAAGAGCCATTTTTCATTTAAAAAAAAACTTTGAAAAAAGTTTCTATCAGTTCTGGTCACACTGTCAGCTCATCAAGGGGGAGTGAGTTTAATTCTGGAGGACGCCTCACCTGGGGCTGCCTAGAGTGCTAAACTGTACTATACTCTTCAGCCACTATGTGGCACTGTGTATAAATACCCTTATTTAAAGCTAACAGCCAGACCTGGCAGAGCATTAAAGGTTTTATGTAGGGTTGCCAACCCCCCAGGATTGCCCTGGAGTCTCCAAGAATTTTTTTAAAAAAATCTTTCATTAGAGATTATGTCATGCGATGAAATCTCCAGGAATATGTCCAGCCAAAATTGGCAACCCTAATTTTATGATGAACTACATCTGGTGTGTATAAACAAGCTCTGCAGCCAGTCCATATTTGGTACAGAAACACGACAGATCAGAATTAGTTTTCCTGGTGAATATTTAAGTGCTATTACTGCTGATTTTGGAAGTCCTCAGAGAGAAATCTTAGGATAGGCCTACATGCCAAAAAAAAAAAATAAGTGCTCTCTTCTATCAAGTTACGTCAAGTAGTATATTACTTCAGGAGTGGTAAGGCAGCTTTAGAATCAAGTTAGGCTAAAAAAGCACCTCTCTTACATGTAGACAGGGCTTTGGTAATTATTGCTGGAGTTGCATAACCCTTTTAAGATATCAAATAGTAGGGCTATTCTAAACTGAGTCCATGAAAAATCCCATAACCTCAT
Source organism: Gopherus evgoodei (assembly GCF_007399415.2). Lineage (NCBI taxonomy): Eukaryota > Metazoa > Chordata > Testudines > Testudinidae > Gopherus > Gopherus evgoodei. The sequence goes on from NC_044327.1 coordinate 118,242,967, forward strand.
TTTAATGTGACTCCCACCTCCCGGGAGAGTAAGTCTCTCCCCTTTCCATAAATACTCATGGTAAGAGAGATGAAGGAGGTACATCTAAGGGTACATCTACACTGTAGCTGAAGATGTAATGTCCAGTGTAGGTAGACAGATGAAGATTAGCTTTGATCAAGTTAGCGCACTAAAAATAGCAGCATGGGCTAGTTGCCGAGTCCTGTCCCATCTGAGACCCTAGGTTAGTTCTCAGGCAGCTAGCCCATCCACTGCCCACACCACCTTGGCCACACAGCTATTTTTAGTGTGCTAGTTTGACCATAGGGCGTGTGCATCTATTCCACCTCAGATGGAAATTGCACCTCTGTTGCAGCATAAACACATCCTTAAAGGACATAGACCTTTGTTGGCCCTTTGCACATGAGTGATTTTACCCCTGTGCAGAGAATTATAATTTCAACTGTTGTCAATCCAGGCCTTTTTCTTTAGCACTGATTAGACCTAAATTGCTACCAGAGATACTCATTTCATAGAGAAATGACTTACTTATAATGCACATGTTGTTTGGTAATGAACATTTTGGTATTAAGATTTTGTAAAGTATAAGTGATGTTAATGCAGCTCTAATTCCTTCTAAAGGCAGAACTGGTGTTTCTTAATCCATCACTTTGCCACTTTCTCCAGTCCCTTTTCCAGTCCTGATGAAGGATTGCTACATGAAGTGGACTTTAAAAAGCCCTTTATGAAATCCAGAGACTTAATGGGCTGCCAATATTTTATGTCAGGTTCTTCAACAAAGCTGGATCAAAATGGTTGTGTGCATGTTCTGCCCATAGCTCTTCCTTAATGAAACGATCCTAGGAGGTGAAGTTGTAGCTTATTCAATGTGAGCTGTGGGGTGACAGCATCTAGCCTGACATGGCCCCCACATCTCAGGATTTGCAGAGCAGTTGCTTGGAGATTGCTTACATTGCCTGCACCAAGCAGAACTGTCTTAACATTCAGCCTCCCAGGAAATGGAGTATGGTCTAAGTCAGGCACTCAAGGCCGTCTTTGTATGTGTCAAATGAAATATTTATAGGGTGCTTTGTAAACAGAGAGTGTGACAAGCTGGGAAGTAGCTGTACTCTTTTTTATTAATAAATCGCATGCTTGTGTGTGTGTGTGTTTAAATGATGGGTTCCTTGCTATGGAGTTACATCTAAAGAGATTATCAAAACAGCCATGCAGGAAAGGTAAAAAAAAATGGGCTAGTTATGACACATCCCAACAAACACAATGGCCAGATTTATATCTGTGAAGATGCAACTCAGCCCAATCCAGCTGACAGAGCAGTTTTGCCAAGGCTGAGAAGAAAGAGGTGAAAGGGAACGCTAACTGAGCAGAGGACCCTCGGGCCTAGAAAAGGATGGGGCTTGAACCTAGTGTCCAGAAGCTGCCCAAGGAAGTGGGAGCTGACAGGCTGGCAAGCAGTCACACAGAGAGCAATCTACAAAAAGTGTCAAGGAAAGATTAAGGTGTAAGAAAGACCCAAGTATTTTGTCACCCCTTCCCCTCCGTCCTTTCCCCTATGTCCTTGTATGCTTGAGAAAGTACATGAAGGATGCTTTGTTTAAAAAAAAATGGTTTTTGAGTCACTTTACCCACCTCGCTGCTCATAGTCCCTAAGGAGAGAAAAGGCTTACAGGTGCCCAGTGAGTTGGGCCTGCAGTATTAACTTGGTTGGGAAATGGTGGGGGCTTGTGCCCAGGGACCTAGTGCTAGAGTGGCTGAACTGCTGAGTCTGCTCAGAGTGAGGTGCAGGAAGGGAGGCCTGTGGCCAAAGGGGAGCAACTTAAGAGGATCCAGAGTGCAGTTGGCCCTTTTACCATCACAAAGTGTCAATATTTTGGTGCCAATATACATATGTAGTAGCAGACACACTGTGGGTGTATGGGTCTCTGTGTGTATCCTGCTTATAAAAAAAAAGAGACTCTCATGATTTCATTTGGCACATTCAAAAAGAAACAAAGATGATCGTGAGGGCCTATGTCAGGAGCAGTCCCTGTAGTGCAGCCAGCACAAAATCAGATACTGCATATAAATAGAAAGATGGTTCTGCCTTTGTGATCTCAAAGAAGTGAGATTACATTTCTCAGAGAGTAGACCCCTCCATAAACACAACCCTCCTACCTCTCACTCTGTGTGAGGTGCTTGGTGATTAGATTAAAAAGCCAATTTGAGAAAAGCTCAGATGCAGAACGTATCACTACCATCCAGAGAAAAATGCATTAAAAAGTTTAGGTAATGGGAAGGTCATCTGAAGTCATTTTTACCTTGAATGTGTGTGAGAACAATACAAGCTTTATTTTATTTTACCACTCATGTTCTAACTGTAGTTTTATTTTTTCCGTATAAAGACATCAGAGCTGCAATTTAAGGAGAAATGCTTAGGTGTTTTGGCAGATGAACAAGCACTATTTTTGCACCATCTATTTCTTTGTAAAATTCAGGTTGAAAAATAGGATGAAATAATGCAGAAGAGTCTTTTTTTTTAGAACTAAAACACTTAGCATGAAATATTAGTGTAACATGGACAGACCCTGGTCAACTGCAGGCAGGATTGAACTTGGGATTTCATGTAGTAGTACATGAACTGCTACAGCATGAGCTAACAACTACATTGCTATTAGCTGAGGCTGGAGAGCAGACTCATTTTATCTCTCTCTCTAGGCCCACATCCAGACTAACCCGCCGTATCGGCGGGTTAAAATCGATTGCTTGGGGGTCGACATATCGCATCTAGTCTAGACGCGATATATCAATCCCTGAGCGCGCTTACATCAATTCTGGAACTCCATCAACCCGAACGGAGTTCCGGAATCGACATAGAGAGCCACGGACATCGATCCCGCGCTGTCTGGATGGGTGAGTAATTCAATCTTAGATATTCGACTTCAGCTACGTTATTCACTTAGCTGAAGTTGCGTATCTAAGATCGATTTTCCTCCCCTAGTCTGGACGAGGCCTAAGTGGTCTTGGCGCCACTAGATGGGACAGAACACCACACCCAGCAGGTGTGTGAGTTACACTAGCTCCATTGTTGTCAATGGGAGTTTTTGGCATTGACCTTGGTGAGGCCAGTATTTCATTTTTAATTTGTATTCCTAGACTTTTTTTCACATGTTCTATGTAAAAGTTGATAACTTCTCCAAGAAGTTTAAAAAGAAATTTCTAACTTCAATGAGCTGACATTGGTTGCATCTTTAATGCTTTGTGTGTGTGTGTGTTGCTGCATTCAGACTCTAGGCAAACTTTTAAATAATAATGAACCAAATTCACCACTGACAGCTCCATTGACATGTAATTCCTGAAATCAATAGAATTTCATCCATTTATGCCAGTGGTGAATTTGGCTCAATCATTACATTCAACATAAGGCTCTGGCAACAGCTAATGAGGGTTGTGGCATTGGATGTTCAGTGCTGGGGAAGGCCTTTATCTGCAGCTGACTGATTGCCAGCATTGCTACTGGTCTTCTAGCTGGTTATCAGTAAACAGCCCAGGTAAAGTGGTATCCAGCCACCTGGAAAATTTTGGCCCATGTTATTCTCCCTAGGCCTGCACATGGAGGGAATATGTCTGTGTGGATCTCCTCATTTCTGCACACAAGGGGAAGAGGGAGGGAAACCAGCAGTTTCCAGGGCATCGGTCTCACATCTCCATTGCTCTGTATGTCCAGCATCCCTGTGAGAAAAGGGACTAGTGAACCACAGGGAGAAGTGGATGGGCAGTGGTGGGAAGGATGTACATTGGTTCACTACTTCCAGCCCCATTCAGCTTAAGCAGCAAAGATAATAAATCAGGGCTCTGCTCTCTTTTCTGCAGAGTTCCTTCTAGACTTCTAGGAGCCATCATAGCCAGGGGAAATTCCTTACAAGGAAGCCTGGGTCCAATGGAGCCATGTTGCCAGGGCCCCAAGGAACAGGATGCCAGGGTCAGAACTTGTGTGGAGGCACAGGGCTTTTAGAAGGATGGGCCACAGATCCTGACTCTGATAAAAGAATGGAGGAGAAGCTGTGTAAGGGGTTCCTTGTGGATAGTTCTTCCCTGGGAGTCTCTGCGGGTGGGTTTATGATGCAAAGGACAAAAATATCTCTCTCCACCCCCTGGCTTTAACCTGAAAACAGGCTAATTTCTAGCTAAAAGGATCATTATGAATAAATGTCCTAGTCCTCATTCTCGGTTGCTCCTGCTTTTATCTTCACCAGCCATGAACATTCCATTGGCTCTTATGGAATGTTGGGACATTCTTGGTCCATTCTGCCCCCCTGCTGGGATATACAGAAGTAGTCAAGTGGCTAAAAGCAAGAAACTGAGATATTTTTTAAGATTCATAATATGTTCCTAAGTTGCTCAGTTACTTTGGAGCAGGATTATTTTGCACAGCCACAGGTACTGAAAAATAACCTGGCATTTTCTCTTATCATAGATTTTCACATTGATTTCAAACACTCCCTCCCCCGCATCTAATTTCCCCTCTTTGAAGATGGAAACTTTACTGTACAGGAGAATGTATAGAAAAATAAAATGATTAAAGACAAGAGAGAGCCTCTAGAGGTCAGTATAGCTCAAACAATGGGCAGCCTCTGAAAATCAGTAATGAGACCTGTTAACATTTCAATAATAACTTTATCCCTGTTTCATCCTAACGAGGAAGTAGTCTCATTGTTTTACACTGATAAGAACATTTCCCTTGATAGTGAATTCTCCTGGTATAAATTTTAAACCTCTGGAATCAAAGGCAGATCTAATTTGAGATTTAGGATCATTGTATGTATGTCAAATACACCTCAACCCCGATATAACACTGTCCTTGGGAGCCAAATAATCTTACCACGTGATAGGTGAAACCACGTTATATCGAACTTGCTTTGATCTGCCGGAGTGCGCAGCCCCGCCCCCTGGAGCATTGCTTTACCGCATTATATCCGAATTCGTGTTATATCGGGTTGCGTCATATAGGGGTTGAGGTGTATGCTGCTTGTCGCTTTTTTCCTCTGGATTGTGTAGATCACCATTGACTGGCTGTGATCTGGTAGCCCCTCAAGTCCCTTCCAGCTATCAGCATTCCAGAACTCACTGTTCTGATTTCACTATGCTGCAGCCCTTCCACATTTCATTGGTGCTAAGCTGTTTGAGTAATTAGAATCAGGTTTTAAAAATCAGGCACTGAAGCCTTGTTCACTTGCAAGATGTCTGCATAGTGGTCAGAAGATGACAGTACAATGAAATATCTAGATGCTAATGGGCTTATAACCATAGTATACAGCATGTTCTCATGGACATCTGTCTAGCTAGAACCATTTTCAGTTTGATTGGTGAGTCTGCTATGATGTAATGAGCACTATAACTGAGCAAATAACTCAAGACATCATTTATTAAACAGAATTCACCTTTTTTTCTGTTCACAAGTTTACACAAGCAACTTATGATTTTCTTATTTGTTATTTTGAGCTATCCACCAAATATTGGTTTATCTGAAGTTTGTTCATGAATAATTCATTGAGCGTATTTGATATGCAAACTTTTAGCTGAATTATGTAGCTTTGATTGGACACAATGGCAAACGGTACTTTTATATTCCCTGATTGGATGAGTGTCACTCTTTTGAATGAAGTCTTGTGTTTACAATTTCATAATTTGCCTCTCACATGCATTTTCCAGTGGCATTGAAGAACCACTGTTTCCATGATCATTTTTTGCCAATAAATGTATATACTAAAATTTAAGTGAACACACAAGGGTTATGAGCATTGCCAAAGTGAATTCATTTAGGCATTTAACTAATAAACACAGTAGTGTTTTTGCACAATTTGGCCTACCCTATTGGTTACTAGGAAACATCACTCCTGTTGCATGGCAGGTGCATTTGTTTTGCTGCTTCTGTGAGTGTTTTGGAATCAACACCACACATTTATTATTTAGCCCTTGGAAGAAAGTGCACTGTGTATAGCTATTAAAGCTTGAGTTTTGAGTGATTGGTTGCAAGCAATAGCCATGACTGCATACTGCCTTTCTCAGATGACCTGACAGAGTTAGACAAAGCTGGATTTGATAACCTGTTGAATGGTGTGATAATATCAGCACAATATAACTTCGGTGACTGAAGAACATATTAGGTGCTTCTTAATTACACTGATTTCAGTGAAATGCTTAAATGCTGCAGCAGAGAAAGCAGTGAGAAAGGTCTAACTAAGGTATCTTTACCATAATATCTGAGAACAATCTTTTAATGCAATACTGTTGTGAGGTAGGAAATTTTTATATCCCCATTTTACACATGGGAAACCAAGGCACAAACAAAAGTGCCTGGGTCTCTTAGGAGTCAAAGTCCCCTCAAATTTCAATGAGATGTAGACTCCTAGGTGCCTCTGTCACCTTTGAAAATTAGTCTTAGGCCCCTAAGTCACGTAGGGTGAAAATTTTCAAAAGCTTCTAAGTGACTTAGGGCCCTAAGTTCAATTGAAAGTCAATAAGACATAGGCTTCTACAGGTCTCTTTTTTTCAAGGGCATACAGGTGCCCAAAGAAGCAGATAGGTGCCTTGTGGAATTTTCAGAAGAACAGCTTACATACTTTTGAAAATCCTACTAGGTGCATCTCTCCTTTTACAGATGCCAAAATATTTTTGAAAATCTGTCTCTAAGTGCTTAAGTCGCTTCTGAAAATTTTACCCAAGAGACACTAAGGCCCAGGTCCTTAAAGGTATTTGAGCACTTAACTCTTATTGAAATCAAAGAGTTAGGCTCCTAAGTATCTTTGACTTGCCCAAGCCTGTGGCAGCTCCCCCAAGACACAGGATAGCACTCTAACCACTGGACCATGCTCCTCAGCCAGACAATGAAGCACAATGGTCTTTCGTTATTCATGTAGATGGTCATGTGTAGGTTAAGAGTAACATGTATTCAATAGCATAAGCAGAGCATATTAAAAGGTGCTTGCTTACTAATATGTATTTCCAGCACACCTTTTATTGTAGTTCATGGGACAAATGCACCACAATTTTCTTCTATTTATTTATGAGGGAAGTAGATGACTTTGTGGTAAAATCACAGGCGTATGAATCAGGAGAGTTGAACTCTGGTCCCAGTTCCCCACAGAGTCAGTGGGGACCTTGGGCATATCACTTAAGACTGGATGTTTAGAAACAGCCTTCAATACTGCAGATACATTTGTGCACCTGCACCAACCACTCACAGTACTTCAGATGTCTAAACACCCAACCTCATCCTAATGCATTGATCTTTCAAACACTTGTATGCTTACTAAAATTTACACAGGAGTTGTCTAATCCTCAACACACACACATGCTTAACTTTGTCTTGTGGGGTAAGGCCTTAAGTTGTTGGAGGAGTCGGGCCTAAATGGATGCACATGCAGGAGCAACATATTTCATTACAACTTTGGGGGCCAGGTTGAGGTCTAGCTAAAATCAAGGCCTTTATCTGTCCATGTCTGTTTCCATGTCTCTGAAACGGGGATAATATCTACCTAACATGGCATTGAGGGCAAGTTTATCCATGGGACTAGAGTGCTTTGAGAGGGACAGTGGAAATTTATTTAGGGCTATAGCAGGTGCAGCTAAGGAGTTGGGGGCTGCAGTGAGGGGATGCATTTCAGGGCTTCTGGGATGTGTGTGGGGAGGCTGCCAGGATAAGTGGGGGCTGATGGGATACATGGGTTGTGGGAGAGACTTTTGGTGGTCTGTGTGTGTGGTGGGGTATATCAGCAGGGGAACTTTAAGGAAAGTGCCCCACCCTGCTCATATTTTCGTAGCACACAGGACCCCAAAATTCTTTAATCTGAGCCTGGTCTGATTTAAAGCCCATTAAAGTCTTTCTATTGATTTCAATCTGCTTTGGATCAGCATGTTTGATCCAAACCACTTCTAGTTTTTTTTATCTTTAGCCAAATCAAAGCCTTTTACAAAGAGCCACAGCCTATGCCTTGTGCAATAATCGGAGTTCTCCTCCAGCCGTGAGCCCTTCCTTCTCACATTACTTCCTTCACAGCCAGTGCTAACCATGTTTCATTATCTCCAACGGCTGAAGAAGTGAGCCACCAGGGGGCAATGATAATAGCAATAAACATAGAGTAATTATTCTAACATTAGGTCCAAAGTATAATAACAAAATGTAATAATTAACATTCTAAACCATAAACTGATCATATAAATGCCCAGTGCCTTACCCGCAGAATTTCTAATAAGAATGATGAACAAGATTTATGCAGATCGTAATAGGTTCACTGGCGTGTCTGACTGGAAGAGGCTTTCGCCCCCATAGCACATCTGTGCAACTGCAAGAGTTATTTTCACATCGATTTCAATGGAAACCCCTGAGTGCTCAGAAATTTTGAGTCAGGACACTTATTTAGGCACCTACATAAAGATTTAGGAGCGTCAACTTGTACCTAAGCCAAGATTTTCAAAAAGGACTAGCAATTTTGGGTGATCAACTTAAGATGCATGATTTTTAGTAGATGGGTGCTTAATTCTTTCTGACACTCAGGTCCCTTAACCAGGGCCAGATTTTCAAAGGTATTTAGGTGACTAAGGTTGCCTCCCACACAACAGTTCAAATGGGGAGAAGCCTGTGGATGACTGCAGCACCTCCCACACCCACACATGAAGGGTAGGGAGCAGATGGTCCCAGTGATGAGGGTCTGTAGCAACGAATTTCTTTAATTTGCTTTTTAGTGTCTGATTTAAGTGGTCTACCAATCCATCTGTTTGGGGACCAAAATTCAGAGAGAATTGCACAATTCCTTTAGTACCTGGGACAGAAAGCTGCTTCCCTGATCTGCTGAGGGTCTCTGTTGGTAGGCTGTCATCTCTGAGGGGGTTAAGGTGGCCAGACAGCAAGTGTGGAAAATTGGGACGAGGTGGGGGGTAATAGGAGCCTATATAAGAAAAAGACCCCAAAATTGAGACTATTCCTATAAAATCGGGACATCTGGAGACCCTAGTGGGGGGCTGAGGTAGTGGTGTTTTAGCCCTTCAGCCCAGGCACACTTCAGTCCTATCCCTTCTAGGGTGTTAAAATCCAAAGGAAATTAGAAACAACAACAAAAACCCACAACTTAAACTGGGTCTGATGAACCTTTCATGGTACCTCACCCTTCTATTCAGGAGTTGTCTCCAAACATCCTGTGCTTCTACTGATCCCCCAGGAACTGGTCATCACTTCTAGCAGAGGCTTATTGGGCCAGTAAATTAGCTCAGTCTCTAGGCTGCAACCAGGGTTCTCTCCAATCAGGAGAAGCAGAACTCCGCTGTCCTTGCTGGTCAGACCTGAAATGTGCCAGGTCTCCTTGCTCTCTTTTACTTCCCTCTCCATGCCAGGCATTTGCTGCAGTTGGTGCCACAGGCTGTTCTTAACCCTCTCATTGCCAGCGTGGCGGGTATATGTCCCATCACGTATTTATAATAAAATTCTTGCAGTTTTAAAAAGCTAGAGGTGCTTTAGTTATTAACATAGCTAAGGACATTGGTTCCTTCATGGTATTTTTAATCCTTTAAAAACATTTGTCCGGTTTAATCTAAATGTATAAAATAACATTAGTGGAATTACACTGGTATAAACCTGGAGAAATGCAGTGATGAATCACTCCCTTGTTGTTTCCTGTTGTATGGAAAGGACATATGCAGCCACCACTTCCCACATTGTGATGGTCCTTGACAGTGCACATTCATAAGAGCTTCATACCACATATTAATTCAAAAGACATTCCACTAAATACATTAAAGTGTTGGTTACCTTCCCAGAAAATGAGTGTAATTTGGGTAATACCTAGCATCATTGTCATGGACCATAACTTTTTTTACTAGCACACAAAACATTCATTGTATCTGGACACCTTCCCAAATCTTTGAGAGTTTACTATTATCCACAGCTGCATACCTGGCCAGAGTTATATAAACTCTGCCCTAGTTCTCAGTGCACTGTAGTGGTGTTGAAGTAGGAATACTGAAGCAAAATGGAATGCATGGTCTACTTATTCATTTGCATGTTAGGACCCTGAATGTTCTTCTAGCCAAAACCAATTTTAGACACAGATAAGCCCTGGGTATGCCTCTCTTTTCAGAGCTCCCATAATCTAGAATTACTGTGGCGTTTAGATGTTGCTTGTGATTATTAGAACTGGGACCATAGGCTGTTGGGAGTCTGAAAGGACAGGAAACAGAAAGGAGGGGGAGGAATTGAGGAGGCAGAATGAGAGTTACAGAGCATGCAGCAGCAGCTTGGTAAAGAGGTCTCCACTTTAAAAATAAAGTCCTGCTGAGGTTTGTTAGTACCTTGCCTGGTTGATACAACAATTACCTAAAACAATAGACTGGCCTGATTTTACATGCTGGTTGTTGAATTGAAGAGGAAGCAACTCCCTACCCAATCTCTCTTTCCAGGAGTCAGACCAGGACAGAGTGGGGTTCATGCTTAGGGTATGTCTGTGCTGCAATGTGAGATGCTATGCTATGTTGCAGCACAAGTAGACATACCCAAGATGGCTTTAAATCTGGCTAGATCAGGTATCAACAGTGGTGAAGCTGGTGCAGCATGGCTAAGATGCCCCAGTATGTAACCAGTCTCCCATGCTGCTACGGCTTCACTGCTGTTGGTTGCCCAAGCTAGCTAGATTAAAACTAGCTTGCACTGCAATCACACTCCCAAATGCAGAGTAGATAAGGTATACAAGCTCCACCCTGGGCCTGAACAGGTTAAAAGGCAATACTGGACCCAGGTAACCCTGCCCCTCCATAATTGCCAAGCATCCTCTGACTGTGAGGAGTAGGTTAAAAGGAGCTCAGAAGCCCAGGCACCTGGTGGTGGATAGGCTTCACGAAGGAGGAATCCTCCTCCAAGAAGCTAGATAGCAAGTGAAGCTTGAGAAGTGATCATAGAACAGGTCAGGCCCCTAGCCAAAGCCTTCTCCAACAACGCCCCTTTGAGAAATTGCAGGGCCTGCTCCTCTGCTCTCTTTTGGTTGTAAGGTGATTGACTGAGTTATGGGGCCATGCCTCACACCTAGAGGTAGGAAGTAGCCCAGGGAAGTAACTGAGACTCACTTCAGGGAGAAATCTACCAGTGTCACTTCCCATAGGGTCCTGGGCTGGGACTCATTGGAAAGGGAGGGCCTGGGTCCAGTTACCAAACCCTCTTATGGGTCTAGACACAGATGTGAGTGGAAAGCCAAAGATCCCTTAAGATCAAGAACAGGTACTTCTGCCACACTGATTGAGAGGTGTGGTCTGGCTGCCTGGCCTTCTGAGCTTCTTATTGTACATACCCTCAATCCCCCTCTGTAAACATACACACATCTACCATTGCTTGGACAGCACCATGCTGCTGTGCACAGGGCTGGTGCAACCATTTAGGCAACCTAGCCGGTCGCCTAGGGTGCTGGGATTTGGGGGGGCGTCATTTTCTTCTGCAGCGACCGCGGTGGCCGGATCTTCGGCCGCCCTGGTCTCTGCCAGCATTTAGATTGAGGGAGCTGGGGCAGGGCAGCATGGGGAGCAAGAAAGGGGGGGCACGGCACGCAGGGGAACTCCCCGCCCCAGCTTACCCCTGCCCCGCCTCCTCCACGAGCACGTTGTGGCTGCTTCACTTCTTCCACCTCCCAGGCTTGCGGCGCCTAAGCTGATTGGCGCTGAAACCTGGGAGGCAGGAGAAGTGAAGCAGCCACAGCGTGCTTGGGGAGGAGATGGGGCAGGGGTGAGCTGGGGCGGGGCGGGGGTACCTCAAGGCGGATGGTGCAGGGTGGGGAGCTGCTGCAGGGGGGGCATCCTTGCACCATCCCTGAGTGGACCAGTAGTCAGGATGCCAGAGTACTCTTCCCACCTCTGTCATTGACTTGCTGTGTAATCTTGAGCTTACCCACTTCACCTCTCTGTGTCTCAGTTTGGATAATGATCCCTTTTTTCCTTTGGCAGAGCGTTGAGATTTATGGATGAAAAGCCCTTGACAAGGCAGCCACAGTTCTTTTCTACATGCTTTACAAGTTGAGAAAAAGCTCTTTTAATGTGTGGATAATGATGAAACAACCATCTCATGTATGTCTTTGTCTGAGGTGTGAGAAAAATATTTATGAAATGTTTTGCTACTCAACCAGCTGACAGATAATAAATGTTAATATCTAATCCTTTATGGACTGCTGTAGTAGCTGCCATAATGAGTGAGGCTTAAAACAGAAGTATTGATTCTTGCCTCAGATTGGACAGATTTTGATCTAGGAATAATTGTATTGACAGATAATTGTCTCAAGAGACCTTCAGTAGTAAAGAATAAGTACTTGTCTCCTCTTGTCAACTATGACCTCTCCCAAAAGAGTTCTACATAAGAGTGAATGCAGGCAGATTTTGCACATTCATATCTTATCCAATGAACTGATGATCTTTTACTTAGTAAGTGAGCATTAGTCCTTCTAACCTCTAGGATTTCTATGTAATTCAGGGTCATCAATCTGAATGATTGCAATTCCAGAACCCCTGGCAGTGTCTGCTAAAGTGATACGGGTGACCCGTTTAGCAGGTGTCAATCTAATGGCAGTTTTTGCTCCCTAACATCTGCCAACAAAGCTCAAATTATTACTTAAGTCCATAATTGTTAGCCCTTGTGTTTAAATAGTTTTTAGTGGGAGCAGCACTCGAGCCTGATGGCCTCCAGCCACAACACGTTGTGTCAGATCTCACAAGGCAAGCATGGCAGGGCTGAGAAAGCAGCTGGACAAATGATTGTTAAGGAACACCTGGGTACTGCAGGAATTGGCCCAGTCAGTGGTATTCTTTCCTTTAATTCCTCTCTGACAGTTCCTTTGAACCAACATCCTAGCAGGGTAATGGTATTAAAAGGTTCTCTGTTGCTGGAGGTGTTGTCTTTCAGATGATCCTGACTCCTTCTAGCCATTAAAGACTCAAAAGTGCTTTCTGTAAAAGCAGATGTGTACATCCTACTTTCCTGACCAAACTGCAATTCTAAATTCCTCTCACAGTGAGAAAAGAATCTCGGATTCTTCTTCACTTGCTTTCACTTCTTCTGTGTAATGTTTCTGTCCTATTAAACAGCTGCAGTACATCATTCCAGCAATGACTGCACTTCAGTGGTGGGGGAAAGTGAACCCTATACATCATTATCTACTTTAAAGGGCTATTATTATAGTAGTAATAATAATGTTTAGCTTTAATAAATAATATTTAGCAGTTTTCATCTTTATTTTCAAAATACCCCTGTAGTGATGGGCGTAAAAACCTAGGTAGAATAGAAACATTAAATAGCATCTAAGCCAGAATTAAGACTCAGTTCTTGGCTCTCATGCCTGTATTCAAACCACCTGCAGCTTAGTGAAAGTACCATTTGTAAAGGACTTATGTTTCTGCTTTTCTCTTTCTTCCTGTAGAAAATTTAGAGTAGCATGATATTAATTTGCCTTTCATTTGAGAAACCTTATTTTAATAGTGAGGCTGATGAAACAAAAAATATACTGTCGGGCAGCATCAGTATGTGGTTCAAAAACTTTTGGGTTGTTGTTAGTTTTATGATTTGTGGTGCTATACAGATAAGTAAGAAGGCATTGACTGCAAGGGCTCATTGACGCTTAGAAATGTACCAAAAATAACTATTTCAGAATAATTATTCCATATTAGATATTTCACTGTAAACTCCTCTTTAGACAATCTTATTCAAATGAGCCTTACTTCTGGTATAGCTTAATTCAATTCCAAATCAGAAAAAGGAATTCTTATTCCTGCATAAGAGTACTTAAGCACTTTGCTGGATCACGGTTCAGGTGAGTCAAAAGAAGAATTCTGCCACCCTGCTTGGCTAGTTGAAAGGTTCAAGATATAGGGTACATCATTGTCTTTTATATTCTAAAGGGTTTTTTAAAGTTATTTCTATAGAGTCTTTCAAAATTCTATAGAACCCTATTAAATGCAGTAGGAATTTTCCATGAAGTTTGTTTCTGATTCACATTTATTTAAAAATATCAGACATATGAGTTGGAGTAGATAATACAGGGAACTGGTTTGGAACAGAGACAAAAATAGACTCTTTTTATGAAAAAAATTCTCATGCATAAATTAATGTGAAAAAATTTCCTTAATTTAGATATTTTTTTCTTTTAAGGAACAACTGTTCAGTTTCAGGAATTATTTTGCTTCTTATTATTCCCATTTGTGGTTTTAGAACACATTTTTGATAGCTTGAAGTTTTTTTCCTGCAGGCTTAGTTAACTGATTGTTAAGCTGACTTTATTCCTGTCTTCCAAGCATGGGGCTTAGTTAATAATGCTGAAGTTTCTCTCTTCTTCTTTTTCTCAAAACACTTGAGAAAATCTGGGCCATTCTAAAGACCATTATAATCTTTTTGCATCATACTTGTTATCATAAGACTTCCCCACTGAATGAGAAGAAAGGCCATTTTTGCAGCTGTGAAGGAGTTTAGACTACAGAGGACTAGAAAATGGAAGATGAGTGGTTATAGAAGTTAGATCAGAAAAATATAAAACAGCAAATAACAGGCTATTCTGTATAGTGTCCTATTTAACAGGAGAATAAGTAACTGTGATAGGGAATATACAAAAATCAGAAAGTTTAATTTAGATGTAGATGGATGTTAATGACTCAAGTCATTTTCAGAGAGGGAATAAAACAACTTCAGTTTTGCCTTAGAAAGATATGTAACTGGTGCAAATTTTAGAAGTGGTTTATATTGCTTAATAAGGAAAGGAAGGAAGTCGTAAATCAGATCTTTCGCATCCTAAATAGCTCCATTTTGATGATCTTAGTATTACATAACCTCCACTGAAGTCACCCAGAATTTTGGGTGCCCAAAGTGCAGGAAAGTACCAGTGTAACCCACACACCTCCTGGTTGTGGTGCTCTGTCCTCTCTAGTCGCACCAAGATCACTTAGAGCTTAATGAGTGTGCTACAGACGTAGCTAAGAGCCATGTAGCAGAGGCTTATGCATTTAGCTCCAGAGATCTCTGGAGATCACAGGTTTGATCCTGCCCACTGAAGACCAGCATCTGTTGGTGCTACAAGTGGGGGCTCATCCAGGATATCAAATGGGAAGTCTCTGAAGCTTGGGATGTGTTCCTTCAGCTGGGAGAACTATGTAACCCACTTCCCATATATCTCCTGGGTGTGGTGCTCTGTCCCCTCTAATGGTACTGAGACCACTTAATGAGTCTGCTACAGCCTTACCTAAGGGCCATGGGAGTTTTGGCTCAAGAATTTAGCTCCATAGGTCCCAGGTTTGATCCCATCAGCCGACAACCAGAGTCTGTTAGTGATACACCAGCACACAAGAATCACTGAAAATTCTGTGTTTGTTGCAGAGATATAAATAAATTTTATTATTTAAGCAGTGAAACAAGCCACAAGTATAATGGGCCAAATTCAGAACTGGGCTACATAGAGGCTAAGCCCCATTTCTTTCCTATGTGTATTTACAGGAAGCTCAATACAAAGTTTTCGGAGTTGGTCCAGCTAGTTATGGAGCCCAGAAATCCAGCACTCATAAACTACAATTAGTAATTGGATTTGTTTCCATCTTCCAGTTTTTTAAAACTATGATTTGGGGTGATAAAGATGGAAAACCCCAAACCTCTATATCCCATCAGGCACACCTAATTTTGGGAAAATAGTGATCGTGTCCATGTTGCTCTCTGATTATAGCAGCTGCCTGAGGGATATAGAGACCTAGGGTTGCCAAGCCACTCATCTCCAGTGGTCTCAAGTTTTCTCAGCCTAAAGTTGAGCTGGGTGGCAAGAAACTAATATGTGTCAAGAGATGATCATATCTATTACACACACAAAAATTCTTCTCAGTCATGCATCTCTGGGCCGCAATCTATACTCAGGAAGTAGGAGATTGCTGTCAATTCCATATAGCACTTTGAACTGCTTTGTTTGCTTAACATGTCCCTTCTTTGAAATTCACAGGCTGGATGCTCTGAACCTCTCTGGATTTGCATCTAGTTATAATGCTCTTTTTTTTTTCCAGAATAGCTTTGTCTTACCCCTTTTACCATTCACACCTGGTTTCACTCTTTGTAAAGTTCTTTCACGAAGGGAGCTTTGTGAGTGGTAATCTGCACATCTGCTATTTTACATATTTCCTATTTATTTATACAGTGGAGAGGAGAATACTGTTTCACAATACAAACCGCTTCAGTCTACTAAGGCCAAATTCCGCTCCCAGGTACATGTCCAGAGCTGCCATCAACTCTGATAGGAACTGTGTGTGTGCATCCAAGGGATGAATCCAGCCCTAAATTAGAGAGTTGCATTGAGTGCATTTTATTAAGAAGACTTTGGAATTCTTATTCTTTTCAGTTTTATACTTGAAGTCATGACCAGGAAAATTATTGGGCAATAACTGTAGAATTATTAAAATGAAACTATCTTCTCCAACTGGCTTATTTTATAGTGTAGCTGAGGGACTGGTGAAGCTTAACTTTTATAAGGTTATAAGTTTTGAAGTACTCTAAAACTTTTCGAAAAGTTATAATGTTTTATAAAACTAAAGGAGGGTAATGAGAAAAGTTTTTCTCCCCATGGGTAACTACTCTGAATACAAGAGACATCTGATTAGCTAACTAAGACATGATCTTGATCCCATTTGAGTTAAAAGGGAATTTTGCCATTTTCTTTAATAGGAACAGGATTAGGCCCTTAATTTCCCATCTCATGCAACTATAAACTCTAATAAATCCTGAAATCCACAGCTCTTGATGTAGCTGAGAATTGGGTCCATTGCAGGTATATATAACTATTAGGTCATCTAGGTCATCCCCTGTCATTACAGATTTTTTTCCCTACAGTATATTTTTTAGCACTTTGTCCAGTCTTTTTAAATGTCCCCCAATTGCTTCCCCAGTTTCTTTAAGAGATTATTCCATAATCTAGTAGATTCCACTATCAGGAATTCCCCCCCCCCATATAGTTAATATAATTTTTTTCATAATTTATCCCTTTACTTCTAGTTATGCCCCCTTGTAGCATCTAAATACTTTTCACTTGTCTTTCACTATCATTGCTGTCTTCTTTTTGCCAAACAATCTCTCTCTCCTCTAGTCCCTAAATCCTCTTTCTTATGTCAGGCTCCCATTACTAGGGAAATGTGCCCCCTCTTCCTTTCAAATTAATCTTTGCCAGTCTTCTTTCTGGTGCTAGTAGTTTTTACTCCTGATCAGGGCCGGATTAATGTTTTGTGGGGCCCTGGTGCCCGGATTGTGGCCCTGCCTATGCTCTGTTCTGAGGTCCTGCCCCTGCTTGGCCTCTTCGCCTCAAGGTCCAGCCCGCTGCTCACATAAGTGAGAGGGAGTAGAGAGGAGTGAGCAGAGGACAATGGGGGGGAAGGAGTAGAGAGGACGCGAGCAGTGGGTGGAGCCGTGGGGGAAGAGGCCAAGTGGTGGCAGGGCCTTGGGGTGGAGCATGGGGGGTTGGAGCCATGGTTTAGGTGCTGGGACCCCTTCTCAATGTGAGCCTAGTGCCATTGTAAACTTGGTACTGCTCCTTATACATCTTGAAGTGATATTGCTCAAGCTATGGCTACATGAGAGAGATTACAGTGGCGCAGCTCCACTGCTGTAAGATCTCTAGTGCAGTGATTCTCAAACTTTTTTTTTGTGGACCACTTGAAAATTGCTGAGGATCTCAGTGGACCACTTAATGATCTTTCCAAATATTGTCTGTACTGTTAGCTAACCTATTGTAAAGCACTTTGGGTAAAAGTGCTATATAAAAAAACCTTAATAATAATTAACTTTTTTTGTTTTACAGATAAAGCATACAACTCATATTTTAATATCCGTAGTCTTACCTGCCACATCTGAGACTGGAAGGAGGGCTATCTCTCCCCGGCAGCTGCAGCCCTGGAGCTGGGGAAAGTCGCCTTTTTCTTTGGTCACCACATCCCTACATATCCCAAATTCCCCTCTTCCCCTCTTCTCACCGCACTGCTCCCTCCCACCTACCCTCTATTTCCACCAAGGCCACCACCTCACCTAACTCACATGTGTGTCCCTCTCCAGGGTCCAGGCACCTAATTAGCGGAGCCATGCCTGTGCAGCTCCACTAATTAGGTGGGTGGCCTTCATTCTCTCATGTGCAACTGCCCAGCTATGCACCTTAGAGGGAACTGTCCATGGACCACCTGAATGGAGCTCGCAGACCACTGGTGGTCCACAGACCACAGTTTGAGAACCTCTGGTTCTAGTGGAGTCGGTTTAAGCTGGTCTAAGCTGACAGAAGAGAGCTCTTTCATTGGCTCTAATTCAAGTAATTATACTTCACTCCCCTGAGTGGCAGTAGCTATATTTGGGATGAGAATCTCTCCTGCTGACATAGCACTGTTCGCACCGGTGCTTAAATCAGCATAAATGGTTGCTCATGTTGATTTAAACTGTAGTGTAGCCATAGCCTCACTCACTGTAGGGGAAAGAGTATTTCAGTTACTGCGAGTGTAAGAGGATAAGATTTGGGGTACAATCTGAATATTTTGGTGCCAGATTCTGCTCTCAAGTATAGCCATACAACCTCACTGGCTTGAATAGAGCTGTACTGATTTTAATGAGAGCAGAAGTTTGCTTGTTATCTTTAAGTGACAGCTATGCTGAATGTAAAGTGTTGAGCAACCTTCTGAAAAGTTGAGTGTCTTGAGTAAATGTTCATATTTTTGTGTTTCTTCAGAACCTTCTATCTCAGGACTATGAAAGCACTCTACAAACTTTAATTGGTTTTCATATAATTTCTGTGAGCTAGGTTGGAGTTACTATTCATTTTTCTCAGATGACAAAAACAGAGGCACAGAATTGTAACAGCTATATTTTCAAAGCTGGCCTTTAAGGGGAGGGATAGCTCAGTGGTTTGAGCATTGGCCTGCTAAGCCCAGAGTTGTGAGTTCCATCTTCAAGGGGGCCACTTAGGGAGCTGGGGCAAAATCAGTACTTGGTCCTGCTAGTGAAGGTAAGGGGCTGGACTCAATGACCTTTCAGGGTCCCTTCCAGTTCTATGAGATAGGTATATCTGCATATATTATTAGAGTTGGATGACTATCTTTAGAGACAATGGGCCTGATTGTCAGAGGTGCTGAGCAGCCAAAGTTTCCATTTACTAAAACTGGAGTTTTAGCTCTTCTGAAACAGGGAGGCCCAAAGTATCTCCAGTTGGCCTCTGTTGAATTATTGGCCTCTGTTGAGAGCTCTGGCCTAAGCAAATTGCTCAAGCTCACACAAGAAGTCTTGGCAGAGCTGGGAATAGGACCAAATAGTCTAATATACAGTGGGGTTTTAGCCACAAGCTGTATTCCTCCCCATATGTATGAGCCTATATTCCAACTAATAAAACATTCTCCTTTCTTGTTATGTAGATGTGCCACATATCAATAATGGTGATAAACAGAAATTATTTTGAACACAATGTGTTTGATACATATTTTTTTATAAGCTTTTCTTCAGTCCTTACAGTCAAGGGTAGGGGCCTTGGCAGAGGACAGATGCATCCTGGAGATGAATGCCTGGCTAGAAGGATGGTGTCACCAGGAGGACTTTGGCTTCTTTGACCACGGAAGCTATTCCAGGAAGAACTACTGCTAAATGGAGATCGGGTCCACCTATCGAGAGAGAGGACAAGCATACTTGGCTACAGACTGGCTAACCTAGTGAGGAGGGCTTTAAATTAGGTTCAATGGGGGCAGGTGACAAAAGCCCACAGGTAAGTAAAAACATGGGGACTGGGAGAAGGGTGGCAGCATGGGCTGTTATAGCAGAATAAGGGAGAGAGACAAGACAGAACTGGGGGAGGGGTGGAAATCAAATCAGTATCTTAGATGTCTTTATACTAATGCAAGAAGTATGGGGACTAAGCAGGAAGAACTGAAATGCTAGTAAATAAACACAACTATGACCTAGCTGGCATCATGGAGACTTGGTGGGATAATATGCAATACTGGAATATTGGTATAGAAGGGCACAGCTTGCTCAGGAAGGACAGGCAGGGAAAAAAGGGAGGAGGTGTTGCCTTATATATTACAAATGTATACACTTGGATTGAGGTTGAGATAGAAATAAGGAGACAGACTTATTGAACGTCTTTGGGTAAGGATAAAAGGGGTAAAAATAAGGGTGATGTCATGATAGGGGTCTACTACAGACACCAACCAGGAAGAAGAGGTGGATGAGGGTTTTTTAAACAACTAACAAAATCATCCAAAGCACAGGACTGGGTGATGATGGGGAACATCAGCTACCTAACATTATTGGGAAAATAACACAGCAGGACACAGATTATCCAACAAGTTCTTGGACTGTATTGGAGACAATTCTTTATTTTAGAAGCTGGACAAAGCTACTAGAGAGGAGGCTGTTCTAGATTTGATTTTGACAATAGGAAGAACTGATTGAGAATTTGAAAGTGGAAGGGCAACTTGGGTTGAACGTGATCATGATAGAGTTTCATGATTCTAAGGAATGGTAGGAGGGGAGAACAGCACAATAAAGACAATGGATTTCAAGAAGGCAGATTTTAGCAAACTCAGGGAGCTGGTAGGTAAAATCCCATGGGAAGCAAGTCTAAGGGGAAAAACAATTGAAGACAGTTGGCAGTTTTTCAGAGAGACATTATTAAGAGCACAAGAGCAAGCTATCCCACTGCGTAGAAAAGATAGAAAGTATGGCAAAGATCACTCTGGCTTAACCAGAAGATTGTCAATGATCTAACATTTAAAAAGAGTCCTACAAAAAGTGGAAACTCAGTCAAACTACAAAGAATGAATATAAACAAAATAATACAAGTAAGTAGGGACAAATTAGAAAAGCCAAGGCACAAAATGAGATCAAAGTAGCTGGGGACATAAAAGGAAACAAGATAACATTCTACAAGTACATTAGAAACAAGAGGAAGACCAAGGACAGGGTATAGTCCTGTTACTCAATGAGGGGGGAAAGACAATAACAGAAAATGTGGAAATGGCCAGAGGTGCTTAATGACTTTGTTTCAGTTTTCACAAGAAGGTTGGTGGCAATGGGACGTCTAAAATAGTGAATGCCAGTGAAAATGAGGTAAGATCAGCGTTTAAAATTGGAGAAGAACAAGTCAAAAATTACTTAGACAAGTTAGATGTCTTCAAATCACCAGGGTCTGATGAAATGCATCCTAGAATACTCAAGGAGCTGTCTGAGGAGATATCTGAGCCATTAGCAATTATCTTTGAAAAGTCATGGAAGACGGGAGACATTCCAGGATACTGGAAAAGGGCAAATATAGTGCCCATCTATAGAAAGGGAAATAAGGACAACCCAGGGAATTATAGACCCAATCAGCTTAATTTCTGTACACAGAAAGATAATGGAGCAAATAATTAAGCAATCAATTTGCAAACACCTAGAAGACACTAAGGTGATAAAAACAGTCAGCAGGATTTGATAGCTTTCTTTGACAGGGTAACAAGCCTTGTGGATGGGGGGAAGTGGTAGATATAGTATATCTTGACTTTAATACGGCTTTTGATACTGTCTCGCATGATCCTCTCATAAAACAAACTAGGGAAATACAACCTAGATGGAGGCTTCTATAAGGAGACTGCATAAGTGGCTGGAAAATTGTTCCAAGACAGTAGTTATCACAGTCATGCTGGAAGGGTGTAATGAGTGGGTCCCAGCAGGGATCCGTTCTGGGTCCGGTTCTGTTCAATATCTTCATCAATGATTTAGATAATGACATAGAGAGTACACTTATAAAGTTTGGGACAATACCAAGCTGGGAGGGGTTGCAAGTGCTTTGGAAGATAGGATTAAATTCAAAATGATCTGGACAAATGGAGAGATGGTCTGAAGTAAATAGGATAAAATTCAATAATGACAAATGCAAAGTACTCCACTTAGGAAGGAACAATCAGTTCCACACATACAAAATGGGAAATGACTGCCTAGGAAGGAGTACTGTGAAAAGGGATCTGGGGGTCATAGTGGATCCCAAGCTAAATATGAGTCAACAGTGTAATGCTGTTGCAAAAAAAAACCAAACATAATTCTGGGATGTATTAGCAGGAGTATTGTAAGCAAGACATGAGAAGTAATTCTTCCACTCTAGTCAGCGCTGATTAGGCCTCAGCTAGAGTATTGTGTCCAGTTCTGGGTGCCACATTTTAGGGAAAGATGTGGGCAAACTGGAGAAAGTCCAGAGAAGAGAAACAAAAATGATTAAAGATCTAGAAAACATGACCGTGAGGGAAGATTGAAAAAAATGGGTTTGTTTAGTCTGGAGAAGACAAGACAGAGGGGGGACATGATAACAGTTTTAGTACATAAACTGTTTTTGCAAGGAGGAGGGAGAGAAAAATGTTCTTCTACCTCTGAGGATAGGACAAGAAGCAATGGGCTTAAATTGCAGCAAGGGCGGTTTAGGTTAGACATTAGGAATAACTTCCTAACTGTCAGAGTGGTTAAGCACTGGAATAATTGCCTAGGGAGGTGGTACAATCTCCATTATTGGGGATTTTTTAGGAACAGGTTAGACAAACACCTGTCAGGGATGGTCTAGATAATAATTAGTCCTGCAGTGAGTGCAGGTGACTGGACTAGATGACTTCTCAAGGTCCTTTCCAGTTTTATGCTTCTATGTGACTGCATTTGAGGCCATGCAGAACAATAATATCAGAAATGCCCTTTCCATCAGCAAGGGCAAAGTGCTGTTAGCATCAGATATCATCAGATGATATTTTGTGTGGACAGTTGAATCATTCCTTCCACCAGTTATTCTGCATTCAGGAGTGGCAAGGCAAACGGGACCAGACTTTCCAGGCCAGTGGAGGAAGGAGAAGGAGAGCCAGGCAGTTGTCTGGCCAACACAGGAGAGAGGCAGATCCCAGGAACCTGGGGGAATGGAAAAGCTGAGTTTGGCCAGCATAAAGAAGTCTTTCACTTGAGAGAGAAGACCAGCCAAAAAAAAAATAAGAACCTAGATAAGAACACAAGATCGAACAGAGTTTCAGAGGGAGAGTGGAGATGGCTAAAGCCAGAAGGAAGTCAGGTTAGGATTCATATAGCCAAGCAAAAATTGCAGCCAGTGAAAGCCCATGACTTCTAAAAATGCAAGGGTATTGGTTGGTATTTAAAGTAATGATAATCAATTTAGGCAAACAATAAATTAGCCTTTGAAAGACCTGGGAGACTGCTTTTTATTTATTTTTAAGGTATATATTACTCTTACTCAAATGGGTCTCGCAGCCAACTACTTCCCAACAGTAGATGCACAAGCATGCATTCTGTAGAACAATGTGGCTGTTGATAGATAAGCTAGCAGGGAAGAAGCTATTTTCTGATTTAAAGATAGTTTATCTCCCTTGATAGTTTCATGGCAGTTCTAAAAAATGTCAGCATAACCAATGGAATATAGGTTGTATAGGGACAGATAAAATATGTTGAAGTTCACAAACTTGCAAGCCGTACTTGGATTTCTTCAGATGTTGTCTGGGAGCCATTGCCATATTTTTTTCTGATTAAATTAGTGTTACACAATAATTGTGGGGCAGACGAAGAAGAAGCAGTGGGAAGACATATATAAGCCACTGCAGTATTTCTGCTTTTGACTTGTCTTGTGCTGGGGTGTCCCATTGAAATTGAAAGGCCAGAGAGGCAAACATACAATATATGTATATATCCTTTATACCCTTCCTCTGTATCCTTATGTTTGCACCAAATGCATTATCAAAGTTAGATTGATAACAGTCCTCAGATCCAGATTCTAGGATTCAGTCAAGCTCTACGTGGTGAGATCAGGGGAGGTGACATTAAGACACCTTTCTGACCCATCCCTTTTCCAAGAGGGAAACCCGGGGGGCACTATCAGACTTGACAGCAAAAGAGTGATTTCTTGGGATCAAGCCAGCTGCCTTGAGCACGTGACCATGGCAGGCACAGTATCACTTACACAGGCATGTGTGGCAAGGGCAGGCAGGCTGGGGCCTGGCTCCATAGCTCAGGGTTTGGAGCATTGCTCTTGTAAACCAGGGCTTGTGAGCTCAAGTTTTGATGAGCCTGAGCAGCAGTTTCTGGATGGATCTTTTGTTCCCCACCCCAGTAGTGAGTGCTTAGCTTTATTTATAATTTTTTGGGATGGGTGCAGCAGGGCAGAATGCCAGAAGGCTTGTTAAAGAGAAGCAACAGCCTGAACGTTGTATCCATGGGTCATAGAGTAGAAGCAGGCAGGCCCACCAGATGTGTGATTCAAACCCACACAGCTCATGTCCATTAAAACCTCAAGTTTCGCACCTTAACATTCAGCCAGCTGGCAAGTAGGCAAAAGTAGCTAACCACTACACCCAAAAGTCTTGGATGTACTTTGGTGCTCTCACTTGGATAACTACCCAGCTAACTGGATGTCACCCTCTAGGAGATGCAAATATGATTGCTCCTCCCAGGTACTTAAATGCTTAGTTCCAGCTCTGTAGCCATTGACCTTAAACCAATGTAAGATCAGGCCCTTATTTGGTACTTAGTTTAGAGTCTAATTTCTCCTCTCATATTGGTGAAAATCAGGAGTAACTGCACTGAAGTCACTGAGTTATACCAATGATAACCAAGAGTCAGAGTTTAAGGCCAGAAGGACCATTCGATCATTTAATCTGGGCTTCTGTATCTCACAGGCCAGCAACATCACCCAGCCCCTGCACACTAACCCAACAACCAAAATTAGACCAACATATTACAGCTCCCAGGAGACTATGCTATTATGTGCTAGAGGCAGAAAATAAAAGGGACTGAGGTACACTTGTGCCCCCACAGTGACAGGGAAATGATTGAGAAGAGAATCATGACCTTATTTTCTAGTCCAAATCGGAAACTGAGAGAACAAAACAAAACAAAACCCAACACATTTTAATAAACCAAACAACTGCCAACCAGGGCTAATTTTCAGCTTTCATCAACAGCATGCAAGTTTATTTAATATCACTAAGCCTCTCCTTGAGAAGAATAACCAATTATGAGGAAAGCTTGACCTATATTTAAGGCAATTGTTAATTTTCGTTTCCAACATTTAAACTTTTTTTCTGCTTATGCTTTCCAACTCGGCTAGTGAGAAATTAGGGCCATTAACAAACAAAGCAGAGAATGAAATTAATGGTGACTCACACAATGGCTGACATACTGAACTCCTTTTTGAACTGTCTTCCATTAGAAAAGATATGGGGAGGAGGGGGAAGACTGAACAATTTGGAGGTAAGAAAGAACTTGTAAAATCCTCTGTTAAAGAGTAGATGAGGGAATACATGGAAAAGATAAATGTATACAAATCAACTTTTTAGTTATGCAGTGTACAATAAGAGACATGGCTATATTGCAAAGGTGTATGGTTCAAGGCATGGCATTTTTGAAAATGATGTTTGGTGCCCTATAAACACCATAGATAGATTAGCTTAGATTGGCATCCTATTTATAAAATGTTGAAAATAGTATTTAAATACTAGAGTATTAGAAATAGCATTTGTCATTAAGCATACAATGTTATTCATAATAAATTAATAGAACAGCCAGTTCAGGAGTCTTAAATCCTTAGGTACATAAACAGTGTGTTAGACAGACTTCCCACCACATGCTTTTGGCCTAGAATTTACCTTACTTACTGTCCACTAGAGTTAATAATCTTTCTGATTATCCTTTGTGACTTTAGTCTTCCTGCACTACAGAATGTGCTGCAGAGAACGATATTCCTACCGAGGGAGATACTTATTTTCCCTACTGAAAAGTAAATTAGCCAGCATGAGTTTTAAGGGAACTTGACTTGGTATAACAAAGGTAAATCTAGTCTCAGATATGGGGTAGAGACTGAGTGAACACTAACTCCATGTTTCTGAAATACAGATGACCGACCCCTTCCAGAATTGCATAATAAAAGATTGATTTCACTGTTTTCAGAAATTCACCCAAAATCTGTGCTCACCAGAATGGCCAAGTGGTTAAGGGATTGGACTTAAGTTCTACTAGACTTATGTCTGCTTGGGTTGGATTCCCCACTTCTGGTAAAATCTCTCTCCTACTTGGAAGCTCTAGACAGCTAGTTTTTAATGCTTTGCCACAGCACAGTCGCTATAAGGGAAGCTCCCTCTACCCACCCCTGCCCTGCTCCCCGAGCCAGGCTGCATCTGCATGGGTGGATGCTCCCCAGGCAGGGCAGGCGGCGCAGCTCCGAGCTGCACCCTGACATGCTCTTGCCTCTTCCCCGAAGGAGCTTGGCATCAGCTAGTGGCATCCCCTGGAGCTGCCCCTGCCCATGCAGCCTGGCTGTCATCAGATGCTCCCCAAGGCGCTCTCTGCAATACTCATTCCCCTTGGGCACCTGCCTCTTAGCAGCCTAGTCACACCTTGCTCATCACCCAGGAACCTGCCATTGCAGCCAGGTCCCTCTCCCAACTCTCCCTGTGTGCAGAGTAGAACTGCTTCTTGCTCCTCTTGGCTGCCCTGCCTCTGCCCCATGGCTGCCGGGCTCGCAGTCACACAGCCCGCGTTCTGAGCTCAGCCACGCAAGCCAATGTGCTGGGGACAGATGGCTGCTGGCAGGGTGGGTACTCGCTTCCCACCAGCTCCGGAAACCAAGGCTGTGAGAACAGAGCAACCCTTAAGGGTACTATATTTCAAGTTCCCAAGTAGAGGACGCTGCCAGAGTGAGGGGGAGGAGGAGTTGGAGGGGTGTTTGGCGGTGCGGATGGGTTTTGTGTACTGGGAGGGATATTTGGGGGGTGCTGGAGCGGGTATTTGGAGGCTACTAGAAGGGGTACCTGCGACTGGGGTACCCACTGAAGGTGGGCTGCCAATGCTGGGGGGGCCCCCTAGCTCCTTCTCTTCTCCATCCCTTCCTCACTGCCCCCTGCCTCATCTCCTCCCCTCCCTTTCCCCACCTATCCCCTTTACTCTCCCACTGTCCTCTGCCCCATTCCCTATTCCCTTCTCCTCTTCACTACCTCCTCCCCCCAGGGGAACTCATCCTTGTACAGAAAACAGGATGGTGGCCATATAGCACACTCAATATGTAGAAGTAGATTGGCACTAGGACCCAGGAGGCAGTGTCCAGCTGCAAAGGCTGTGAGCACCCAGCAGGAGAAGCAGCTCTGGAAACCACCCTGTTCCCAGTTTGGCCCCTGTTGGAGGAAGGGGGGAGCAATGCCCCCCCAGCTATGCCCACGGATTCCGGCTGACCCTACTGGCCCAATCCTGTGGGAGGGCTGATGCTGCTGGGCGAAACCTGCACTGGCCCCGTTTTTGCACCCCCACCTGCTTTGTGTCCTGGTTGGCTGCCCTTCTTGCCCCACCCTAATTACAGCCCTGAATGGCTAAGTTCTCATTGACATCAATGTAGGCAGGATCAAACCCTAAGCTACTACAATCTGTAGATCACACATGCCTTCCCGCACTCTCAGTGTTTAATTTTTTATTGCTGCAGGCATAGCCAGACCTAGATAATTCCATCTTTCTGAGCCAAATTGTGCCATTTAAGCACTGGCTTATGTTGTTGGGGGGAGAGGCAGGGAAACTGTGTACTGCCTCAGGAGGGACTGAACTTGATTTATCTCTCACTGAACAACCTGGCCCATTGTGTAAGCTGAGCAGAAGAGTTCAGGGGAGGAGCCAAGCCATAGCTCCGTCTCCATTTTTCATGCAATTGTGATTGTGGGCAGGGATTATCATTTTCATTGGCCCTTGCACAAAGCACACAGGGCTAGGGAGGTTTTTGAGCTCTCAAGGGATGTGAGCAAAACCCAGCTGTTACAGGCGTGTATATATGTAAATAGTTAAGGTGCCAGTAGATGGATATTCAGTATAGTTCCTGGATTTTGTAGGACTAAAAATATCTATCCAAATCCCACTGAGGTCAATAGCAATGCTTCCATTGACTTTAGCGAGGTCAGGATTTCATGCAGAGAAGGAAATCTTCTCTTGATATTGTTATTCTTAAATGTGTATGTTAACTTAACCATAAGACTGTGTCGATTGAAAGATGAGGAGAGTCAGAACAAGGTGATATATTTGAAGGAGGAACTCATTTTTAAAAATCTTACCTTTCAATTGAAGCCATGTAATGGGAGCCTTGGATGGTGACACAGCTGGCAAATCTCATTCAGACTTAACCAACTTATCTCAAAAGGATTACATACTGAGCTGGATAAAGAAGGTTCAGTAAGATCACAGGGGAGTGTTTGAGGGGAGTAGGGAGACATTGAATATTCAGTTTAATTATAGTAGTCCTGTCCCTCAGACAGTGGGAAGTTAGCACACTGGTTAAACGCTTCAGAAACTTTCTTTCATTAAGGCATGTAACTTTCTCTGTAAGGATGCTCTGGGCTTTAAGAACTGGAGTGCAGGCATGAAATGGGGCCACAGATCATTAACAGAAGTTGTTTTCTAGAAATGAGACTTCGCAAAGAATAAATGAAAAGCATGATCTATACTCACCATCATTCACTTGGATCCCACGTGTTTTGGGGTGTCCTCAAGGCTTCTTTACTGAGTGGTATTGAATAGCAATGATTAATACAGGACAGATGTCAGGAACTAAGCTGGCTCCTGGTGTGATTGCCTAGCAACCCAATGAGCTTGGCTAGGTACAATAAACCCTCACTAAGTGACTGTGCTCCCTGATTGCACAGGAGGCCCAACAGATCACCATTTAAGACTTGTAGCTCTAGCAGCATAGTGGCTGCCCAATGTCACTTATGCCTGCAGCTGCACTAGACCTGTTTTTTTAATCCAGCCCTTGCTCTAACGCATGCCTGTTCCTGTCCTTACCTTCCCCAGAATTCCTGGCTCTGACCATTGGCTTGTCCTCTGATAAACCATATAGTTCTGCCCTCCGATTCTGCTCCAACCACTGGGTCGCACCACTTACTCCCTGGTGTGTGACAGGAGAGGGATACAGGATTTCATGCTGAGCAAGATCTACAAATTAGTACTTTTAATCCATGCTAGAAATCTAGCCACTGTACTCTGAATGCACAAAATGAGGGTCAGGAAAATTGCACAGTGTTTTACAATAATCCGGTTGACTTGAATTAATAAAGGGGAATAAGAATAGCAGCGTCAGCTATATTAGGAATAGATTTGTGCAATGGAGTAAGATGAAAGTCTAGCTATTCTTTAATGCAGTGTAAGACAGAAACTGCATTCTAGTCCTAGGTGAACTGCTAGTAATTTTTTTTTAAAGAAATCATTGTGTTTCCACAGTAATTTGAAGGAAGCTGCCACCTTTTCTTTTTTTTCCTGAGAAAAATCACAACCTAAACCTAAAACAGGGTAGTTTGATTATGGTGATGATAGTTCCTATCTTTGGAGAAACTGGGCCATTATGCCATAACATCGCTAACAGGGCTCCAAATACTGAACAATAAGATTTCATATCCTCAGATTCTGACAAAGTTAGTGTACATGCTATCATAAACAGATAGTTAAGAGTTAATGCCTCTTTTACCTGTAAAGGGTTAAGAAGTTCACCTAGCCTAGCTGACACCTGACCAGAGGAACCAATGGGGAACAAGATGTTTCAAAAGGAAGGAGCGAAGTTTTCCTTTGTTTAGAGTTTCAGTTCAGCCAGTGAAAAAGATCAAGGAACCAGCCTCTTATCAGAGTAGTAAGTTTTAGAAAGGGATAAATAGATTTATGTTTATTTTCTTTGTAACTTGTCTTGGTACCATTAAGGGAATGATCAAATTTGGGGATTCTTGTGTATTAAAGTTTTTGCCCAGGGGAACATCCTCTGTGTTTGGAATCTGTTGTCTGTGAGAGTAGCTGGTATGCTAATCTCTCCCAGAGGGTTTTCTTTTACCTTTCTTTTCTTTCATTAAAAGCCTTTTTAAATACCTGATTGATTTTTTCCTTGTTTTAAGATCCAAGGGGTTTCGATCTGTGTTCACCAGAAAATTTGTGAAGTCTCTCAAGACTACCCAGGGAAGAAAATTAGTGCTTGTGAGTGGTGGCAGCGAAACCAGATCTAAGCTGGTAATTAAGCTTAGAAGTGTCCATGCAGGTCCCCACATCTGTACCCTAAAGTTCAGAGTGGGGAAGGAACCTTGACATGGTGAGCAGTGGTGAGGGATTTTTTAGGAACCAAAAGCCAGATTTTTTTTCCTCCTTTGAGATGCTGGGGAAGCAGTGAAGGAGAGATACCCTGAAGGCAAACAGATAAGAGATTCTAACAGAGGGCTTTTTGTTAGATGGGAAGCTCCAGCTGTGATCACTGGAGGGTCATTAACATATTGCCAAGGCAAGTAACAAAAACCTGTTTTACTTGTTTTTTTTCTAAGTAAGTCACATTACAATAACCAAAGATTCCAAGCAGTTTCCCCCCTCCCCTCAGATAGCTAAGGTAGACCAGGGGGAAAATGTCAGGCGAAGGAAAAAAAACCATCTAACAGCAGCTGGAATTAGCCAAACTCCCGGCTGAGGAGAGCCAAAAGGAACATGACAGACAGATAGCCAGGGCTGAGGCTGCCCACAGAAGAGCTATGGAGGAGAAACAAAAGAGATGGAGGCGAGAGAAAAAGAGATGGAGGAGAGGGAAAGAGAGAGAGAGCATGAACTGGAATTAGCAAGGGCTAAGCAGGATGCACCAGCCAACCCTAACAACCCTTCTCCAGATACTGTTTCCCATCCCAGAAAATTCCCCACCTACAAGGCAGGTGATGATACTGAGGCCTTCTTAGAAAATTTTGAAAGGGTCTGCCTTGGGTATGGCATCTTTACAGACCAGTACATGATAGAGCTGAGGCCACAGCTCAGTGGACCCTTAGCAGAGGTGACGGCTGAAATGCCTAAGGAATGCATGAATGATTATAAACTTTTTCAAACCAAGGCCAGAATCAGAATGAGGCTAACACCTGAGCATGCCCGTTGGCGGTTCAGCGCCCTAAGGTGGAAACCAGATGTCTCATTTACCCGACACGCCTACCACATTGGAAAGAATTGGGATGCCTGGATATCAAGAGCAAGTGCGGAATCTGTGGAAGCTCTGTCCTTCCTAATGCAAATGGAGCAGTTCTTAGAGGGTGTTCCTGAGGAAATAGAAAGGTACATCCTAGACGGGAAGCCCCAAACTGTAACCGAGGCAGGGGAGATTGGAGCCAAATGGGTGGAAGTGGCATAAAAAAAAAAAACTACTAGCAATTGGAGCGAATATCAGAGGGGCAAACGGAAACCAAACCCTATCACTGGGGGCAACCCAAGGCCCCACCTACAACCCAAGAAAAGCCCCAGACACCTTATTGTCCCATCTCACCAGTCTCCAGCAACCCACCTCGGCCCAGTGACCAGTCAGCTGGGTGATGTTTTAAATGTAATGAACTGGGACATATAAAGGCCCACTGCCCCAAGAACCCCAACCGATTACAGTTCATTACACCACAATCACACCAAAGATCCCCAGGCCCAGATGCCTCTCAAATACCCTCGGAGCGAAGGGAAACCTTGAGAATGGGTGGAAAGAAGTTTATCGCGTGGAGGGACACTGGGCACAAGTGTCAGCTATCCACCAATCCTTAGTGGATCTCCAATTCATCAACCCAGAGGCCCAAGTGACAATTTACCCATTATGTCAAAATCTTTAAACTTGTCTACAGTTGAGTTGCCTGTCCAGTACAAGGGCTGGTCAGGAATGTGGACTTTTGCAGTATCTGACAATTATCCCATCTCCATGCTACTGGGGAAGACTTGGCCAACCATGTGAAGCTGGCCAAGAGGGTGGGAATGGCCAAGCAAGCTTCCACACCCATCCCTGTTCCTGAGCCGTCTACCAGGACCCCGTCTGTGTTACCAGAGACCCAGACAGAGGTGGTGGAACCGGATCTTCTACCCATGAATGCTACAGCCGTAGTGAATCCAGTCCCAGAACTGGAACTGGCAAAGCAATCAGCACTAGAACCATTGCCAGCACTGACTCCAGCACTTGCAAATCCATCTACAACTCCAACGCCAGAGGGCACCAGCGGGCCTGAATTGGCAGAAGCAGCAGACAACCCTACCCCAGAGGCTCAGCCAGAGCCTGAAAATCACATAGTGCACCAGCGGAGAGCAGTTCACAATCAACGAAAACAACCCCATCACGTACATCGCTTCCACAGGGACCAAGCCCAAGTCCACAGTCTAAGGAGGACCTGATGTCTCCAGCATCAAGGGAACAGTTCCAGACTGAGCAGGAAGCAGATGACAGCCTTCAGAAAGCTTGGGCGGTGGCACAGAGCACCTCGCCGCCTCTCAGCTCTTCTAACCGATCCCAGTTTGTTGTAGAACAAGGACTTTTATACAAGGAGACTCTTTCTGGTGAACACCAGGAAGACTGGCGTCCTCAAAGACAGTTGGTAGTTTCAACTAAGTAACGGGTAAAGCTCTTAAGCTTAGCCTATGATCATCCCAGTGGCCATTCTGGGGTGAACAGAACCAAAGACAGGTTGGGGAAGTCCTTCCACTGGGAGGGAATGGGCAAGGACGTTGCTAATTATGTCTGGTCCTGTGAGGTGTGCCAACGAGTGGGAAAGCCCTAAGATCAGGTCAAAGCCCCTCTCTAGCCACTCCCCATAACTGAGGTCTCATTTCAGCGAGTAGCTGTGGATATTCTGGGTCCTTTCCCAAAGAAGACCCCCAGAGGAAGCAGTACATACTGACTTTCATGGATTTTGTTACTCGATGGCCGGAAGTAGTAGCTCTAAGCAACACCAGGGCTAAAAGTGTTGACAGGCCTTAGTAGACATTTTTGCCAGGGTAGGCTGGCTCTCCGACATCCTTACAGATTCGGTAACTAAATTCCTGGCAGAGACAATGAAAAACCTATGGGAAACTCATGGGGTGAATCACTTTGTTGCCACCCCTTACCACCATCAAACCAGTGGCCTGGTGGAGAGGTTTCATGGAACTTTGGGGGCCATGATATGTAAATTCATAAATGAACACTCCAATGATTGGGACCTAGTATTGCAGCAGTTACTTTTTGCATACAGGGCTGTACCACATCCCAGTTTAGGGTTTTCACCATTTGAACTTGTGTATGGCCTCGAGGTTAAGGGGCAATTACAGTTGGTAAAGCAGCAATGGGAGGGGTTTATGCTTTCTCCAGGAACTAATATTCTAGACTTTGTAAGCAACCTACAAAGCATCCTCTGACACTCTTTAGCCCTTGCTAAAGAAAACCTAAAGGATGCTCAGGAAGAGCAAAAGGCCTGGTATGATAAACATACCAGAGAGCGTTCCTTCAAAGTAGGGGACCAGGTTATGGTCTTAAAGGCGCTACAGACCCATAAGATGGAAGTGTTATGGGAAGGGCCATTCATGGTCCAAGAGAGCCTAAGAGCTGTCAACTATCTCATAGCATTCCCCACCTCAACCCTAAAACCTAAAGTGTATCATGTTAATTCTCTAAAGCCCTTTTATTCCAGAGAATTAAAGGTTTGTCTGTTTAAGCCCAGGGAGGAAATGACACTGAGTGGCCTGAAGGTGTCTACTATGAAGGAAAAAGTGACAGTGGCATGGAAGAGGTGAACCTCTCCGCGACCCTTGGGTGTCTGCAGCTACAGCAGATCAAGGAGCTGTGCACTAGCTTTGCACCAATGTTCTCAGCCACCCCAGGATGGACCGAACGGGCATACCACTCCATTGACACAGGTAGCACTCATCCAATTAGAACCCCACCCTACCAGGTGTCTCCTCATGCCCAAGCTGCTATAGAACGGGAGATCCAAAGCATGCTACAGATGGATATAATCCACCCCTCTAACTGGGCATCTCCATCTCCAGTGGTTCTAGTTCCTTAACCAGATGGGGAAATAAGCTTTTGTGTGGACTACCATGAGCTAAATGCTGTAACTCATCCTGACAACTATCCAATGCCACGCACCGATGAGTTATTGGAAAAATTGGGACGTGCCCAGTTCATCTCTACATTAGACTTATCCGAGGGGTACTGGCAAGTACCGCTAGATGAACCTGCCAAGGAAAGGTCAGCCTTCATCACCCATGCAGGGGTGTGTGAATTTAATGTGCTTCTTTTCGGGCTGTGAAATGCACCCACCACCTTCTAAAGACTTGTAGATGGTCTCCTAGCAGGATTGGGAGAATCTGCAGTTGCCTACCTTGATGATGTGGCCATTTTTTCTGATTCATGGGCAGAACACCTGGAACACCTGGAAAAAGTCTTCAAGTGCATCAGGCAGGCAGGACTAACTGTTAAGGCTAAAAAGTGTCAAATAGACCAAAACAGAGTGACTTACCTTGGACACCAGGTGGGTCAAGGAACGCTAAATCCCCTACAGACCAAGGTGGATGCTATCCAAAAGTGGCCTGTCCCAAAGTCAAAGAAACAGGTCCAATCCTTCTTAGGCTTGGCCGGGTATTACAGGCGATTTGTACCACACTACAGCCGAATTGCTGCCCCACTAACAGACCTGACCAGTATCAGAGGGGTAGCCGTGTTAGTCTGGATCTGTAAAAGCAGCAAAGAATCCTGTGGCACCTTATAGACTAACAGACGTTTTGGAGCATGAGCTTTCGTGGGTGAATACCCACTTCTTCAGATGCATGTCTGAAGACCTGACCAGAAAGACAGAGCCAAATGCAGTTCAGGTGGACTGATGAGTGTCAGAAGGCCTTTAACCCAGCTGAAGGCGACACTCATGTCTGACCCTGTGCTAAGGACCCCAGACTTTGACAAACCATTCCTAGTAACCACAGATGCATCTGAGCGTGGTGTAGGAGCAGTTTTAATGCAGGAAAGACCAGATCAAGAATTCCATTCTGTCCTGTTTCTCAGCAAGAAACTGTCTGAGAGGGAAAGCACTGGTCAATCAGTGAAAAAGAATGCTACGCCATTGTGTATGCCCTGGAAAAGCTACGCCCATAAGTTTGGGAACGGCGTTTCCAGCTACAAACTGACCATGCTGCGCTAAAGTGGCTTCATACTGCCAAGGGAAACAACAAAAACTTCTTCGATGGAGTTTAGCTCTCCAAGATTTTGATTTTGAAATTCAACACATTTCAGGAGCTTCTAACAAAGTAGCTGATGCACTCTCCCGTGAAAGTTTCCCAGAGTTGACTGGTTAAATTGTCCTTAAAATGTGAAAAATCTTGTAGTTTTACATAATTAGTAGTATATGTAGAGGTGCATTGTTTTATTAATCTGTTATTCTAAAGTTCTAGGAAGAAATCACCGCCAGTGTGGTTCAACACTGTATGAGATTTGGGGGGCATGTCATAAACAGATAGTTAAGGGTTAAAGCCTCTTTTACCTGTAAAGGGTTAAGAAATTCACCTAGCCTAGCTGACACCTGACCAGAGGAACCATGGGGGAACAAGACGTTTCAAAAGGAAGGAGGGGAAGTTTTCCTTTGTTTAGAGTCTCAGTTTCAGCCAGAGTGAAAAAGATCAGAAACCAGCCTCTTATCAGAGTAGTAAGTTTTAGAAAGGGATAATAGGTTTATGTTTATTTCTTTGTAACTTGTCTTGGTACCATTAAGGGAATGATCAAATTTGGGGATTCTTGTGTGTATTAAAGTTTTTGCCCAGGGGAACATCCTCTGTGTTTGGAATCTGTTGTCTGTGAGAGTAGCTGGTATGCTAATCTCTCCCAGAGGGTTTTCTTTTACCTTTCTTTCTTTCATTAAAAGCCTTTTTTCTTAATACCTGATTGATTTTTCCTTGTTTTTAGATCCAAGGGGGTTGGATCTGGATCCACCAGGAGTTGGTGGGAGAAAGGAAGGAGGATGGTTAATTTCTCCTTGTTTTAAGATCCAAAGGGTTTGGATCTATGTTCACCAGGAAATTGATGAAGTCTCTCAAGACTACCCAGGAAAGAAAAGTAGTGCTTGGGGGTGGTGGCAGCGATACCAGATCTAAGCTGGTAATTAAGCTTAGAAGTGTCCATGCAGGTCCCCACATCTGTACCCTAAAGTTCAGAGTGGGGAAGGAACCTTGACACATGCTAACAATGTTGCCTGTTAGAAAGTATTGATATGTCCTAGAAAAAAGTATTAACGGTTTACTGACTCACTAAGGCAGTTGTCTTAGATTTAAGGGAGATTGAAGGGATTATTTAGAGAGAGCCTAGGATGTGAGCTGAGCAGTCCTGGGGAGAAATCCTAGAAGCAGGATAGCCTAGAGAGAAGGCTTGATTTCACTTATGTCATGGTTGGTTTTTTTTGTCAATAAATCAAACCCCAGAGAGACGGGAGCACTTTGGTGACCTGCTCTCAAAGTCCAATCAAAAGACACCTGCTCATGCCAAGCTATACTAATGGATCATATTTTAATTATAACTCTACTGAAGTCATGGAATCCTCTGGAATTTAAACTGGTGTTAAAGAAAGATTTTTATCCACTCATTTTCACTCACAGGTGACTGGCACCTTTAAGAGGGAGCAGGCTCCAGCGTGCTGAGATTAATTGTTTGCTGAACAATTGGGCTTCAGGGAAGACATCTGGACCCTGTAAAAGGAGTGACCACAGTTGAGGAAGCTTTTGGGAGAGTTGCTGAAAGGGTTCCTGGAGGAAACAATAGGGAAAGCTGTTGGAGGTGTCCAAGAAGGAGGGATGGATGTGACTAGAGTGAGCTGAGGGGAGAGACTGAGCAGAGCTCAGGAAGGCTGGAATGGGATTTAGTGTAAAAGCATGGAGCCAGACAGACTCAGGGAGGAGGACCTGTGCCCAGTGGCAGACTCAGATGGAAGGGGGAGAAGAAACTTTCGTTTGGGTTTGACTTTGGTTGTAGTTATTTTATATTGGACATATGCCTGGTAATTTCTGAAGGGAAACTGAGTCAGGGTGATGCAGAGCCACAGTTGGCCAGCAGCAGGCACTACAGGGTAGGTGTGCCCTATTGCACCCACACAAACATAAGAACCAAATTCTATCCTTGTATCTGCATAGATAATTCCCACTGATGTCACTTGTTACTTAGCATGGGATAAACAAGGAATTAAAAAGACACCAGTGACAGAAATAGATTTAAATGACTTGACTATGTTACAATGTAATCATTTTAAAGTAAGGTATAAAGTATAATTTTAAATAATCAAGAATGCAATAACTTGTTACAACCACTTGCACCCACATACCACAATAACAGGTATATTAACATAGTAATCTGGAATACAAACTCATTTGTAAACCACTGTACAGGAGAACCTATTTGTATAATATATTAGTCACTCAACAATTGCTATTGATTACTAAGGTAATTACAAATGATCTCAATATACTATGTTACTGAAATCCTGCTCTGTAGAGGACAATTATAAATGAATGACTTATTTTGTCAGAATGAGTCATTAGAACACTGTTTTTTGTTTTGATTTACTAATTATCAAATGCAGCTGCAGAATGTGAACAGGAGTAAATGGAGCATTTACAGCTAATCTAGGATTGCACTGCATGATACTGGGTTTGAAATGCCTCAATAATACAGGACAAACTGACACTAATTAAAAGAAATCTGAAAATAGAGCCCAGAGACACTTCAGTGCTCTGCCGCTGGTGCCCTTCATCAGCAACAGTGCTGATGTGTTGTATTAGGAACAAATCCACAGCATGATTAACTGGACCAGGGCAGTGGGGAGATATCCAAGTCAAAAGGAAGAGGAATATTTCCATTAAGCCCATGGAACTGTTCTCTGAATGAGGTAGCCCTGTGCCCTCAACATGACTGCATCTTCAGGAAGGACTGGAGCATACCCGTACCCTAGCGAGCCTTTGAAATGCTGCACTCAATGCCTGCAACTCTTGTACAGGACCCTGAAATTCAGCTCCTTTCTGTGTGGAACAAAAGCTACTGGTTCTAACTTCCATGGCTGCCTTGATAGGTTTTCCCTGGATTTCCCTCTTAAAGTGGAATATCTCCCCCCCCCCACACACACAAGCAGTGAACGGGACATTTAGTTGAACCTGATACACCTAACCATACAATACAGTTTTAATTCTGGCATTTCCTTGCTTGACATTGAAAACACAACATTCAAAAGGAATCTTATAATGTAGCTTTCTATAACTTTGTATAGGTTTAGGAGATAATGTAGTAAGATGGTGGGCAGATGGAGTGACTCATGTTTGCATACCCAGTATTCAAAAGCGGAGCAGTTAAAGGCCCACTGCATGAACAGTAACAGCATCAGGATAGTCATCATGAAAAATATAAGCAGGCAGATTCAGAAATGAAACAGATAAAAACACTAATTAAAAAAGGATAGGAATGGCAGATCCCATATGGAGCACTGCAGAGCAATGCAGAGAGGATCAAAGAGACAGAACATTGATTCTTCAGTGAAAATACAATGTAGGCTTCAAAAGTATCTAAATTAAATTGTGTTGTGGTTTGAGAGATGAAAGTGCAGAATCCTGTTTAAATCAACACAGTTATATCTATGAAGCACCTTCTTCCCTCTGGGATGAGCCACCACAATTCAAGTTTAACATCCTAACAAAGAATAAAGCCTGAAACATTTAGCCTATAACAAACATACATGCTCACTAGCTTCGTTATGAACAAACCAAACTTTTTGTATGAACAAATTTTTCCCACTTTGAAATTTGTCTTCCTACAGAGAGTGGCATGCCAGTAGCTTCTACTATTCCCTTTGGGGCTGAGGTCCCATCTTGCAATACGATCCATGTGAGTGGGCTCCTGTGCCCATTTGGATCCCCAACAACTTCAATAATAGGGGTGAAAATAGGAGTGTTGGGTAAGTCAAAAAGGACAGGATACAAGATCAAAGTGATGGTTCCTTTTATTCGGTTTCATTTGTTTTCTCTCTGGGTGCCTGCTCCTAATTTTGTCTATACTGTGAAGAAACTACTCTGTTTTAAAGACACGTAAGGTGAAATCTTGACCCCATTAAAGTCAATGGCCAAGCCCTAATGGACCTCTGTGGAGTCAGGCTTTAACCCATAATCCTTTTGTTGACTGAGACTATGCTATGTGTCTGAGCATTCTAGGATTGCTGACCTTATGACTCAGAGAGGCAAAATAAAATATATAGATGATACGCCACAGGATACTTGTAATTTTCAAGATTATGTGTTGCTTTATGATTATTTGAATCACTAGCACCTATTACAGATTTTTGTTGCTGTAGGAAAAAATTTGTTGATGATGCATCCTTTGAACTTAGTACCTCAAGCACTTATTGTGGGGTACATTTTCAAAGCAAAGGAGAAGGGTTTACTTTAGAATCTCCCACTAAAGCATTAGTTTGATGTGTGAAAAAGTAACACTTAGATAATGCAGCTAGATAATGCAGAAAGAGATCTAGGCGTCATAGTAGACCACAAGCTTAATATGAGTCAACAGTGTGATACTGTTGCAAAAAAAGCAAACGTGATTCTGGGATGCATTAACAGGTGTGTTGTAAACAAGACACGAGAAGTCATTCTTCTGCTTTACTCTGCGCTGGTCAGGCCTCAGCTGTAGTATTGTGTCCAGTTCTGGGCACCGCATTTCAAGAAAGATGTGGAGAAATTGGAGAGGGTCCAGAGAAGAGCAACAAGAATGATGAAAGGTCTTGAGAACATGACCTATGAAGGAAGACTGAAGGAATTGGGTTTGTTTAGTTTGGAAAAGAGAAGACTGAGAGGGAACATGATAGCAGTTTTCAGGTATCTAAAAGGGTGTCATCAGGAGGAGGGAGAAAACTTGTTCACCTTAGCCTCCAATGATAGAACAAGAAACAATGGGCTTAAACTGCAGCAAGGGAGATTTAGGTTGGACATTAGGAAAAAGTTCTTAACTGTCAGGGTAGTTAAACACTGGAATAGATTGCCTAGGGAAGTTGTGGAATCTCCATCTCTGGAGATGTTTAAGAGTAGATTGGATAGATGTCTATTAGGGACGGTCTAGACAGTATTTGGTCCTGCCATGAGGGCAGGGGACTGGACTCGATGACCTCTCGAGGTCCCTTCCAGTCCTATGAGTCTATGAGTCTATAATGTAGCCCTCAGTGGTACCTTTTGAAAGAAGTTGTGGAGAACTGGGAAATACTTGCATTTTTTATGAATATCATGAGCCTCATAGCGTATTTGTGATATTACCTGGCCTGAATGCACAGAGTTAGATCAAAAGAGGATGTCAAAGAAAACAGGCAATACATGTGAAACAACAGCTTAGATAAGGAATGTCTCCTCAAACACAATAGCCATGAAGTGAGACTCTTCATTTCGAACTTTGGGAACAGGGCTTTCTTGCCAAGGCTGCATATCTGGAGATCAAAATACATTGATCTGTTAAAGGATGGGCTCTACAGAGAAGGAGGAGATCTGAGTGAGTCAGGGGTCTGCACTTCAGCAAGAAGGCTGCAGCTTGGTCCCCAAGAGAACAGGGAAACCCATGGCTAAATCATGCCTATCTAGAGGCTGGAGGAGAATGCAAAGCATAGATAAGAGAGTATGCACATAATTTTGTTATTTTAAATGCATTTTTCTTAGTGACATGTACCTTTTGGCAAAATAAATCATAATTTGTTCTGAGGAAGCTGCCTCTGTGTCACTGCATACTATTACTGTCTACAGACTCCTGAGAGGAAATTTACAGGTGACTAGCCCACTGGGACAGCTAAGGAATATAGTTGGCAGCCAGATAAGTGTAACCCAGAAACACAGCCACAGAGTGGTTGGATTGCAGAATCCCACCCCAAAGAGAAGAGGAGGCATGGCTCTGTCCCTTAAAAGGACTACAGTCATGGGGACTGGCAAACGTCCTGAGGGCAGGCAGCCTACCCAGGAGCTGGCAGAAGTCAATGCAATTTCTTCACACAGTGGATCCAGGAGCTCAGCTGGTGTAATTTATCATTCATCCACTAAAGTCAATAGAAGTATGATCATGTACACCAGCTAAGGATTTGGCCCCCAGTGTTGAAGATCTTACTCAGTCCTTCCTTTATACAGACAAAATTACCGTTGAAATCATGAAGAGACGTATTGGTTAAAAACTGTGTTAGGACTTTAGGATTTCACCAATCAGAAGAGGTATTATGAGCATAACTTCCAATACTCTGTATTAAAAACTAGAGATTGGTTTGAATCAAAATCTGGAAATACTGTACCAAAATGAAGGAATGGGATTGGAACAAGATAGGAATTTCTTAGCTGGCCTGTTTCTAAAATGGACCAAACCAAGGCCCCTGATCTGAACACTGTGGGGTTTGAAATCCAGATCTGAATGTACTTTTCAAGTTAGATAGAATTTATATTTACACTAGTAGACCTGAGAGCAGACTGGCCAAAAATCTGTGACTAACAGGTAATAACTTGTATTTAACATTTGCACAAAGGATCCCAATGTGCATTGTAAATACAACAACCACTTTACCTGGCTCTGGTGTGGAACACAGGAGCTGCCTAAAAGCACAAAGCAATACCAATCAAAATTTTTTGTACAACATGTGAAGACAAATCTTGCCACCTAATGAAATTGCAGGGGCACTTTAGAGTTAAATTCCCTCAGTTCGAATCTGTGTAGGACACCAACACACAGAACTTCTGAGAAAAGTGTGATGAAATCTTTATTGACAATAAAGCCATTCATTTGGGATCCAAAAGAAAGCACCTATGGTAACACATGACTCTTTACCTTGAATCACAAGGGAGCATTAGTTTAGTACTGAATGATTCACCTATGTGAAATACCAATGCCATTTTTCTACAGCACATTGGTTTTCCTTGGAGGAAAGCATTGAGTAGGCCTGACTCTCCTTAGCTGGTGAGAGCAGACATTCACAGAGCAAGGTGGGATGCTGCAGGCATGAAATGTACATCATTAAGGCTCCTCCTGGGATGCTTATTCATTCGGTAATGAGTTTCTTTTATTCCTAGCTTTTACATGACAAGC
This sequence comes from Gopherus evgoodei, assembly GCF_007399415.2. Classification (NCBI taxonomy): domain Eukaryota; kingdom Metazoa; phylum Chordata; order Testudines; family Testudinidae; genus Gopherus; species Gopherus evgoodei. The sequence goes on from NC_044327.1 coordinate 118,284,834, forward strand.
TTCTAATCAGTTGAGTAGCTATCAAAAAGGAAACGAGGATAAATGAGTAATGAGATCATGCCATTTAGAACAATGCATTTGAAATACACTTACAAAGCCTTATCAGAGGTAAAAAGTCATTGAGCTCATCCCTACCCTGGGTGGTAACTCCTCGCTCCTGAATCTCATTAGCAACAAGTTTAGCTTTAGCTTTAAATTTAATGTGGACTGGATTTTATCTTCTACATTATGTTTTAATCTCTCACCTGCTAAATTTATGTTGCTACATTACACTTGTAAATCCCTGCTTGTCACAACATGAGTGATTTACACCCCTTCTTTCAAGGATTTCCTTACATACCGCCAGTGTCTTTTGTATTTTTCATCACAGGAGCAGAAGTAATAGAGTGTTGTGATTTTAAATGAGGTTAAAATATTGTTTTGTGATAGGCATCCATTTATTCTTTTCTAGCTTACTTGGTAAGCTTTCCATAATTGGAAATGTTGAGGTAATGCTGTTTTAAATTTCTAAGAGAAGAAATATTTTCCTTAACATAAAACACTGTTTTTTCTGTCTGTGTGAGTAATTGGGTTTGAGTCAAAGACTTGGAACATTAATTTCACTCTAGACTAGACTCTTAAAGGACATGTTAATTTTTCATTATGATGGGGGCACCATGAAAGGCTGGTATTGGCCTGGAAAGATGATGGCCTATTGCTGCGGTGTTGGTTGTCTAGTGAGGGACCAGACCTGGCTTCATTTGGGCCTCATATTGTCTTCACTGCAGAAATGGTCTGAAAGAAATAGGATGGAACTTAATAAAGACAAATGCTACACTTAGGAAGGCATAATTGAATGTCCAAATACAAAATGGGAAATGATTGCCTAGGAAGGCGTACAGCAGAAAAAGACCTGGGGGGCTATAGTTGATCACAAACTAGATGTGGCAAAAATGTAAATACTGTTACAAAAAAAAAGCAACTATTCTAGGATGTATCAGCTGGATTTTTGTAAGCAAGACACGAGAAGTAATTCTTTTAATATATTTAGCACGAATAAGAACAGATTAGACAAAAACCTGTCAGGATGGCCTAGATAATACTTAGTCCTGTCTCAGTGCAGGGTATTGGACTAGGTGACCTGTCGAGGTCCCTTCCAGTCCTACATTTCTATGAATCTGTGATTCACTGGGGGGGAGGGGGTCATGAAGGGGAGGTCCATAATTTTTTATCTGAAACAAAGGAGGTAGAGATGATTCATTGTCCTTGGCCCCTTTTCCAAAGTTCTAGATTTCCCCTCAACTCTACACAGCCACTATCTGACATGTTTGCCTGCTGTGCAACCTTTCTTCCCATGCCCAACATTTTTCTCCTAATTCTTTGACAACTTATAGTGGAGACTGAAACAAATCAGCACCTGCATAATGGGTATCTGACCTGAGCTACTTTCAAAGCTCAATTAATGCTTCTCTTCAGTGGCAGAAAAGGACAAGATATGGCTCACACTCGTGCCATGCTACATGAATCAGCATCTCCTGCCCTTGCTGTTACTGGGAACAAGAATCCCAGGTCATCATCTGACACCAAATCCCTCCTGGGAGCCCTGTAAGGACACACAGGCTACTAGAGTTAAAGTGTCATGATCTTCACTCCATGGCAGAAGCAGAGACTAAAGTGACAGTAGCAGGTTTTCAGTCCCCAAGAGGGGTCCAGCATCGAGAAGCACCATCTTCCTCCCCACCTATCAGAAGGTCAGGACCTGGGATCCTGAATAACAGCAGGCAGCTAGATGGGAATAGCGGGCACTTACTTTCTAAACTTATATTAATATAACAATACCATGCTCTTATATGACACTTTTCATCAGTAGAGCAATATCATTGTCCCCATTTTACAGATGGGGAAACTGAGGCTCAGAAAGATGAAGTAACTTGCCAAAGGTCACCCAGCAAACTAGTGGCAGAGCCAGAAATAGAACCCAGGTCTCCTGAGGCCCAGGCCAGTGCTTTAGCCATTAGAAAATACTGCCTCTCCTTTTTTTATTTTTCACCCTTTCCTTATATATAGTCTATATTTGAGTATAGTCTTATCTCCTCCCCCTTCACTTGTCACTGGATTCTTAGGCCCTAAATCCTGCAACTGATTATAGCAGAGCACAGCAGTTCATTCACATGGATCACAACACAGGATCAGGGCACTAAACTGTAAACTCTTCAGGGCAGGGACCTGGATCCAGCACTTCAACTCTATTTAGCAAATCATTTAAGTGCGTCCCTTTAGCCGTATACGAAACTTCTGCTAAAATAAGTGTGAGCTTTGGTGCTTTGCTGAATGGAACTGAACTGAGGGTCAGGGATTGTATTTATACATCAGTTAGCACATTGGAGCCCTTTCCGTAGATGAGAAAGCTCTCTCCCACTGGCATAGAGAAGCTACACGAGAGATCTTACAGTAGTGCAGCTGCGTTGGTACAGCTTTCTAATGCAGACATAGCCTTAGATCAGTACTTCTCAAACTTTATTACACTGTGACCCCCGTCTGACCACAAAACCAACTTCCCAACCCCAGAAGGGCGGACCAAAGCCTGAACCTGCCTGAGTCCCACTGCCCTGGGGGGTGGGCCAAAGCCAGAGCCTGAGCCCCACTGCCTCGGGCAGGGAAGAGGTCAAAGCTGAAGCTGAAAGGCTTCAGCCTCAGCCAGGGGGTCTGTAACCTGAGCCCCCCTGCAAGTCTAAGTCAGCCCTGGTGACCCCATTAAAATGGGGTCGTGACCCACTTTGAGGTCCTGACCCACAATTTGAGAGCCGCTGCCTTAGAGTGATAAACTCAAGGAGCTCAATCTATTTAGCTTAACAAAGAGAAGGCTAAGGGGTGACTTGATGACAGTCTATAAGTACCTTCATGGGGAACAAATATTTGATAATGGGTTCTTGAATCTAGCAGAGAAAGGAATAATATGATCCAATGGCTGAAAGTTGAAGCTAGAAATAAGGCATTGGAACAATTTACTAAGGGTGAAGTCTCCCACCCTGGCAATTTTTTAAAATCAAGATGGGCTTCTTTTTTTTTTTTGTAAGGATATGCTCCAGTTCAAAAGGAATCTTACCGGGGAAGTTCTATGGCCTGTGTTATACAGGAGATCAGACTAGATGATCACAGTGGTCCCTTCTGGCCTCAGAGTCTATGACTTAGGTAAAATCCATTATATTATTTAAGTGTACAGTGTCTTACTTTTTTTTGGTTTTGGACTAGAAAATAGCGGTTCACATGTCTATGAAAATTGACACAATAACCATCACAGCTCCACAAGAGTCAGTCTTGGAAAAGCACAGATACATTAAAAATGTAATTAGACACTTTTAAACATGCATATTATTTAGCCAATGAATCTAGTTGTTCCTTTTGGAGCTCTTAGGGTTTATTATGCAAACAACATTTATTTAATCAATTTTAAAATAATGTTATTTACTAAAAATGACAGTAACAGGCCCCTTCAGAGTTCATTGTATAAATCTTAATTCAGGCACTTGGATTATTAATGAACCATTAGGCAGAAACTTGCGGTGAGTCTATTAACAATTCATAAAATGCTGCTGTTATTATATATTGTGTATGCTTTTTAAAAAAGCATCCAAAATTGTGCCAGGGTCCTTGCAATATGTATAACACCAGGTCCAAGACCAGAGATTACATCTATTTACCTACATGACACAGTGTAGCTGCAGCAAAATAGTGGAGTTGGGCTGGAGAGATGGAAAAATACAGTAACCACAGCAAAAAAGCTAAGCTGTCATAAACTGTTATGTGCACAGTATGTTGAATTAGGATTTCTGTAGTCTAATGTCCAGAGATGGTAGAGGTATAAAATAGATATCTCATAAAATAAAAATACCATGATTAACTTTCTTCTAGCCATTGGGTCAGAAGGTGGTTTATAGGGTGCCCTGCCATGATGATACAATGCATATTGTGTCTGAGCCGGCATCCCACTGAAGACAACAAGAGTTTGGATGTGCAGTGGTGGAGGACTGGGGACATTGTGGAAAAAGAGCTTGGCATGGGGCCCAGATGATGGCAGGAAAAAAGCGGACACAAAGGAGAGCATCGCCACAATCTGGACATGAGTAGGTTGTGGCTTTGATAAAAAACAACAACAACAACAACAACAACAACTATAATGAGGAATATAACAGAGTATCAGCCAAAGGGGCAAGCCTTGGTTTTTCTGTGGAAAGAATAAGAAATAGAGGGATAGTTAAGAGAAACTGGATTTTTTTAACTCCCTCTCCTTCCTCAGACTCCAAACTATGGATGGCCCCAGTACTATACTTTTGATGTCCTAGACAATCAGCATAGTCCTTTAGAAAAGTGGACTGAAGACCTGCATGACAAACTGGTTGAAATGAGGGGTCCCAGGGAAACCTCTGTGGAAATAAAGCTGGGCATTTTGGTGGTTCAAATAGGTAATCTGAACAAGATGGTAGAGTAGAAGGGACAATAACCCAGTGGTAAACCATCTGTGAGTCAAAGAGGAAGCCACGAATGGAACTTCTGCCTTGCTGTACTTGAAAGCCAAGCATATTTGTGAAGACAGGAAAAAGTTCTGCAGAATTTAGTGAGAACCAAAATATCTGGATTCAGGCCTTTTTCACAAGTGGCCAGAAGTATTCAAATCAGTAGCCACTGTCTTCAGTGTAATCCCACATCTCTTTGAGCTGAGCACAGGGGAAAATTCCAGTTACCAAGGAGAGAAATTACAGAATCTTATCTAGGCAGAGCACCAGTTTGAGGGCTCTTATTGCTTCTGATAAGACAGTGTACTAAAAGCTGTCTGATCCAAGGGGACTATGTCTGCACTGGATGACCTAGAATTATTTTTCCCAGAGTGGTCCCACTCATGCAAGTTCAGAAAAAGGATTTGAAAGTGATCATAAAAGATTTGCTATAGAAGGGAATTGAAGTAGCTGTACTGAATCCAGCCAACCTGCCAGGCCAGCACAAAAGCAAACCCTGCTTTAGAGCCAAGTCAGCAGCCAACAAGCTACTAGTGGAAATTAAAATTAAGCAATCTGAGGACTTGGACACTAACCTGTGCTACTGGAAGGACCTTGCCACTTTTGGCTGCAGAGTTTAAATTGCCTTACAGTTCAGTACTAAATACTTCTCTTGGAATATGAACTTTGTCTATTTCCTGATAATTTGTTGCCCAAACTAATATTAGTCATTTCTGATTAATACTGGTTAATAAACTCTTTAGGACAAGGACTGTCTTTTTGTTCCATGGTTGTACAGCACCTAGCACAATGGAATCCTGGCCTATGACTAGGGCACCCAGGTGTTCTCATTACAAATAATTAATAATAATAGCAGCATGAAGACAACAAAATTTAGCTTGTATTTATACTTGTTAAGGCCTCCCCACCCCATGCACCCCTTAAAAGGACAACTACCCAGTCATTATTGCAACAGTATATGTCTAATGAGAAATGTATTTATATGCTACTTTAGTTATGTGTATGTGACCTGATTCTAATCTCACTTATACCATTGTAATGCTGTGTAATGCCATTGAAAAGGTACAGCATTACACCACTTTATAATTGGCATGAGTGAGATCAGAATCAGGCTATAATCTTGTAGTGTTGCATTAGAAATATTATATGCTGGACACTTCCCTTGAAGGCATGAAGATATGTGAGCTCAAACATTACAGATAGTATTAAATAACTCAGCACTGACTCTCATAACTGGACAACACAGCAGATTTTATTATGGCTGGACGCTGTGCTGCATGGTCTAAGCTATACTGAAACCTTACTTGGTGACTTATTTGCTAATGCTCTTTTTCTTTTTGCATTGTAACTGTTGAGTCAGTTTTATAAAATGCAATAAAAACATAAATCCTGCCTGGAGTTTTTATGGCTGAGTTAAAAACGTCTCAAAATAGAGGTGTGTCATGCAGAGTCATTCTGAAAAAACTGGCCAGGCTGACTATGGTGTCAAAGAAGAGGCCTCAAGCATTAATTGGACTTATTAAATCAGGAAAGAGAAAAGAGAAGTGTTCATGCATCCTTACACCAAGGCAATATAGAAAGGGGCTGAGTCCACTTATAAACAAGAAAGAATAAAAGAACATTGTAGAACCACCTGTAGAGAGAGGAAAGAAAAGTGACGGTTTCAAAACTCATGACAGTTTGATTTCCCTTCATACTGCCTCATCTTAGGCAGCCTCCAGACCACAGGAAATTTCAACTGTAAGAATTTGTCATTGTAAAGAAGTGTGATTAAATAACAAATAACAAGACCAAGACTCCCAGTGTCACAATTTGAGATTGTTTTGTGTCTTTGCTGCTTCTCCCTTCAAAGGCAGAGTGCCTCAGCAGGGTCACGCACAAGAGCTGCCATAAGAGACTGTTGTTTGTCAGAGTCATTTATTTGCAATTTCAATCAATCAGACCTTCTTTCCAAGGGAAGATAACCAGTGAGTTTATCATCTTCCTGTCACTCTTGTAAATCCTGGGGAGAGCTTCCTCATTGTACTGTTATTACCCAATAAAAGTATATTATGGAGAGAGTACCATATGTCTCCCAGTTGGACGGGCCCGAGGATCTGTTCCATCTCTGCCTTGATGTATGGCTTGAGCAATTTACAGTACACACTGGCTCCCATCAAAGTAAATAGAAAACTCCATTGGCTTGAGTGGTATGGGATCGAACCCTTAATATCAATCAGATGGCTCAGTTTACTTTTCAGTAAAACAGATCTATTAATTACCTACTTCACAGGGATGCTGCAAGACTCAAATGAAAGGCACTATACTTATATTAGAAGTAGTAGTATTTTGTTATATTATTTTTAGGGGCTATACATTTCAAGTTAGATAATTTTAAGTGTCATGTTGTATGCAGCTTATATGCTAACACAAATGAGCCAAATTCTGCCCTCAGTTACACCCATGGTAACCCATTGTAATCAATAAATGATGGATGTAACTGAAGGAATAATATGTCTATGACTTTACTATTTTTTAAAGCATTTCACTGTATTTCATTTTAGGGAGTTGCTATTCAGTGTAGTGGTGGAGCACTCGGACCAGAGACGCCTTCCTTTTGATGGTGGGGGGGCATGTGACTGCTCCATGCATTGTCTCTGGGATGGGGACGGGGAAACACAGCAAACACTGAAACTTGCCTGCTGACTTTAACTGGACCTTTGCTGACAGCTGGAGCAGAGCTATTCACAGGTGACAAGCTCCATCTCCTGGGGTGTCTGGACAGTGGGCTGGCTGGGGAAAATGGGCAAGGCTGTAGTTGGGAGTGGTGTTGCCTGTGGGTATGAGTCTGGGAGCTGCGGTGGAAGAGAACCTAGGCCGGGGAGCAAAGGGAGGAGGAGGGGAGCTCAGTATGGACTGCAGTCCTGTTACACTGGCTGCTTCGGTGGAGAATGCAGAGGGGAAGGCCCTGAGTTGTTAGGAGTAAAGCAGGACTGAGCCCACCCAGCCCACTCCACCCAGAGGCGGCAGGGGACAGGGTGGGCTCTTCCCTGCCACATCAGCACTTCGGGGAGCAGGGCCAAATGGGAGGCAGAAATCTGTCAGGGAAGGTGGCAAGTGGCTGCACGTGCACCCCCCCATGCATCAACTCTGACTTATATCTGCACTCCCTTCCCCCAGGCCACATTTACTTGGGCTTGATCCAAAGTCCCCTAAAATCAGTAAGAATCTTCAGTGGGCTCTGAATCAGGCTATTTGGCCCAGATCCCCACAGGTATTTGGGTTCCTAACTTCCACTGAAACCACAGCGCCTAAATGCCTGTGAGGATCTGGGCCTTTGTGATTGCCCAGTCCCTGTTAACCCAGGCCCACTGCAGTTATTCCTCTAAAAGGAATTCCCCTCCCCCTCCATATGCCTTTCTGTGGAGTGGCCCTTTAAATTTGACAGAGACCAGCAGCTGCAGCCCTACAGTAGCCATTTTGCAACTAGTTGCTGTGACTCCTCCTCTCCTAGCTGGTAAGTGCTCTTAATTCCTGTGGTTTCCATTTCTTATTGCTGAGTAGATGGTACATTCTCCAGGCAGCTGCATTACAGATTTTAGAGCCATATACAATTCTAAACCTTATAAGAGCAATCACATATTGGGCCTGGTTCCAATCTGAGTTACACATTGCACCACTCCATTGATTTCAGTAAAGTGACTCCTTATGTATACTGATGTGAAATCAGAATAAGGGTTTTAGGTAGGGCTACAGGCTCTGATCCACAAGGTACCTGGTTGCCTAATCCCAGGATTTAGGCACCCAAGTCTCAGGTACTGTCAATTTTAGTCCCAATTTTAGGTTTCATTGAAATCCACCAAACTCCTTCCAAATGCTATAGGTACCTAAATTTTCAGAGTAGAAGGTCCCTAGGTCTCTATGTTTCTGACTCTGGGCATGCCCACTGCTGCCTCATTCTGGATGCCTATCTCCTACCCCAGAGTGATTCACAAAGTGGGGGAAGAGGTGTTTGCTTGCCTAAGTCATGTTCAGGCCACCTACTGGATCAGAGTCCCGTTCAAAACCTTGCTGCCAGAGGAGGTGGTGGCACTCACCGTATAACTTAGCCCCAGGACCAGCGCTAGGGGTTTGAGCACCCTAGGCACACGGCTATTTTGCCACCCAGCGCGTTGGTCCCTCAGCTCTGCAGTCCTGCCTGCGGACGGTCGGCTGCTCCCGCGGCTCCGGTGAAGTGTGCCGCAGTCGTGTCTGCAGGAGGTCCACTGCAGCCACGCGAGCAGCCGACCATCCGCAGGCACGACTGCGGCAGCTCCACTGGAGCCGCGGACCAGCAGACACTCTGCAGGCACCACTGCTTCAGCTCCACCAGAGCCGCCTGCCGCCCCCTCTGGCAAAAATGCCGCCCCCTAAAAATGTTGGCTCCCTAGGCGATTGCCTAAGCTGCCTAAATGCAAGTGCCGGCCCTGCTTAGCCCCATGGTTTGAGCACTCACCTGGGATGTGGGAGACCCACGGTTGAGTCTCCCCTCTGCCAGAGGAGGAGAAGGGAGACCCTTGTTCAAATTCTACCTCTGAGTGGGCTAACCACTGAGCTATGATATGTTCTGATGTGGTGCTCCCTTAATATCTCCTGTGCAAGTTGTTCCACTGTGGATGAATAAGGAAAATGATTGGAGTGAGGGAACTGGACTCTGGGTCTCCCACCTCCCAAGTCCATACCCTGACCACCAGGCTACAGAGTCATTCTCTCTAAGTTCGTGGATCATTAAGCTGAAACTGGTGCCTATTTTTGAGAGAGGATTGGGGATTAAGACACACCCCTGTAATGGGCATCTCCCATTGTCTGGCTTGGGTGGCTCCTTGCTTAATATGCTGGTTTTTGTTGATCACATTCTAAGGCACCTATATCTCCCATTCAGTGTATAGGAGCCTAGACCCCTAACTCAGGCTTTGTGAATCATTATTGTTCCTGTGACTTTTTTTTAAGGCACTTAAAAGTGATGCTTAGTGTTGCAATGTCTAAGTCACTTTGTGGATCAGGACCATGGTTACTGTGGTAGTGAGGGTGGTATAAGCACCAAAGGAGAACAGAATAGAATCGGATGCTTTCCATAGAAAATCCCTCTTCTGTTTTCTAGTTGGGGGAAGGTTTTCTGTATCTGTAACCCACCCTACAAGCATGTGAATCTTTGCCCTCTAGTAGCTGATCCGCATAGGAGGATAAGAGTCTATTACAGCTGCTAAATAACAAAATTGTTCCCTTAGCTTGTTGAGAGAGGATAATGCTTTTAGTGCCGAAGCCTTCAGATACTGAATTCCAAGCAAGGGGTCATCATATAAAATTTGTTCATCTTGATTCCTGGGGAGAAATGTTTTGTTACTAAAACTACAGCCAAAACATGTACCCTTTTCAGTACCAATATTCTCAGTCCACTTCCTAAAGGACACGTAGTCATACATTTTAAAAAAAATAGAGCTGCGCTGCTAAGTGTAGCTGAGAGGACACCAGGCCAAGCAGTATATAGACATGGCAACTGGACTTCTTCCTAGACTAGATCCCTCCAGGTTGGGACTGTCATTCAAATATTAGTGTTCCAGTCTGACAGAGTTTTTGTGACTACTGAGTATTCAGGACTCTTGTTCTGTGGATAACAGAGGAGTTCAATCTCCAAAGCTGTTGGGTTGGGACCTTTCACCAGGAAGCACTCAAACATGGCTCTTTTCTTGTTAATACATGAATCTGCTCGCCATTCTGTAGTTATATATTTGTTTGCTGCTGCTGCTGCTTTTAACTGCAGACAGTATACTGCTGCCTGGATGTTAGATGTTATTTAATTGACATTGAAAAGGTGTTTCATCAGAGGAATAGAAAGCAACCTTTTCCTATTCCTAAGCAATAAAGCTGACATTGGCACTTAGTGCCAACCGGGGGGACCCTAAGACTCAAATGTCCTGTGATGCCCACAGAAATCATAACTGCAATTTGAAGACGTTGACAACCAGCTTTTAGTTGGAGGCAATGTGGTCTGGTGAACATGGCATTCGACTGAAAGGGGCACTGGGGTCCTATTCTCTGCTCAGCCACTCATCTTGTGACCTTAGCCAAGTTATTTAACACTGTGCTGCTTCTGTTTCGTTTCCCACCTTTTGACACATCAATTTCATCTGTAAACTCTTTGGGGCAGGATCACTCTCTTCCTATATTTTTATACAGTGCCTAGCACAATGGAGCTCCAGTTGAGACTGTGGACATTACACAACACTGTAATATTAATAATAATTTAGGTGCTGATGTCCTCATTTTAATATGGTAATGTGGAATCTACACACTCCACCTAGGAGCCTCAGTTTGAAATTTGTGCCTTCAGTGGTTACCTGAGTGGCTCCAGGATCACATTACCCCTTTAAAGGGAGCTGAGTTTTCTCTGTATGTATGTAGTTACATGTTTAAAACATGGATTTATTTCCAAATTCTTTCTGTTATTGTGGCAGGTTCCTAGGCAAACTTCAAAATTCTTGATAGTTACAAAATGCTTAAAAAAAAATATCCATGAAGCACAAGAACATCAACAATTCTTCCTGCATGGAAATGAACAGTTTGCAGTGGTGCCCTTATGTTTCATTCTATTGTACTGTTGCGTATTAATGCTTATTTCCTGTACTAGAGTAGACTAATGATGCATAGTTTACTTAACACCAGGTACTATGTATCTTTTTATACAATAGAGTGTTTTGGTCATTTGTATTTTGACTCCATATATTCTTTAGACTTAAAACTTTGGAGTATTGTTTTTAAAAAATGATATAATTGCAAGCTCCTCCATGATAAGAACTGATCATAATTGTCTAATCTAAACTCAGAACTGCTGCGAGCAATGAGAAAAACATTGCTCATTTTAGTTTGTTTTCCTAAGCCAAACGTGATTGTGAATTCAAATTTTGCAAATCATATTCAGCCTCGACATCAACAAAAATGGAACACAGTCATTACTTGTAAACTTGCCAATATGTCATGCTCCTTATTTGCACTTCTTGTTTCATCTTTCTTTGTGCTACTAGAGCACTAGAATACTGTGCTCTGACCTGGAAGAATAGCTAATACAGTCAAGAAATCAATAATAAACTGCATGTTGTCTCTTGTGCCTTCACTGACTGCTTTTGAAAAATCAGTGCTCTGCCCATTCTTTCATTTGGGTGCCTGTTTTTCCTGACTGGCATGAGTCTCAAGAATGTACACACCTGCTCTGACAGTTCCCAATTCCCTTTTTCTTCAGTCTATAAGAACATGCCCAATGAATGTGGTCTGCTGCAGGGTCTTTATAGGATCCAGTGTACAAACCAAAAGTAGGTGCAAAACCTTATTCTTTTCAAAGTAGCAATCAGCCTTGGAAACACAAAAACAGGCCATTTCTTAGAGTTCATTTTTGCCTCAAGTTATTTTGGATCAACCTAACTATCATGTAAACAGCTCTATTTCGAGGAAATGAAATGACAGGGAGCCCAAAAAAGTATGGGATGAGAAAGTACTTTGATCAGTTACAAAGAGAAACGGTATTAGAAGTTTGCAGATAGTTGAGAGAGGTTGTAGAGGAAAGGACTATCTGAGTGTTTTCCTGAAGTAAGAATACAATGTCCAAAGCCTTTTTTCCAGTCCATATTATCAATTTTCAAATCTGTCTCAGTCCTTGCATCCTTTGCTCCTGCTTCCATGTCACAGAGTATCTGTGGAGAAACTTGTAGGCACCATGTGGCCTCCATTAAATACGTTTTCCCTTCCTTCAGTTCTACCATCTTCCTTGCTAAACCATCCTGCTCTTCCTCTGAGTCTTAGCCTAACTTTGTAGAATTATTCTTTGTGAATAAATCACTCCAAAAAGTCTACTTTACATTCATCCATCTCTCTTTTCTGGTGTATGCACTGGAGTTCAGTTGTCCATCCTCAGCATCTCATTCTGCAGGTCTGGACACCATCTCAAACTGAACAGAATACACCACCACCTCTCCATTCCCCAAAGTCTTTTCCTACACATCTCCCTTCTAAATCAGTCTCAACAATTCCTCCATCTATCTTGTCATCCAAGCTTGCTCCCACTATCATTTTCACCCACTTACTCTCTCTTTCCTCAACGCATCTGGCCTGTTTTGGTTTTATACCATGCACAATGGTAAACTAGTAGGTGGTCATGATAGGATCTCCAGGGTGCAACTGTGGACTGTGGGACCACTGATCCCTTCAAACACACCAACCTGGGCTGCCTCTCACACTGTGATGCTGATGTCAAGCTACAAACTTCTGATAGCCACTGCACTTACACAGACATCCACAGGCAGGGGCATGCTCAACTGTATTATATCATTGATCTCCCAACCACTCATGAAGCTTCAATTGGGAGGTTCCAGCCAACTCTCCACAGTTACCCTGCCTTGCACCTCAGAAATGTACTGTCTTGCACTGGTCAGAAGCCTGACCACTGTAAGTTCATTAAGTAGTTCCCAACTCCCTCAATGTGGAATGGACACACACTAGCCGTTGTAATGTGAGCTGAGATTTCCCAAGCAGTTCAACCAGAACACTCTGTTTTAGATAAAATATAAAACAGGTTTATTAACTACAGAAAGATAGATTTTAAGTGATTATAAGTAGCTGGTGCAGAGATCAAAATTGGTTACTTAGACTGCAAATTTATTTTTGTTTCTTAAATTCTACAAATTAAGCAGGTTGTGAATCAAGCAGTTTCTCATCCTGACAGATGGTCCAAGCAGGTTACAATTCCTCAATGCACAAACTGGACTCCATTTCCAGCCAGGGACCATCCTTCCCCAGTTCAAAGTCTTTGTCCTCCAGATGTTCCTCCAGGCATTGAGGTGGGGATGTGGGGGAGAAAGGCCAAGTGATAATGTCACTTCCCCTATTTTATAGTATCTTCCAGCTTGCTGGAAAGATCTTTGCTGTAACATGTGAGGATCAGGCAGTCCCCATTGGTCAAGCAGTCTCCATTGCATATATGCTCTATCTGAGAAGTCTCTGGGATGGCTCTTGGCAGAGTGGATTCCCTTTAATGCCGTGGTCCCCAAACTTTTTACCCAGAATGGGGCACACAGACAGGTGTAAGGGGGCTGAGGCTGGGGACAGAGGTGGGAGTGGAGCCTCGGCCGGGGTTTGAGTCTGACAGTTGGGCCCTTGGGTGCGGGGCCAGGATCAGGGCCAGGAGCAGAGCTGGGTGGTGCTCCCTCCTTGCCCGCTGTGTCTCCAGATGCATCCCCATTGAGGGAGTGGAACACCACAGTTTGGGGACCTCTGCTTTAATGGGCCATCAGCATACCAGGCTGGTTCTTTGTTGCAACTGAAAAGTTGGCTGTGAGCGTCTCCCAACATAAGAATGTTCATACTGGGTCAGTGGCCAATACCAGGTGCCCCAGAGGAAATGAACAAAACAGGCAGTGATCAAGTGATCTATCCCCTGTTGCCCATTCCCAGCTTCTGGCAAACCTCATGACATATTTCAATAGCATATATAGCAATGCTTCATAACTTCACATACAATGATAGTAAATACAATCCAACAAGATATTATTGTTTAACAGATCAAGACTCCTCATAAGGTATTCATTGTACAAAACATTTCATAATCCTATCACCATTGTGAAGATGAGGGTTCCAAGGTGCTACTTTGAGATACAGACTATCTTAGTGGACTAGAGTAGTTTAGAAGCTCCTTCAAGCAGGGACCTTATTTTTATTTTCAATTTTTGTCAAAAGTGAGTTTATCAGAGAGATCGGTGAATAGGTTTCAGGAGGTTCGAGGTGTTGCAAATTCTGTTGCTTTCTCCTGGTAAACATCTCCAAACCCATCCTTTCCCCTCCTTCAAGAGAGACGAACCCTTGTCTATGCATTCATTCAGCTCTCATGTAGTCCATTGCACCTTTCTAGTGCCTGTGTTTTGCCCCACTCTCCTGCAGTTTATCTAAAGTGATGCTGAGAAAATGTCTGATACTCTGAGCACGTAATTTCTCTCATAGACTCTTTCCATTAGCTCACTGTGACCTTCTGTATCAAGTTTTACCTCCTTCCAGTTAAAGGAATTGGTTATCAATAGAGTTATGTAGGAAACTTCTTTTCCTGTACTATGAACATTTTTAAGATATTGAAATTTTTTTCTCTCCTGAATTGTTTTTTTGTGAACAAAAAAAAAATAAAAAATTGATCTGGGTCAATTGAAAGGCTTCATTTTTATTTGTTTTGCTATAATTAACTTAAATTTTGAAACAGTTGTTTTAGAACCAGAATTTTTCATTTAGAAAACATCAAAACTGAACATTTGGGCCATTTTGAAACTTTTTTAAAAAAAAGTTCAAGTCAAAACATTTGCTGAAATCAACCCATTCCTTTTGGTTTCAATGAACGGCATTTTCTTACATTTCATTGAAAAATTCCCAACCAGTTCTTGTCCTGCCATGGGAGTAAAGATCTGCTGGGTTGCTCTCACTTTCCTTAGCCCTCGTCCAGACTAACCCGCGGCATCGGCGGGTTAAAATCGATTGCTCGGGGATCGATATATCGCGTCTAGTCTGGACGCGGTGTATCGATCCCCGAGCGCGCTTACATCGATTCCGGAACTCCATCAATCCGAACGGAGTTCCGGAATCGACACGGAGAGCCGCGGACATCGATGGAGCCCCGTCCAGACTGGTGAGTACCTCGATTTTAGAAATTCGACTTCAGCTACGTTATTCTCGTAGCTGAAGTTGCGTATCTAAAATCGATTTTAATTCCTAGTCTGGACGTGGCTTAAAGCCACGTCCAGACTAGGAATTAAAATCGATTTTAGATACGCAACTTCAGCTACGAGAATAACGTAGCTGAAGTCGAATTTCTAAAATCGAGGTACTCACCAGTCTGGACGGGGCTCCATCGATGTCCGCGGCTCTCCGTGTCGATTCCGGAACTCCGTTCGGATTGATGGAGTTCCGGAATCGATGTAAGCGCGCTCGGGGATCGATACACCGCGTCCAGACTAGACGCGATATATCGATCCCCGAGCAATCGATTTTAACCCGCCGATGCCGCGGGTTAGTCTGGACGAGGGCTAAGGAAAGTGAGAGCAACCCAGCAGATCTTTACTCCCATGGCAGGACAAGAACTGGTTGGGAATTTTTCAATGAAATGTAAGAAAATGCTTTCCCCAGACATCACCAAGGCACTGGTATTAGAGGTTCCTCATTTTGGGAATCTACTCTGTCTTGCTTTGCAGGCCATCAAGACTCAATTTTGGTGACATTCAGGACAGAGTGTAGGACTTTTTTTTATTTTCCCCATTCTGATGATTGATATTTGTAAAAATTGAGGACTTTTGCAAATAAGAAAAATGGAGAGGAAGTCGGTTAGATTCTGTTGATCCAAAACTGATTATTTGTCTTTGGAAATGGCTGTCAATATAAATGGCTAAGTAAAGACAATTAATCCAATTTTGCCTATATACATTTATACTACATGGTTCCATCAACTAGATTGGATGGTCTTATGGCAAAAATATAGGACTGAAGCAGGAGATACATGTTCTATTTAGATTCGGTCTGAGCAGGACCGGCGCTAGGGGTTTGAGCACCCTACGTGGACGGCAATTTCGCCGCCCCGCGCACTGGTCCCACGGCTCCAGTGGAGCTGCCGCAATGGTGCCTGCGGAGGGTCCGGTGCTCCGTGGCTCCGGTGGAGCTGCCGCAGTCATGCCTGCGGGAGGTCCACCAGAGCGGACCCTCCGCAGGCACCAATGCGGCAGCTCCACCGGAGCTGCCTGCCGCCCCCTCCTGCAAAACGGCGCCCACTATTTATTCTGGCACCCTAGGCGATTGCCTAGGCTGCCTAAATGGTAGCGGTGGCCCTGTGTCTGAGTCTCTCAACCTTTCTACATCCAAGTTACTTTATCTCTAAAGTGTGGATAAGATTCCCCTGTGTTACAAAGCTATTGTGAAGTTTCATTCATTAATATTTGCAATGTGCTCATATATTACAGTGCTGAGAGCCATTGATGTGTCTCTAAACCAAAATATCTACCTTTCTCTGTAATAAAATGTTGCATTTCTCTGAATCTAAAGGAGGAGGACAGTGACAGAAACTCATGTACTGTATTTCAAATTCCAAAATACATGAATGTTCTTGCTTGCCAGGGACATCTATCAGGCAAAACAGCAGCTATTGCAGGAGATAGTTTGTTCTAGCCTGTATCTAGATTGGACTATGCCCCAAAATGGCTTCCAGGCCTGTGCTCAAATGGGATGTAAAGAAAGGAGAGGAATGTTCCAATGTGGCAAGGCAAGTGGAGTATAGAAGCAAGCTGCGCAAGAATAAAATGGGATGGAGTATTGCAGGACACAGCTGATTGGGTCTTGCCAAATCATGCAAAGTTCTTTCAGTGCTGATTTTGATTTTAAATAAATATGCAATATTTGGGGCCTAATTTTTCTCAGCTGTCACCTTATCTTTATTCAGGATCTATTGAATTATATGCAGCTGGAAATATACATAGTGGTAGAAAAAAATTGGGTGAATATTGGAAAATACTGCAAAAATATTCACATTTGTGTATAAACAGTCAAATAACCACAAATTCATTTGAATGTTATTTGCAACAATTTCTATTTAGTTTCTGTGAATACAGAGAAGAAAATATTTTTTGTTCAGTAGAGTGGTTTATGAGAAGAAAAATTTGCACAACTAGTTGTGCAAATATATATGTTCACATTTGTATGTTGAAAATCTTGAAAGCTCTTTTTAGGTTTGAATGTCTTACAGTCAGAGCTCATGAACAATACATTGTGACTTGGGTAGTCAATCATATATCAAGAATAGTGAATCATGAATAATTGAGGTAACATAATCATGGCAAACAATCAAAGGCTGAAATATGTTCACATAAACCATCCATCTAAGAGTTTGAAATGTGAACAAATTCAGAAAAATTTGTCTGCAGATAATTTGCTAACAGAACAAATGGTGAAATTAATTAAACATTAGTCCTAAAAAGTTTGTCTGACTCCAGGCATCAGTGTGAACATTGCATGAGTGCATGGGTTGCTGTGTGTAGCTGGCTCCACAGTCTGGGCAGAATGTGGTTTGGAGCCATCTCCCTCCAGACATCCATGTCTCAGATCTCTCATGCTCCATGAGGCCTTGTTTTGCACATAGCATACAGTATTTGCATTTGTGTATGCTAAATTCATGAGAAAAGGGCCCTCTTCTTATTTTAAGCAAAGATACCAAGGATCAAATTCGAGCTCCCCTTTCCATATAAGCAGAAAAATAATGAGGCAAGAGGGAGATCATTAGGATACCTTCACTGTACTTCACTCCTGGTATCCTGTGGCTGGGGCATTTTGGAGGATGGGTTTCGAAGTAATATGAGAGGCATCTTCAAGTACATTCACTTCTGACCCAACATCTCATGCAAATTATTTCTGCCTCTCTGAAGAGACTAGATACAGGTTCAAATCATAATGATGTTTTGCACCTTAAATTATACCAGTTGGCACAGGATCTCAATTCAATACCTATAGCTGGAGAAAAATGTGGAAAGCAATAAACATCTATTACATTGTAAGTAAATAATTTAAAATGAATAATTAACTTGACAAATGTAGCCTCCTTTTCTCTCTCTCTATGTGGAATGCCCACAAAGTAGACCTTAATTTCTCTATTGTATTTGTTAATCAAATTTTACTCAACACATTTTTCCCCTACTAAGGATTGAATGCAAACAGACCACAGCAAGTATTCAATATTCAACAAGTGAGCAGGACTGGCTAGTTGTACGGCAGTGATTGTGCAGTGATTCCATTCCCTGACTGGACAAGCATAACTTACAGTCAACAAAAGGGCTTCCAAAAGCTACTGAGGATTTGATTCTTTCAGGAAAGGGCCACAGTTTAGGGAGCAGAAGTAGCAGATAAATTTAATTAAGGGAGTTTCGAACACTTCACTTTTCTCCTTTGGTTAAGACAGGCCTTGCCTGATGCGTCCTAGACAACTTAGACTCCTATAAGGTTTATTATCAGAATGCAGAGTTTACATTTTTTTCTTATCATTCATTCAGATTAATTTGTGTGTGTGTGTACACTCCCCATTGTGAAAGAGGGCTGTGATCTCTTTCTCCATCTTATTGAATTGCTTATATTCCAGTGTTCAAACAAGATATTTTTGGTATGCTATTCCTTTGCTGTCATGTTTTGTCCCATTCCCTTTTACTGACTAGTAACCTTCTGTTACTGACACAAAATTCTTACATGTGCATGGGCGATCTTAGTTGCAAAGGTAAAGCTTAGATACTTGGGTGGCTCATTTCATTGTCTTTAAGCCAGGACCTGCCAAGGCTCTTGGACATCTGTCCCCCTGTTGTGTCATGCAATGTCCTATGCTATGTCAAATACCTGTGAGCATGTGAGCTTAAAATTCACTTTTTGTGGGCATTCAAGAGAGTGAAACTTAATCAGATGCATGTAGGTGCATGCACAGCTGAAGTCAATTCATTTTTAAAATCAAGAGAATGGAAAATTTTCCATGGTATTCATGCAGCCTCCCCTCTTAAATATGTAAATATACCAATTAAAAACCTGAGTCTGAAGTAAGAATGCAGCCCTAATTTGTACTTGTAAATCAATGAGAGAAAGAGATTTAAAGTGATGTTCTTTAACTATTTGTGCATCATGTTGATTGCAGAACTTTAATAAATTAAGCTGTGTAATTAACATTGCTAGTATTCATTTCACATGTTTTATTGTCTTATTTTTATTCATAGACTATACATAAAGACAAAAGCAAAGTGCCCAGCCCAGTAATGATCTTTGCAGCCTGTAAGCTTTCCTTAGGGCACATGAACTATATAATATATAAATAGCTTATGTATAGGCGTGATAAAAATAACTCGGAAAAAGTAAAAACTACTCAGCCATACTGTTCTGGTACAAGTCTATTTTGTCCCTAAAATATTATGCACTACTTCAGAATTTGTTTCAAAGTCTCCTGTTGGTGACATGAGAGCACAGAGGATATTTCTGCTTTCCCATCTGACTCCTATCTGCACTACTACTTTTAGTTTCTGACTGCATTTTAAGACTATTTTGGGTTGACTTTCTGCCTCTGATGATTTGCATTAAATTCCCAAGGCGTTTGATGGCAAAGTGCTTATGTACAAGCAGTTTTCCGTAGCTAAAGATTCCTTTCTCCACCTCAACAGTGCATGGTACAGGTAAAATGAGCCCTTGTGTACTGTATGCCAGTAATAATAGAGCCACACACCTTAAGTCGGCCTCCCAAGGCTTCTGTTGACCATGATGGGAAAAGACTGGTTTAAAGCGATGATATTTCTGAGTATTAAGGCCTGAGTCAGTATTGACTGGAGTTAGTTGAAAGATACCCACTAACTACAGGGGTCTTTGGATTAGTGCTTTACTTATGCCTGATGAAAAGGTAGAGGAAGAACCTCCAGACTGATAGTGTGGAAGCCCAAATGGAGCTGGAGGAGAGTGGGCAATAAATTTCACAGGGGAGCTGCTCCACAAATTTTAGTAAGTCACCATGGGCTGCACATTTCTACTATATTAATGAAAAATTTAAATCCTACCCCTTCACTGCAGTGCCACATAATAAAATAATTCACACAAAAACTGAGGATGCAGGAGGGGGTGCAGGGTCTGGGAAGGAATTTGGGTGTGGGAGGGAGCTCCGGGCTGGTGCAGAGTCTTTGGGTGAGGGGTGTGGGCTCTGGAGCAGGGGATTGGGGTCCAGGAGGGGGTGAAGGGTATGGGAGGGCGTTTGGATGCAGGAGGGGGTTCTGACCTGGGGCACGGGGTTGGGATGCAGTAGGGGGTGCGAGGTTCAGGCTCTGTCCAGGAGGCACTTACCACAGGCGGCTTCTGGCCAGCGGCACAGCAGGGCTCAGGCAGGCTGCTGGCACATCTCTGTGCACTGCCTGTACCCACAAATTGGTTTCTCCCCCATGGGAGCTGTGAGGATGGTGCTGAGGGTGGAGGCAATATGTGGAGCTGCCTCCCCCCTCCACCAGGGGCGCACAGAGACATGCCAGAAGCAGCTGGCCGCTTCCCGGAGCAGCATGGGGCCATAGCAGGCAGGCAGCCTGCCTGAGTGTCCTGCTGCGCCGCAGGACTTTTAGCAGCCGAGAGATCGCAAGGACAAAAATGTTAGTCATGGTGGGCCAGACAGAAATGTTAGATGGGCCAAATCTGGCCCACAGGCCATATTTTGCCCACCCCTGAGCTAGAGGATACTGCACAACATAGAATCATAAGACTGGAAGGGACCTCAGGAGGTCATCTAGTCTAGTGGCAAGAGACTGGCTATAACAGTACAGTAGTTAATACCGCTAAAGAAAACCTAACTCTTATCAACTAAATGGATCTCTGGAAAATGCAGCACAAAGTTCTCACAATCTATGCACTGGTGAAGTCCCAAGGAATGGATGTTGGATATGCCAGCTCTTTGTTTTAAATGGAAATAGATGGCTGTGGAGAAATGAAATAATTAAATATTTTCTTAATAGCCTCCAAGGGAGCAGTTTTCTCTCTCTATAAATTTTCACACTGCTGTTCAGATGCCAGAACTCCCATACACTTTCCCCCCACTGCTAACATCAAAGTTGTCCTTGTTTTTCACTCTGAAAATCAGGTCCAGCTGCTGGCAGGGAGCACAAAAGTGGGAAGTGCTGCGCTTAGGGCCTTTTCCTCCCTTTTCTCAAAAGGTGTGGTAGCCCCTCTGTGGGTCTTGGGATCTGCTCGAGGGGAAGGTCACAAACTGGGATAGGGATCGTCCTTGGGGGCTAGGTTTTCTTGGTTATGCTTGTCCAAATGAGGAATGGAATCATTCCACTATCACTGCTGTATAACCATCCCCACATAAACTAATCTTGTTGGAGTCGGTTTTAACTTCAGCAGTCCCCACTTCCCCATATTGCAGAACTTCCTCACAGGAAGTTTCAAGGGACAGTGGCTGGTGGGAAAAGCCCTGTGGCATCTTGACTACATTAGCAGAGGGATGCCAGGCAGCTGGCTGGGGTGGGGAGTAAGAGTTACAGGGTCTCCTGGCTGGGTGGGGGCTGATTCCTGTTTTAGAAAAGCCTACTTCCTTGAGGGAACATCCTTAAGAAGAATCTCAGGGCATTCTACCTGGGAGGTGGGCTACTCTCACATAGGAGACCCTCTGTTCCTACTGAAACTGCAATGGAGTGGCATGGGTGTTCTTACAATGGCATTTGACTTGGGAAATATCAACTGCAGAAACTTTCTTAGAGACATATTTTCTATTGAGCAAGGTGTCATAAACAGATAGCTAAGGGTTAATGTCTCTTTCACCTGAAGCACCTGACCAGAGGACCAATCAGGAAACCGGATTTTTTCAACTTTGGGTGGAGGGAATTTGGTGTCTGAAGTTTTTGTTTTCTGTCTGCCTGCTTTCTCTGAGCTTTGGAGGAGTAGTTTCTACTTTCTAGTCTTCTGTTTCTAAGTGTAAGGACAAAGAGATCAGATAGTAAGTTATATGGTTTCTTTTCTTTGGTATTTGCATGAATATAAGTGCTGGAGTGCTTTGATTTGTATCCTTTTTGAATAAGGCTGTTTATTCAATATTCTTTTAAGCAATCGACCCTGTGTTGTGTCACCTTAATACAGAGAGAACATTTGTATGTATTTTTTCTTTCTTTTTTATATAAAGCTTTCTTTTAAGACCTGTTGGAGTTTTTCTTTACTTCAGGGAAATTGAGTCTGTACTCACCAGGGAATTGGTGGGAGGAAGAAATCAGGGGAGATCTGTGTGTGTTGAATTGGCTAGCCTGATTTTGCATTCCCTCTGGGGGAATAGGAAAGTTCTTTTGTTTCCAGGATTGGGAACAGAGAGGGGGAGTCACTCTGTGTAGTTTCACAGAGCTTGTGTCTGGGTATCTCTCCAGGAGCACCTGGAGGGGGGAAGGGAAAAAGGATTATTTCCCTTTGTTGTGAGACTCAAGGGATTTGGGTGTTGGGGTCCTCAGGGAAGGTTTTTCAGGGGGACCAGAGTGCCCCAAAACACTCTAATTTTTTGGGTGGTGGCAGCCAGTACCAGGTCCAAGCTGGTAGCTAAGCTTGGAGGTTTTCATGCTAACCCCCATATTTTGGACGCTAAGGTCCAAATCTGGGACTAAGGTTATGATACAAGGCCACAGTGAATCTTTGTTTTTCTGTTCCTCTGAACAACTCATGCAGTACAGACTGCTCCAGAGCCCCATATAAAGCTCTGCATATTAATGTTTTATACTGTGCCGATTTTTATTGATCTGACACCAGAAGTCACTGTTTTTTCACCACTTATGTATTCTGCCTTATTTCTAATTTGAAAGAACGTAACTTACAAGTCCATTTATTTGATATGATTTATTAAGAAAGTACATCAGTTTCACCAAACTAATTATCATAGGCAAATGACTTGTCATAAAATTAATGTACCTAGTAAGAAAAAAGTTATTATTTAAATTCATTGATTCCTCTTTCTTTGTCTGTAATTACTTCTAGATATGTGAATGAATACGATTAGTGAGGTAAAGTAAAAAGAAAAGTGAATTTGATTAATATTTTCTTCTTCACAATGACCCCTCTTCCTGCAGCCTTTACTCTTATGACAAAAGGTGGTGGGAGATTAGACCCTTATCATTAATTTTTTTTCTTTTTAGAGGAAATTTTAAAAGATACCATCAACATGAAATCTATTTTTAAAAAAAGAGTTAAAAGAAGTTTATTTCTGTTACTAATAGAGCTGCTTAGAAAATGATTTGTATGTGAAAAATTTGAACAAAAATGAAAAAATGTTGAATGGAAAATTCTTCTTCGAGTGATTGCTCACATCCATTCCAGTTAGGTGTGCGCGCCGCGCGTGCACGTTCGTCGGAAACTTTTTACCCTAGCAACTCCAGTGGGCCGGCAGGTCGCCCCCTGGAGTGGCGCCGCCATGGCGCCCAATATATATCCCTGCCGGCCCGCCCGCTCCTCAGTTCCTTCTTACCGCCGTGTCGGTCGTTGGAACTGTGGAGCGCGGCATAGCTGTCCTCCACGTCCCTAGCTCTCCTAGTTTCTATCGCTTGTTTATCGCTTATCTCTAGTTCTATATAGTTGTTAATTAGTATTGTTAAGTAGATAGTTTAGTAAATAGCTGTTAAGTAGTTCCTTGCCGGGGGCTTAGCCCTTCCCGGCACCGGGCGTCAGGCTCATGCCTGTTTCGCCAGGCTTCAAGCAGTGTGCGGCCTGCAAGAAGCCCATGCCTACCAGCGATCCCCACGAAGCGTGCCTGAAGTGCCTCGGGGAATCGCACAGATCTGACAAGTGCCGCATCTGTAAGGCTTTTAAGCCGAGGACAAAAAAGGAGAGGGATCAGAGGCTCCGAACTCTCCTAATGGAGGCGGCACTTGACCCGTCGACTTCGCAGACCGTGGTTTCGGCACCGGCACCGGATCGCTCCGGCACCGAGAAGACTCCCCGGCACCGACCTTCTCCGGCACCGGAATCAGAGCCTAGGCCGTCGAAGTCTAATACTCCGGCCAGGCAGACCCGGCTTGAGCGCCCGGCCTCAACATCGGCCGCGGCTCCGCCGGCACCGTCAGCACCGTTGACTCCGGGCCCGGCGGGTCCGTTGAGTCCGGTGCCGCCGAGCTCCCCCATGAGATCTGGGGTTGAGATAGTGGTCCCATCCACTCCGGAGACCTTCGCCTCGGCTCGGGACCTTATTGCCCTGACTGAGCCCACTCGGCTGCCACCCCCGGTACCTCCGGTGCGGGTTGTGTCCAGAGGCAAGCCCATGCTGTCGGCGCCGCCCAGAGACAGTCGTTCGCCATCCAGGTCCCGACGTCTTGGGCGCTCCAGATCCCGACGCCGCTCGCAGTCCCGGCACCGCTCCCCTCAGCGATACCGGTCGCACTCGCGGCAACGGTCGGCATCGAGACGGTCGCGGTCAGGCTCCAGTCGGCGTCACCGGCACCGCGACTCCAGGAGCAGGTCCCGACGCTACTCACCGCACCGGTCGACCTCCCGGCACCGAGCTGGTGGCAGGTCCCGGTCCCGGTCCCGGTCCCGGTCTCGCTCGACCTCCCGGCACCGAGCTGGTGGCAGGTCCCGGTCCCGGTCGATCTCCCGGCACCGAGCTGGTGGCAGGTCCCGGTCCCGGTCGATCTCCCGGCACCGAGCTGGTAGTAGGTCCCGGCACCGAAGCGGCGCCCGGCACCGAAGCGGCGCCCGGCACCGTGACAGATCCCGGTCCCGGTCCCGATCCCGGCACCGATATGACTCCCGGCACCAGTCCCCGGCACCGAGACGATCCTCCGTGCCGGCCCGCGCAGACCCGTACCATCCAGGGTCGGCCCCGCCGTGGCCCTCGAGGCAGCCGTCCGTATCCTCCCAGACGGACAGCGGCTATGCGCTGGGCACCGACCGGCAGGCGGCGCTGTTTGCTGATCCGCCGCTGCAGGACCAAGGCCCACAACAGTGGGGATTCTGGACACCCTGGGCGTACCATCAGGCCCAGGGCCCCCAGCAGCTCCCTGCTAGGCCGGCGACTGCGGAGCGTAGGGCCCCTGAAGCCTCTTTGTCTCGCCCCCCTCCCTCCCCGGAAGGGGACGAAGGGTCCAAACAGCAGGACTCCGCTGTGGCTCCGGAGACAGAGGCGAGGGCTGAGGAAGACCCTCAGTTGGACACTATTGTGCCTGGGGTCTCATCATCCTCCTCCCCGGATGAGGCGGTGGCGGGTACCTCCTCCAACAGTCCCCCCCCGCTGGATCTCAGGGCGCACCAGGACCTCCTCAGGCGATTGGCTCAAAACCTGAGTCTGCAAGCAGAGGAGGTCTCGGAGATAGAGGACCCAATTGTCACCATCCTCTCTTCCGATGCTCCCACCAGGGTCGCCCTGCCGTTCATACGGACCATCCAGGCCAATGCCAATACTATCTGGCAGTCCCCGGCCTCCATCCCTCCGACAGCAAAAGGAGTCGAGAGGAAGTACATGGCCCCTTCTAAGGGGTACGAATATTTACATGTTCACCCGACTCCCGGTTCACTGGTAGTGCAATCGGTGAACGATAGGGAGCGTCACGGCCAGGAGGCTCCGGCCCCCAAATCCAGAGAAGCCAGGCGGATGGACCTCCTTGGCCGTAAGGTGTATTCGGCTGGGGCGCTGCAGCTCAGGGTCTCTAACCAGCAGGCCCTGCTGAGCAGATACGCCTTTAACTCCTGGGTGGCAGTGGACAAATTTAAGGAGCTGCTGCCACAGGATGCTCGCCAAGAGTTTACGGCCATCCTGGACGAAGGCAAGAAGGTCGCGCGCACGGCCTTACAAGCCTCCTTGGACGCTGCGGACTCGGCTGCCCGTACCCTCGCGTCAGGAGTTACGATGCGTCGCATCTCCTGGCTGCAGGTTTCCGGCCTTCCGCCAGAGCTCCAGCACACGATACAGGACCTTCCTTTCGAAGGCCAGGGCCTGTTTTCCGATAAGACAGACCCCAGACTTAAGAGTTTAAAGGACAACCGGGTCATTGCGCGGTCCCTCGGGATGCACACCCCCGTGACACAGCGTAGACCCTTTAGGCCGCAACAACAGCAGCACCGTCGGCCGTTTTCCCAGTTCCGCCAGCGGCAGGACCTTTACAGGCGCCGCGGCAGGAACGGGAGGCGCAGGCAGTCGGGGAACCAAGGGGGGCAGAACCAAGGCTCCTCAAAACCCCCGCCTGGTCCTAAGCCTTCATTTTGAAGGTGCGCTCGAGGGCGCAGTAACAGTTTCCCCTATGGATCCTTCCCCCCCGTTTTCCAACCGCCTTTCGTTTTTCCTCCCGGCGTGGTCCCAAATAACATCGGACCGCTGGGTCTTAAGCGTGGTGCAGACGGGGTACCGCCTGCAGTTTGTTTCGTTTCCTCCTTCCCGCCCTCCTTCCTCGTCCCTCTTCAGGGACCCCTCTCACGAGCAATTCCTTCGGCAGGAGGTGCGGACGCTCCTCAGCAAAGGAGCTATAGAGGCGGTTCCCGAAAACGAGAAAGGCAAGGGGTTTTATTCCCGCTATTTTCTGATCCCCAAGGCCAAGGGGGGCCTCAGGCCTATCCTCGACCTGCGAGAGCTCAACAAATACCTCGTGAAGTTGAAGTTCCGCATGGTATCCCTGGGGACCATCATTCCATCCCTGGATCCGGGAGACTGGTACGCCGCCCTCGACATGCAGGACGCGTATTTCCACGTTGCCATTTGGCCACGCCACAGACGCTTCCTCCGCTTCGTTGTGGGGGCTCGTCATTATCAATTTGCGGTCCTCCCGTTTGGCCTGTCCACGGCCCCGAGGGTGTTTACAAAATGCATGGCAGTTGTCGTGGCGCATCTTCGGCGCAACCGTGTCCACGTGTTCCCTTATCTGGACGATTGGTTGATTCGGGGCACGTCGGAACAGCAGGTGTACAGCCATGTCCGCGTGATCACCGGCATGTTTGCGAGTCTGGGCCTCTTGATAAACACAGACAAGTCCACCCTGAGGCCCACTCAGAAGGTGGAATTTATCGGGGCCGTCCTGGACGCCACTGTGGGCAGGGCCTCGCTGCCTCGGCAGCGGTTCCAGACCATGGCGGCGATCGTTCAACGCTTGCGGTCAGCCCCGTTGACGTCAGTGAGGACATGTCTAACCCTGTTAGGCCACATGGCGGCGTGCACTTTTGTGACCGACTACGCTCGGCTCCGCATGAGGCCTCTCCAGCTGTGGCTTATCAGTCATTACAGGCCAAGGCAACCGCTAGACATGTTAATCACAGTCCCCCAGAAGGTCTTAGATTCCCTCGGCTGGTGGTTGGACCAGTCCGTATTGTGTGCGGGTCTTCCCTTTCACCCGTCTCAGCCCTCGGTATCCCTGACAACGGATGCCTCAGATCTAGGCTGGGGGGCCCACCTAGGGACCCTGCGGACGCAGGGCCTATGGTCCCAGGAGGAGGTGGGGCTACACATCAACATGAGGGAGTTGAGAGCGGTCCGCCTTGCTTGCCAAACGTTTTGTCATCAGCTTCAGGGTCGTTGTGTAGCCGTGTTCACGGACAACACGACGACCATGTATTATATCAACAAGCAGGGCGGCACCAGGTCCTCCTCCCTGTGCCTCGAGGCGATACGACTCTGGGACTTTTGCGTAGCCCACTCCATTCACCTCAGGGCTTCCTTCCTTCCCGGAGTACGGAACACGCTGGCGGATCGATTGAGCAGATCCTTCCTGTCACACGAGTGGTCCCTTCGCCCGGACGTCGCTCTCTCCATTTTCCGGAGGTGGGGTTATCCCCGGGTGGACCTCTTTGCGTCCAAGGGGAACAGGAAGTGCCAAGCGTTCTGCTCCTTTCAGGGCAGGGAGCCGGGGTCGATAGCGGATGCCTTCCTCATCCAGTGGTCGACCCACCTGTACTATGCGTTTCCTCCGTTCCCTCTGGTTCACAAGGTCCTCCTGAAGGTGCGCAGAGACAGGGCTCGTGTGATCATGGTGGCCCCGGCATGGCCCAGACAGCACTGGTACACCATGCTGCTAGACTTGGCCGTAGCCGACCCAGTTCCCCTGCCCCTTCATCCGGACCTGATTACCCAGGACCACGGGTCTCTCTGTCACCCAGACCTGCAGTCGCTGCACCTAGCGGCGTGGCTCCTGTGTGGCTAACTGATTCCGAGCTGCGCTGCTCCACGCCTGTGAGAGAGGTGCTCTTGGGCAGCAGGAAACCGTCCACAAGAGCCACATATTCGGCAAAATGGAAACGCTTCTCCTGTTGGTGCGTAGAGAGAAATCTCCGCCCTATGGAAGTTTCGGTATCCGAAATCTTAGACTATGTTTGGTCCCTCAAAGGGCAAGGTCTGGCCTTATCGTCGTTGCGAGTCCATCTGGCAGCTATCTCCACCTTTCACCCGGGTGCGGACGGTCGCTCCGTTTTTTCTCACCCGACGGTGTCGAGATTTCTTAAAGGGCTGGAACGGTTATTCCCTAACGTCCGTCCCCCTGCTCCAACCTGGGATCTTAACCTGGTGTTGTCCCGGCTCATGGGGCCCCCCCTTTGAGCCGTTAGCTACTTGCTCCCTGCTTTACCTCTCTTGGAAGGCTGCCTTTCTAGTAGCCATCACCTCAGCTAGACGGGTGTCGGAACTCCGAGCCCTTGTGGTAGACCCCCCGTATACGGTCTTCCACAAAGACAAGGTACAGCTTAGACCACACCCTGCCTTTCGACCCAAGGTGGTCTCAGCCTTCCACGTCAACCAAGAGATTTTCCTCCCGGTTTTTTTCCCAAAACCTCACTCCTCAGGCAGGGAGCAGCAGCTCCACTCGCTGGATGTCCGTAGAGCTCTCGCGTTCTACATAGAGAGGACCAAACCCTTCCGCAAATCCCCCCAGCTTTTCGTGGCGGTAGCGGACCGTATGAAAGGGCTTCCTATCTCCTCCCAGAGGTTATCCTCGTGGGTTACGTC
This sequence comes from Gopherus evgoodei, assembly GCF_007399415.2. NCBI lineage: Eukaryota > Metazoa > Chordata > Testudines > Testudinidae > Gopherus > Gopherus evgoodei. Next base: position 118,313,793 of record NC_044327.1, read on the forward strand.
CTGCATCAGGACCTGTTATGACCTGGCCCATGTCCCTACGGGCCGTGTGACTGCGCATTCTACCAGGGCGCAGGCGTCGTCGCTGGCTTTCCTCGCCCGTGTGCCCATCCAGGAAATCTGTCGGGCAGCGACCTGGTCATCGGTCCACACCTTTGCTTCCCACTACGCCCTGGTACAGCAGTCGAGAGAGGATGCGGCCTTCGGAACTGCAGTGCTCCGTGCCGCGACTTCTCACTCCGACCCCACCGCCTAGGTATGGCTTGGGAGTCACCTAACTGGAATGGATGTGAGCAATCACTCGAAGAAGAAAAGACGGTTACTCACCTTTGTAACTGTTGTTCTTCGAGATGTGTTGCTCACATCCATTCCACACCCGCCCTCCTTCCCCACTGTCGGAGTAGCCGGCAAGAAGGAACTGAGGAGCGGGCGGGCCGGCAGGGATATATATTGGGCGCCATGGCGGCGCCACTCCAGGGGGCGACCTGCCGGCCCACTGGAGTTGCTAGGGTAAAAAGTTTCCGACGAACGTGCACGCGCGGCGCGCACACCTAACTGGAATGGATGTGAGCAACACATCTCGAAGAACAACAGTTACAAAGGTGAGTAACCGTCTTTTTTGACTTTTCAGGCCAGTGTAGAGAGCTTGTAAGAGGCCTATGCACACTGCTCACGTCCCACTCAAATGGTGCTGAGCATAATTTCACCCACCAATTATGCGCTGAATCGCAGCAAATACATTAGAGAAAATTAAATCTTCTTTGTGGATAGTCCTCACACAGACGAAGGCTGAAGTTCATTGAATATGTTCTTTGTTATAAATTATTCACCCAGCAGTAATTTACCAAGAGTCAGATCCTCAGCCAGTGTAATTTGCTGATCTCTACTGGCTGAGGATCTCTCCCATAGTGTTGGAGGTACACTTAAGATTAACAGTCTTAAGATAAACAGTGATGTACTCTGTCAAAGTAAAATATGAACATTTTGAGAATGATTCCTTTAGAGAAGTTCTCTAAAAAGAGGTCCAGTATCAAATGTTCCACCAATAAACTATTCTCAGTGAAGGAATCTGACACACCAGGCATTAGCTGGAATCTGACACACCCAGGCATCATGTTCAGTAAACATGGGAATCTGCTTTAGAATTTGGGCACAAAATTTCAAGCAAAAGCAGTAATAAAGCAAGCTTTGGTTTTACAGCTGGGTCTGCCTACATTATTATCCTCCACACATCGCAATGTTTACAGCATTATCTTTTTCTGCATCCTGTAACTATGATAAAAATCATTTAAAGCTAAGCGAGACACTGTTTAAAACATTACATTAATGCAAGTTATGCTTGGGAAAAGTCAATGTTTACTCAGGTGGACTCATGTAGAGTTACATCTACTGTAGAAATAAATGCATTATGTCCAGCAGCTGAATTTAAGCTCAACATGGGTAGCCACTGAAATAAACAGAATTCTGGCATTACCAAATCTGGTGGGTGAAGGCAGGGGTCCTAGAACAATTTTGATAGTGGAGGTGCTGAGAGCCATTGAGCCAAACCTTATATATAGTGGAAAGTACTTCAATCCAGGGGTTTCCATTATGCAGGCGCACCCTTGCATTAGAGTAGGGCTCCTGAGCTTGAGGGTACAATTGTCCCCCCTTTGTTTCCTTCTCGTCATCCCTAAGTATCTACATGGGGCCTGATCCAGTGCTCACTGAAGTCAATGGAAATTGTTCCTTGATTTCAGAGGTTATTGGCTTCAGCAACTAACTACTTCAGATTAACAAACCCATTTTAGGATACATTTTCTCATAGGGAAGTGGCTTAATTGCACCATATGATATAATTCAGATAAAGTTCTGGTATATAACCTGTGAAATCCCAGTGACTTCAGTACAGAAATGTAAATGGGGGCAGAAGTTTGCTCATGATCAGTACACATTGTCCTTCCATGTCACTTCTCTTGCAATCATGTGCCACCCTTACTTTTGGTTCCCTGGGCATAGAAGTCAGGATGTTCAGCACTGATTCTTCTCTGCACGTAGAGTTTACAAGTTAGCAACATAGGCCTAAGTAGCTCATTTTTAAATGGCTTCCCTGCAAATACCTGGGATTGTTAAAATAGTGGGTGGCACAAAAGGGTGTGATGTTAATCATCATGCTGCATTATCTTTGAGAACATTTACAGGGCTAGATTCAGCAGTGAAAAGAAACTGCAATCTCACCTCTATAGAAAAGGGCCAGCACTGATCACAACTTGAGTGATATTGTCTGGGGAAGGGGTGTGGCCAGCGTGATTGGTTGATACACTGATTTGGTACATCCTCCTCCTCTGGAGATCTCATGAAACTGCCTCCACCTGATAGAAACGAGGGTAGGTGGCAGCTGTGGAACTGCTGGGCCATGTAAATACGTGTTTATGTTCTGTAGCTAGGTTGGCAGAGTGGAAGGTTCATTTATGTCTCCCTTTGCCAGTGTGAATCTAGCTTATATAGGTGCAGTCAATACCGTTAACATCATTGATACAATTAATATCTAAACAGCTAGAAAGAGTAATTTTGAGGAGACTTTCACACCACTGTCCTCTTATTAACAATGCATCATAGCTCTTTGTGTACAGAGTGAGAATTCGTTTAACTGTAGGCACGTGAGGCACCTAAATATCTCATAGCAATGCTATAATTTGGTATTTGTTTTCACTCTTGGAGGAGTAAACATGTTATAGAAAAACTGATAATACTCAGATGCTGCCAGCTTATGTACAGTGTGGTGAGTTGATAGGATTCTTCTCTAATCTTGTGGCCAGACATGTCACTGCCATATCCCAGAATTCTGGTGTATCACTACCTAGAAATGAAAGCTTTTTTCCCCTGAAGAATTTTAGCAAGAACATCCTATGTATCTTTCACACAGAATTCCCTTATACATTGCTGTAAATAAGACTTCACTGAAGTCCCTTATATTTACTATCACAACTGTGTAATCAAGCTTCCCTCTTCTCATGAGGAAAGTCTTCTTGCTAGCATATCTGTAAACCTGCCAGGTCTGAATGTGGGACACAATTTGTGACAGAGACCTCCAAAAAACAGCACAAAAATGGTTCATGCAGGAAATTTAAAACACTGTAGGATTCATCCCTTTAGTGGAAATAACGCTACCAGACTGTGCCACTCTTACAATATTTACTTCAGTGGGAATATTTGTGGAATAAGAAGCTATGAAACACGAGTAAGAGTTTCAGAGTCTGTCCCTAAGAAGACATGAGACTTATGAAGTATGGGGGATAGGGGTGAAAACAGGTTAGAGGATATTGTATGCATATCAGTAATAGCCACCAGGACCAGAGTAACTCTTTAGATGCTGAATAACTAGGGCCTGGTTCTCACTTAACTTAAGATAAATAGATTTTAAGGCTAGAAGGAACCATGGTCATTATCCAATCTAAGTTTCCCCTCCATAACACAAGCCATAGACTTTCACCACATGGATCCTGCATCAAGCCAACAACTGTTGGTAGTATATATTTTGGAAAGATATCCAGCCTTGATTTAAAGAGTTCAAGTGATGGAGAATCTGCCACATCCCTAGGTAAGGGATTGGTTAACCCAAGTGGTCAACCAATTCCATTGATTAACTTCCTCACTGATGAAAGAATGTGCTTTATTTCTAATGTCAATTTGTTCACCTTCATCTTCCAGCCACTGAATGTCATTATACCTTATTCTACTTGATTAAAGAGCCATCTACCATCAGAAATCTCTTCCCCGTATAAGTACTTGTAGATGATAATTAAGAATACGATTCTGTCATGCAGGTGTGGAAGTAGAACAAGAACTGACAAGGATTTGAGGGGGATTTCAATGCAAATAGTCTCTTTTGTGAGCAAGAGCTAGGCTAGCTGTTATTCTAATAACACAAGATTTTTAGAAGCGAGGATTGTGTGAGAAAGAACTGTGTGAGAAGTCGTGACCTTGTGTTAGATATGGCATGTAGACTGTAGTCTAAATAGAAATGAGAAAAATAAGATATCAAGATGACCTATGTATAAACAAAATGCAGCGGTTGCTTATTATTGTATGTAACAAAAGGTATAAATGCTTGCTGTAATTGTTTACCTGTGAGACACCTGCCTAGGAGGGGGAAACCCTGCGTCCTAGTGCACTCTCTCCCTCTATGCAATTGCTTGAGAATAAAGTATCTGACTTTGCTGCACCCAACCAGAGAGTGAGAATTATGTTTTTCTCTGACACAGGTCACAGATTCCGTGACTTTCCAGGACCTCCGAGACTTCTTCCACAGCAGCAGGGCTGGAACAGCTGTCAGCCCTGGAGCTGCCAGAGCAGTGGCCCCAGGGCTGAAGCAGTGGCTAGGGTTGGGTTTTTGATGAAAAACCTGAGCTTTACAATTTATCTTCCTCTCTCGCTAGTTAGATGTGACCAGAGAGCCCTGGACCAAAAAACATTCCCAATGAAAACTTTGTTGAAACTGATATATCTTTGCAAAACATTTCAACTGTGATGAAAAAACGTATGGTGTTGAAAATGTTCTGACCAGCCCTACTCTTAATCTCTTGGATCAGCTAAAAAAGATTAAGCATCTTATTCTTCCTATCATAAAGCATGTTTTCCAGACCTTGAATCATCCTTGTAATTTTTTTTTCAATCCTTTCTGATTTTTCAACAATTGTTTTGATGTATGGAAACCAGGACAGGACTCATTATTTCAGTAATGGTCTCACTAATGGTCTATACAGATGTATATGTATTTTACACACACTTTAATGCCCCTTTATCCTTCCAGAGTTGTGTAAAGAGAAGGGCCTTAGTGTAAAAGGAGAATCAAACCCCTAGTTCATTGTGCAATTTCTTGGGTAATATGCTCCAAACTACTTTCATCAATGTCCCTGTAAGCCAGAAGATGAAATAACCATAGAAAATAGGTGTTTTTAAAAGCAGTTCATAACATTACTCAATCTCTGATTCTCAGTTTTACAACTGAAAAGTTCATCTGCATAATTTATCAATTAGCCTGAAAAGCTACCAAATGTGTGTTATTTCAGTACCTTTGAGCTATAAACAATTACTTTAAAATACAGATGGTGTTATTCAGGTTTCCTTCAGTGCAGTCTGCTCAGACCAATATATGCTACAGTTTGAGCTCTGCACCAATGCAACACGGGGCTTGCAAAGCTGTTTGTGGGAACTAATGAATATAAATGGTAAAGCTAGATATGCATAATAAATTCCTACAGTTTGGAGCTTGGAGCTCAGGTGACTTTTTAATATGCACTAGACATCAAAGGATCCCTGGAAAGCTCGCTGCCTAATCCAATTTAGCATGTGTGAAGAACATATTATGGTTCATAATTTAAAATAATAAACCTTTGAAAGTGACCATAAGCAAAAATATCCTTACATGAAACTCCTGATTTGCCAAGCAGAACCACAAGAGCCATAAGACAAAATTGTTTACAGATAACAGGCCCAACTCTGCTTCCCATTGAAGTCAATGGCAATACTGCTACTTGCATCAGGTAGAGAAGGACTGGCCACAAAAGTTGTTAATACACCATCAATAATAATAAAAAATGAATGCTGGCAGTATATGTGGCTACAACTCAGTTTCAGCTGATGAAACTGTTAACTTCTGCTGTGCCTCTGTGTTTCTTCTATTCTTTTGAGACAGCAGCAGCTGTGTTTCAAGATCAGATTGTTCCATTTTGTATAAGGGGATTGTCTATCTAATGTATAGGCATTTTACTTTATATAATGACCTGTATGCTAAAATCTGTTGTATAAATTTAGCCTGAAAATTAGATTGACAGAGATGATACTGACCAGTGACAATAAAATCAAACCTTTGGTGAGGTTAAGCTAATCAGCTGATTAGATATTATTGTAGCTGCAACTGAATTCAAGCTTCCTTCAGCCAAAAGCAGTGTGAGCAATTCTTCACAGTTATATCTATATAGCCCCATTGATGTGTGAAATGTTGAAGTAGTATAGAAGACAGCAAGGAATGTAATAGAAATACTAGGGTACATATGTTAGTTGATCAGTGAAAAACACTTAACCAGAGACTCTAATGCAGTGTTTCTCAAACTGTGGTATATGGATCACCAATTTCCATGTGGTCTGTGGAGCTGCTTCTGTCACAACTGAGTAGGGTGACCAGATGTCCCATCTTTAAGAGGACAGTCCCTTTTGGGGGGACTATTACCCCCACCCCGTCCCGTTTTTTCATAGTTGCTGTCTGGTAACCCTACAACTGAGGGTATGACCCATTCCAAGCGGTGATGCTTCCTGCTCCTAGTCTCTGTACCAAGCATGGCTGCTTCATACCTGTCAGACGTCTGATGTTTCTTCGGTGTGTATTTAATTGTGGCAAAATTAGCTGATGACATAGTGATTTGGCTTGGGAATTACCATGGCACTGCTCCTATTTCAAGTCAGTTTTTAAAAGTCCTCTCCTCGTACAAGGATTGCAAAATCTATCATGTTCACTTGCTCACTTGGTAAAGTGACTTTTGTTCTCTCTGCTGAGGGGCTGATCCAAAAGTAAGTGAAGCCAATAGGAGTCTTTCTATCAACTTTGAGGGGCTTTGGATCCAGTCCCAAGTGATGTTGAAACCAAAGGCTAAGCCATATGTAAGCCTCCCCTTTAAAATTTGTCCCGAACTCCACACATCTCAGTGTTTTCCACGCTTTACTCTCACTTCAGCTTCCGTAAACTTTCCTAGCCTCAGTTTAGCTGCTGATTCAGCCTCCATGTGCTTCTCCTCCGCATCTCAAGGCTTTTACAACCTCACCATTTTTTTTTCTGTTATCCCTGCTCAGCTCTGTCTTTCCCACATGCCTGCTAGTGTTGAGTGACTGAGTTAATGTAATTGATCCACTAAATGATTTTAACTATGTTGTGGAAAATCGACCACATGTTGAGTTTGGATTAGATCAGCCTGAGGCTCCTTTATTGATACAAGCGCAGGAGAGTAGCAGCTCCCAGTATCTGCCCCCCGATTTTAGGAACAGTCTCTTTTGTGAGCAAGAGTTAGGCTAGCTGTTATTCTAATAACGCAAGATTTTTAGAAGCGAGGATTGTGTGAGGTGAATGAGAAAGAACTGTGTGAGAAGTTGCGACCTTGTGTTAGATATGGCTTTTTAAAGCTTAAAACCACAGACAAATTACACGTACTTCCGTATTAATTACCTTATTTGGAATACACTACGAAATCAATACAGATCAAAAGCAAAAAAAACAATCACCCTCCTTATTTGGCTTTTCCTGCTATTGTTACTCACAGTCTGGTTCGTTTGCGGTTTGACTTTTCTAACAATGCTATTGTGGTTATATATTTCCTAAGCTTGGGCTATTATAAATTTGTTCTGTCTGGGGACTTTTCCACTGTGACTTCTCCTACCCTTTGACACACATAGCAAGCAGGATCTCAGTTTACGGCCTGCAGGCAAGCCTGACGAAAGTCAGGGCCTTGACCTGAGTTTTATGTCCTGTTAATTTTCCCTCACAACTATAAACCCCTTCTTCCCCCAAGTAACTTCAAGCATTTCCTCACATTTTTGAATCTGTGCTAGTATATACAGTAAATCTGAAGGCTAAATATTGAGTTCTATCTGCTCCTCCTTTGTAAAGATCTTCATACAGGCCTCTTTTCCTCAACTGATAAATCTACAGTAAAGGAGTAGATTTTCCACTTAAAATGAATAATGACTTGCCAAAATTAAATTTAAATAAATATTTCTTTAAACAGAGTTGTAATCTGTCCCTCTCCACCTAAGTATGTTTTGATACAGCTCTTACATTATAGTAATTGCAATCTATGAATTTCAAATGCCAACCTGGTACTTTGCCAGTTTCATGCTAGAAAGAGATTCAGGAAGGGTTGATAGCCAAAATACTGAACAGGAACAGAGCAATATAGCGCACAAATGCTTGGAAAAAGCACTTTATTGCATTCAAAGACACTATCAAAAATCCCATATTCCCAAAATTCAGCTGCTACCTAGAAAATGCAGGGGCTTCTCACATTCTGGCACATACATATAGGTGCAGGGCTCACATACCACTGGGGGGCAGGTATGCCCAGATTCCAGCTCACATGAGAGATAAGGAGATGTATGTGTGTGTGAGGGGAGGGTCCAACCTAAGATATGTGAACCAGGTTCTGGAGGGGGCTTGCCTAAGTGTGGGGCTGAGGAGCCCCAGATCATGATACACACATGGGAGAGGAATTTGGGGCTGACAGGTGCCTCTGCCCCATTCTTCCCCACTCCCCCATCACTGACATCCATGTCCCCTTTCCCAATGTCCCATGCCTCTCCTCATACTCTCCTTAGTCCCCATCTCCCAACCCCTCTTCTCTATTCCCATGTAGTCTTCCACCTCCTAATCACACTCCCTGCAGTGAGCATTTGCTCGTGTAGATTTTTCCCCACAAAAACCAGTTTCAGCACCTTCTCACTGTTCTGCTGTCCTGAGATTACATTTCTGCAGAATAAGAATCCCCCTCTTTGACAGAGTCAGATTGGAACAATACACCTGCTTTTTAAAAAAAAAACTTCAAATCCAGCTGATCTCAGAATGCTCACGGTAGTGCTCAGATTCAATGACTGTAACACACGCTTGGAGACCCCCAGGTCCTGTGACACAGAGGTAGTTTTCAGAGCATTAGCCTCTCTCTGCACATGCTCACTGTAATCCATTAGGTGGGAGACGAGGCATGTGAATCTTAGCTTGCCTAACTGGAGAAGCAAACTCTTTTTGAAACAACATTTTAATTGGATTTCCCTCAAAGGCTGGTGAGTACCACACACTCTGTTGGGGTAACCCTTGAGACTCAGACCCTAATACAATGATCTGAGCCCTGGTTTGATCTCTAACAGCAAAAAATATGTCAACTTTAAGAGAACTATCTTTTCCCTGTGGGGTGTATCTCATGAATTAAATGGTCCCAAATTTAGATTACTTATCTATATCCCCATATCCCCACAAGATATACCAAATTTCAACAAAATTTGAAAAACCATTTGGATTTCAAAGCACTTAGAACAGTCAAGCTTTAAACAGAAAGCTGACCTTAATCTTAACTATAGCAGAGAATTTGCTCCGCTATAATGCTCTAGATCTTTTCCTCCTCCATAGGAATTGGTCCTCACATAACTATATTAGGCATGTGAATTAAAAGTGCAACATCTTCATGAGTTGCTCTGCCTATGCCTGAAAGAAGGTGAAGTACCACAAGAAATGAGAGACGCCAACATCATCACTCTCTATAAAAACAAAGGTGACATAAGCGACTAACAACTATCTTAGCATTTCCCTTTTTAGTATTATGGGAAAAGCTTTTGCCCGAATTGTCCTGAACAGACTTCAGACCCTGGCAGACAGAATCTGTCCTGAATCACAGTGTGGATTCAGAGTTGAAAGGTCTGCTGTAGACATGATCTTCTTGCTAAGACAAGTACAAGAGAAATACAGAGAACAAAAAAAAGCCCCTCTACGTAGCCTTCATCGATCTCTCGAAAGCTTTTGACTTTGTCAGTAGAAGTGAACTATTCACACTTCTAGAAAAGATTGGATGTCCTCTCAAGCTCGGTCATTCCATGAAAACATTCATGTCACAGTTCAATACGACAGCTCAGTGTCTGAGGCTTTCCAGATTTGTAGTGGAAGTAATCAAGGTTGTGTACTTGCCCCAACTCTGGTTGCGATCTTCTTCTCCCTGCTATTGAAACAAACGTTTGATTCCTCAGCTGAGGGAATCTGCTCGCACACAAAGTCTGATGGAACATTATTCAGTCTTGCAAGACTCAGATCTAAAACCAACACTTAGGAGGCCCTTATCCAACACCTTCTCTCTGCTGATGATGCAGCAGTGACAACCCACACAGAAGGTCATCTTCAAAGCCTAATGGACAGTTTTACCAAAATCTGCCAAGGCTTTGGGCTTACTATAAGTCTAAGTAAACAGGGATTAAAAGCAGCCCTGGAGAGGGATGCAATCAGCGGCGCTTTTATGTTTTTTGCCGCCCCAAGCATGGCAGTCAGGCAGCCTTCGGTGGCTTTTCTGCAGGAGGTCCGCTGATCACACGGATTCAGCAGCAGTTCTGCGGGAGGTCCACCAGTCATGCGACTTCAGGGTACTCACCTCTGAATTACGGTTGAAACCACAGGACCAGTGGACCTCCCACTGAAACGCTGCTGAAGGCTGCCTGACTGCCACCCCACACTCACAGCAACTGGCAGGCCGCCCCCCGCAGGTTGCCACCCCAGGTATGCTCTTGCTGCGCTGCCTGGAGCTGCCCCTGGCTGCAACTGGAAAAGATGGGCTGATTAAGGAAGCAGTGTGTCTCTCCAGCTGGCCCTTTTAAGAGGGAAGTGGTCCAGGACCCAGAGAGACACACTCTCTTTAGCTTACTAGAGGGAGAAGGACCTGGCTGCCTGGGAAGCTGAGAAGGGTATCTAGGGTGGACCAATGCTAGGGAAGGATAGAGAGAGCTGGGGAGCTCCAGCCTAGGAAAGCCCAGGCTGCAGGCCGAGTTAAGGGTTCACAAAGGTACTGGGGCTGCAGAGGAGCAGCCCAGATATAGGCAAATGCAGCTGGTCCAACCCCCCTTGCTGATGGTGAGTGGTTTATAGACTTCAGTCTGCCCCAGGGAGTGGGGGCTAGATGTGTTGACTGGCAGTGAGCTGGAATCTGTACGCACCTGTCCCCCGGCGGACAACCAGCAGGAAGTACCACCCCAGTAAGTCATTGCCCCGCCACACTAAAAAAGACTAACATAATGGGCCAAGGTGTTGAGGAAGCACCCTCCATCAAGATCAACAACTATGAACGTGAAGTGGTGAACAAGTTCGCATACCAGGGGACCACTATTGCAGTCAATCTCTCACTTGAAACAGAACTCAACATCCGCATGGGGAAAGCTGCCACAACAATGTCTAGACTGAACAAGAGGTTTTGGCAAAGCAACAAACACACAAAGATCTGTGTGTATCATGCAGGTGTTATCAGCACATTTTTGTATGGGAGCAAGACATGGACTTTATAATCTCATCAGGAAAAGAAACAACTTTCATATGTGTTGCCTTTATTGAATCTTTGGACTCTCCTGGAGGGATAGAGTCACCAATACTGAGGTGATGAAATGGGCCAGCAATACCCAGCATGCGAACACTCCTCCAACAGAGATGCCTCTGCTGGCTTGGGCATGTGTGCCGAATGAATGATGGGCGCATCCCGAAGGACATACTCTATGACGAATTGGCATCTGGAAAAAGACCCAAAGGACACTCAAAATTGCATTTCAAGGATGTGTGCTAGCGAGACCTCAAAGAAATGGAACTGGATGTGGACAAATGGGAAGATCAGACTCAGGACCGCAGCCTTTGTTAAACAAGAGCTTACAGAGGTCTCCAGAGTTATGAGAGGAAGCCGTCCTGTTTAGCGGTGGAGAAAAGAGCTAGCAGAAGGTAGAGCTCAAACAATCAAAACATCATCTTTAAATGTGATAGATGCAGCAGAGATTGTCTCTCTCGAGTGGGTCTCTTCAGCCCCATTCGCGGCTGCCATAAAACCAACTGAGTAAGTTCTTTTCCTTTCAGGAGCGCATACCCATGGACTCTCGAGACTGAAGGATGCCTACTACTGCCGAGAAAATCTAATTATGGATACTCATATATGTAAAATGAACACACACAAAGTACTTAAAACTCTCTTAGATGTTTACTTTCTGTTTTTTTGGAATACCATAAGATTACAACATGAGTAAACGCTTCAAGAACATAACTATTGTGCATGCTAAATAGTGAATAACATATGTCATATGCCAATTTTTAATTCTTCCTGAATAAATCTTAATTAGGTTAAATATAACCAGGCTAAGAATTCTTTTATTGTGAAATTGGTAGCAAATTAACTGTGAAAGCTGTATCGTCCAACATACTAACAAAAATAAGGAGCTGCTTGTTTTTGGCAAGCTGGTGAAAGCACTTTGCTTCTAATTGCTTCTATTATTAGCAAAGTACTTTAACCCAGTGATGATGACGGTGATGATTTAGGTGACTCAGTGTCATTCTTTACAGATCTCTTCATGACACACAAAACAACACACACAGTGTGACTCAATTCAACACAATGAACAGTTTCTGCTTTGGAGAAGCCAGTGCTGTTCTGAAATGGCAGCGGTGCTGCAGGTGAGGATTAAGGGGCATTGAATGAATTGTATGGTTCTAGTTTTATTTCCAGCTTTACAGGCTCTGTTCACATGGGCATGCTTCACACAATAGGTAGATAAGATGACAGGGAACATTCTGTTGTATTCAGGTATACTTAAAAAAGAAAGAAAAATATAAGCTTAAAGAACAAATAAAAACATTACCTACATTCACCTTTTCTTAAAAATCCAAGCCACATTTTTTAAATAAATTGTTTTCTTTTAAGAATTAATCACACTTAGTATTTTTTATCCCTTTTCATTCATATACACCTCTACCTCGATATAACGCTGTCCTTGGGAGCCAAAAAATCTTACCACATTATTGGTGAAACCGTGTTATATCGAACTTGCTTTGATCTGTAGGAGTGCGCAGCCCCGCCCCTCTGGAGCACAGCTTTACCGCGTTAAATCCGAATTCATGTTATATCAGGTTGTGTTATACTGGGGCAGAGGTGTACCTTAAAGTGTTTTTGAAATGAGACTATGTATCATTAAGCCTATTTCACAGGTGAAGAAATGATACATGCTGAATAACATGTTGAAGTGACTAGCCGAATGTCCCACGGAGAGTCTGCAGCAGTGACAGGGGGAAAAACAAAAACAAAAAACAAAAAAACTACCCTGTCTTCTAACTCCTGAACTTGTGCTCTATCAAGTGGATCATAATGTGTCACCAAAATGAGCTCCTTCTTGTCCTGTATAACTCTGATCCTATATGATTAGCGCTTTAATGGAGTGGAGTAGTTAGTGCACCTGCGCCATTAATCTTCAAAGCAAGCCTTGCTGGTATTCTAGCTATTTGACTGCTCTTGAAATTCAGCACACTGCGTAACTTGTGAGTTCAAGAGTCAGTAAGGAACTGATTTATTTTTTCATGGAGAGAAATAACTCGAGTACTGTCTGGCTGAGTTTCAGCTGTGCTGTTGAAAAGCCAGAAAATAGTGACATACCAAGTTTGGTACATTTCACACATGAAAATGAGAACATATGGGCAAAACAGAAGAATCTACAGAAGGGCAAGATTGGGGGGAATATCTGGAAACCTTAAGTCAGTTCTATAACATCCAAGAAGCTGATATGAAAAATGTCATGTAGAAGTCTGGAATATGGGTTTTGAAGTGTTCGTTTTTTGCATTTAAAAGATGTTGATTTTTATTTTGAAAATGGAGAGGAGGAAAGTGTTTTGAATAAAACTGTGGCTCAGATTCAATACTGAGATCAATGGAATTATACTTGCTTACATTAAGGATGGATTTAGCTCTCTATACCTGGGACCAATATAAATCTCTATTATCGCAGCATGAGACAAAAACTGGTTTTATAGTTAAAGCAATGGACTGGGTTGTGGATTCCAACCTTGGCTCCCAAAAAGACTTCCTGTATATTTTTCCTGAAAGTGTACATTCCTTCTGTGTCTCCATGAACTTATCTAGTTTTTGAACCCTGTTATAGTCTTGGCCTTCACCATATCCTCTGTCAAAGAGTTCCACAGGTTGACTATGCATTGTGCGAAAAAGTCCTTCCTTTTGCATGTTTTAAATCCGCTGCCTATTAATGTCATTGGGTGACTCCTAGTTCCTGTTGCATGAAGGAGTAAATAACACATCCTTACTCACTTTCTCCCCACCAGTCAAGATTTTATAGACCTGTCATATCCCCTCCTTAGCTGTCTTCTTTCCAGGCTGAAAAGTCCCAATCTTTTTAATCTCACCTATTAGCGCAGTGGTTAGAGAACTTCTCTGGAATGTGGGAGACCCAGGTACAATTCCCTTCTCTGCATGAGGGACAGAGGAGGATTTGAGCAGGGATCTCCCAACTCTCAGGATCATGTTCTAACCACTGAGCTCTGGGATAGTTTGATGTGGGGCTTCCTTAATTTTCCCCATTGCAGCTGTTTCACTTCGAGTTACTGGGCCAATGAGAGAATCAGAATGACTCTTTAGCTTGGGGATTAGGAATCCATGTGGGAGACCCAGAATCCAGTCCCCCTGCTCCAATTAGCCAAACTGGAACAGCTTCAACAAGAGAGACTGGGGGGAGGCCCACATTAGAAACTTGAGGCTAAGACTGCAGTGAGAGACTGCAAAAGATGGAAGGCAGCGGTGAAGACCCTATGTTCCATATGGAATTAAGAGGCATAAGTCAAATCATGGTTGTACTACTCTCAAGGGACGGGGGAGTCAACAAAGTAAAAGTCTTCCCTGAGCCATCGATGACTTATCAGGCTGTTGTCATTTAAGCCAACAGTACCCAAAGGAATGGTGTGCTGGCATTATGTCCAACCATCTTTGACTTCCCTAACCCTGTGGATCAGGTACCCTTTTTTGTCACAATTGGCTGAACTGGAGGCAGCCTTTTAGTGTGAGATCAAGCCAGACTCAAACCCGTGGCCTCCATGATTGTCATCAAGCTGGTGCACCTCTTGAAAGGTGAGAGACCTGTGTTCAAATCTTGTCTCCCCCTCAGGCAGAGTTGGGGAATTAAACTTGGGTCTTCCACAAGCCCAGGTGAGTGCTCCAGTTGTTGGGCTAAATGTTATAAGGTGAGCTTCTCCTCCTCTGGACAGATTTTGAATAGGATCTGATCCAGTAGACAGGCTCTGAGCATCCTATGCCATATCTTTGGGGCCATATGATATTAGTTGTATGCATCACGGTGGGCCTGGGATTATATGCAACTCCAGGGGCAGGGTTATCAAAACTTCTCCAGGAACCAAAAACAGTGAGGGGTTATTAAGGTGAATCACTTAAGTTATAAACCCCTCCAGAGAGGTACCTGGGGAGGCTCACATATACTGATTCAAACTGAGTTTCCCAGAGACTGAAAGAAAAGGCTGCATTTAAACTGACTCAGAGCCTTCTTTCTGATCCAGCAAATGGACAGAGGGTGGGGCCAAATCTTGCAGAACTATTGGAAAACCTTTGGCCTACTAAGGCCCAATAAGACTGATGGGTGACTCCTGGTATGTTTAGTGTTTTTTCTCTGTAATCCTTTTACCTTAAGAATAATTTGCTTGCCTAGAAAGAACTGTGTAAGGGATGGCAATATGCTGTTCGTAGCTCTAAGGGAGAAAGCAATGCACAGGTGCTGGTCTTTAGGGAGACTGACTTGCAGGGCATTTCCCAGTGTAGGACCCCTGCCAGAGGGGAGTGGTACAAGGATCCTTACCCAGAGAAAGGTGATGGCAGAGGACTAGAGACCTGACTGAGAACTCCTGGCGGTGGGGAACATATATGGACTTACCCTGAAACTGTGACAGTGCCTGCCAGATTGGGCCCTATCGGTGAAAAAGGTGCTTCTCTGCCTATCTTCTCCCAGTTAATGGGTTGCACTGGGACTTAAGTGGGAGATAGGCATCTAGATGCCTTGAGTAAGACACATGCCCAGAAGAAGAAACTTAGACAGCTATTGAACTTTTGCAGCAGAAATATTGATGC
Organism: Gopherus evgoodei; assembly: GCF_007399415.2. NCBI lineage: Eukaryota > Metazoa > Chordata > Testudines > Testudinidae > Gopherus > Gopherus evgoodei. Next base: position 118,329,452 of record NC_044327.1, read on the forward strand.
CTACAAGATTAGGCTGCAGCTGAATGTGGTTTTGTGGATTTCAGTGGTGCCTAAAACTGGGACTTGGACACCTAAATGCATCTGTGAGTCTGGGTCTAAGTGACTTTACTAAATTCTCATGGGAAGTATATCGTGGGGTAGGAAATTTAACATACAACTCCTTAGTCCTAGGCTAGTGCCCTAACCATATGACCATTCTTCCTCTGGATTGATAGTGGGAAATATATGTCTGACACAATATGGCTGACATGAATAGTAATTATTTGTGGTGATATTTATGGCAAGTATAATTTGTAGATTAGTATAAATACAGTAATGATAGACCCCATTTCACTAGCAAAAGTAATTATTTTTAAATGAGGCAATCTTGAAACATAGCAAATTTTTCAGAGAAATTACCCATTTTCAGGTTCATAATGAAATGCAAGAACACTCAAATTTCTAGTAGTGTCACTTTTCAGTTATAATTTTGCACAGCTTTAACTTGCACCCTGTAGTTTTCATCTGAAAGTGTGGTTCAAAGGGAAACAATGTGAAACTGATTTCCACCTAGTTTTGGGTTCAACCTATTAATGGCTCTGAATTTATCATTTCAAGGTCAGGGCCCCTAATAAGGGCTAGATGCTCAGCCAGACCCAGATTAAAGAACTCTGGGCTCCTGTGCACTATGGAAATTGCCCCCTTTCCATAAACTGGACAGCAAAGTATTCCCACCCCACACAGACCCCACCCCCAAATATCTCTTCTCCCCCTCCCAAGAGAGGGGGGACTCCACCCACACAGACCTTGAAATGCTCCTCTGAGCCCCCATACACACCAGCAACTCACCAGCAGCCCCTACTTATCCTCATAGCCCCAGTATGCATCCCAGCACTCTTGACTTGCATCCCGCTTATCACACATCAGCCTCACTGGCCATTTGCACCCAACAACCACCGTTCCCTCAATTCCTCGCCCCACGGTGCCCCAGCAGCACGACCCACTCAGCTCGTAGTCTGGCAACAACTAACCCCAGCTGCCCTCTCACTGCCCCTAGTATGTCCTGAGCCACTCACCAGCCCCCGCCCCCTGCTCACCAGCTCTGCTCCAGGCTCAGGAGTAGAGGGGCTGCTTCCGATACCAGATTCTCATCTCCCCTTGCTCCCATTGCCTGCCCTGAGCTTTCATGGCACTGGGACAAACTTGAATGAGTGGAGGTGCATTGCATCGCACAGGGTTGCAGTGATGGTCAGTTCTCTCTTCCCCCCAGTTGTTCGGTCCCCTCTGAGAGGGGATCTGTGGAAGTGCAGGTAGTGCACATAGGTTAATCTGGACCTGCCCTCAGCTGTGGCCAAGGAGGGTACAGCTAAAGGTGAGTGTAAGTCACCTATCTGACCTCCAATCCTGGTACTGGCTGGATTTTGGGCCGGTCTCTGGTTGAATTTAGAAAAGCTTTCTGTCTGTTATAAGTTGTGCCATCTGTCTATGGCCCCAAGGGCCCACTCCAGCAATGGGACTTCTAAGACGTAAGGGAGACCCAGCTACAGGCAACCAGGTCTGGGATGATGTAGGAACTGAAGTCAGGAGGAATTATTTTGGGGTTAGATCCACCATCTCTAAGGATGCTTTGTGCCGCTGGTGGAGAATAAAGCAATCTTTTCACATGGGAGAATCTGGGTATCACATTTCAGATGCATGAAAGCTACTTATATATTTTTATTTTTAATTTGACGTTAGTCATAATTTTTTATTTATCAAAAGAACTTTAAGATGTATTTGTGTGTGTGTGTATCTATATCTATGTAGTGTGTGTGTGTGTGTATATATATACACATATACACAAATACACCATATTGAACTGGGCTTGTTTCCAGCACTGCTGCTCCTGCTGGCTGTTAACAAATCATTCAAGTGTCTTCTATGTCAGAAAGTACTGTGGAGATGAGAGAGGCACAAAGAAAGGCTTTTATTGGAACAATGTGGCCATTCTTCTGTGAAAAAGTCTATAGCAACAAAACAATAAAACTCAAACCCTGAATCTGAGTGAGGCAATAGCATGGAACCAAGAATGTGTTTTTGCTAAAGCTTCCCTATGTTTTGCTCAGTGACATGTCAGACTCATTATATTTGATTCATTGGTTTCAGTGTGCAGAGCTGAGCATCAGTTTCAGCAACCAATTATAAAAGAAAAAATAATACTTTGAATAGACAGCTGAGCAGCTGAGAGGAGCACCATTGCCCCTGACCATTTTCGACTCGGTCACCTGATAAGCTTTACTACAGGCGATACTCAGAACATCTCTAAACCTGAGCATGCACTCCAAGGGCTTGAATGGTTTTCATTAGACAACTTTGTTCAAATGTGTTTGGGATTCTTTAGGAATATGATTTTGACGTGATGCTAGGCATGAATTTGCAATTGGTTTAGACAATAAGTCATGTTCAGTGTTGTCTTGACTAAGCCTGCTGCTTCTTTGTCTGTAATGATCACAAACTCCTGGTCAGCACAGTGTAATCTAATCCGAGTGTTTCCAGTTGTGTTCAAACACAATACCATTTTCTAGTGAAGGACGAGTCTCGTATGTGCCAGAGAGTGTGTACCGGTATGTGCCATTAGCTGCACAAATTGTCCATTGGACATGTTGGGTCAAGTATTTCAGATCAGGTTCAAAACTTCTTCCAGGTGAATGGAGGAGAGAGGTTGTCATCCATCTCGTAGACATTAAGGTTGGAAGAGACCATCATGATCATCTAGACTGACCTTCTGCACACTGCAGGCCACAGAACTTCATTCATTCACCTACTCCTGTAATAGACCCCTCTGGCCGAGTTATTGTAATCCTCAAATTGTGGCAGATGATGAGGAGGAGCCATTGTGGTCTAATGGATTGGGCTGAAGTCAGGAATTCCTGAGCATTAAGCCTGGTTTTACATACGATTCTTATGAGCTTGAGCAAATCATGATTCCTTACTGTGTCTCGCTTTCGCCATCTATAAAATGGGGATGATGTTCCCTATTTACCTACCTTCCAGGGATATATGAAAAATTACTTAATGTGTGTTCAGTGATGGGAAATACTAAATTCCAAGAATGACAATGGTGGAGAGACTGGTTCCGTGGCCTTTATTACCTGTTGCTCTGTTACTATTAGGGAGCATGCCTTGCTAGTCAAGATAGCTGTTTCAGCTGATGGTCTTTAGGTGCAGTTGTTCAGCTGCTTGTGTTCCCTCAAAGTTACTTGGAAATAAGTAGTTCATTGGAGAAGACTGAATATGCAAATACATTTTACAAAATGTTAACGAGGTAATCACATAAAAGCATCTTTTAATTAGATATGTCCATATTCTATAATCTTTAAACCACGCTCTTTCTTAGGAAAAACTCCCCTTCTAGTCAATGGCTGTTTTGCCTGAGTAGGCCTTGGCCCATAGTTGAATAGTTTCCTGACATTCTGGTCTTGCCTCCATTTTCTGATTGGTAGGGGCCTGGCTGATTGAATAGAACACTTCTTTTTGAGATGTGACCTTTCCCTCTCCTCCACTAAGGAAAGACAAGGAGAGAGGAAAAGAGAGAATTATTGTTGGGAAGGGAAGGGAAGGCACAAACTCTCCAGAAGCTTCAAAGTGGCTGCAAGGTGAGCTGTAACAAAAGCAGGGTTGTAGCATGTAGCTGGGTGAGCACCCGCTCTGCCCTGGGTTAGAAAAGCCCTGCAAAGGGCTGGGCCTGGGCAAAGTAAAACCCTGACTGATTGGGGGAAGTGGTTGCAGCTGGGGTCACATGCCAAACTAAGCAAATGGACCTTATAAGAAGGCCAGGAAAGCCAGAGGGGGCAGTCTCTCTCTGACTTGAGAGGGAGACAGGCCTGGCTGCTGGGGAACTCACCCAGGGGACCTAGAGGGAGGTAGGGCTGGGGAAAGGCCTTAGGAACTGGGAAGCCCTAGACCAGTAACTCCCCAGGCTGCAGGGCTTAGTTCTAGGCCTCCTAGATATTGGGCTTGCAAAGGGGCAGCCGGAGGGTGGGTAAAGGCAACCAGTCCAAACTCCTTGTTGCCTGTGATGATTGGCTGATACACTGCAGTCTGCCCCAGGGCGTGGGGGCTAAACAGAGACTGGCAGTAGCCATGACTGAGCCAATGTGGGGATAGTGAGTGGGAGTTCCTCTGGGGTGGAGAAACCCAGTAAGTCTGTGGGGTATTGCAGGAGGCAGAACCCTGGGAGAAGGGCACTGGGGTCCTGGGAGGGACACGGGTCCAACGGCATGTGGATCACTGGCCTGCAGAAGGCGCTCCTGGGTCAAAGAGCTAATTCCCAGAAGTCACCAGGAGAAGGTGCCACAGAGGTGAGTACACGTGGTGCTACATGGCAGAATCACTGACAGCATGGGCAGTCATTAAGGCCTATTTTCACAAAAGTGCTTTGGCACCTGAGCCCAGATTTAAGTGCCCAAATCTGGGTTCAAGTGCCTAAATCACAATTTTAGGCTCCACTGTGATTCACAAACCTCTCACTAAATCCTGTAGGTGCTTAAACTGACTTGGCATCTATATTTTTGCAGTAAACGTTCCCGAGGCATGTATGCTTCTGCCTCTGGGCATGCGCCAGTATTACTGTCTCATTCTAGGCATCCAGACACCTATCTCCCACCTAAGTCCCAGAGCAATTCACAAACTGGGGAAAGATCGCATTCTTCTGCCTAAACTCGTGTGTAGGCCCGATCTGGTAGGTGTCCTCAGAGGTAGCCTGCTGGATTGGGCCTCTCAGGCGACTTCACGCAAAATAGCTAGGGAGAGGCAAATGATGATGAGCTCCCTTATTTTAACCCAGCAGTTAGAATACTCATCTGGGATGTGAGAAACATTTGTCTCTCCTCCCCTCTCTAAAGAGAGAAAAATGTAGTCACTAGGCTATAGAATATTTTGATGTGGGGCTCCCTCAGTCTCTCCTGTTGAAGCTGTTCCAGCATGGATAATCAATTACAGTCATTTGCACCAGAGAGAGAGAGAACACACAGAATTATTCTCATCTCACCTGGGGGTTAGAGCACTCACCTAGGATATGGGAGATACAGCATCCAATCACCCTGCCCCAATGGCTTTTTCATTATTTATCCAGAGTGCAACAGCTCCAATAGGAGAGACTAAGGGATTCCCAGCACCAGAATACCATAGAATGTCAGGGTCGGAAGTGACCTCAGGAGCTCATCTAGTCCCACCCCCTGCTCAAAACAAGACCAGTCCCCAACTAAATCATCCCAGCCAGGGCTTCGTCAAGCCTGACCTTAAAAACCTCTAAGGAAGGATATTCCACCACCTCCCTAGGTAACCCATTCCAGTGCTGTCCTGTAGCACCCATTCCAGTGCTGTCTCAGTGGCTACAGGCTATCCTGTAGCCCAATGGCTAGGGCATTCATCTGAGAGTTGGTAGATCCCTGTTCAAATCCATCCTCCACGTCCCTGAGCAATGTAGTTAAGTTGATCTAACTCCCAGTGTAGACAGCACTTCTGTCAACCTAGCTACTGCCTCTTGGGGAGGTACACAGTGATGGGAGAACCCTTCTTGTTACTGTAGTGAGTGTCTAAGGTCTACAGTGATACAGCAGTGCTGTTGTAGTGGTTTAAGTGTAAACATAGTCTTAAGTGCGTATCTCTGCGAGAGGGGTGGAATTTAGTTCACACCCTGATCATTGCATCTCTCACTGGCTAGCATAGGCAGCTCCCCACCTAGTGTGCTGGCTTTTGCGAATCACAGACTAAGGTGCCTATATCTGCCCATTCATTGTATTGAGAGCTGAGGGACCTAATTCAGTCTTTATGAATCATGGCGTTGCTCCTGTTAGTTTCTAGGCACCTAATAGTTAGGTGTTGTGATGCTGAACATCACAGTGCTTAAGTACCTTTGTGAACATAGGCCTGAAAGCCTTTTAAGGCTGGTATAACTAAGACCCTTCCCTACAGCTGACTGGCACCATTACCTGAAGCCAGTACTTTTTTCTGGCAATAGCAACAACAAGCTTTCTTTGGCTTAATTCTGTCCTCTGTTCAGCAGCACAACTGGCTCCACTCCAGCATGAGGTGTTAGAAGGCTTTCCCTCAACCCGCCCACTTCCTTGGTTCTTGTCACACAGACATCAAGCAGCAAAAGACCAGAAGTCTGAAGTGCAGACAATGCAATGTTTATTGGGGTTAATTTCCAGCAAGCATGATTCCAGTTTCCCACCTACTTCCCAGTTTAAATATACCTTAACCAATCATTTTACTGAAGTCTATCTAACCAATCCTAACATAGTGTAACATAATTATCTAACCAATTATATCCCACTACCCTAATTAACTTATACCTAGCAAAATTAATTATACATCAGATAGAAACAATTAGAAAACCAGACAGATGAACCATAGAAAAGTGTGGGCTATAAAGATAAAACAATACAGACATGACTGTTTCACAACCACAACCACTGATAAGTGATTTCTTGCCAGAGAGGATGCTATCAAACTAAGTGTTCTCTAACCTTCTTAAGATCTGTTTCTTTATCTGGTGGTGCCAGGCACTATCAGGACAGGATTGTGTTGCTAACAGCCCAATACCACCTTATTTCAATGTGACTGGTTTGGAATGTGAGGATGTGACCATTTGCTTCTCACTTTATGGCTGCCTCTGATGCTTAGCCGAAGGCCTTAGCCTATGAACAAGGCCTCAGACTATGCTAGTGAGAGAAGGCCCATACACAGACGGACACTGATTTTGATTCTTTGTTTTAAACCTCTATAACTAGCTAAGTGATAAAAATACACCTAAGTTCTTAAAGTATAGGCCTTTACAGGCAGGCCTGCATATCTATATTCTAACATGAGGAATGAGTTGCGAGAGTGTGTTTGAATGCATATGGTGGTACATTTAAAAAAAATATATACCAAGCTGTATTCTATATCAAAGCAATGATCTGGATGATGGGATGGATTGCACCCTCAGCAAGTTCGTGGATGACACTAAGCTGTGGGGAGAGGTAGATACGATGGGTAGGGATAGGGTCCAGAGTGACTGTTAGGATATAGATATTCAGGCTTGTCCACAAAGGCCTATACTTTAAGAATTTAGGTGTATTCTTATCACTTAGCTAGTTATAGAGGTATAAAAGAGAGAATCAAAATCACTGTCTAATGGCCTTCTCTTACTGTGACAGGCTGAGGCCTTCAGCTAAGATGTAGTTAGGCAGCCATAAGCTGGGAAGTGTATGGTCACATCCTCACATTCCAGACTAGCCACATTGAAATAAGGTGCTATTGGGCTATTAGGAATATCAGGACAGGATTGTATTCCTATCACCTCCAGAGAAAGGGAAGAGCCTAGAAGATGTAAAAGGAAACTTAGTTTGATCACATCCTGTCTGGCAAGAATTCACTTATCAATAGACACAGCTGGAAAACTCTTATGTCTGTATAAATATAGTTGTAAAATTCTCACTTCTGTATTGTTTTGTATGTTTATTTGCATGGTCTCTGGTTCTGTGATTGTTTCTGTCTGCTGTATCATTAATTTTGCTAGGTGTAAACCAATGAAGGTGGTGGAATATAATTGGTTAAATAATCATGTTACAATATGTTAGGATTGGTTAGTTAAATTTCAGTAAAATGATTGGTTAAGGAATAGCTAAGCAAAACTCAAGTTTTACTATATAGTTTGCAGTCAATCAGGAAGTGGGAGGGGGAATGGGAACAGGGACTGGAGATGGGGGAATTGGGATCATGTTTTGCTAAAGGGGGAAATGGGAACAGGGGATGGGAACAGGAACAGGGACACAGGCAAGGCTCTGTGGTGTCAGAGCTGGGAAGGGGGACACTAAGGAAGGAAACTGGAATCATGCTTGCTGGAAGTTCACTCTAATAAACATCGAATTGTTTGCGCCTTTGGACTTCGGGTATTGTTGCTCTCTGTTCATGCAAGAAGGACCAGGGAAGTGAGAGGGTGAAGGAATAAGCCCCCTAACAGTGATCTAGACAAACTGGAGGATTGGGCCAAAAGAAATCTGATGAGGTTCAGCAAGGACAAGTGTAGAGTCCTGCACTTTGGATAGAAGAATCCCGTGCACTGCTACAGATTAGGGACTGACAGGCTAACCTGCAGTTCTGCAGAAAAGGACTTGGGGATTATGGCAGACGAGAAGCTGGATATGAGTCAGCAGTGTGCCCTTATTGCCAAAAAGGCTAACTGCATATTGGGCTGTATTTGTAGGAGCGTTGCCAACAGGTCGAGGGAAGTGATTATTCTCCTCTATTCGGCACTGGTGAGGTCACATCTGGGGTACAGCATCCAGTTTTGGACCCCTCCACTACAGAAAGGATGTGGACAAATTAGAGAGAGTCCAGTGGAGGGCAACAAAAATGATTAAGGGGCTGGGGCAGCTGACTTATGAGAAGAGGCTGAGGGAACTGGGATTGTTTAGTCTGCAGAAGAGAAGAGTGAGTGGGGATTTGATAGCAGTCTTCAACTACCTGAAGGGGAATTCAAACAGGATGGAACTCGACTGTTCTCATGGTGACAGATGACAGAACAAGGAGCTATGGTCTCAAGTTGCAGTGAGGGAGGTCTAGATTGGATATTAGGAAAAACTATTTCACCAGGAGGGTAGTGAAGCACTGGAATGGGTTGCCTAGGGAGGAGGTGGAATCTCCATCCTTAGAGGTTTTAAAGGCCCGGCTTGACAAAGCCCTGGCTGGGATGATTTAGTTGGGGCTGGTCCTGCTTTGAGCAGAGGGTGGGACTAGATGACCTTCTGAGGTCTCTTCCAACCCTAATCTTCTATGATTCTATGATAAATTTGATTGGCTAGCTGGTGTGCTAAGTAAACAGCTGCTATTCTAGTTCTGAACAAGTCCAAATTCTGTTCTTTTACACAGGTAAAAGTCCCATTGAAATCAATGGGAGTTCCACCTATGTCAGACAGAGCAGACTGTGGTCCCCAGTCTAATTAATGCTGTATATCTTAGATCTGTCAATCAATTTTGAAAATGCATTTTAAAGAAGCACTCAAGAACCCCTAATTAGATTGATAATGTCATTAATTTTCAAGTATTTCTTGAGTCCTCTTCTCCTGATTAAAATAAATCTTAGCCCCCCCAAACAAAATAAAAATAAACCTAACACCCCAAATCACAAATCAGGAGAGAGGCAGACAGAGAAATGGAAAGTACAAATGGACAGATGCTATATGTAGATCAAGAAAAGGAGATTTCTCATTCAAGTCAGATAGTACGTTATTGGTTCCCGCAAGTGGTCCTGCACATGTCATAAACCATTAGAGTAGTTTAGCTCACAAAGGTCAGCTGAACCCCAAGAATTACTGCTAGCGGTGGGTCTGTTGGATATTGGTTGTTAAATCTTGTATATTATCCCTCCCCTAAAAGAAAAAGATGCAAGGAAGGCAATCAGAATACATGACAGTAAGCAAAAAAAGTTGATATCGATGAAATGCATATATCTTCTTGCGGAAAAATATACTCAGAGAAAGTTGGTATATAAATCCAATATTCTGCTACATTTCCATGAATCCTAGTGCCACAATTAAAAATGCCAAACAGCCTCTCTGATGTTATGCTGGCTGAATGCTGTCAAATACGTTCACTACAGTTTTGGTGCTATGCTTACACACACACACAATCATGCCTCTCTGATTGCCAGGGGCTGGAAAATGAGAATTAAAAAAATAGTGACTGAGCTGTGTCAGAGGAAAAAAAAACACCATATGTTTTGGCATTCAGGTTAGGGTGACCAGATAGCAAGTGTGAAAAATCAGGACACACTTTTTTTTGGAGGAGTATAGCTGCATATATAAGACAAAGCCCCTAATATCAGGAAGTTCCCAATAATATCAGGTATGTTGTCACCCTAATTCAGATTGAGTTCAAGGGGCACTGTTCAGTGAAGAACATTATAAAGCCTTTCAGCATGAGAAAAGCACAATATGAGAGGTCTCTTGTTTGTTTGAACTACTCTCCCACTTCCCCCACTTACCTCACCTTCCAGTCATTCTTATTATTCCCTCTAATTACTGTACAAGTTCTAACCACAGGGCTGCTGATAATTTTCTAAAATGGAAAGTTCCACAGCTGGACTTTAAATGTCCCAGCAGCACTGTTTTTACATGTGGAAGTTTGAGATAAAATAACAACAACAATAATAATTTTCTCAGAACCAAGGATAGACTGTCTTTTATATTCTAACCACTGTAATTTTTCTTCACTGCTGTGAATAAGAGAGGTGTAGCCAAAGGCAGGAGTGAAAAGGGATGGATAATTTTGGTCCTTAAATCCCACTTAAATTCTTAACTGTACCCCAGACATGATTTTCATAGCCAGAACAATCTGAAGTTTTGTAAAATAGAGCTCATAATTAATACACACCATATTTCATGTACAGCACATTAAATCTGTCCAACAAATCAAATTAATCTTCAGAGACTGCCTGTTGCTCATTTGTTTGTCCATGTGGTAAACAGGTCAGGCATGCGTCTGGACAACTTCCTGCTGTATAATTGCCTTCTGTGGAGTTGTTCGGTACAGTAGCAAGAGCAAAGCCTTGTTAACTCACACTTTGATGATCCGCACAACCCACAGTCTGCACACCATAAACAGCAGTAGTAGGTACTGACTACTGTAGTAAGGTTCCATTTACAAAGACATTTTCATTTACATATACATTTGAGGTATATCAAAGAATATTTACTAGTATACCATTTAATATCATAAATAACTATAATTTAAGAACCTGTCTCTAAATATCCATGTCTCTGATACTTGACATGATGTTAAGAGAATTTGTCACATGTATTCAAGTTGTTTTAGTCCAACCTCATTAGACCTCTAATTATTTTAATAATGTTTTGTTTTTCTGAATAGTATTTAATACCAATGAGGGTTTGCACTGAAACCCATGTTATTTATAGTTGCAAATTGTGACATTCCTTAGCTTGGGGTCTGTCAGTCTACGGGGACTGCCTGAGCAGCAGCTGGTGCGGCTGGCTCTGGAGACTGCCTGAGCAGCTGGCCCTGGGGCCAGCTGCTTGGGCAGCCTTGGGGTCAGCCATACCGGCCGCTGCAGAAGTCACGGAGATCACAGAAAATCATGGAATCTGTGACAGACACGGAGCACCACTTCAAGCCAGGGGGGTGCAGCCACACCCCTATCTCCTGTATTCCAGCACCTATAGTCCTGGGGCAGCCCCTGGCAGCTGTGCTGCTGGCTCCGGCCCCCATGAGCAGCAGCCTCCCACTACCCCCCTGGCAGTGGTCCTGGGGTGGATGGAGCACTGTCATTGGCCCCCGGCAGTGGTCCCGGGGCAGCTGTAGCAGCTGCTGTCAGTGGCACCAGGCAGTGGTCTCAGGGTGGCTTGATCAGCCGCTGCTTGGCAGCCCCCAGCAGCTGGTGCCACTGGCTCCATGCCCATCAGCAGCAGCCCCCCATGGCACCCCCAGGACACCCCACTAGCAGCGACCCTACCCCAAGATTTAGTCAGGGGTATTTATAGTATAAATCATGGACAGGTCACTTTCTGTGAATTTTTGTTCATTTCCAGTGACCTCTCAGTGACTTTTACTTAAAATACCCATGACTAAATTGTAGCTTTACATGTAGACATAATATTACCTCTGGAGGTAAATACCTCTCCTACAGAGCAGACAAAGTGTAGACCCAGAAAAAGGATCAGGTGTTTTGCATTGATCCAGCAAAGCACATAGCATGTGCTTAACTTTAGCTACAGTTAAAATAGTCCTATTGACTTCAATAGCTCTTCTCATTCATATACAAACACTCCAGCTATTAAAAAAGCGCTTAATTTTTCACAGAAAGTAAAAATAATTTGAAAATGGGAATGTTTTGGGATAAAAATCTTTTTTCGATAAAGGCCATTTTTCTATGAAAAATATTTTAACATTTTAAAAAATGGTTCTATTTACAGCCCTGACTTTGGACTTGAAATCACTTTAGATTTGTGCAATACAAACATTTTTTCTTCCCTCAGAGGAAAAGAATTTTTTATAACGAGAGGCATTTTACCAGTTTGTTTATCCTTTTCCCTGCTAGGTTCCACAAGCTTTACTTTTGGACACATCTTACCTGAATCTGAATAGGCAAGAGGCTACTATGTCAGAGAAATGGGTATCACCTACGTAGGTTTCATATGCCCTCATCATTGTAGTACAGGGATAGGCAACCTATGGCACGGGTGCCAAAGGCAGCACTTGAGCTGATTTTCAGTGGCACTCACACTGCCTGGGTCCTAGCCACCTGTCGGGGGGTCTCTGCATTTTAATTTAATGTTAGATTAAGCTTCTTAAACATTTTAAAAACCTTATTTACTTTACATACAACAATAGTTTAGTTATATATTATAGACTTATAGAAAGCCCTTCTAAAAACGTTAAAATGTATTACTGGCATGCAAAACCTTAAATTGGAGTGAATAAATGAAGACTCGGCACACCACTTCTGAAAGGTTGTCGACCCCTGTTGTAGTATCTACATGTGTGGTTGGGTGCAGCAGTGGGCTTGTGTGCTAAGATTGACACTAAGTGCAAGGCACCTGAGTTCTACTTCCGTAATGGTCACAAATAGAAATTTGTTTAGTAGTCTCATCCTAGTCCCTGTTACAAAAACACTATGCAATTAATAGTCTCACCCCATTAAAAATGAAAGCATTCACAGCATCTGGCTTCACTTTGGCTGTGACTATTAGTCCCTTGATTATCAAATTCCCAAATTTCAACTCACTGCACTTTCTGTGGGTTGGTACATTGATGGTGTGAGCAACACTAAAAAAAACAAAAAACAAAAAAAAAAATACACCCTGTCGGCACTAGCTACTGTCTTATGTATGACTGCCAGACTATAAATTTGAATTAAATTGCTTTGGATTAAATGTGCAACCGAAGCTTCTTTTTGGAAGCATTAAGAATTTTTTTTTATTTTTATTTTTTATTTTTTTAATTTCTTAAAATAAGCAGGGCCCCCTGGAGTATAACAGAAGACAGAATTTGATACACTCTAACAGGGAACTTGTAACCAGAGAACGAATGATAATTACAAACAATCATACAGTGTTATTTTGTGGTCACTCATACTGGATGCTCAGTGAGAGGAAGATAGGTAATTCAGACCATAATGAAGGGAATCGGTGATCTTATTATGGTACATCTATAACTCCCATCAATGCTAATGGGAAATAAAGCCTCTAACTGATAACGATGGTCTTTAGTTTAGCAATGGCGGGATATTAAAGTGGCAATACTTATATTTGTGTATTTTGGTAATGAATTTTGGAATCCAGTGCATGTTCCAGGAGGGAATAGTGTGATATGGGCAAATGCAAATGATATGGGCAATTCTTTTGCAAAGAAAGATTTGAAAGTCATTTAAAGAAGCACTTCGGGGGAACCTGGGACTAGTGCAGAGTCCTCTTATCAGGCCAAGGATGTTTCTGAGAATGAGTAAGGTAAATGGATCAGAATATGGTCAGCTAACTGATCAAGAAGAACAAATGAGCTAATAAAGAGAGCTGGTCAAAAGTTTTCCAACAGAAACATTTTCCCACTGGAAAATGCTGATTACAGGGAATTCAAATGTTCTGCAAGAATGTGTCAGTTTGTTAAAACTTTTTATGGAAATCGGCAGCCTGGTCAGTTCACCTCCCTGACAGCTCTGGTTCCCCTGACTCCCAGGCAGCTGCCTAATTTCCTGGGCAGCTCTTTCCTACAGCTGCTTGCTCACTGTGGAATTGGGCTGTCCAGGGAGGCAGCTGCTCTGACAACGGGCCCCCGGACTGCTTAGATATCTGGCTCCTGGGCTTTCTGACTCCCCCAGACAGCTCCTTGGGAAGTTGGGCAGCAAGCTAAAAAAAAGACATTTTGGTTCTCTCAAACAGAATTTTTCCACCTGAAAAAAATGTAATTTTTTTTTTACTTTTTATCCCACACACTGTCACCAGTCAACCACATTATGTGTCAGGACCAGACCTTACTGATGACCGCCTGTTCTAAAAGCTCATGCTCAGTCCATTCCACTCAGGCTCTGTAATGAATATGTCACCATGTTGGACAGATCACCATGGAGAAATATAAAAATATTGCTCAAGCATGCAGGGGTCTAATCAGGAAGGCCAAAACACAACTGGAGTTGCAGCTAGCAAGGGATGTGAAGGGTAAGAAGAAGGGTTTCTACAGGTATATTAGCAACAAAGAAAAGGCCAGAGAAAGTGTGGGACCCTAATGAACGGGGGAGGCAACCTAGTGACAGATAATATGGAAAAAGCTGAAGTACTCAATTCTTTTTTTGTCTCGTCTTCACAGACAAGGTCAGCTCAGTATGGGAGGAGGTGAGCAGCCCTCATTGGTGAAAGAACAGGTTAAGGACTACTTAGAAAAGCTGGACATGCACAAATCCATGGGTCCAGATCTAATGCATCTGCCGGTGCTGAGGGAATTGACTGATGTGATTGCAGAGCCATTGGCCATTATCTCTGAAAACTTGTGGCAATTGGGGGAGGTCCCGAAAGACCGGAAAAAGGCAAATATAGTGCTCATCTTTTAAAAAGGGGAGAAAGAGAACCCATGGAACTACAGACCGGTCAGCCTCACCTCAGTCCCTGGAAAAATCATACAGCAGGTCCTTAAGGAAACCATTTTGAAGCACTTGGAGGAGAGGAAGGTGATTAGGAACAGTCAACACGGATTCACCAAGGGCAAGTCATGCCTGACCAACCTGATTGCCTTCTATGATGAGATAACTGGCTCTGTGGTTATGGAGAAAGTGATGGACATGACTTTAGCAAAGCTTTTGATACGGTCTTCCACAGTATTCTTGCCAGCAAATTAAAGAAGTATGGATTGGATGAATGGACTATAAGGTGGATAGAAAGCTGGCTAGATTGTCAGGCTCAATGGGTAATGATCAACGACTCAACGTCTAGTTGACAGCTGGTATCAAGCAGCGTGTCCCAGGGGTCAGTCCTGGAGCTGGTTTTATTCAACATCTTTATTAATGATCTGGATGATGGGATGGATTGCATCCTCAGCAAGTTCGCAGATGACACTAAACTGGTGGGAGAGGATTGGGCCAAAAGAAATACAATGAGGTTCAACAAGGACTAGTGCAGCATCCTAAACTTAGGACGGAAGAATCCCATGCATCGCTACAGGTTGGGGACTGACTGGTTAAGCATCCGTTCTGCAGAAAAGGACCTGGGGATTACAGTGGATGAGAAGTTGGATATGAGTCAGCATTGTGCCCTTGTTGCCAAGAAGGCTAATGGCATATTGGGCTGCATTCGTAGGAGCATTGCCAGCACATCAAGGGAAGTGATTATACCCCTCTATTCGGCACTGGTGAGGCGATATATGGAGTATTGCATCCAGTTTTGGACCCCTCCACTACAGAAAGTATGTGGACAAATTGAAGAGAGTTCAGCAGAAGGCAACAAAAATGATTAGGGGGCTGCGGCACCTCACTTATGAGAAGAGGCTGATGGAACTGGGCTTATTTAGTCTGCAGAAGAGAAGAGTGGGGGCAGATTTGATAAGCAGCCTTCAACTACCTGAAGGGAGGGTTCCAAACAGGATGGAGCTCAGCTGTTCTCATGGTGGCAGATGACAGAACAAGGAGCAATGGTCTCAGGTTGCAGTAGGGGAGGTCTAGATTGGATATTAGGAAAAACTATTTCACTAGGAGCATGGCAAAGCACTGGAATGGGTTGCCTAGGGAGGAGGTGGAATCTCCATCCTGAGAGATTTTAAAGGGCTGACTTGACAAAACCCTGGTTGTGGTGATTTAGTTGGGGTTGGTCCTGCTTTGAGCAGGGGGTTGGACCAGATGACCTCCTGAGGTCTCTTTCAACCCTAATCTTCTATGATTCTATGTTAGTAAAAGCAGGTACACCACTAGAAATGGACTCCATTCCAAACTGATGAAAACTTGAGCAGGTCCGATGTATTCCATCTATTAGAAAGTAAAGTAAATATACACACAAGCCAATTTATTATGTATTTGACAACTGCCATCTTAGCTTACACCAGGGTTTTTAACGGAAATCTCCAGAGCTGATACCATGATTCCCGTACAGCTTGAACTAAAGAGTCTGGTTCTACAGCTATGTTCTGGAACAGATTCATATCCTCTATAAATCAGACACAGAGTGGGAGATGTAGCACATTCTGATCAGTGGGTTACATGCTTCCTGTGGACTTCAGGAAGCTCATCTGCGAGCCCCACAACTGTTCAGATCTCTGGCAAGCAACGACCTCCTTATGTGACTGCCATCCTTGCTGACACCAGGAATGAAACATGGGACCTCCAGAGATAAATGTGTGACTTGCTACAGCTTGAGCTAAAGGGCTAGCCTCTCAAGCCAAGAGCTGTAATGCATTGCAGTTGGTTTCAGGTATTTCTCCAAGTTAGGGTTGAGTTCATCTTGAAAGATTGATGGTGTGATTCTCCTCTCACTGACACTGGTGTAGCTCCATTGACTCTGCTAGAGTTAGTTTTGATTCACACCACTGTAAGATTGAGGAGAATCAGGTTATTAGTGTTGACTGGAGTGCAATCCAGAAACTGGGCTCAAGGCTACTCACTAGTAAATAGCAGTGTGAGGGTGCTAGAGTTTAGTTCTCCCACTCCCGCAAAAGAGCAATCTTAATATATTAGCATATCTAAACTTAGATATCCAGAGAAAGCTGCTAGTGCACTAAACCCACTGTGTTACTTGTCCTCATGGAACAAAATCAATGCAAAGAAGGTTCTCTTTTTTCCTTCCTCTTTCTTAACTTCCTCTTTCGTCGCTGACCCAAGACATTGCTACAACTGTCTACTAGGAGGGCAATATATTAGCTTCATCAGAAGCTTGTGTTGCAAGTCACTGCAGCAAGCTGCCCTGAAATCGCTACATCCAGTTATAAACACCCATGATAGAATCCGTTCTTAAGCTTTATGATTTGACTGCCATTCACTGTTCCCAGAGAGTCAGGGAGTCTGAGAATTCTAGCACAGACATTATTCCCAATGCATTACAGATTTACCTGAGTAAAAGATCACAAGTATCACAACTTAGACTGGAATGATATACTGTAACTCAGATTAGAGATGTTCTAAAACAGGGGTGGGCAAACTTTTTGGCCCGACGACCACACTGGGGTTGCAAAACTGTATGGAGGGCCGGGTAGGGAAGGCTGTGCCTCCCCCAACAGCCTGGTCCCTGCCCTCTATCAGCCCCATCCCACTTCCCACCCCCTGACTGCTCCCCTCAGAACCCCCTACCCATCCAACCCCCCTCCCGCTCCTTGTCCCCTAACCACTCCCTCCCAGGACTCCCCACCCCAACTGCTTTCCGGGACCCCACCCCCTATCCAACCATCCTGCTCCCAGTCTCCTGACTACCCTCCTGACCCCTATCTATACTCCCGCCCCCTGACAGGCCCCCTGGGATCCCACACCTATCCAACCCTTCCTGTTCCCTGTCTCCTGACCCCTATCCACACCCCTGGCCCCTGACAAGCCCCCCGGGACTTCCATACTTATCCAAACCCCCCACCCATTCCCTGTCCCCTGCCTGCTCCCCCAAACCTCCACCCCTTATCTAGCCCCCCGGCTCCAGCCCCCTTACCATGCCACTCAGAGCAGCATGTTTGGTAGCCAAACCGCCTAGCCTGAGCCAAACACACTGCCCTGCAGGAGCGTGCAACCCCTCTGCCCATGCGACGGCATGGCTGTGGGGAGGGGGGCAGCAGAGGAGGGACCGAGGGCTTGCCTCCACAGTCGGGGGATCAGGGGCTGGGCAGGACAGTCCCACAGGCCATAGTTTGTCCACCTCTGCTCTAAGAGATTACAATCAAGATTTGGGGCATGTTCAGCCAGGAGATGTACAAATTACACCAGAAGACCCTGCAAAGTTTACATTCTTTTGTTAATTTTATATTAGAGATCACCTCAAATTGCTCTTATTTTTTTTTAAAACAATATCCAGATATCTGATTGCAAATAGGGATGTGTGAAACAAACTTAGTTAAAATAAGAACACACACATGCTCAATGCTCAAACTAAATGTAATCCAAACTTTTTCTGAGGTTCAAAAAATTCCAATTTTCTTTCTTTCCCACTTTTACATGAGTCTGCCCTTCCAGATGTTTAGCAAAATTAGAATGGAATGGCTGAAATACTGGGAGAAAAACTTGAGACTGGTTATGGGCATGTTCACAACATACACATAGAGAAATTAAATAAGGTGTACATGCTCTTCCTGGAAGATTGCAACATAACATTATTTTATTTCCTAGAATTCAGAACACACATCCCCGAAACAGAGAGAAATGAAACAGGCTGCTCTTGAGGGCAGCAAGGCACAACTCACTCCAGCTTGCTTTAAGCCAGTTCTTTCCTGACCAATTTTACTTGCAGACTTTGCCAAGGAGCCTTCTAGCCTGCAAGCAGGACCAGAGAGCCCCCTCTGATCTGAAAGTTATAGCTTGCAATTCTAACAAAGTCCTCAATATAACAGAATCATCATCTGGGATGAAAAGCCAGACAAAGGTTTTCCAAGGGATTCAGGTTGCACTCAATCAAGCACATCAGAAAAGTTTTATGTTCTTAATCCATGTACAGCTCAGCAAAGGGTTGCCATATTGTCTCCTAATCACACAGTTTCTTTACATTAAAAAAAGATTCTCAAAATGCTGCCAGCACAGAAAAGTGTTAGTTCAATGAGTTAACTGAATCTCTGATCCATCTGAATTTTGCCAACTACAATTTGCCTCCTCAATCACCATACAAAACCTGACAGTTTCCCATGCACACTTTGATATTGAGATATCCCTGTTAATTATGATTTTTATGCCTGTTCAAGCAGTTGCGACATTTTACACTCACTTGCTTTCCCACTGACTATGGAAAGAGCTTTGCTATTTGTTCTGCTGTAATATGTTCCACCTTAAAACTTTACATTGTTTTCTGAGTTATCCCCTGTGTTGGCTTTAATGTAATAGAGGCAGAAAAGTATTCTGGAAAATGCGAGCTATGTTCTAATCCATGTTTCATTTGAGGGCAGATGGGAATGAAATGTAAATATCACAATCAATTAAAGCAGAAGAATAGAGTGTTTTTTTAGATAGCTCTAACTCATTTACAAGACTAAGCTTGGTGCTGAATTTCTCTTTCTGGGGATTGATTTACATTGGAAGAAGGATCCATTTGCTAGCATAATGGAGACGGGTACAGAAGGAGTGATATATAGGGTTTGAGAATATATTTACATTTAGATGGTGTGATAAGCTTTAGTTACAGTTACAGTTTTTCTGTGAATTGTGCAAGCAGAGGAAGCAGTCAGTAGTCATTTTCTTATACAAACTCTGCATTCAGCCTTGCTTTTTCTTTTCTCAGCTATTTGTGCATTACACTTTTCCTGTGCTATTTCATGTTTCCATCAAGTCTTTGTGACAAATATGTTGTATGTTCATGGCACAAAGCTCGCCACTCTTCTAAAACATTATTCTAAGACGACCCTCGTGGTTTACAGAATGTCTGGACATACTTCCTAACCAGAGGCAACACGATCAAATACAATGACATATATATATAAATTGTCATCCATAGATCTCACAGTATGTTACAATGAAGAGCAATTATCATCATTCCTAATTTACATATGGAAAAATGGAAGCATAGCAAATCAGTTACTTGTCCAAGAACATGCAGTAGCTCAGTGACAAAGCTGGGTATAAAACGCAGGACCTATCCACTGGACCACACTGTCTAGCTTTGGGATGTGTGTGTTTTCATTGGAAAAGTCCCCAGAATTGAAACTGGGTGCTCCAGGGATTAATGAGGCCACCCAGGCTAGGTTACCTGATCACATGTGATCAATGAGCTAGCTGTACGAGTAGAAAGTGGAAAAAGATCTAACTGTTGTGAGATGAAAGAAGAGACTCAAGTGAAGCAGGAAATGTCATGAGTGAGGTCAAAAAATAGTACAGC
Source organism: Gopherus evgoodei (assembly GCF_007399415.2). Lineage (NCBI taxonomy): Eukaryota > Metazoa > Chordata > Testudines > Testudinidae > Gopherus > Gopherus evgoodei. The sequence goes on from NC_044327.1 coordinate 118,349,443, forward strand.
TGCCAGTAGCCATAAAGAGACAGATAAGTCATAGATTTGTATTAAGAGACCAGGGGAACCAGAAGAGATGGTATAATCCTGACCTTTGATTTTGTGCACCTCATATGCACACCTGAGACCCTTCTTACCTACCTACCGTTAACTGCCATCTGAAATACTACTTCAGAGGACTCTTCAAAGCTAAAACTGCTTAACTTGTAAATCAACTTTCCTACACAGTTTTGAGATTATCTGAAACCTCAGCATACTACAGACTGAAGTAAAGTGAAGTGGAAGAATTGAAAACCCTTATTGCAAATATTTCTGGAAGAGAATCCCATCTCATTCTCTTTTCAGATTAACAAACTTGCTGTTAATGTCAGTGAGGATTAATTGGGTAGGATTTTGATTTGAGGGTTTAATTGTCTGGGGTTAACAACGGAATTTTCAAGTTAATTAATTTAGAAAAGTTATTAATGTTAATTATTAAGAACTACAGTTACCTTTTCTGAAATAATCATAGTTGATGAAATAAAATCCATTGACGTGATTGCAATTCACCAGCTGTAAATTGTTAACGTTTAGATACTACTTTGGGAAAATTTTGGTCTACCAAATGTGTGGAGAACCCAAGAGCTATATATATACTCTTCCATTTGTTTAATGGAATAAAGGCATATCTAGATAGTAATTTAGTTGTATTATAACTCTGTTTTATTCAGAGAATTGAATACGGACATACTATTAGAATAACCACTGTTCATGGAAACAAATATCGTAAACTATCATATTCTTTGCTACAACTAAAAAGAGGGGATGGTCTGTAACTTGGGGATTAGAGGTAGGTAAGAGATTGGTTAATGAGCCATGTGGTTAATAATAATCAGATTTCACAAATATCCTTGTCTTATTGGCTGTAATAACAATGCGAAGGTTGGTAAATATCCTATAACATAACTTAGTGCTGGAATTTTACCACTTGGAGGCAACAGTTACAAAATTATGTTGCATAATTTCTCACAAACTGCTATGAAAAAACTTCAGTCGTATGACTCACAAAGTGTACTACAATCCAATTAATATGCAAAAAATGCTTAGCAGTGCTGCAATGTGGGAAAAAAGGAGGCTGGGACAAGTCATTAGTGGATGTCAACATACCTACATGTGAACAAATCTGATCTCTTATAAAGAAAACTATCATACCAACTGTGACAGGGCGGGGCTTTGCTCCTGTCTCTCTTCAAGTAATAAGTAGCTCAGAATGCTTCTGGCCAAACACCTTGTGGCTTATTTCATCATGTTCTCCCTATCACCTATACAAACTCGTGAAGCTTTGTATTTATGATATCATACAATCCTGAGCTCTCTCAGCCAAGGAGTGGGGAGACAGAAGGTATCTGCCCCCTGAGAGAGTTCTCCTGGTTCTGACTCAGAAAAACCTGCCAGTCTCTCTCTTCCTCGTGAGCAATTACTTCCTGTGCCTTTTCTGTCTCTTGGGTGATGGGATAATTAGCCTTTTGGGCCTTCCTCAGCCCTTCCCAATCCATCAGTTTCTTTATAATCAGGACTTCTCCAGAGCAACTATTTGTGGCTGCAGTGAGCAGAATGCTGCACCAGTTGCTGTTTCCCAGTTCTCTGTCATACCAACGCTTCGGTCACGGAAAAGGGACTTTGAACAAGAAATGTCACTTGAAGGAGTATTCGAGTTATTCACCTCTAAATCCATTTTGTCTGGCACATATAAACTATAGTAATGATTTTACCAACCTCTGAATGGATTGTATGCTAGTTAGACAAATAGCCATGAATAAAGTCAACTAAGAACGCATGTATAGGAGCATTAAGGCTAAGCTTTTCAAAAACATCTGCTGATTTTTAGTTCCACAATGAGGATCTGATCCAATACACACTGATGGATGTGGAAAGGCTGCCAGTGAGAAGTTGGATGAGGTCCTTAATGAGTATCCAGCACAAGACACCTGAGTCATTTTGGACTGGGCATCCAAAATCAGTAGACACTTTTTTGAATATGTTGCTCTAAAAGTATTACTTTGGGCATGATTCTCAGCCTGGAACATATATTGTGCTGCCTGCAGATTTGTTGCAATGAATGCCCTGGCTGCTTCTATCTAGTTATCCCCAGTATTTGTTCATGGAGAGTTTCACTGAGATTTTCATAACATCTGAGTTTGGAAGAGAACACACAATGATCCCATCAGGTACTTGGACACATGATATGATCTTAGTTAGTGTCTTGTCCTCAATTGCACTGGCAGTGGGACTCTCTTTGCTTGTAAAAATCATCACGGTGAAGGTGCTTGGTGGAAAATGAAGTGGTATCTTATGCTGCAAGGCGGGATAGTGGTTAATTTCTTAAATGCCCCTTAGAAGCATAATCTACTATTCCACATGCATCATAAATTTCAGCAGGAAGTCCCTCCTCCATGCCATGTGAACTCCTTTGGAGAGATCATATGCTCACAGCCCTGGTAGGAGAGAGGATTAGGAGGACCACAGAGCCAGCATGTGGCCAGATATCAATGATACATGGGTCCCAGTGCCATTGCCTGTGGATTTCTGGCATTGCATGGAGAGTGAGGTCTTCACCACTGCCTGTTCTAAGCTGTCCTCAGCTAATAAGGGGAACCCGCAGAGGATTTTTTATATTAAAATCTCCCCTTTGTGGTCTTTAAAGGGGAAGAGAATAATGGCTCTTACATACAAATCCTGCTTCACCGCAGCAGGTCTCCTGGACATAAAACTACTGCACTATATCTGAAAGCCCTGCTCCATTGGAGTTCTCTTGGCAGTAGTCATTTGGCCAAAGTAGTCTCCACAGAGTAGTTCCAGAGCGATTCCAGCACCTTACCCCATACCATTTCTGCCCTGTATATTTTTCCCGCTCAGCATAGTCACTCAAGCCAGGCATTGTTTAAGGATTTGGCCTTGACTGAGCACTAGTGTACTACCTTTCCCTGATGCTATGGTCCCCTCAAATCTCTTGTGACTCTTGTAAGCATTTTAAGTTTCCTATGAAATGTTTATGAAGTAAAATCCCACCCTTCCATCCAGTTAATCTGTGATCATCAACCCACCAAACCAAGATGGGTGTTTCTAATTGAGTCCCCATCCATTGCAAATGAATGTGATGAGATTTTGTTCTGAGTGCAATAATAGATCTCTGCTAAACCCGTGTTTTATTTTTAATTATTTTTACCTTCACTATGTGGCAGGCAAAGGCATGAAAAGCAACTGCACATTATTTATATGCTCCTGGCTCTTTGAATTACATTGTACAGAGACAAGAAGATGACAATTAATTCCTCTCTCCCTGATTTTAGTTCCTCCCATGTATTTCACATTCCTCTTACAGAGTTTCTCTTATTTGCAAAAAAATTAGATTTTGAATTATGATGATGCCTCTGCCATGACACACTCCTAATTCTAAGCTAGATTAAAGGGAGGCATGCAGTAACTGACTGATGCATATGCTAGATGATGAGAATGTTACGATCCAGCAGAGGTGTAGCGAGCGCCCTCCGTACCCTCCGACCGGAGGGGGCCCCACAAGGAAGGGGGCCCCTAAAAGTGCCAAAAAAAATGTAAGGTATAACTAGGTAAGTGACATTTATTGACGCTATTGCACAATCCATGTCGGTTTTACTGACAAAACTGTGAAGTCATTATGATACATCATAATGCTATTGGCTACATCAGTTGTCTGTCGGTCAGTTTCGAATTTTAGTTGGACCCATTCAAAGAATGTGTATTTGCGTTTATAATGGCGGTCGGTGGATAAATGTTATTAATTTAGTTGTTTAGTTTTTTATCGTTTCTGCATTGTAAGGGGCCCCGGACATATGTTTGGAGGGGGCCACGTTCTTTGTTGCTACGGCCCTGCGATCCAGCATGCTGTCCTAAATTCAAAATGCGAGTATCTGCAGACCTCAGGCTAAAAGACCAGATTAAAGACTAGATCCTGCAAACACATAAGATTAGTGGGTACTTTACACATGCTTATGTACATAAGTCCACTTCTGTGATTAAGTGTTTGAAGAATCAGGCCATAAAACATCAAATGTATATGGGAATAAGTCTATTTTATCAGAAGTCTTTCTACTAATTTACATCTATATAGCGAGGTGGTCACCCCGCTCTTGCCCTGTAGGGCTTAAAGCAGCCTTGAGAGAGGGCTGAGGCTGGGGGAAAGCTAGGCTGACTGGGAAAAAGCAGCCACAGGTGGGGCCATGCCCCAATCAGGTCACAGCTGGCCCTATAAGAGGGCTGAGGGCCAGAGACTAAGACACACTCTCACTAGCTCCCTAGAGAGAAGGACCTGGCTGCCTGGGAAGCTGTGCCGAGGAAGGGCAGAGGGAGCTGGGAGCTCCAGCCTAGCAAAGCCCCAGGCTGCAGGCCTAGTTAAAGGCCTACATAAGGGTACTAGGGCTGCAGAGGGGCAGCCCAGATATAGACAAGGGCAGCAGGTCCAACCCCACCTTGCCGATGATGAGTGGTTTACCGGCTGCCATCTGCCCCAGTGAGCAAGGGCTAAATGGAGACAGGCAGTAGCTATTGAGACAAGGTGGAGATAGGGGTTTGGGGGTTCCCCTGGGAGGGGAGACCCAGGCAGAGGGGGTACTGCAGTGGGCAGAACCCCTGGGTAAAGGGCACCCCGGGGTCCAGGAGGGACACAGGGGCCAGCAGCAGGTGAGAGAGACATCAGCTGGGAGAGGGTGCTCCGGAGCTGGAAAAGAGCTAAATACCTGGACAATCAGCAGGAGGCGCTGCGCCGGTAAGTCATCGCCCTGCCACAATCTAATTTTTCTATGCTAACAATTTACATAAGAATGGTCATACTGGGTCAGACCAATGGTCCATCCAGCCCAGTATCCTGTTTTACAACAGTGGCCAGTGCCAGATGCTCAAGAGGGAAGGAATCAGAACAGGGCAATCACTGAGTGATCCATCTCCTGTTGTCCAATCCCAGCATCTTAGGGACATCCAGAGCATGAGGTTGCATTCCTAACCATCTTGGCTAATAACCTTTGGTGGACCTATCCTCCATGAACTTATCTACTTCTTTTTTAAACCCAATATTCTTGGCTTTCACAATATTCCATGACAATGTGTTCCACAGGGTGACTATGCATTGTGTGAAGAAGTACTTCCTTTTGTTTGTTTTAAGCCTTCTGCCCATTACATTTGTAGACAAGACAAACTTTTTCAAACCTCCCCAAAATAAACTCTCTGCATACTATTTAGGCATCTGTGCATGGAAAAAGGCAATCAATCTCAAAAGGGCAACTTCTCCTAAAGTTTCCACAAACCCTAGTTATATGGAATATGGTTTTTTCTGGCATCCTAAATTCACTCTGTGTTTTCAATTGGATATCATACTCTTCTTCAGTGCTCATTCTAAACTGTTGATTAGGATTTCTGTACACTGTAAATCAGCTTCCATGAGACTTGATTTTTCTATTGCTGTTAAAGAGCTTGGAGATGCTCAGATGGAAGGCATCAAAGTAGGGCAAGTTTTGCTATCATTATGTATCCGGAAGGATTCATTTGAAATTGGAGATCCATGCTGTATCATCTTAATAAGAGAAGGGATAAAAGTAAAACATTCTAGTGAGTCTATCCGTGAGTATGGGTTTTACAAAGTGTCAGTTCCAAATCATTATCCTCATCATTTTCAAAGGGATTCAGCCTTCTCATTAGCACAAGAACATTATCATTGCAATCAAGATAGTAATTTAGTTCAGGGAATATAGTTTAAATTGATAATGCATATTTAGTTCCCTTTTTATAAGAGGATCAAAGGTTTGTAAATGAGAATATGTGAAGAACAGGCAAGGAATGGCATTCCTTACACCATATAGGTAGATAATCATGATGTATCTGATATGATGCTATGAACTACAACTGTGTGAAATATTCTCATTGGAAATTGGATTCAGCTGGAGGTTCTCAAACTTCAGCCTATGTTCTTGGGAAGTTTAGGAATACAGACTGAGATTGTTCATACCGCTGCACCCTGTGAGCCCTGGCCAGGCTGCCTCTCCTTCACAGCCATTGTCTCCACTGTCACAAGTCCAGGAAATTCCCCATCCCACACCAAATCCATAGCCTTCTGCAGGACATTCCTCTTGGGGAAGCCGCCCATCCAAGTGATACTGCAAGGGGCCAGATCTCTTCCAATCCTGAGAACCAAACTGTGGGGCTCACATGGTAGACCTACTGTGGACTCAATAGTTTCAATAACCCTTATGCTAATGTTTTCCCAAACAATATTAGCAAGCTGTTTTGTTCAATTTTGATAATCATCCAAAAGAGCAGATGTTTATTGACACTCCAGGTGTCGGGTAATGATATGTATGAGATTCCACTGGTTTCAATTGTAGCAATCTCCTTCTAGTCATGGGAAAAAGTTAGGTCCATATAAGTCAGGAGTAATTCAGCTTTTGATACCATTCATCAGCTTTTGATACCATTGGCCATGTTGTTAATTAGACTGTGGATGTTGGCATGGATGGATGCGATAGCATTTGAGTGAGCCTGTTCCTTCCTTTCAGAGGTGCACCTGATACATATACAAGCAAAGGGCTCCATTGTGGTGAGCTCCTCAGGTTTTTGCTGATTGTGTATGTCAGACCAATGGGAGGGCAGGGGAAAATGAGATTGTTTGGGCCTAGAACCTTCATTGTGTAGTTCCATACTACTCTATGTCTTGTTAGCCGTCAGAGAAGAATGGCATAGTATCTCTGTTTCATTTCCTGGCAGATCTAGGGGCTTCAATGATCGCGAGTTGGCTCAGTTCAGACATAGTAGGGTAGACAGTGCTGATAGTTTGGGATTCGTCGCAGGGCTAGAGCATAGCTGGGATTTTGTCAACCTTTATGAGTGAGTGTGTGTCACAGAGCAGGGCTTCTCCCCAGCTCCAAACACTCGCTGCCATACCCAGTTTCCTTCCTCTTAACACAGGCATGTAAATAAACAGAAATCAGTCTTTAAACTCACACCTTTCCCTCAGGCTTCAGGGCCACCCCTCTCCTGGGGCTCTGCTACCCTACTCCTGGCAGCTTTCCTATTTGAATCAGCTCTGCTTCCTTCCTAGCACAGCAGATCCAAAGCTGGCTCCTTGAGCACATAGCCCCTTGCTTCAGAAACCCACCACAGTAGTTAGCTCCACTCTGTCATGGCTTTCCTTGCCCAGGCACAGCCTGTCCCCATCACTCTCTTCTACTCCCCATTTCCTGCCCCCTGGCAGGCCTGTATAGGCCCAGTGTAGCCCTGCCCCCTTTAATTGGCTAGATTGGGCTCACCTGCTCTGACACAGGGGTGCTGGGACCATTTCTACTCAGAAGGGCCAGCTACCCTGTGACAGGAGGATTACATGCCATACATGCCTATGTGATTATCAATGAAGGGGCAAGTCTGAGTTTTTGATTATTCTTGGTCATCTATACCAGGGGTTCTCACCCTTTTTCTTTTGGAGGCCACCCCCACATGCTATAAAAACTCCACAGCCTAGTGGGGGGCTTCTGCTGGGGTGTGGAAAATCCAGGCCTCTGGGCTCCAGCTGCCCAGGGAATCTGAGTGACCCTGCTTGGCGGACCCCTTGAATTGGTTCACAGTCCCCCAGTGGGCCCCCAGATGAAAACTGCTGATCTATCCCTTTTGGTATGATGATTATGAGCACTTCTCTCTGATATGGACCTTGCCATAGTCATTATGCATGTGACCCACTCCTGCATCATACCTGGAGTTACTTGAAGGCCACTGAAAACCTACAGCTAGTACAGAAGACAGTAACCTCCTTGCTTATGTCAAGATCTCTTTCCCTCTTTGTCTAGCCCTATCTCTAACTACAATATATAATATATCCTTAGATACATACTGGCACATATATAATGTGTGTGAGTGCAGAGAGAGAGCTGTTCAGAACACTTTCAACATAATGTGCTGTTCTGGTAAAATAAAAACAATGTATTCCCTGGAAATGTACCATTTTTTGGACAAAATTTTCATCAGTCAGAGGTGAGAGACTGACTCTCTCGATAGCTGGGTGGACAGGGTATTGGCCTAGGAAATCCCTGCATCTCCCACATCCCAGACTAGTGCCCAAATTCCCAAGATGCAATTTTGTTTTGGTGAAAATGTTAGAAAGTTTTGTTTTCATTCCAACGTGGAACAAAAACAAGTTCTGAAACCGTGAAAGTTGCCATGAAACGGAACTGTGATCCTTCAATCAGTGCGCGATTCCTTTCTCTCTCTCCCCTCCCTCCAGCATGGACATAATTCTTTCTCTCAGAGGTATGTCTAAACTGCAGTTGAGTGGTATGATTGCCTCATGTGTTAGGCACACCTGAGCCAGCTCCCTAAAAGTAGTCGCATAGCCAGGGTGGCGCAGGTGGAAGATTAGGCTAGCTGCCCATGTTCGTAACAAGAGGCCTGGAAGGGATTGTACTTGGGCAGCTAGCAAATGCCACCATCCATGCCACTTTAGTCACTCTGCTGTTTTTAGCCTGTGACCAGGCTTACTCAGGCTATCTCAGGTAAGTTCCTAAGCATGCTGCAGTCACACCTCCAAGCTGCAGTGTAGACATACCCAGAGAGACAGACATTTAGAAATCAAATGCATGGGAAATAATATAAAACCTTTTCAGTGAGAGCATTTATAAATAGTGGTGGACCACTATTACTATAAATTGCCATCAGCTGTTATCTAATGCTACATTACAATGGGATGCCTAGAGAATCATAAGCATGCCATGAATCAGTTCCTCATTGCTAATGTGATTGCACTGGATTTGAATTTGAAGTGATTGGGGGTAGGGTGCCCATATGTCCTGTTTTGGTCAGGGCAGTCCCGTTTTTAAACCTTGCCCCAGCCATCCTGACTTTTTTCCCCAAAAGGATGCGTTTGTCCTGTTTGCTCTTGCTGACTTGACCAGTTGGTAAAAGCAAACAGGACTGATGTTCACTTTTGTCAAAAAAGTGGAGTGCAGAGTAGAGGAGTTGAATGGGGATGCCAACCCTGCACAGGGGGAAGGCAGGGCTGGGGGGCGGAGCAGTTTTCCAACATGAGGGGCCCCTCGCAGGGTTCCAGTGACAGGGCAACAGCTTTGCGTGGGGGTTGGGGGCAGGGTTCCAGATAGGCAACAGCATGGGGGGGCCTCTGGTGAGCAGCTGGGGTTCTCCTGTTCTCTCTCTAGGAAATAGGGTCACCCTATCAGAGAGGAAAGGGAAAAAAGTAGCAAAGAAAGGGAACTTCGTGACTGTGATCCCAACTTACAAATTCTCTAGGTGTTGTTTGCATTCTAAACTACAGTTCATTATAATCATAACTTTCTGAAACAAATGTCTTGTGCCATAATGGGGACTACTGTGAGAAGATACAGCATTGAGAATGACAATGACAATGAGAATAGGATTTCTGGTGGTGTTTCATTTTGACACTTTGGCTCTTAAGACAATTTCAGTATTGCCAAACTGTAAACATTTAGGGACATGAGCAAGAAGCTCATGTGTATTGCAATGGACTGTATAAAAATGATCAACATCTGAAAGGTGGCTTGAAAAGAGCATTTTCAATTTAAGAAAGAAACAAAATAAACTATATCCTATTTTATATTTTTTAAAGAAATGAAAGGGAGATTTTCAAAGACATCTATAGAGTCTGTATACCCAATTCCCAGTAATGAGATGAAAATTGGGCATCTAAATCCCTGAGAGAGCTTTGGATATTTCTCCCATATGTAACATTATTTGAGATGGGTTCTCAATGCAAAACACTTAAACATAGGCCCCAGTCCCTCAAGATGAAGTGTGCAAGTGGACCTTCAGTTAAAATGGAGTCCCATTGACTGCAATGGGACTCCTACCAGGTCTTCCTGCAAAGATCATCAGACAGGATTGGGATTGTCATGGGTGTATGTACCTCATGCCCGTCCAGCAGCCAAGGGGTTAATGCAGGTACTGCTGTGCCAGAGCTAATGGGCAGCCTCACAACAGATGGGAGAATAAAGGAGCTGGAAAGCAAAGGTGGGGCAGCTGCCAGAGAAGCAAGCAGACTGGAGAAGGAAACTTTGGCCAGCAAGCAGTAGAGAAACCTCACAGAGACAACATCCTGAGAAGGGAAACTGGATTTACAGGCTGGAAATGGCTGCAGAAACTAGGAAAGGTAGAAAGGTGCTCAGAATACAGAAGGAGTTGGTAAGTCTGGCTTAAGAGCCCTGAGCTGGATCCCATTGGAGTGAGTGGGCCTGGGTTCCCCTAGCAACTCCTGAGAGATTTAAGGACCTGAGGGGGCTTCCAGACTCCTGAGCACCAGGAGCTGCTGACCTCATCTAGTAGCAGGGGCAAACCCCATACTTCAGTGGAACTCAGGCAAGGAGAACTGACCAACTCCCCTGCCAGATCAATTGAACTCTGTTGCAATGCTCCGTCTGGCCAAAGGTGCTGTTGCACTGGCACATCAGCTTACAGGAACCCTTAGTTGGGCTTAGATATGTAGTGAACAGATGTTTAGCCTTAGGGATAGAATAGGTATTTTTTCACTCAGCCTGTCCACAGTTGATTATTGTCCCAATTGAAATATCTAGAAATCTCAGCCTGACCTGAATAGAAATAAGAGAAAAATCACCTAGCTCCAAAAGATGTGGTATATGTGGCCTCTGTGGTTACAGCAAGTAGTAGCAAACCTGCGTAAGGCAGCTGAGATGATTGAATATTGGATTTTTTGGTATGCTAGCAACTATAAAACATTAAAAAGTTTCATTTGGTTCAAACTGAATCATATTTTTCAAATTTTTGGTGAATTGAAAAGTAAAAAAACAAATAAAAGAGCTGGAATGAAACAATGTTTTTACATTTCCAAAACATTTAGATTTTATTTTTGTTCAGTTGAAACTATTTGGCAAACTCCACATGATTTTGTGAATAGTTCTGAGTCACTCCAAACTGCATATTTCGGCAAATAAACTATTCACTCAAACTTTTTTGCCCAGCTCTTGGAATAAATGGTCATCTCTGAGGAATCTGGACTTGAGAATCTCAGACTGTTTGTTTATTATGATTCCCTTCCCTTTTTCCATCACCTTTATACTGCTGCTTTTCTCAATATAAGGACAGATGAAGGTGGAGATGTTATAATGGACTGTATAACAAGCATGCTAATGATCAGCAAAGTGCTGTTTTATCTCCTATTTCAAATCCCAGTCTCATTTTCTGATGAATAGATTTTGTTACTTTAAATGAGATTTTTTATGAATGTTACATTTGTTCACCATGCCCTCCGTTGTCACACGGATGGAACTGGATGCAGACAGTGCCAGAAATATCATGGCAACTCCAGCTCAGTTTCCCAACATCAAAAGTTTTGAATGGTCCAGATAAACATCCAGATTTTTGAGCACCTAGCCTAATTTATTCTATCCTGTCAACCTTTAGAGGTTCACCTGGTATTAATTACTATAGTGTATGCTCATTGATTCAGAAGTCAACAATACGTTTATAACCACAATCACAGTGATTATGATGCGGTAGTCCTTTCTGCTGATGTCACTAAGAGCTAGTGTAGAGTGAGCTCACAATGTTACTTTCTAGTCTCTTATCAACAGGTTGAAAGTCCAAAGAAGAGAAACAAATTATCAGGAAGCTGGAGGGATGCATTTGTGAGGAATGATGAAAGAGCTATAGATATATTGCTTGACTGAGCGAGGACTTGAGGAGGTAGTGACAGTTTTGAAGGTAATGTAAGCCCCAAGATGGAGAAGAAATCGTTAAGGTGACAGAAGAGGATATAAATAGGATATAAAAAAATTAAGAAGAAACAATTAGGAATGCATTCTTAAAGAGATTGTGGAAAACTTTGTAGGAAGTTTGTTTTTCTAGACTGGACAAAATATTTGAAAATCTGCTTTAAAGAACTGTACTACATTTGCAGGAAAGTGGACTAGAAAACCTAAATGGTCTTTCCCATCTCTTACAGCTGTGACTATATGATTTATAGACAGACAAGTTGGGTGAGGGAATATCTTTTACTGGATGAACTTCTTGTGAGAGACAAACTTTCTTTTTTAGGTCTGGGACAGGTACTCCGAGCATCATAGCTAAATGCACTATGAAACAGATTGTTTGGCATAGGTAGATAGCACATATTCTAAGGAACCACTGAACTCATATGATTCATATAAGGCAATTTCATTCTTAATGCCTGTGGGTGGTCTCACTAGTCATTGATTGCTGGTGAATTGTTTAAACGAGCATATTCTCATTCCTCTAATCACTGTTTTATAGAAGACTTTGATATAATGTCTAGCTTTGTTTTGTATTCCTGCTGTTTTATGTGACTCAGAGGTTCATTTCATGTCATGCTGTAAACCCTTAGCAACTAAATCATCATTAACCTTCCATGCCGATTCAAAGATCTGAGAAAAAACTCTAAATTCATGAGCTGCAGAAAGCACATTTTGGCCAATTACCTGCATTTCAGTGAAATGTTTTGATGCAATTTCAGCACAGAAGGATTTCCCTCCTTTTCATTTTACTTGTCTTATTGACATCCTTTTAGTGAAACCTGAAGCTTGTTTTTTTTCTCTTCTTGATGAGTAGTAGAAATACTGTTGAAACATCTACTCTGAGTGTTTTCAGGGAGCATTTCTGTCAAATGTGTCTTCTGATTTGTACCAACTCTTGAAGCTCTCCATTTCACACACTTTTGTCAAAAGCTACTCATCATGTTCAGCTCTGAGCAAGAAGTTTTGATAACATCAGCTTATTCTGAATTTTGTTAATGGTGACGGCAAAGTGCAGGTGTCTGGACTCTTGCACGTACAAAATATAAGACCCATTATCCCCCTCCCCCCATTTCTTCTAAACCTCTGTTTGTGCTTTCCTTGTAATCTGTGATTGCACTGGTGAAGAACCATGATAAAATTAACAGGAGTACTTGTGGCACATTAAGGACTAACAAATTTATTTGAGCATAAGCTTTCATGGGCTACAGCCCACTTCTTCCGATAGATAGAGTGGAACACACAGCAAGAAGATATTTATACATATGGAGAACATGAAAAGGTGGAAGTAGCCATGCCAACTGTAAGAGGCCAATCAACTGAGATGAGCATCATAAGCAGGACAAAAAAACCCTTTGAAGTCATAATCAAGATGACCCATAGAAGGTATGAGGAGAACTTAACATGGGGAAATAGATTCAGTTAGTGTAATGACCCAACCATTCACAGTCTCTGTTTAAATCTAAGTTAATTGTATCTAATTCACATATTAATTCAAGTTCAGCAGTCCCTCTTTGGAGTCTGTTTTTGAAGTTTTTTTATTGCAAAATTGCCACCTTCAAGTCTGTCACTGAGTGGTTAGAGAGGCTGAAGTGTTCTCCCACTGGTTTTTGAATGTTATGATTCCTAATGTCAGATTAGTGTCTATTTATTCTTTTGTGTAGAGATTGTCCAGTTTGACCAATGTATATGGCAGAGGGGCATTGCAGGCACAATCCCTCCTTTTGGTCAGGCGAACGCCATGACCAACCCTTACTGAGTTCCACAAATTAACCGTTCCTTATCTCTTAGTTCATCAGCGATATTCAAAATCATCATATTAGCACTCTGTTTTGGGGCAGCCATCTGGGTGACACAATTCTGGATACAACAGGAGATTAACTGAAAGCATACAAAAATCACTAAGATTCCAAACAGGATAGTTAGGGCTCCCTGAAACAACCAGTTTCCTATGCCAGAGAAATTGAACAGGTTACTTAGCCACTTCCATAAAGAACTCAGTTCTTCATGAGGAAGATATGTGATTTGTTCTAAGTGGCTAGCGTGATCTATTACCTCATTGGTATTGTCAGGTATAAACACACAACATTCTTTTCCAATGAGAGCACAGGTCCCTTCTTTGGCCGCCAGCACCATGTCTAATGCTTGACGGTTTTGGAGGGCAACCTGTCTGATCACCCCTGTTTCTTTGGCCAGGGTTTTTAAACTTTCTCCGGTTTCATTTGCCATTATTTCAACCACTGCTTGTAACCTTAGGAGTCTTTTTGCGTGGTGTATTACTCCCCCAAGTGGGATAAAGGAACTGCCAATAGCCTCTTCCCAGGTGTCATTACTGTTCCATATTGTGTTAAACGGACAAGGTCCTCCAGTGAGGTCTGGGGAATTGAGTGGGATAGCTAGGACAGGAACACCAGTTTGAGAGTGGGCTGGGACCTGGCTGCAGACCCAGCATTTAGAAATAATAAGGGTCTGAGCTATCCACGCTTGCTGCTGGATAAAAGAATTGTCATTGTGGACTCCCCAGACCTTAAGACACCAGCAGCCGAAGAACAGGCACCACCAGAGGCGCATGTTGGAGGCAGGGCCCTTCTGGTTCTGACAACCTCAACTGAGGGAACTGCAGTTACAGTTTTATGTCCACCAGGAAGCAGGCGCTAGGCTCACTACTGCTTCTTCTTGGGCCTTGCTTTATGTAGTCATCTGCTTCTGGCAACCCTTACGAGAGCGTAGATTGTTGGGTATTGCAGGCTGTTCCTCTACGTCTTCTTCTGGAGTCAAGGGACTTTCCATAAAACTCTTTGAGAACATGGTGCAGGAGTGTTAGGACCATCAGAGATGCTGGATACCTCACAAGAGATGTGGCTGGACAAGGTTGGGAATACGGTCATCCCCATCTCTTGCACATAGACTGGCAGTCCACCACCACTAGGAGACTAGGTCTGCACAGGAGAATTGCTGCTCTTCAGCTTGCAGGCAGAACATTTCTGAGAGCCTCCGTCCTCTGCTGGGAGTTTGCATCCAGCTGCTGGCATGGGGCACCTATGCATTCACACATCCCCATGACAACTTGTGCAGTGAAAGCTACAATATACTATACTGTGTGATCTGGACTTCTTTTCCAAAACTGCTTTTGCAAAATGTAGCCATATGTGTTTCTCTTAACTTTTATAATTAAACTATTACCTGCCTGGCTTCATTGCTGGAACTGATTGCATGCTTTCTGTCATTAACAATACTCTCAGGGTGAAATTCACTCCTGTGCAGATGGCCAGCTCTAGGCCAATGCACCACATGGCCTTAAAAAGCTGAAGTGAGACTCATGTAATGCTTTGGCCTTGTGCTGTTACCCTGCGTACAGTGAATTTCACCCTAAGAAGCATTAGCTAAGCACGCAGCACTGAAAATTCAATGAAGGCCAGTGTCAAAAATATAAAGATGACTTATGTTTTTCTAACCACACAATTCTAAATAAAGCAACAGATGTACCAGTAAGTAAGACAGAATGGCCCAAGCAATTCATATTATCATATCTCAAACACTCGTGGCTTTTTGTGTGGCGCACATGAATGTGAAATAATAAGATGCAAATTCTATGTGTATTGTAAAGGAACTTGATAGCCTGTGAAATTAAAACTACAGGCAGTTAACTTATGGATAGGAAATCAAATAACACATTTTATAATTGTATTATACTTCACATTTAGATGGTTGTTCTATAACAAATTTATCATGATATGTCTGAACTTCTTTAGTGGAAACAATTGAGACAAATGAAATTTCCCAGCTAAGACAAAATTGGACCATGTATAACTACCTGGCTATTCACATGCCTTTTCTGGTTCACACATCAAGAGAATTGTTAACTAAATCTCCCCTGCATAGTCTTTATATTAAATTGATTGTACCAATAATACATCTCAACTAACTCGGTAGCGTTTGATGCGTCATCTAGAATGGATAGTCTTGTGGTCAAGGCACTATACAGGAACACATAAAACATGGGATGAAATTCCAGTTCTTCCACAGACTTTTTGTATGATCTTGAGAAAATTCCTTGACCTCTATAATTCAGTTCCCCATCTGCAAAATGGAGTAATAATCCTTTCTTTCTCCTAGGCTTTGTCTGTCTTGTGTAATTAGAGTGTAAATTTTAGGGGACGAGATTGTCTCTTATCATATGCATATACAGTGCTTGGCACCATGGGGCCCTGATCTCACAATAACTCCGAAAGAAACCAGTTTGTCTTTCAGAATCTGGATCTGTTTGCATTCTTCCACTTGCAAGTTAAGCAATTAGAGGAGCTATATATGCAAAGCCCTTACAGCATCAGTTTATTGGGATAAAATAAAAATATATGAAAGACAATAATCATGAACCTTCCACCAAGCCATGCCTAGAATCACTTTTTAAAATAGAGCTATATTTTAGGATTTCCAATATATTTTGCTTGAACATCATCAACAGCTACCCTGAGTTAGCAGGAGTATTACTGATACAATCAATTTAAGAAAAAGACTATGTATGAGGATTTAGTTAACAATTCTCTAGATGTGTGAACCAGAAAAAAGCATGTGAATAACCAGTTAGTTGTAATAAAAAGAAGTGTAAAAGTTAAATTGTCCAAGCTCCCATCCCCAGAACGTGCTTGTTTCCTTTTTGCCTGGCATGAATTAGGCCAAACAAGCATTTGCTTTAAGAAATCCCTCGACCTTAGGACTTCCTTTACTGACACTGAAAATGAACCCAAGTAAATCTTATGTTTAGAAACAGCTTCTAGTCCACTCTTTTCGTATTCTCACCATTCATTCCTTGAAAGCGGTCACAAACACCCTTTGCCTCCCGGGCCAAGCTCTTGACCATGATCTGAGATGAAGTAACCAATCTCTTTTTCAGAGTTGTTAGTCAATCAGCTGCTCCCCCGGGAGCATACTCTTTCTCAGTGTTTCTTTCCAATTCCTTGGGAGCTTATTTTATGCTGTCTGAGTAGCCTTCGATTCCCTGCCCAGGCACTACGTTTTCCATTACAGACCTCTTACTCTAGAGGCATAAATTCATTTCCTTCCTTCCTTCCTGGGGAAAAACCCTTTAGCTGGTTCAGAATGCCTTCCTTAGTAGGATCAGGTGCTTCTCCCCTAATGGGCAACAAACTACCACCTGGAGATCCCAGTTACACCTTGGGGTAGCTCAGAGAATTTGACTAGCAAGCAAGGTCTTTATGCCCATTGGAGAGTCCCTTGCCCCCTGACGTAAACCTATTAGTTATCATCCAGCCAAGATAACTGAGTGAAATTGGGATCTTTGTGGAGTCCCTCAGTCCCAGATTACAAGGCCCATCATGCCTACTTACTTATAATTATTGCACATGCAAACACTAAGTGCATATGCGTAGGCTAGTTGTATGCACAACTGACCAGCTGAGCGCACACAGTTGCAAAAGACTGTGTCTACAGTACAAGCTGGGGGTGTGTGTACAATCCTTAGCATTCACTAATTTTAAAAGGCTTTGGCAGAGCTTCTGTATTCCTGTGCAAACAAAACCTGCAATAAAACAGACCTTCCATGGTTTTTAAAAGTCTCCAAGACCTCCCAACTCCCCACGTTACTTAGTCACATCTAAATACATTTTTGATATTTAAATCTTTTATTTTTTAATTATGCTATTAACTATTATTTTTATCTGACCCAGAAGGCTTAAGAGTGATGGTATGCAGTGCAATTCATCACAGAAGAGACAAGCTCTGGTGATGTATAGTTCTAGGTGCCACCACTCCAGTGATGTATTTTAGTGTAAGAATATAAGAATGAAGCTGAAAAATGAAGGACATATATTATGAATTGTTGAAGGATGCTGATGAAATCCTAGGTAGAATCATTAGTTACCCTCAACATGTGCCAGACTCAGGGAACTGGCTACTCATAAGAGCCATTTTGTAAATCAAGTGTTGAACTAATGAGAATTTCTGTATGTACTTTACATGGTGAAATTATTCTTATCCTTGTTCACACTTACTTTTATATATTTATTTATAATATGCCCCTCTTTCCACTTCTAAGCAATTCTGTATCATCTTTTAAACATCAAATAGTCAAATTTTTACATCAAAACATGTCAAATTATGAGACTTCCAAAGAAAGGACCTCTGAGCAAAAAAAAAGAAAAAAAAATGCAAACAAATTATTCAAATCCCTCTTCAAAAATATGCCCCCAGGAAAAAGCCTTAGAAACTAGCAAGGCTTTATAGCATGCTTGACAGGGCAACAAACTTTGGCTATGAAAGCCCCTTCCTTCAGGAAGTAAGTTCCAGAATTGAGAGTCTTCTGCTGAGAAGCTGCTGTGTCCAAAAAACGAAGACATACAAATGTAGGGCAAATTTTCAAGAGATCCGCACCCATAATTAGTGCTAGATTTTCAAAACAGTTCGGCACAGTAGTGCCGAACTGTTTAAAAAATCTGGCCACAATTCACAATAGGCAGTCAAAGGCACTTTTGAAAACCTAGGCTTTATTTGGGCTTTGAAATGGGAGTTAAGCTCTTCTGACTATCTCATGATCTATGAGCCAAACCGTTGGTGTCAAACACTTCAGTAGCTATAGAGAGGGCTTAATCCAAAGACAAGTCTGCAGTATCCTCACCTAACAAACCAGAGGCTGGAAAACCATGCTCAGCCACTTCTGTTACCTGACAGTACAATCACCGATGAGGATGCACCCTCATTGATGCACATTTGGTTATCAGAGTGGGATAGTCCCTCAAATGAAGGGGCAACATTAATTTAGTCCACCTCTTCTGAATGTTTCACTCAGCCAACTAGCATCACCTCTGTCTTGCATGAGATGAATTTCCAGGCTTGTATCTCAATAAAATATTTGGAAACTAAAGAGGATTGGTTGTCCACATTGAGAATGAGAAGGATACGGAGGAAAGTATCATTCACATAATACTGTAACTGCGGCAAACTGCTCCATTGTCTTCACTAAGGGAGTCACACATGCATTGAACAAGAAGGTAAAAGATTTGATTGTTATGAACTCTAGCTATGAAAGCCCCTTGGAGGAACTGAGTTCCAGAGTTGAGAACCTTCTGTTGAGAAGCTGCAGTATCTAAGGGCCAAGACAAAGAAATGTAAGGCAAATTTTAAAGAGATTTGCACCCACATATCATAACCCTCAAGACAGCGATGCATTTGCTCAATAATACTCTAAAATTCAGGGAGAGGGATAGCTCAGTGGTTTGAGCATTGGCCTGCTAAACCCAGGGTTGTGAGTTCAATCCTTGAGGGGGCCATTTGGGGATTGGTCCTGCTTTGAGCAGGGGGTTGGACTAGATGATCTCTTGAGGTCCCTTCCAACCCTAATGATTCTATGATCTCTCTGAGGAAAGAATGGAGTGATTCAAGTATAAATGTTACAAGAAATTATATTTGAACACTTTGAACTGTTTTAATAAACTTTTGCAATTATGTATTAGATATCTATTGCATCAATGATTTTTAACCTTTTCCATACTGAAAGCCCCTGGGAATCACTGGAATCACCTGGGACCCTGACCGTGTGTAGCTAGCCCACTCCACCCATTTAGCTATATAGGAAGGGTAGGTGGTCACGTCTCCTTCACACCTGTTTGCCACTCCCAGATTGTGAACCCACATTTGACATTATTGTTAGAAAAGATGAGTCGGATTGTCTTCTGCCTCCATGAGTAAGGAAGATGGAAACCTTGAAAATCCCTTTTGTGAGTCCACAGAAGAAAGATTTCTGGGAGGATCCTCTCGTTTGTGGGGCCAATACTCTGCTTTTTCCATGGAGTGAGGGAAATTATGACCCCACTAGCCAGCAGTGGAATGAAACCAGGGAAAATTCATCAAAACAGATGAATAATTCCTACATAGGACACAAATTGACCATTAATCTATTAATATCAACTTGTATTTATTATTCCAAAAATGCTTTATTTCATCATAGTTAATGCACTACAGCACTTAAGACATTTAATTTTATCAATTTACTTTTTTTAATTGGGTGCATCTAAAGCACTCTCACTACTGTTAAATAAAAAACTTACTAAAAATTGCAAATGTCCATGTAAACAATATTTTAAGAAGAGATTCACAGAGAATTTTTCCTACAAATATTAACCCAAAATATAGTTTGACATAAAAATGTTGCTTATTTATAGATTGATAGATAGATCATATAAGGATTCAATGGATTATCTATCCATCTATCATGCTTCTAATGAGCCTATAGCTGTAGCATCTAGGTATATTACATTGTTAGCATGTGTGATCAATAAGTCAATAATAAAAGAACTGCTTCAAACTGATCTAATGCAGCCTGGAACTGAAAATGTACTGGAAAGATCCAAAAACTGTTAATTTGTACCCATTAAAATATTAGTTTCAAATATTTCTTCTGAGTCTTTCTGATAACTTATCTTCTGGTACTTAAATGCTATTGCAATCTTATTACATCAGGAGAATACAGTTGTTAGACAACAGAGAAGACTCTGGGGTATAGTCTCAAAACAGAGATTAAACGGATCCATTCTTGCCTCACAAATGAACCAACCAAATTAATTTGTCTAAAAGCTCTTGGTCCTGGAAAACTTCCGGAAGATTTTGGAGAGGAAATGCACCACTCCAAAATAATAGTTCATTAATGAACTAGTAGCTGAGATATGCGACCAGTTCAAACAAGTTAGTTTGAAAATGATGCCCATCTAATAGCAGCCACAACTCAAGTCTAGGAAGAACTGAAGTGAGGGAAAACCCCCTTTTCTGCTAACATTAACTTCACCCATCAGTGAAGGCATCAGACTTCAAATCACTAAGGTGGTACCAGCCTCTAGGTCATGCTGGACTGATGCTGAAGATGAAGATTGGCACAGCAGTGAGGAATATCTTATTCCATCTTTTACTAATCAGCACAATGAACCCTCTCCTCTCAGAAGAAGTCTTAAAGTCCTTAATGACTGAGGCCACTTCCAATCTTCAGCATTTAGTATACACCTGATGACCATATGACAAGTCAAACTGATGAAGATATGTCTTTACAACCCCATAAATATGGACCTTGACTTATGTAATTCACATATAGGAGAATGTGGGTCTTTCTGCTCCTCTGGTCTGATTAATGAAGAGATTTATTAGTATAATTGGTACAAGCTTTAATGAGTGTGTGTGTGTGTGTATGTGTGTATATATATATATAGGCACTTTCAGAACAAGGAGTTTGGTAACCATATCGCTATCTAACTATGCATTTAAAATGCATAAGTTCAAAATTATTCATTTTTTAAAAAAAGTATATTTCATGCATTGATTCTGTTTCACAGCATATCTTACTAGAATTTGGCATTTGCTGCTCCCTGTTATTAATCTTTAAACATTTTGCAGGGGTAAGGTAATTTTCTTTTTATGGATGCTTAAAGAATCTGAAGCACTGAGATGGTGATAGCCAGTATAACTTAATTTCAGAGGTAATTAATGAGGCTGTATTTTAATTAGCTTTTTTATATAGTATTATGAACTGGGCTGTTTCATGATGCCATTGCTCTCTCACTGCTAGAGGGGAAAAAAGCAGAGCCTGGTGAAATTAATCTAAAACAGACGTATTCCCCGCTCCCCGGTCCCCAAAACAATCCTATGCATCAGTTTGCATTTATTTTTCTTTACAGGTGATTTTTGTGGCAAATGGGCAATTATTTCAAAGTTCTGATGAGAGAGTTGTAGATTCCTGTCATACTCTTATTGTTTATGACCTTTTTTCATTATTTTGTCATTTAATATTCCATTTCCCCCCAGTTTGCAAAGGAATCAGGTCTAAACAGAATTAGTGGTGTCTAAAGGAAGTAAGCAAACCATTTTTTTGTAGCATAATTTATTTTCTTCATCAAATAATTTCCAAATCATAGTGTCCTTTAACTCTTGGTTAATAGTTTATGCAGAATTACCAGTATAGTGACAAGGTGTGTGGGGGGACAGGTTATGCATTCTAACATTGAAATTTAATAAATACCATTATGAACTACATCTGTTAATGACTTATACATGGATGTAAACATAACAGAAATATGTGCAGAATAATTTAGATTTGAGAAAACCCAGAACTATTTTGTTTCTAATGTGGGATCTGTTGTTGGCGAGAATGCTCTGCAGCTATCTACATATGATCCAAAATCAGAACCTCAGCTTCAAACTGGTTTGTATTACAAAAGATTCAGATTCAAATCTCTGTATCTGTATCTGTCCCTATTGCTATGGATGGAATTTAAGACAGAAGGGGCTTATTTTCCAGTTTGGATGCAGCTGGAATCTCATAATGAAGACCAACCTTGTGACACTTCCATGATCTGGTCTGGTAGAAATCTCCCAACAGCTGCTAAGCTCATAAGACTTCTGCACTTTGGGCCAAAAATATGCAAGAATAACTTGAGAAATTTTGGTGCAGTCAAATCTCATTTTAAACACAAACCCTAGCCCTTGTTTGGCCTTTTACATATTTTATATTAATAGATTGGCCTAAACAGTCAAAGGTGCTAACAGGACTCTGTCATGGTCTGATATTAAATTGGTTTAAACAAGGTTTGGTATAGAGACCTCAGCTCACTTAATACCATGGCAAACACACTATTAAAATGATTTCAAACCTTTTAGTAAAGATTCAGAAAAGAAAGGAAAACATTTAAAGCATTTGAAATATAAAGCTCTACAACATGTGTGGCAAGGCACCTTCTCTGTCTCCCCAGCCTCCGCTGCTTTTAGCCCTGGCAAGACAGGCTTGGGTAATATGGTCCCCCTTGGGTTACTGGGGGGAGTCCATTCCATCTCTTTACCAGTCCTTTTTAGCTTATTTTTCTCTCTTGTGGGAGGGAATGCAGCCTCTCCTCCTCATGAGGCTCTCTGTCTTGCTGCTGCAAACATCCTGGCAGCAGGACAATTTCTCTCCCACTTTCCCTCCTCCCAGGGGAGGGTTTAAAAAGGTCTCAGGTAACCCTTAGTTGGAATCAGCTGTTCCTAATTAACCTCAGGTAGCTCCCCCTCAGCTGATTCTAACTGATACTTTGGTAACCCCTTCTCAGCTGAACCTGATTGACCTGTAGTTACTCCCCAGTTGATAGGAGAGAGTGCCATTTAACCCTCTGAGACTGATTTCTACCCCTGTCCCCCCCTTGCAGCTGTCTGTCCTGAGTTTATCAGGCATGTTTTCATTTGAGCAATATCCCTTGTTCCCTTTCCCGTTAGCTGGAGAGATTTTTTAGAAGGAAAATTTCCTTTTGTTTGACAGTCTCCATGGTATCAAAAATGATAAATATCCTTTTGTGGGGAAAGAGGAGTTGAGGCAGGCTGGAGCTTTTGTTAGTACGGTTGTTTAATTCTGATCCTGCTTCCTATGAAGACAAAACAAGACAAACACACCGAAAAGGGGAGCAAAAAGAAAACAAAGATAAAAATGCAGCTTCCAGCTCTGTTGCTTTCCCTTGCGGCTTCACTGCTGGAGAAACAAAGGCACAGCACGTGGTCTTATCAGCCACTCCAAGACTTGGCAAACTTCTACCAGCACTGGGCTGTTTAGGGCACTACTTCTCTGGTCACAGGCTTAAAGCAGTGTTACAAAGTATGCCGTCTTGGCTGGTAAAGCCAGAGTCTTATCAGACACAAGACAAAAGGGGAGGGATAAGAAAGAGAAGAAATAAAATAGGGAAGGAAAAGGACAACTGGGAGTATAGGGTGAAGTGACCAAGTCTCACATCTCAGGTGATACTTGGGATTTAGCTGAAGCCAAGAGAGTTGACAGTATCATCTGAGTCTCTCTCTCTGGCCCCATCTGGCCAGGACATCTCTCAGGATCAGGATGACGAAGGACTGAGTCCAAAGAGATGATGGAAGTGGCAGCCATTATGGTGAAGCTCACTCCAGTAACCAATTTTTTCTCCCAATTGTTTTTCTTTAAGGCCCCAAAGAGAGTGATGGGTGGAATAGCTCATCCCCTCATTTTGTCCACCAGTTAGACCTAATATCTGACATACTGAATTTGGTTTATTCATTTTCAGTCCTCCCCTCCTTTTGTTTACCAGGGATCATCTAAGCACAGTCCTTCAGTTATGTCAGGGGCACTTTGTGTTTGGACTAATTCAGTCTGTCTGTCTCCCTTTTGCAGCTCTCCTCATCAACATTTATTATGTGTTATTGTGACAGCTAATGAACTTTCATCCACTTTTTTACACTGGAGCTCACAGTTAGCGTAAATTTGTAGGCCCAATTATTACACAAAGCCTCAACCCCAGAGCACTGCATAAGGCTACAACACTGGATCTGAACACTAGCTCTTCTGATTTCTGTTGAAAATGGACTGAACTTGCAAAACCTAAACAGTGGACAGAACACAGTGGATAATATAGAATGTGTGCGCAATGCCACTCTTAAGGGGTCTCTGTCAACGGAGAGCTATTATAATGCTTATTGTGTAAGAAAAGGAAACTATTTCCCCAAACATCCTGTTCTTGGAGGGTATAATAGAGACCATGGCATCTTTCTCAGGGAATGTGGGATGAATGTTTGCATTTTGTATGACTTCTCTTTTTGCTTAAAATAAAGAACTATTAGACAATTTCTCAGTAGAGTGAGTGCAATATGACTTGCAAACATGCTGTGGCCAAGAAGGCTCATCTTCGACTGCTAGACTGTTAAGACTGTTGGTTTAATCTACCCCACTGTTTAGTCCACAGCTAAGAAGCAGACACAGTGCCACAGAAATTTCACTTTATTGCACTATATATTTGTGCTTAAGTCAAGCTTGCTGCTACATGTGTGAATCATTTTCTGTTGAATACAGGGATTGGCTTATATGTGAAAACTGTAGCATGGTATTACTATTACGATCTATGATTTGTATTACTGTAGCCCCTGGGAGCCCTAGTCAGTAGCCTCCTAGTAGCCAGGAGCCCACTGTACATACAACAAAAAGACAATCCCTGTCCCAAAGAGCTTACATAAAAGCTCTTGTCATAAAAGTGGAATCCAACAGCTGTTCTCTGCCATTAACACTAGGCTTCAGGCAGGAGGGGAGGAAGCTTGTCTCCTGTTGGAAACAGGGAACAGAAGCTAGAGAGAAAGTCATTACTCCAGCTGGGCTTTGTCAGGGACACGGAGGACAGGTCTATACTTAAAACACTGCAGTGGCTACTGTAGTGCTCCAGTGAAGATGCTAGTATGTTAGAGGGAGAGCTTCTCCCGTCAGCCTAGTTAATCCATCTCAGCCAGAGGCAGTAGCTATATTGGTAGGAGAAGCCCTCCCGTTGACATAGCACAGTCTACACAGGGGACTAGGTGGGTATAACTGAGGTTTTTTTCACAACTCTGAGCTACGTAGTTCTACCCATATACTTTTATAGTGTAGACCTGGCCCAGGGCTAGCATCCTCGCTGTCATGTGAGCTAACACATTTTCAGCCCTCATGGATTGATATTGGCAGTTTGGAAGTGCACCTCCAATTTTAAATTGAACAAAACACACAATATGACAACATTTAAAATATGCTACTAGGATGCAAAAATAAACACTATTATAAAAAATGTGGCTTGATTCTAACACGGCCTCACACATGCGTGTACCCAGATGAATGTGTACAAGTAGGCACATTTAGTATGAGTGCAAAGGCATACCTCTTTGGGACTTAAAAGTCAAGCACAGAATTTTAAATGATCATGAATAGACATGACCACAGTTCTACATCTCACAGAGAGCAAAAACCTCCAGCAGCTCTGTACCTGCCAGCACCTGGCTTCAAACAGTTAACAGCTAGTTTGATAAATGCTTCACACTTCTACTAATTTTATTTTTAGCATCTGTGTTTTGTGATTGTCAGAGGCAGAGCTAAATTGTATGAGATCAAAATTACCATTCTAGCAACATATTAGTGTGTTTTAAATGTTCCAAATAGGTTTAAACAGATTTCTGAATGGAAAATATAGCTTTATAAGAGAGATTTTAAAAGAACTTCTTCACAAGACAATTTTTGCCAAATAGTTTTAAAGGTTTTTGAAAAAATAAAGATTTAAAATACTAATACTGTGTCAATGAAAACTGAGCACAGGTCCTTGTAATATGGAGATTATAGAATGCAATCTGCTGCTAATGGGGAAAGCTACTTAAATTCAAACCTAGCAAAGTGACTTTATCTGTGTTCATTACCAGGAATGGGCTCAAACCGCATAATTCACATCTGGAGTTTGAACACAGTGAGGTATGAAAGTATTTGGATGTTCGGATTTGTTTCAACCCATGGGAGGTGGAGAGCAGAGGCTTAGGAAAATTCATATCCACATCTGCCTTCAGATTTCAAACCTGCACAGAGATCGGGATATAGTTTGAGTTAATCTGTAGTAATTACCAGAAATCTGAGATTTTAGGAGCTTTCTTAACTCAGTTCAACAAACAAAATGAAACCTTGGTTTGTAAATATATGGAAATGTCTTTTAAAATGATGAAATCCCCCTTTATCACTCACTGCAGGGCTAGCAGACCCTCTCCCAATCTCCTTAGTTATTACTTAGGCTCCTAGAGCATGTACAATTTGCACACAATATGCAATCATCACATCACAATCCTGGGTAAATGCAGCTGTGCAAGTTAAGGGGTGGAAATTACTCTAGAGTAGTTTCCACTCTGTTTCAATATTGTAGTGTTCCAGTTACAATCAATTACATATGTGGCACTCCTTAATTCTAAAAGTAATAATGATAAATGATATAGGGGTAATATCTATCCCCCCTATGTAGGTAAAGGGGGGAAGGATTTGCAGAGGTAACACAAGGGAGGTGAGTCACTGTACACCTCAGATCTTTGGAAGCACCCTGCATGCTGTTCCTCCGAGGGGATGTGGTATGTAGCTATACAACTGTAGGATTATTTTTCTTGTGTATTGCACCTTTACATTTTTACAAATCTTTCTACCTGCTGCAAGTAGCTGGCCTTTTCTACTCTGTTCAGATGCGATCTGTTGCAGAAGAGAGGTACTTGACATAGGTTAATTTGTGTGGCCCTGATTACATTAATTTGTGTGGCTCTGATTATATTAATGTGTGGCCTTAATTATATTAAATATTCATTTAGGGTCTTAAATAGTGATTGTAGTTATTATTCACAGAAAATGTAATGCCTTGCGATGCTTGAGCCCCCATCCTACAATTTCTATACACACACACACCCCTCTCTCATAAAAGTCTACGCATTTTCTCAGAACCTTTCATTTTGCATATGCAGCTCCGGGGTACCTTTTTGGAAAATTTTCCTTACTTCTTAAAGAACTCGGTTGGTTAAGGGAGGCATAGATCAAAAAGAGCTTTAAGTCAAAATGAGTTTTTGAAGGAAAAAATGCTCTTTGTAAGAGCTCTAGGCGGTCTTTGAAAAGAGAGCAAATAACAACCACAACAAAAAATTGCATTTATTTAGCACCCATCACAGCATAGCTATCCCTGGGCACTTAACAAAACTTGCTTGTTTGTATTAAAGAAAAGCTGAGAGATCACTGAATATGAATTTATGTAAATCACAATATAAACTTCTAAACAACTGCTTAGAACAACTGTTTTATTAAGTCACTCTCTCTTTAAGTTTTCTTGAGTTAAGGGGAAGAGGCAGGTCACATTTCAGAGTTTTCTCTCCGCTTTCAAATGTGTTTGAAGTGTATGAGCTTGAAGAATCCAGGGTTGGGAAGGTATTTGGAGAGAGCATCTGATTTATAAGAGTTCCTCTACAAGTCATCCAGAGCAGGAACAAGCATGAAAGTTTGTTTATTTCAAGGAGACACAAGTTGCTACCCCTTGCTTTTTTTCAGCTGTATTCTTCAACAAAATATGATCATCATAGTTCTTGGGAGATTCATGAAGTTTCCATCTGTACCGCAGCCAGTAAGAACCTGTCAACACAATTTTTGGAAACTGTATGAAAAACATTAGCAGAATTAAATGCAGTCTAAATATGTAGTTGGGGAGCATGTGGATATAACAGGAGGCAAACACCTTATTTTTTTTTTTTTTAAAAAAAAGAAAAGGATTTGATACTGTATAGATTTGAATGGCTAGGCAGTGTTAGCGAACATTCTGTGTTGATCACAACATGTAAAAACTACAGCAAACAAAATGAATTAACTCTCCAGTTCTGCCAATATATTCAGAAGTAGCCAAGTCACTCTTGCTATCAGTCTTTCACATTGTTGTGAATTACCGTGCGAATAAAGGGCCCAATTCCTGGTACACAGGGGATTTTGGCCAGTCGACCTGCACTCTTGCAAATCCTCTGGCTTCACCCCACAGCTTCCAACTGCCCACTCATTTA
This sequence comes from Gopherus evgoodei, assembly GCF_007399415.2. Taxonomy (NCBI): domain Eukaryota; kingdom Metazoa; phylum Chordata; order Testudines; family Testudinidae; genus Gopherus; species Gopherus evgoodei. The sequence continues at coordinate 118,377,558 of NC_044327.1, forward strand.
CCACAAAGGGAGCTGCTGCAGAGTGCTGGTCCTTAACATGCCAAAGATGGGGTACAGTTCAGATTCATTCATGCTCCAGTGCAGAGCAATCTGGTGAGAATGTTACATTGCCTTCTTGTGCCCAATTTGCAGAAGACATGAGTGTTAGAACCCCTGTGTCTAGAGTGTGGCTCTTAAGCTCAAGCTGCAGAGATTTATCTGTTCAGCTTATGGTTCAGTCCTCTTCTGCCAGTCATCACCTAAGTGAGGCTTGTTCAGTAGTTGAACTGCTGTGGGCCTCAGATGCTCAGAGAAAAAGTTTCTCTGTCCAGAGGGAGTTCATAACCCCCAGGTTAGTGTGTGTTAATGTCTCTTTCTGGCCCAATCCACAGAGGTTGTGGGTCTACTTCAGCTTGAGAGGCTGAATCTCCAGCTCAAGCTGCAGTGATTCATGCCTTTAGCTGAAGAGGTCCCCACTTTAATCCCCAGTGTTGGCCAAGATGGTGGTCATCAAATGGACCAAAGGGATGCAGCTTGCACCTCTCCTATCCTAGGGCTGCCCAAGGGCTGATCCAATTCCCAGTGCAGTTAGGGCAGTCTTGAGGGATGCTATAACTTGAGCCCTGGCTGTCCCTGGCCTCTATGGGCTTTGTTACAGCCAGATAATCGCTGGCTACCACTTCTGTTGCCTGGAATTCATCCTTTCCTGACCCCAGCATGTCCCCCTGAACTATGGGCTGCTGTGGGAAAGACATTACAGAGCAGGCTGTGTTGGCTCTGTGCATAGTGAAACAGGCCTATTGCACTGGGCCTATTCCCCTGTGGGGAAACAGTTTATAGCTGCTATGGTATTATATGGACCAGCTTATTGGGCATAAAAGGTCCCATAGGACAGTGAAAAATTCTGCCCACAGCCACCATTCACACATCCCGGCTCCACCCAGTGGCTTTTTGCTGAATTTAGGGTCATGCTCTGATATGGCAGGGAGGCAGCCTTGGATCCCAAAGTATTTGCTGAATATCCCAAGACCCCTTTCGTTCTGTGTGCACTAAGTGGAGTGACAGAGATTGTTGATGTATTATGTATGTATTGTGTGCTCATTACATACAAAATGTCATGACAGAGAAGTGTCTCCTGCTAACATCTTCCAGTATAAGATTAGTGATTGAAAGGAAGGGGAATAAATTCCTATGAGTGATTGTCAGATGAAGGTGAAAAAATTTAACAAGAGGGGGAAGAGGAAGGAGAGCATTTAACATATGATGGATTTTTGGTGTTTTGATAATAAATATTTAATAAATTCCAGACCCTGCAAGTTGTAATTCCCAGCTCAAGGATGTGCAGCTATGGCAGCATGACTGGTGGGAGGGGCTAAGTGCCCCAAGTATAATCCTGTCCAATACCATAGGTACTTAATCAGGGGATCCAGCCCTGCCCATCGCTTGCACTGCCACAGCTACACTTCTGTTTTTAGTGTGGTAACTCAATCAGAGCTAGCGAGGGTCTGTCTCCTCAAGCTGGCATTTACACCTTCCAGCTCCTATGTAGACAGCTCCAGTGTCAGAGAAAAATCAGTATGCTTTTGGTGGTGATGGGGTTTCCATGGCGAGTACAATTTGCACTACAATTACTGCACAACACGGGGTAGGGTAGACACTGTGTAGCATGCTCTGCACATTAAAAACCCATGAAGGGGAAAGGAGACACTAGAATCACTCTGTGCTTTTGGACTTTCCATCAAATTGTTCCATCAGAGGTTACATTTGCTGTCAAATTGTCAGAATGTTCAGCCCCTGACCCATAGATTTCCCCCAAGTTCTATGGGAAACCTACGCAGAACTTAGGAGAACCACCGAGCTCAAGAGCAGCCACCTGAAGGCCCTTTTCCTTAGTACTGTTCTCCTGGCATCCATGGAAGTACAGTGACAACGTCCCACTGAGCAGCCGTCACCTCTCCTACCCCACCCCCAATGACATGAATACATGAATGAAAAAAAATGATATTAAGTGGTCCTAGGCACTTAGATACCATGGGGGACAACGCCACCGAGTCAGCATTCCACCTCTTTCCTTTTCTGTTTCCCTCAGCCAGATAGGTCTGTCTGTCTAGGATTTTATACGAGGTTTCTCACTATGATGTCTGAGCATTTAGCACCACATGATTTGGTTCCACTTCACTCAGGAAAGTAGCTGGGACCATCTGGCCTGATATTAGAGTCCAGTTACCATGCAAAAATCACTGAAGTATTGCCAGTGTAGCTGATAGAAGATTTTGGGATGTACCAATAAGCAAATAATAGCCTGTTAATGTTAAGAGTTGAAAATGGCATTGCAGTGTATAGGGGCTCAGATACTACCATGATGGGCACTAATACCAACCCCAAGGAGAAATACTACAATAAAGGAACAATTTCTACAACTTCTCTTATCTTTAACTGTTTCTACTGGGGAAAAAATAAAACCGACAATTTAAGTGCAAGGCTAAAAAAAAAAACACAAGCACCAATCTCTCTCTCTTTCATTTACAGAAATGACAAGGAAGTCATGCCACGCTGCACAGTGGAACAAATTACAGGGTTATTGAATCAGCAAAGTACAACACTATTTGTAAACAATGCCATACTGGGCTCTGGAGAAATACAGAGGGAGATTTTTTTGGCACTATTTGATGGCCTACAAAAAATATTAAATCATTAGTTCAAGCAATCAGACAGGGCAAATAAGTGAACAGACTTTCTGCTAACTGACAGTGATGTTATGTGCTCAGTGTTGATTTGTGTCTTAATTTTAATCAGCTGAGAAATACTGCAGGGGAAATATAAATACAACAATAATTTGTTGTTTTGGAAAGAGTTTTTCTTTGTGGTGTTTCAACAGATGGTTATTTTTGTTTGCTGGTGACAGTACATGTGCAAGCCATTTATGCTTTGATTTAAAGTGGAAGGCTGGTGCTGATTTTAGGAAATTGCTACCCACCCCCACCCCTCCAGTATAAATTCTTTGCATTCTGATCTGGGGTCACATCACTGATGCCGCAAAGAGAGGAGTAAAATGAATGCAAGCATCTGTGCAGATGCACAGTGCACTTGTGTGCTACGTGTCAATTCTATAAAGAGCTCCATAAACCAAAGCAGACTGAATATTACTCGGGCTTATTCTGTAATGTTTGCTGTGCCAAAAATTGATAATTTTCACTTGTTATGCACTCATAAATTTCAGCAAATTAGGCTGAGAAACATGCCAAGCGTAATGCCACATGTTCCTACTTCCTACCTCCTCCAGTGTCCTCAGACAGGAATAGATAACTCAGGAGAACCTTATCTAAAAACTCTTTTATATTTTGAACAAAACCTGAGGGTCCTTACTTTTTTTTTATGCAGTTCTCAGGCAAACTCACACTGAAGTAAAAGTCGATTGAGGACTTTAGGCCACTGTCAGGGGTCAGCACCACCATGTTGCACGACAGACACTTGACAAAATTACCATACTTAGTGACAGACATTGCAGGGGTTATGTCATTCAGTCATTCAACATTTCTCGAAAAATTACCATGGACCTCAACATTTTTACCACAGACACTTTTATCTGTGTACAGATACGTTGCTGAGCCCTGACCACTGTATCTGTACTTTACTGCTGGTAACACTAAGCTAAGATGGCTGTTTTATGTTGTTTTAATCTGCATACCATATCCAGTGAGAAACAAACGCCCAAAATTTTCAGAATCATTAATGGCTTTGAGTGCTCAATTTAAGATACTTTAAAGAAGTCTGATTTTCAGGAAGTGCTGAGAACCTGCCCTCTGAATATCTTGATCCTTTGGGGCATCTCAGTTTCCCCCCGCTCGACACTCAGAATCAAGACGCTGAAACCACTAGTTACTTTTGAAAATCATGAGCAACAATTGCATTTGGAAAATGCCCCTATTACTTTACCCTAACCAGGGGTCTGCACCAAAAATGTAAAATAACTTCATCTCATAAAATGAAATACTCCCAATTGCTGGCCCAACTGTGCTCTGTGCAAGACTAGGGGAAGGGTATGGGAGAGAAAGATCCCATTATGTCACATTTATATTCCCCCAGTCCTGGGGCCAGCTGCAGACCATTTCTACTACTGCTGCAAGTGAAGATATATCTTCCCTGCAAAAAAAGGGTGTGTTTTTAATTCAGGTTAAAAATAGCAGTGAAGATTTTGTGGGGAATGTCACAAAAAGGGTTTTAGAATTTTTATCTCTGCAGAACAATAGAGTTTATCACTATATCCTGAGAGAGATAGAATAAATCCAGGGAAGAATGACAGATATAACTGAAGAAGGGTCCACAGTAGTAGTAGTCTTCTGACTAATCTCCTTTTTTATCTCTCTCTGTTTCTCTCTGATTTGAGCTTTTTACAGTGACTCTTGACCTGCTCATACAAAATCATAATTCCTCCTGTATTGGGACTTATTCTTTTGGGCTTAAGAAACGTTGTTCATTTCTTAGGAGAGATTTTCTGGGCATCTATGTCTGTGGTTAAGACACACATCATTAGTTTTAGCTTCCTTTCCCTTTGTTAACCTCGTGTTTTGAATGTACATTAGCCAGAAGGGTAATTTCTTTGATTCATTTTGTTAGTCTTTGTAAATAAATCCTTATTGCTTTCCTTGTTGTCTATTTTTCTGTATTAATCAGCCTTACATGTCGTGCAAGACTTTCTAGGGAAAGCTCTGTATCTTTTAGTCTTTATATTGCATGTTAAGCTTGTCAGAAGTCCCTTCATGTTCCAAGGTTCACCAAGTGCTGTTACGTATTGGAATTAAACCACTGTAGTATTTTATCCTTCTTTGTATGGTTGCTTTTGAACTTTTTAATTGTGTCTCTTTATACACATAGGTCAGTGTATGATACCTCCTTTGCATAATAATAATAGTGACATTTCTGTAGTATATTTTTTGTGCTTTGTTCTTACCTTTGTGGGAAAGGTCTATAGAAATAAACAGAAAATGAAAACTTTTCAACAGGTGCTTTATGCCATCCACCAGACAATTATATCCCCTGTTGTGGAATTTTATAGGATTCTATGGGATTGTTAAAAAAATGTTCAAAATGTATCATTCTCTAGTGAACATTATGGGATAGATCTTCAGCTGGTGTTGGCATAGCTCCACTGAAGTCAAGGAAGATATGCTGGTTTAGCACAACAGAGGATTTGGTTTTGTGGATTTTAAGAATATTTTCTATAGGAGCTTATTTGATTTCTGAAACATCCTGTTGCTCTATCCCTCATTAAAGGGTTTACTCCCCAAATACATTTACAATATTAATGACAGTCCAAGGCAAACTATATAATAATTCTGGGTTTTCAGTTGGTAGGGATGGATCCTATCAGCTGTGGGAGATCACTCTCTTTACAGGTGTCAGATTCCACGTCCTTTCAAACAGGATACAGCTTCTATGGCAGGGACTGCAGACACTAGGAGGGGCCACCTAGCAGACAAAGAAGGGGAAATGGGTAAAAAATAGTGTTTTACTTTTTTCTTCCCAAGTGAAATTTAACAAACTGATTACTTTCCCCAATTTTCTGTTCCTTTAGAAAAAATGATAGAAATGTGATATGACCCAGAAGTTACTTACACACACACACTTTTTTAGGAAATAAGGGGTCTTCATTAACCAACAAGTTTGGGAAAGTTTGGACCTGTCTGTTGTTCCTTTGTTTAACCTGCCGATCAGTGACCCTAGAGACTTAATGAAATAGGCCCCACCCAGGCAAAACTTCTTTTGCAACTAATGGGAGTTTTGCCAGAATTGGGACTGCAGAGTTGGGCCCTTGGTTATCAGACATATACCAGAAGTATTCATTTGAATATCATGAATGATTTAGCTTCCTATGTTTATGACACTGCAGTAATTGGAAAGCCTACTCCTCATAATACAGAATTATTAATTACTATTTTCTTTCCCATCTTACCATAGATCATTATTCATATCATGCACATAATCACAGCTTCGTTGGTTTTTCTTTTGCTTTCATGGAATTCTCCTTAAGGAATTTAGCTATAATGCAAACTTTGTACAATTTTAAATTAGCAAAGTATTCTTTAAACATGACCTACAACAAGATATTTGATGCAGAAATCACTGTAATAGGTTTTAAAGGTGACTACTGGATTTTAATTGCACACTGTGATCAATCTGTAATCACAGCACATCAGCTAAATCACGTGCAATAGATATGGAATAGAATTCAGAGCTATAGTTGGGTGAGGGGTTTAAGATTTGGTGAAATTGTTGATCTACATTTTGGGTTCACATAACTTATTTGAGTTCACAACTCCTTGTAATTTAAACACATGAGGCCAGACTCTTAGTTGATTTAAATCAAAGAATGAGTTTAATGGGGCTATGTCAGATTATATCAGCTGAGGATCTGGCCCATTTTTGTTTTTCAATAGACATTGAGTTTTAAAACAAACCAGCATATTTTTCTAGCTGAGGATAAACCTGTGCTCTATATGGTTGTTATTACCTATGCAGTACCTAACATGTGCCCATTGCTTTACATACTGCTATTTATCCTGTACATTAAAGAGCTTGCAGTTAAGACCTAGATAGTAAAATGGGAATCTGCACAGAGTATCCCCATGTTGAAGAGATTGCAAGATCTGCGCCTAAATGAAAACAATACCAATAAGAGTAGACAACACAGCAAGGGATTATGAAAGGAGGAGGCAGCTAGAGTGAATCAATACGTCAAGCACTATGAGGGTTAGAACAGCCCTCTTCACCCATACATCTTTTAGGCTGGCATAGGTGGGTACTTTGTGTGGCCAACCTTTTAAAAAAGTGACTAGTGATTTTGGATGCCTCAATTTTTAGATGCTCCTTTTGAAACAGCTTACTTGACCCCGAACATCAGGGGATGGGTGCTGAGCACCTTTTGAAAATCAGGCTCCTATAAGGTGCCTCAGGTTAGACACCCAAAATCATGAGTGACTTTTTGAAAATCTTAAACATTGACATACTCTGTTTAATTATTCTCATCTTCTCTCTTATATCCGCACTTCTTGTATTTGTCATTTTCCACTCTGCATCCTTTCCTCTATGTTCAGTCTTTACTTAGCAGAACGTGAATCCAATAATGTATGAGTCTGAAGCTAGTATTTAAAGCTATAGGGTTTGTAGGGGGATTGAAGTAGGCAGTACAATTTTCCCCACCCCTGCTTGCATTATATCTCATAGAAATATGATGTTACTCTTACTCTGATGCACAATGGTCACCATTAAGAAACCATTTGCAATGGTACCTAAGTACTCCCTAGCAGCAAAAATCACTGCAACATCTCAGCTGCTGCAGTGTGGTAGCTTTTGCTAAATGTTGACATTTTAATGGCAGGTACCATAAATTCAGGCAGAACAATAATGAAAATAGGAAGGAACTTTGGCCCTGATCATGTACTTTCTTTCATCTATAATGTTTACTTGCTTATAATTTAATTAAAGTAGTTTAAAGAAAGTTTAGATTTTATACATCTGAGCTTGTGCTCCATATACTCAGTCCTCTATCATGGAACTAAAAGGCAAACTTTATTAGTGGTTGCAAGTGATTATTATTATTAATAGTTTGTTCTACACAAAACGAATATACAAGGCCTCCTGCCCTGAAGATCTTCCAGTCTCATTTAAAGATTGATTTAATCCACATTTCTAGTTTAAAGATGACACAATGAGGGAAAGAACAAACAAATAAGAGGATAAGGGATGGGAAAAACAGAGGTGCATAAAGAGATTTGGACCGTTTGTGTACACCTAATGGACCATAACCTTTTAAAAAAATCCTCTTGTTTAATTTGTTTACTGTGGCTTTGCAGTAGAAATAATTTTTTAGGAAAGATATGAATTAGCAAAGTATGGATTGGTTTTGGGATGGCAATGCATGTAAATAGGCACAGGTTTATCGTAAACCCTTTGCAGACTGGCCACTAGAGGGCAGTAATTCATGTACACACATTCATTATAATCAAAGCTATGAAATTATTACAAACTATTTTCTATTTCCTTAAAGGTATCCTTCTCTATACTGTACCCTCTTACAGCAAGTATTACATAAGTTCACTTATTATTTGAAAAGTAAGTGCAACAATTTAGGTACTTAGCTAATTAGACATTTCTGTCATTTGATTTTGACATTTACATCAACTTGAAATTTAGCAGAGTAGTTTACTGAAAGAATTTAAATTGAATGTTCTAGTGATTAAGCATTTAAAACTGAATACTAATGCATTTCAAACTGGGTTAGAGCAATAATGAATATAACATATTTAGTTTTAAAGTGAAACAATTAACAACTAAGTTTCAAGTGGAACTTATTTACATGTGCATTAAAAAAAATCCCCAATTACAGACCTAAAAGTCGCAATACCCCAACAAAAAAACAGACTCCAATGAGAAACTGCAGAATTGGAATTAGTTTGCAAACTGGACACCATTAAATTAGGCTTGAATAAAGACTGGGAGTGGATAGGTCATTACATAAAGTAAAAACTATTTCTCCATGCTATTTTTTCCCCTAATGTTACTCACACCTTCTTGTCAACTGTTGGAAATGGGCCATCCTGATTATCACTACAATTTTTTTTTCTCCTGCTGATAATAGCCCACCTTCATTGATTAGTCTCATTATAGTTGGTATGGCAACACCCATTTTTTCATGTTGTCAGTGTGTATATATCTTCCTACTGTATTTTCCACTGCATACATCTGATGAAGTGGGTTTTAGCCCATGAAAGCTTATGCCCAAATACATATATTAGTCTCTAAGGTGCTACAAGTACTCCTGTTCTTTTTGCTGATACAGACTAACACGGCTACCACTCTGGAACCCAATTTTTGAGTGGCTAAAATTGAAGTTGTCAGTTTGGCACCTCTATGCTGTTGATGGGAATTTGCTGCTCCTCTGATTTCTCCAGATGCCCTGCCACTATCTCTCGTCCTTCTGAGGGGTCTTCTCCATCCCTCTGGAGACTCTTTCCAGCTCCCCTGCCCTAAATCAGAAGCTGCTCTAGGAATAGAAGATAGGGAGGTCCATCCAAACATTTCCTTAACAGAAAGGCCATAAGGATGGACATTAAGAATACTTACAGAACTCTGTGTCTGTTGGATGAGTTTGAATGACTTGGCTTCCATTAATGATTATGGGGCAGAGGCTGCTGCTGTTCCTCGCATTGAAATTACTACACATGTAGTCCCATGGATTTCAGTGTAGATACTCACGGAGTAAGGGAACCATACAGAGTGAGAAAGGGTGTCAGTTTTTGGCTCTAAGTGAATAGCTTTGATAATCCCCATTTTATTGTTTTGAAGATGTGGACATTTTAAACTTATCTACCCATGGAGACTCACTGTGAGCCCACCTGGCCAAAGATCATCTCTTCTCCTGCAAAGCCTTTCTTTGGCCTAGCCTTTACTCTGCACAATTCCTGGAGGCACTGGAAATTTTTGACGAAAGACAGGTGTCTTTTGACAGCAGTATCTTCACTCCCTGTTGGGTGCAGCTGTGTTAAGACTGGCCTAGTTATTTTTGACCCAGCTGCAGGAAGCCTCATGTTATGTTTCACAGCATATACACGGAGAATTTAGATAAAAACATAAACTATTATTGCTGGAAGACTGCAACATAGCACGTCTTATTTCTTAGAATTCAGAATTACACATAAGAACCCAAAAACAGAGAGAGCAAAAGTAAGGTGCTCGCTAAAACATTAAGGAAACTCCCTGAGAATTTAATGTGATAGATCACAATTTTAAGAGTTTTCAATAAACCATACCCAGGAGAAAGGCATACCTATTCACCTCTCCCCTCATGGGATAGTGGCAACTTGTATTTTCCTTCTTCTCCATCTGTACTCAACTAGTGCAGAAGAGGAGTAGGAGGTGATATTCCCTTTGGAATACATTTGAAACCTATGTGGCATTTTATAATTGTTGAATTCCAAGGGGATTAGCACAGAGTTGGCCCACTTATCAAGTAAAAATACCAGGTTTAGTTTGCCCCTGGACTAATGCTCTGGATGTAAAAACGTTTACACTAATATCACTAGACAGGTTTCCACAAACATACTTTAATTCCAGAGGAAACAGGGTTTAAACAAATAAAATAAACATTCCTCCTACAGCTTCCATTCATAGATTTTTTAGGATGCCAGGAACTACTGTAATCATCCAATCTGACCTGCAAAACACACCCCCAAGGTTCTCACTCAGTAATTTCTGCATTTAGCTCAGAACTTGTGTGATCCACACACTGCAGCATTGAATTATTACATAAGACACTGAAATGGAAATTGATTGGAAGCTAAGTACAGGGAAAAGTACAAAATGACTAGCTCACTTTCATTGTCCAAGATGAAGAGAAATGATGAATGGTAAACAAGGAGCAGAAACCAATGATGAGTAAGATAGACTTTTAAAAATTTTTTGTATTGATAACTAAAGTATGCTTTGTAACACAGCTAAGGAAATGTAGTTTAAAAAAATAGTTCGATTTTTTTAACCTAAAAGTCTCTTATTCCAACAGAAGATAATTGAAGCCCCCTGATATGTATTGAAACAATTTAGCATTCAGCATGACTTGGTTCTCCAGTTCCATGCTCCAGCCTTGCTGATTGGCAGGAGATCTCCCCCATTTATTCTCTTGGCTCATCTAGCAGGGCCTCCATCTGCCTCAGCCTTCTCTCTTTTAGTTCATGGCAATTTGCAGACCTGACATCTCTCTCCAGCTCTTGCCAGCTGTAACTATGCAATTGTTCAACAGATCTTGGGTTCTGTTCAACTCCTGGCTTCATGTCTGTCATCACTAGAGCATCTGCCCCACCCAAATAAATCAGGCACGACCGCTCAAGGTGGGAGCTAGAGCATACATAACAAATGGGCTAGACTAATGAGGTGATCTGGAGCACGCAACCCCTGCTGCTGTGGGGGGTGCGGGCATCTATGTGAATCTAGGGGAGATGTTGTGATTCTGTATTCTGGGCACAGCCCTTTTAAATGGAAGGAGATTCTTTGTCCCTCTGCTGGCATGATGGAAGATAGTGCCGTGAATCCTGCACTGAGAGAATATTGCCCGGTGCACATAATCTCTCACTAGGCTTTTTTCCTAAAATAGGCAACATATTATTTATTTGTATTATTGCAGGCCCAGATTCACAAAAGGGCTTAGGTACCTAACTCCTACTTTAGGCACCTACATTAAAAATAGGGGTGTCACTGAGATCCTCCAAACTCCTGCTCCTCTGCAGCTTAATCCTGTAAGTGCCTAAACTCACACTGTCACCATCAAAATTCCCTAGATGTTTAAATGTCGCCCCCTGGGCATGTGAGAATGTCTCACTCTAGGCATCTGGATGCCTATCTTGCACCTGAGCCCCCGAGGCTATGTCTCCTTAGTGATAATGAAACCTGTGGTTGGCCTGGGTTAATTGATTCTGGCTCATGAGACTCAGGCTCCAGAGCGGAAATATTGCTGTGTAAACACTCGGGCTTGGGCTGGAGCCCAAGCTCTGCAATCCTGCGAGGGTGGGGGGCCCAGATCTCAGGCTTCAGTCCCAGACCAATCACCTACACATTACAGTGATATTTAGTCCCTTTGTGACATTCCCCAGGGTACAATCTGGATTGGTGAACAGCTGTGTCTCCTACATTCTCCAGCCTGGGTGCCTTTTACACTGCTTTGCTATGGGAGCAGCCACTCCTCATCTGTTCATGTCCAGCTTCCAGCATTTAAATTACCCCTAGCTATACAGTCTGAGTGCCAGCTACTCTTGAATGATAAGATAAATGGGTTTTCTATGAATGAAGAGAGCTGAAGCTTTATGTTAAAGGATATTGTGTTTTCATGTTCTTACAGATAAAAACTTGACTTTGAAGAGTCAGCTCACAGAAACAAAGGGGGGCTGATTCTTCAAAATGACACTGGTTTTACACTGGCATCACTGCACTATGATAGGGAGACAGCGTGGTCCAGTAGATAATGCACTGATCTGAGTTTCAGAAAACCTGAGATTTAATCCTGACTCTACCACTGACCTGCTATGTCATCTTGGACAGGTCACAAAATGTCTCTGCAGCTCTGTTTCCCCATCCCCACTTTGTCTGTCTCGTCTATTTAGAGGGTTGCCGATTCAGCATGCATTGTCTCTTACTGACCACGGTGGAGCCCTGCTCTCAGTTGAGACTTCCACCAGCTTCTGTAATACGAAGGAATAGTAATCAATGGAGCTATTCCTGGTTTAAGCAGAAAGGCTGAAGGAAAAATCAAACCAACTGACTTGTTTAGATTGGTAGCCTTTCAAAAGACAAAAAAAACCATGTTAATGCCTTTTTCTGCCTTTGGCACGTCACCCACTCTAGAGTGTTGTGAGCACCAACTGCACTATATAAACAGTACATCATTTGTATCTTTGACAGAGTAGTATAAGCGTACACAGAGTCAGACTGCATGGATCTCTTCCAAATACCAGGCACCTGGCCCAAAGAAATCTAAAGACAAACACAAAAGCTACTAACCAGAATAGAAGGCACATATTGTGAGACATGACACCTCTAGCTATCACATCTTAATGGAGAGGTGGGGATTGTTTTGAGTAGGGGGAGAGAGGTCTCTTGGTGTATAATAGATAGGAAGCCATTTCTCATGTGTGAAAGAAAGCATCGACTAAGGACCTGAAGCAAGGAAACATGCACAGATCATAGGAAGCAGAAGGAAATGCAGGAGGAGATAAAGGCAGAAATATAAGCAGGGTGAAGTAACAGAGAGCTTTGAACATAAAAAGCTTGATCTTCATACAGAAGTAAAGTGGAAGTTAGTATAGTTTTAGGGCCTGGCAAAACAGACAGGAGTAACTTTACTCATCTGAGTAGTTATTTTACCACCAAAGGGTTTGCATAATGGAGGCTTTAGAATAAAAAGTATGAGGACTGATTTTTTCCCTTCTCTGTCCTATCCTGTTGAAATTCCCCTGTATGTGATTCTTATGTCATTTATTTTGACTTGGTGTTATATATACTTTTTCTGGGATTGCTGCATCTCTATATTTTTTTCCATACCCCCTTTTTTATTCCTTTTTCCTCTGTGTTGATTATGAAAAAGCACTGAAAGGTCTAAAGGTGATAAAAATCACAACTTGTTTCTGCCAAGTTTGCGAGCTTATAATAAGTCTTAATAAAAATAAACAGAGAAGTTCAAAATACCAGGGAGAGAAAAAAGAAGGTATCAGGAAGGAAAATTTGATTTTAGTTGTGTGGTGAATATTTTCTTAGGGATGCTTTCAACTCATTCTAAGTAAAGGAACTGGCATTGGAGTTTTCTGCAGATGGATGGCATACACACAGCTGGGCATGTCTAACAAACAGGTGCTTCAGTTTGTAGTTGTTAGCAGGCAGAGTGATGCCAAAAGTTTTGCATGCACCCTCACTGTGTTTGCAAAGCGGGTGAGGAGGGTGGAATTACTGAAGAGACAGCTGGCAGTGTTGTTGTTTGGTTGGTTTGTGAAGTTATCTATGAGTGAGTGAGGTGAGAGGTTGGGCAAGTTGGTCATGAATTGACAGGTTTACAACTGAGATTCTGGTTTGGGTCATTGCTAGTGGAAGACAGAGACAATTTATTGCTGCTTAGGGTAGGTCTATGCTCACAATGCTGCATTGGCTCAGGTGCAGTGCTTAAGGGAAGATGCTCCTATGCCAACAGGAGACCTTCTCCCTTCAGCATAGTTAATCCACCTTTGAGAGAGGCAGGAGCTATATCAATAGGAGAAGCTCTCCTGCCGACAGCACTGTCTACACGGGGGCAGGGGGAAAGTGAGATTGGTATAGCTACATCACTCAAGAGTGTGTATTTTTCACACCCCGAGTGACGTGGTTATACTGATATAAGTGTGTTGTGTAGACCTGGCCTCATTAATTTAGGCTTCAGAGAGCCCAAGAGTGGTGCTGGCTGGGAATTATTTTTTCCATGGAAAATTTTTGATTTTTTTGTCAAAAGCCCCCAGGTCAAAAGCCTTCAGTCAAAACTTAGAAAATCCATTGGGAAAATTGAAATGGAATATTTTGTGTCAGGTTGACCTAAACAGAAATATTTTCATTTATTGAACTGAATTGAATTGCTTAGTTTTTGGAGTTAGTTTGACATGCTCCCAATTTCTCTTGTATGCCAGGCATCGTGGCCAGATTTTATCTTCCATTGTGCATCACAATCTCAACTCGTTGTGACCTGTTGTGGTGTATCATAGGACTCATATGACTGTGATTCATCAGGGAAGATGTAGTCTGGCCAGGGAGCCTGGCCCACAGAACAGAAGGGGGACCTAAGGGTCCCAAACTACAGCTCCCATGAGGGACCAGGATTGTTCAGGAGGACACAGTTGAATGTTGAACTGAACTGGAACTAAACGTTTCGATTCAGGAACATTGAAATATTTCATTTAGATCAAAAATATTTAAACCAAATGCACAGACATTTCTGAACAGAAATTTTGCTTTTTGTTTGAAACACTAAATATATTCTTATAAGACTAATACCTATTTTGAGCAACACTAACACATAAGTAAACTGGTCTGGTCTCCAGCGATGCGTCTATCAATTCTTAGCTAATGCCTGCAGCTTTGGCAAGAGCTGGCATTTGGCCCACCACACTCCTGCAAGAAGAATCACATGATCCTCTACTTAGCTGGGATTGGGAAGCTAATAATGGATGACATCAAGCAGGCTGAGGTATTTAAGGACTATTTTGCTTCAATCTTCACTAAAAAGGTATATTGTGACCAGATACTTAACACAATTAAGATTAACAACAAGGAGGAAGGAACACAAGCCAAAACATGGAAAAAGCAGGTTAAAGAATATTTAGATAAGTGAGATGTATTCAAACTGGCAGGATCTGATGAAATTTATCCTAGGGAACTAGCTGAAACAATCTTGGAACCGTTAGTGGTTATCTTTGAGAACTCATGGAGGACTGGTGAGGTCCCAGAGGACTGGAGAAGGGCAAACATAGTACTGATCTTTAAAAAGGTGAGGAAAGGAAGACCTGGGAAGTTACAGACCAGTCAGCCTAACTTTGATTCCTGGAAAGTTACTGGAACAAAATTTTAAACAATGAATTTGCATGTATCTGGAGAATAATAGGGTGATAAATAATTTGCCAAGAACAAATCATGCCAAACCAGTCTAATTTCCTTGCCTGAGAAGGTAACTGGCCTGCTAGATAGGGGAGAGCTGTAGGTGTGATATATCTTGATTTTAGTAAGGCATTTGAAAGTCCCATATGGCATTCTCATAAGCAAATTAGGGAAAGGCATCTAGAGGAAATTACTATAAGGTGGTGTCAAGGCTGATCCCCACTCTGGCACTCCGAGGGAAGAAGGTGGGGGCCACAAGGACTCTAAGAATTAATACTGGCCACTCCAGGCTTGTATTAAACTCCCAAAGTTCCAGCTTTTTCTGACCTTGGATTGGTTAATGCTGGCACCAATCAAGTGCAAAACCCCTCTGAGAACCCAGGAAGGTGAGCTTGGGAATTCCTTCCTGTGGGGTACCCTCAAGCCTTCCCCACTCCCCTCCGAGGAAGAGCTGAGAAAGAAAAACAAAGGAAATCAGCTGTCACCACCAGCTAATTAAATAACATGCACAAACTTCTTAGAACACAAAAAACCAATCCTGTTCTTAAAAAAGGCAAATTTTATTAAAAGAAAGAAACTACACCTGGAAACTCAGGCTATTGCTACATTTAAAAAAAACCCACTTACAAGGATTAATCATCAAGAATAACTTTCTTGAGGTTCATCTTAAAGGTTACCAGCAAAAAAAAAAGCATTTGGGGGTTTGCACAGAAAAGTCAACAAGCCATAAAGGAATAAAAGGAGATAAACCTGATTGCGTCTTCCTAGACATTTCCTGATCTACTTACATATCTAGGGTTTCAAATGAGTAGTTTCTAGGTATGGTATTGATGATTTTTCATATCTGGCCCCAAGTTTCTTACAGCATAGTTGCTCTGTGTCTGGTTCTCCCCCAAGAACAACAACAGACAGACAAAAGGGGAGTCTTGTTTCAATTTTTAAAAGTTCTAGCCTTCCTATTGGCTCTTTTGGCCAGGTGCCCAATCACTTCCTTTTACCTAAGTATCTCAGTGACTTTTAAACCTTTACAAGTAAAGCAAGTAGAGAACAGCTATTAAGAGGGATTTTATAGCTAAGTGGCTAGCTGGATCCTTTAAGAGAGCCCCCCCCGCCCCCGCCGCTTCATTTATCCCAGGTGGTATCACGGTTCAGTTGAAAGACTGTACTCAAAGAGTAGTTATCAATGTTTCACTGTCAAACTGGGGGCACATATGTAGAAGGAATGCTCAGGTCCTGGATCTGGTACTATTCAATATTCTCATTAATGACTAGGATAATGGAGTGGAGAGTATGTTAATAAAATTTGCAGATGACACCATGCTAGGAGGGGTTATTAGCACTTTGGGAGACAGGAATAGAGTTCAAAACAACCTGGTCTGAAATTAACAAGATTAAATTTAACAAAAACAAGTGCAAAGTAATATACTCAGGAAGAAAAAAAAATCAAATACACAACTACAAAATGGAGAATAACTGGTTAGGTGGTAGTACTGCTGAAAAGGATCTGGGGGTTATAGAGGATCACAAATAGAACATGAGTCATGAATGTGACACAGTTACAAAAAAGGCTAATATAATTCTGAGGTGTTTTATCAGGAGTGTAATTGATCTGCGCTACACAGCACTGGTGAGGTCTCAGCAGGCATATTGTGTTCGGTTCTTTCAGAAAGATATGGACAAATTGGAAAGAGTCCAGAGGAGGGGGACAAAAATGATAAACTATTTAGACAAACTGACTTATAAGGAAAGGTTAAAAACAACTGGGTATGTTTAGTATTGCAAAAAGAAGATGGGGGAAGGGAGAGGGCTGATAACTGTCTTCAAATATGTTAAGAGCCATTATAAAGAGAACTATGATAAATTTTTCTCCATGTTCACTGAAGGTAGGACAAGAAGTAATCAGCTTAATCTGCAGCAAGAGAGATTTAGCTTAAATATTAAGAAAATCTTAGCGACTATGAAGATAGCTAAACACTAGGCTTCCAATGGAGGTTATGGAATTTCCATCTGGTGGTAGATATTAAAACATCTACAATTATTTTACATGTTAACAAAATTCCTATTTATGTTGTGTATTCATAAATTTACTGCCTATACCTATTAAAACTGTGAAGTTCTCCATCCTTCAGCTGAGCCCCTTAGTACGTGAAGGGAAACATGACTCAGAAATGGAATGTGTGTAATTTTTTACTTATGGTCCAGATGTTCAGGAAAGGAACACTGAGTGTTAACAAAGAGTGTCTGTCACTGTTATAATAATTGATAAAGGGGTACTTATAATCTAGTTATGTTGTGTGATTGATAAGGGATATTTGTTATCTTCAAAGTTTGCTTCATTTTATGAAATAATGACCCAGTGAAAAATGTTTTTAACTCATTAGGATGTGCTTCTTGCAAGAGGGTTCTGAATAGTAATAACTGAATTAGAAATTCTATTAGCTTATCAGTCATGTGAACTGAGATATCATAAATAAACACCTCCATAAATAATGAGGTAAACAGATCTTAAGAACAGAACATATGGTGGGATCAATTGTGGGAAAGTAACTTTTCCCTCTCCAAAAAGGAATTTCTTTGTCTCACATCTTATGAAGGAAAGAGTTTTCGGGGAGTTAATTTGGGACTGAAATAAGCTGCCATCATTCCACCAGTTACAAATGAAGGGATCAAACTGCCCTCTCATCACCATTTACACAGAGTGGTAAATATACTTTTTTTCTGTATTCTGTGAAGTGCTTTGTTAATCTTTGACTAATCTCTGATTAAACAATTCCAACTGAGCTGATTATTTTGACATCTTTAATTGTTCTTATTAATTACATTATTATTATTATTATTATTATTCAGTTCAATCATTCAACATATCATTGGACATTTTTATGAACAGTTGGACAAACACCAATCAGGGATGGTCTAGGTTTACTTGGTCCTGCCTTAGCACAGGGGCTGACCTATCAAGGTCCCTTCCAATCTGACATTTCTATGATTCTATGGACAGACTTCTGGGGCTGTGCAGAGTTCTGCTAACTTTATTGGGGATCCATGTGAATGCAGGGAACTGCACAAGAAGTTTTCTTTGCAGGATCATTTTTCAGAAATTTGTGTGGTTACCATAGACTGGTAACAAAGCTAAAGAAGGTGTGTGTAGGGGGGAGGGGGAAGACATGGGGAACTGGTTTTCAAAAGATTCACTTTCTTGTCATGGGTTCCTCTTGGGAGCAAAATAGTTTTATCTCCATTTTTACTCTAGCAATACAATTTATAAACAATAATAATTTGTCATGATCTAGCTTATTTGAGTGTATTATGTCTGATTTAACAATATTGTAGCAGGTCTCACATTTATGAGAGCTCAGTGAATAGACAGAAGAACTTTAAGTGCCCAAATGTCAAAAGAATATATGCATTTGTAGATTAATAAGAACCTCAAAAGTTTTCATGCTAACTAGTTCTTTATGAGTCATTTTTTCATAATGGAGCTAGCTAAATATTATTGCATATGTGATGTATTCACTTAATTTTGCTATTTATTCAATAATTATTTTGCATTATTTGGCCTTCCGTTAGCTGATCAAATACTATTCATTAAGTGATTCAGTAAATATTATTAGATTATCACTAATTATGAATCGTGTTTATTCATATTAATTCACTCTTCTTTTTGGTTAGCAAACTATTTGCAAACTGATCCTTGTTTACTTTGAACACGTTCACTGTTTTAAAGGGTGAATTTAATAGCTTCAACAATTGATTTTTCCATGTATGGGCTATTTGCAAACTGCTCACTTTGACTGTTTTCCATTGGTTATTCTTGTTGTGTCACTTAAATCACATTATCATTTTTGTTCCCTCTTTGAATGACTGAAACTTTTTAAATATGAAAGCAAGTAACAAGTAGCAAATAAGGCACTTCCAGTATGCATTCATGGATGAATATTATTTTGTGCTAAGAATCCAGGGAACCAGGAGTTCTCCAAGTTCTTGTGAATAAGAAATAATGTGACACTATGAATCACAAAAGATTGATTTTTTTTTTGCTTTTATTTGTGAAAATATTTGCAAATGATTTTTTATTTATTTAGTACTATTTGATCAATCCTAGTTGTTACCAGCTAATAACAGATGGGCCCCATCTGACACTGGAAACCTTCAGTGGATCATAATGAAAAGCTGTACATGTGAGTGCACAATCAATAGAAAATGGTTGGTTATGGCAATTCAATTAACACTTTCTCTCAGAGCCACAGGGTACATTTCCTGGTTGGTATGACTGAAGCATGGGAACTAAATCACATTCTCATAATTGAACAAGACAGATCTGTGGATTTACAGCTTTTTCCTATAATTGTAAGGAAACAAAGGTTTGGTTTCAATGTGATGCTCACCATTTCATTTTTAAGACTAGGATTTTTAAAGGAACCTAGAGGAATTAGGCACCCAAAGCACATTGTCTTTCAACAGGAGTTGGGAGCTCAACTCCTTTGAAAATCTCAATCTAAATAATTGTTTCTAAACATACCCCAATAAAGAGCCTGCACAGTTCTTAAATAATTAGAATAAAAAACCTGGTCACAGTTTCAGAACCATAGCTGTAATATGGGTTTAAGGAAATAAGGAATTTAGTGAAATTGGTGCTTCAGTTTTTTCTCTCCGATTGTCTTTAGCACATGTCATTTACTGGGATATTGTGTTTCCTAATGATGCATGCCATCTGCTTTACTGTCCTAGACTTTAATTCAGAGGCAGTGATAACTCTTTCAACCTATTCAGCAGAAAAGTGGTCTTACTGCAGGGTCTTCTTAGCCAGTTCTGCCTGAAGGTCACTCTGAATATCATTAAAATATTTCTCCCTCCTCCTTTGTCAAGTTCTTAGGTTGTGTCTACACTGGTGCACACACCTGAATACTGGATTGTGTTCATGCTCGCATGTGCTCCCCTTACTTATGCCCGAGAGCCCACATATGCCATGCTAGACACGGGTACAAAGCCATGTACATGTGTATACCCGCATCCATGCTGCCTCCGTTGGTGCACAATGTTAGTGCTATCATTTCAGGCGTGGTTCCCAGGATTCTGTGCATCACGGGGAGACACTGAAGGAACGAATCTCTTTGTTGTGCTTTGTTGGTACTGTTCCCTGCTTTCACCCATTTGCCAATGCTAGTTCCTGATCATGTCATGCCTCACTGTTATCCCTGCAAAACTGGATGGAAAACATGGAGCAAATGGATGATGATCTGGTTTCGGTTCTGCTCCTGCACCTTTATACGGGAGAAATGGTTGTGCAGTGGTGTAGATGCTTGTCAAGATGTTGTATGGAATTTGGGCAGCATTTTCTGACACATCAAAGATGGCTGACCTTGAAGTACATAACAATTCATTCAGATCACATTGTATAGGTATAGCGAGTGCTGGCATTTTCACCGTATGCCCTTTGGTTGACTGTCACTTCTGGTGTAGGAGAACCAGCACAGTGGTGGGATCACATTGTTTTGAACACCTGAGATGACCAACATTGGCTTCAGAACTTCTGAATGAGGAAACAGACTTTCATGGAGCATGAACCAATTCTTCAACACCAGAACACTCAATACGGGGAATCCATACTGGTGCAGAAGAAAATGTCTACTGCTCTGTGGAAGCTGGGAACACCGGACTGCTATTGATCCATTGCAAACCACTTTGGGGCTAGAAAGCCATTGTCAGGATCATGGTTGTGCAGATTTGCAAGGCAGTTAACATTGTGATCTACACATGAGTAGTTGCCATAAGAAAAAAAGTTTCAGAAATAATAGCTGGATTTCAAACTGTGCAGGGGTCCCAATACTTTGCTCACCAAGGCTTAGTGGACCAAAGATTCATAGATCTCAATGTGGAAAACACTGGAAAGGTTCATGATGCCAGGCTGCTGAGGAGATCAGTACTTTAAGGGGGAAGGAGGGACTTTCGTCCCCAGAAACAATATTGTTCTGTATGGTGTGGGTCTGTGCCAATTGTATACTCACTCCTAACTTGGCTCATGAAACCATGTCCCAACACCAATGACCCTGGAAAAAGGGAATTGAATTACAAACTGAATGGCTGCAGAATGGCCGTGGAGTGTACTCAAGGTAGGCTGAAATCTTGTTGGTGCTGCACTATGCAAGCACTTAGCATTGTACAACCTAGGGAAAGACAATAGTAGACCATTAAAATTAATGAAATAGAAAAGAAAACCCCAGTACTGGAAAACTAAGGAAGAAGGGAGTTTTCCCTGCTCTGTGTAACCATTAATTACTATAGTCTTAGGGCAAGTCAACAGTAAAATGCTGCTTCGGTGAAGTTGCACCAACACAGCTGCACCATTGTAGCAGTTTAATGAAGACGCTCCAACTCTACGGGACAGAGTTGTTCCATTGGCATAGTTAATCCACATCCCCAAGAGGTGATGTTCTCCTGCTAACATAGAGCTCTCTACACAGGGAGTTAGGTCCGTACAACTATGTCACTCAAGAGTGTGGAACCAGACCTGAGAGAAAGGAGGCGGGGGAACTTGGAAACTCTTAAAAGGATGAGGGTTTGATGTGAAGTTGATCAAGAAACCGAGAGCCAGCATCTAAGCAGAGTGCTGTCCAGCAAAACACTAGATCCCTTATAGGGCAGAAGGCATGCTGGAAAATTGTTCAGAGGCAATAGGTAACTTGTATTAAAAAGAGAATTTAGCCAATATAGAATTGTAAATCCTGTGATTGGATCTTTATGTTTATTTTCTGTGTATGTTGTATGTGTTTGCTTTTCCTTAATTCTTTGAATCTATGGTTTTCTATTAAATACACTTTGTTTATTTTTACCCCAGCCCAGTCTCTGTTGTGCAAACTGGTTGGAGTGTGGGTGTGTCAAAGTGAACTGAAAGCTGGGAGGCAGGTTAAATTGCTTCAGGGGTGATGAACCAGAAGCGAAAAGTCTGAGGGTCTGGTAGTTAAGAAATTGGGGAGATGGATTTGGGGATCACCCAGACCAGGAAGGGTTCTGTCGCCACTTGCCTTGTAACTTTGGGTGCCTTAATGCTCTGCTGTTGTGGCTTAAAGCTCTGACACCAATAGCTAGGCTAGAAGCATAAAGGTCTCCAGCCTGGCTTCCACCTGTCCCATTAACTCCTTGTAGCATGACCCCACTAGCCCTTCTGGTCCCAAGTCCCCCCCAAATCCATTTTCCTGAGCTCTTAACTACCTCCGAGACACTCCTTCTCTGGTTCAGCTCTCCTGAAGGAGTGGAACCTGCCTCTAGCTATCAGTTTACTATACACGTGTCACAAAGGTTGTGACTGATGTGCTGGTTCTGGGGTCTTGGCAGCAGGTGGACACTGTACTCTTTTGGTCCCCTGTTCAATTAGCCTCTCCATTGGGAACTATTCCCGTTTCCTGAGGTGCGACTCCATCTCCATTAACTGGTTCCGAAGTGTCTCCTCCTGCTTAAGTGACCATTCTTCCCATCCCCTGAGAAATTCAAATTGCTTCTGGTTTCTCCTGTGCACCCCTATTAGTAGCAGCTCCTCCATTGTCCTTCTCCATCTGCCTCTGCTGTCTCTGGGGTGCTGCTTCTGACTCTTGGTGGCCTGGTTTCGCTCTCAGGAGCCGAAGATCCTGCCAATGCAAAGAAAAGGAGATTATATTTCTGGCCTTTTGAAGAAGCCAAGATATCCTCCAAACAGGGGTGCTGGAACAATTTGTATAGTGGGGGTGCTAAGAGCCATCAAACCAAACTGTAAGCCCCATATATGATGGAAACCATTTAAAGCCAAGGGGTGTACCAGCAGCTCTAGCACCCCTAGTTCCAGCACCTATGCCTCTGTAAGTTGGTCGTGAAAGGCCATAATTCTGATACTTTTCAGCATTCCAGGAATGTAACTGTCGTACTATCCTTGGTCAAGATAATTTTTGCAACCCATGAGGCATGAGCAGAGGCTGGTAATGGTAAGAAAACTGTATTAGTATTTTTAGTAATGTAAAATGTTCATACTTACTCAACAGGGATAGGGGGAGATGGGGCAATTCTTTCAAATGTTACCAATTTACAATTTCTTCCCTGAAGCTTGGCCAAAACTTGGAGAACATAGCGGAAAAGAGAAATGACTTACCATGCCTGCAGAGGAGACCCAGTAATCTGTGCCAGAAAGATGTTTCTGCTAATGGTCACCCCACTGAATATGGCTGAATGGATTGGTTTGGTCAGCTGTGAAGATGGACAAGGCAGATTTGCACTGTGGGCAAACCTGAAGAACTAGGTGGAGTTTGCTGCAACAAAAATTTGCTGAAATATGCTTGAATGATTGGAAATTGACTACATTGTCAGCTACCATATGGAAATTTCATGCAGAAGGAGATCTGAACCACCAACCACTACCACCTCTGGGTTTACCAGAAATACTTGTGCCTGCATATGGACAGGAAAAGAGAGACATGCTGCAGCTTCATTTGGTTTCCTAAAGATTCAGCTCAGCATCACAACCCTCACCTTAGACAACTGGAAAGTGACACTGTTTTTATCCTAATGCCAGAATCAACACTACCTGACTGCAAGCTGAAAAATGCACAGACATGGGCACGTTGGTTGTTTTTCTTTTATAAAGTGTTTGGAAAAAATAGCTTTAGTTATGTAATGCCATGGTTCATCAGAAATAAAGTAATTGATTTATAACTGTCTCTCCTGAAGGACCATTTTGAGGTGGAGTAGTATGGGGGCCAGATGAAGGAAGAAAACCTGCATGAGTTTGGTAAGAAGATGGAGCTTGACAAAGTCCTGGCTTCAGCACCACATGACCTATTATTCAGGGAGGAAAAGTCAGAGTACAGTACTTCAAATACCCTGGATCTTAAGATCAGGAATTTAGCACCAGCTCAAGAAGAGATATTGGTATGAGGGGAGGTTGGGACACCATTGTAACATACCAGCCTCGAGTTCCTTCTGCAGTGTAGGGTTCTCCTCAGGGGGGCTTTCAACTTGCTACTCTGGATAAAGGAGTAGAATGACATGCTTCTCCTCCTCCAGGTCTAGGGCACCCTCCATGGTCCCTGCTGCCTTCTTGCCCATGTGCCCTGATCAGTGTCCTGTCAGCCAATAAGGGAGGTGGGGCTGAGAAAGGGATCATAAGCCACTCCAAGTTGTGTATTGGGACCTTGATAGCACTGGTCAAGCTCCTTGAAGAAGGGGCAATCATGATCCCTTCTGGACCAACTGTTGGAATCTTTGACCTTCCTACATAGGCTCAGTGCATTGTGGTGATGGGGATGGAGGACTATTGAAACTTGACAGCTGGTAGACTCCTGTTACCCCCGTTCACACTGCAGACTGACATGGGGATGCGGTCATGCCACAGCTAAGGCATGGACTTACCCACACTTCTCAGGCATGCTAGCTTACTCTCCTTGAGGCCTGTTTGATTTGTTTAAGTGTGGATCACAGGAAGGTTCTGGCACAAGCCCACTCAGGGACATGTGTACAGTTGATAATGTAGACATAGCCTTTTAGTTAGTCAAACTAAGGGTCAGTTGCCTGCTTCTGCAATAAAACCCAAGGGAGGGGGCTGAAGCAGACAACGTCTCTGTGTAGGTCTCCTTGTGGAGTTTTCTGCCCACTCATTCTCGTGCAAGAAGCAGAGTTTACCTCCCTTGGTGCCTGTAGCGAGGTGGTGTGGCTCCCCTCCTCCTCAGGGACGGTCGAGCCCCGTCAGACACCTAAGGGGGCAGGGCCACAGAGCAGTGAGCCCGCCCCTCAGAGGGTTAGGAGGCGACCCGGAAGTATAAAAGCCGGCCGTCAGCGCTCAGTTGGAGCCCAGCTGCCGTCGGGAGCAGACCTGCCAGAGGGTGCTCGTGACTGGGAAGCTACTGAGGCCCAGGGCCATTGCCCTGACTGGCCGGAGCTTCCCCGCGCCCGCTACGACGAGGAGCTGCCGGAGTCTCCCCGTCCCTGCTGTTACCCTGAGGAACCCCTGGAGCAGGCCTGGCCGGACTTCCCAGAGGTACTGCCAGACCTACCGCCCAGCCCTGGCCGGGAGGGGCCCATGCTACTAGACTTCCCAGGGGCTGACGCCACAGATCAGGTAGACCCAGAGGGGGAGATTGGAGGTAGCCCGGGGGCAGCCAACCCCAGTCAGGCTGCAAGTGTACCTGAACCCATGTCAGTGTGTTGCAGCCAGGAACCCCACTGACCGTTAGCAGTGATAGCCGCTACTAGGGCCCCGGGCTGGAACGCAGTGGAGCGGGTGGGCCTGCTTTCCCCCTTCCACCCATACCCGGGTGGCAGAATCCCCCTCTCCCCGGCCTAAGGAGGCCATCAAGTCTAGTGACTGACTGCTCGACCCTGAGCCATGAGGGTCTGAGCCTTTGTAACTGTGTGTTTGGTGCCCTGCCCGAACCAAGGGCTGGGCCCCTTTAACTGTGCCCCTGCTCGGTCCTGCCCCAGATGGCCCGAGCTGCATGAACTACTGACTGCTCGACCCTGAGCCACGAGGGTCGGAGCCTTTATAACTTTGTGTTTGTTGCCCCGCCTTATAGCAGAAGGCCAGGGCCCCGAGCGATTGTGCCCCATCGCTCAGCCCTGAAGAAAGGGGCTGACGTAGACAACATGTATCGAGGCCGGTGTGGCTCCCCTCCTCCTCAGGGAGGGTCGAGCCCCGGCCGTGGGCCTTTACAGTGCCCTATTGAAATGGTCCTGAGGCCATTCTCCAAACCCCACAATTGGATTATAGGAGATCACACTGAGGCCCTGTACCTCCACACTGGCTCCAAGTCTCTGGTAGAAACTTAAGTGGAGACAAAATGTAGCTATGCTGACGTTCCATATAGCCATGCTGACTGTAGCTATCCTGCAGCCAGAGGTTGCTGCAGGAATGCCTTTTAAGGGGACTTGCCAACATGGAAGGGCAGCACAGACTTCTTATTCAGCCTATGGCTGTATTTCTTTTTTTCCCCACAAGGCTGATGAGTGGGAAACATGCACTTTTCTCTGTGGTCACCTAGGCTACTCCTGACTCTCCCCCTCCCATCACATGACCCTTAGGATCTACAGAATGGATCCCTCTGGCAAGTCTTAATGGAAAACACTGACGTCTCCCTACTCCTCCCCTCCCCAAAGCCAGACACCATCCTTTCTGAATGGGAGCAGGATTGCTAGACAGTATGATCAGGACCGGAGTAAAGAATAGGTTTTCAGTTGGCAAAACGATGCCCTTTCTAGCTATCTTGAAATTATTACTCAGCATTCACAGCTGGTCATACACACATGATGTCCTGGTCCCCAACATCTATGAATATGAATTGCCCCAGTTTTACCAGGACAGTGACTAAAGCTAACACGGTTTCAGTTCCCTTACTGGTGACCATGCTATAGCATTCATACACTGTGTCTCTTTACGCTTTATCATGCTGGCTGTCATTTTATGCTAAATCAGAATATTCAAGCAATGGAAGAGGAGGAGAAAAGGGGTTCACAAGCACTTGATACCAAGCAGACATGTTATCACAGGGAGCAGAGAATGTGTCAGGGATAGGTCCTGCACTGGACACGTTTGTCAGCAAAAGCTGCAGCATCACAGAAAAAAAACAGCATCTGTCTCTCTGTATAAGAATACCAAACTTATACAAGGACATTCCTGCACATGGCTCTAGGGGATTGTAAACAGGTTGGGACTTGCCACTCGCAGCACCTCCTGCTGGTGATTTTGGGAATTAGCTCGATTCCAGTGGAGCACCCCCTCCTGATGGTGTCCCGTCCATTGTTCTGCCCTCTGCTCTCCGCTGCTGTCGCTGGACCCGCATTGCTCCCTGCTCAGAGGCGTCCTCTTCGAGGCCACTGCCATCCGGCAGTGTCTTAGTCCATCCGGACCCCCTTCTGGGGATCAATGATCAGCAGTCCGACATTCCAGCCACCATATGCAACCACACACACCAAAGTCTAATCCCTCTTGTCAGGGATCAGGCGTCATCTATAATGGCCGCTCCCTACGGCTAATGGCTGGGTGTACTACAAGGAGGAAGGCGGGGACCCAGGCCCACCCTCTGCTCTGGGTCCCAGCCCAGGTACCCTCTGGCATCAGCCTCGCTGTCCTCTTTCTTTCCCCTCATCTGTCTGCTTTCTTGGGCCGCTTCCCCTATGGCCCCTTGCACCTGCTAGGCCCTTCCTTTCAGGGCCTGCAGCCTGGCAGGTTACAGGCTCAAGCTCCCTAGCCTGGCCAGCACTGCGCTGTCCACTGTGCTAGTCTCCTCCCTTGGAGACTGACTGACCTTCTCCTGTCAAAGGCCTGGGACAGACTGACTGCTCCTGCTCTGGGCAGCCTTTATATATGGGTGAGCCTGGCCTGACTGGTTCCTTCCAATCTGGGCCCTGATTGGCTCCCGGGCTGGCAGGCTCCCTGGCCTGCCACAGCCCATCCTCCCAGGGAGTGCGGCATTCCGCCCCACTACAGGGATAAACTCAAACATTTAGGAATCTAGGTGACAGAAACTGTAATGTGCAATGACATTTTGCTTAACATGTATCTAAAACAGTACAGTTGGGAGAAAGATTAAAAAATATAGTGGAGCATTCTCATCAGGTAAATAGCTTGCGGCAAATAAACCGAACAAGAGTTTGCACCAGTTATGTTCATTTCCTTTGAATATAGGACACATGAATAAAAGAGAGATTGCCTATGTGGATTCCTCCTGTGCTTACCACCTTCCCCAGTGCCCTGACTGAGTGGGGACTGTCACAGTATCTTTCCCCAATCTGAACCTTAGTGTCCAAAAGTTGGGGTACCAGCATGAATTCCTCTAAGCTTAATTACCTGCTTAGATCTGATGAGCTGCCACCAATCAGGAATTCCAGTGCCTGATACACTCTGGTCCCCCCAAACCTTCCCTGGGGACCCCCAAGGCCCAGACTCCCTGGATCTTAACACAAGGAAAGTAAACTCTTTCCCTCACCCATGCCTCTCCTAGGATTTCCCTCCCTGGGTTACCCTGGAAGATTACTGTGATTCAAACTCCTTGAATCTTAAAACAGGGAGGAATGTCCCTTCCCCCACTCCCCTTTCTCCCTCACCCAGAGGCAAAACAGATTCAAGCTCCGTGAATCTAAAACAAAGGGATTCCCCCTTTTCCCCTCCCTTCCCCTTCCCTGTTAAGTACAGACTCAATTCCCTTGAGCCTCAACAAGGGGAAAAATCAGACAGGTCTTAAAAGCAAAACTTTTAATAGAAAGAAAAAGAGTAAAAGTTATCTCTGCAATTTAGATGGTAAAAGTTACACGGTCTGTCAGCACATAGAAACTGGAGAAAAAGCCTCCTCCAGCAGAAATACAATTTAAAATACTTCCAGCCAAATACACATTTGCAAATACAGAAAACAATCAAAAGACTATAACTGCTTTTCTTATTAAAATACTCACTATTCTGAATATATAAGAGACTGTAGCAGGGAGATTGGCAAGAAACCTGGTTGCACATCTTGTCCCTTCCAGGACCCAGAGAGAACAGAGCAAAACCCCAAAAACACAAACAAAGGCTTCCCTCCACCGAGATTTGAAAGTATCTTGTTTCCTGATTGGTCCTCTGGTCAGGTGTTTGGTTCCCTGTTTGTTAACCCTTTATAGGTAAAAGAGACATTAACCCTTAACTATCTGTTTATGACAGGGACATAGTCACAAACCAGAGTCCAGAAAACAGATTGCCTTGCTGCAATCAGGCAATGGGCAAGTGACAAGTTTGTTGAAACTACTGTGCTCCAGAGCTGAAATTGCCTGCAACAACAAGGAGGCTTATGTAGTTATGCTGAACTTCAAGTTGCTCAGTTCACTCTGGACAAGCACCCCAAAATACAGATTCTTATTCAAAACTTTTGTTCTGGAAATCAGGCTGAAAAGCTTGTGAGAATAGGGTTTCTAGGGAATTGCTAATCACTTGCTGAATTCATCTGGGCTAATAAAATAGGCTCTATGATATTATTTTAGTATTTCCTGTCCTGAAAAAGAGGGCACGCAGAGGTACATAGAGATTTGAAAAAAGGATGTGATTTTTTAAAAAGAAAATTTAACCCAGAATCGTTCTTAGCAGCAATTTTGCATATGCAAATATTTGCAAGTGCAAATGAGGGTATCAACTGTAGATCTCTAAGTACCTGATCTGCATGCACAATCAGGCTGTTAGAAGTCTTTTGTGCCTTCAGTTGTCTTGGCAAATAGTTGCACTTATAAGATTGTGCTGGTCATTTAGGATAAAAATTCTGGGTCTAAAAAGGAAATCCAGTTTTTGAAAACAGAGTCCAAAAATTTGTTAACCTGTTTCTACCTAAAAAAGGGTGCTTGTTTCAGATTAAGGCATAAACTGAGTTTCAGACTTCATTCTTGTTTTATTTTAGCAAGTTCACACTTCCTTCAACCTGACCAGCATTCCAAACAAAATTATGTTTTTTTTTTAAGGCATGCCTACTAAGGTCTTTCCCCAAAGTGAGTCTGTCACAACTCTTTTGACATGAATTTGGTTCATTTTTCAGAACATAATCCTGGAAGGTTTGTATTGTAATGGGACAGACTGTATGTATTCGAAGGAAGACTATGTATCAATTACAAGAGACTTTGCACCTGGGGAATTCCCACCAGACAAAATGCAATCAGTCTGGCTGGTTAGTCAATACACCACTGGAGAGAACAATAGGATTTTGAAGATGTGAATCTCCCTCCTTGCTGAGAAGTTTCCTGGGATGCTGCTTTGACACTGTAGGGTCAGGTGATCATGTCATCGGGTACTGGACACCATCTTGGACTTCTAGTGTTTTTCAATTAAGAGTGGGTGGGGTCAAACTGGGATTCCTGCCATATGCAAATTCTATTTCAGGCTGGGATGTGAGTTAATCTTGGTTCATTTTTCACTAAATCCCCACCCTGGATGACTGCAGGAAACATCTAAGAAACAAAGATAAAAGGGCTGGGGGGGAGTACTGAACCCAGGCTGGGAATTTTAAGCTGTAAGCAAGAGCAGTTTGTGCACAAGAAATTCTGCAACCTGCCTAAAACAACAATTAGGATGATAAATTACTAACTGTAGCCAATTTATTTAGTGTATTAAGCCTAGTTTTTGTGTGTTTTATTTGCTGAGTAACTGCTTTAATCTGTTTGCTATCCCTTATAATCGCTTAAAATCTACCTTTTGTAGTTGTTAAACTTGTTTTTTGTTTATTCTAAAACCAGTTTGTGTAATTCATAATGCGGGGGCGGTGGTGAGCTGTGCAAATCTTCCTCTCCATCGAGAGAGGAGGTGGATTTCATGAGCTTACACTGTACAGATCTCTGTGCAGCACAAGGCAATACAATTTTGGGTTTACGCTCCAGAAGGAATGTGCACGTGAGTGCTGGGCAATCCCTGAGCTGAGTCATCCCACACAGAGCTGATCTCAGTGTCTGTGTCCTTTTGCAGCTGGGTGTGGCCCTACCTGTGTGTGTGCTGATTGAGGAGGCTGGTGAGCCTGACACAGCAGGACAGGGTGAGGGAGCCCAGGCTGATGGAACGGGCGGGCTCAGTGGGACCCAGTACATCAGGTGGCACCCCAGAATGAGAGGGTAGCGCCTCACACCCACCACTAACACCCACACCTTCATCTTGGTGTGCACTAAGTCTTTATTATACATTTATCTGTCTAAGGTACATATATGGCTCCCATCACCACAGTGTATGAACATCTCACAATCTTAAATGTAATGTTATCACATTACAGATGAGGGAATTGAGGTAGACTAAGTGATTGGCCAAATGTCTGTCGTGGATCAGGGAATCCAACTCAAGTGTCTCAGGTCCCAAGAAAACACTCTAACCATTGGCTCATCCTTCTTCCCACTCACTATTTGGCTATTTATGTATAAATTGTCCTCTGGGTGCCTGATAATAGAGAGCTTCCCTGCTACATGTCCCCTCCAGCTCTTTGGCATACTTTCAAATGGGCTATTTGCAAGAAGCCAATAGGAGAACTGAACTGAAAAAAAAATAATTAGCCTGAGCAGATCTACAACTCCTTATACTACTGTGTGCCTCAAGACATGATAGCCTGGTAAGAAACATTCTTACTGTAACATCATTTGTATGGGAAACTATAGGCTAAAAAACAATTTCTAAAAATTGATGGGGTTTGACCGGCTTTATAAAAATGGCTGTGCTTGTTGCATGAAATGGGATCATTTCTTCTACTACGTAATGAGAAAGGTACAATGGAACCTTTTGAAATTATGAGATACGTGTGGAACTGTTACCCTTCCCTATTACACCCATGCAACAACTAAAGTTGATTTACTTTTGTCATGCAGAATAAAGACGACAGTGGGCATATTTTTAGGCTTATGAGGAGATATTTTTCAAAGCAATCCAGGGGACTTCAAAACATGTAATCCATTAAAACTAATGAGAAAGATGCATCTAAATTCTCTAGACTATTTTGAAAATCTCATCTGATAGTTGCACAAAAGTTTTCTACAAGAAATAGCCTTGTCAGTAGCCTGAAAGTTGTTTTTTGGTTTTTTTTTAATTTTGAGCTTAGCTGTCAGAGTTCAGAGATCAACTGAATTAAGTTTAAAATAACTCAAAAATTTGAAAATTATCAGTGGGAGCCCAATTTTCCCAATGGTCTGTATTCCTGAAAATCTAAGAATAGCTGTGTAAGACAATTTTCTGCATTGGAAACAGGATTTTAAATAACCCTGCTAATGAACTATCTTTTGTTGCTGCAATAATGACGCAAATCTTTTGTAGTGTGGTAAAAAAAATACCACAAAAACAGTTTGGTTCAATTGCAAAGTAAAATATTTAGCTTTGTTGAGCTGGAGTTTGACTCTAAAATTCTAATGAAAAATAGTTAAATTTGGATATGTAAAAGGCCATTTTCATCAGCATTGTCTTGATAAAATGAACTGACAGCTGGTAACATTTAGCTATACCTTCAAAATTAATATGCAGCGTTGACAGAAAGTTTGGTTTTGTGATTATAATGTGATCATTAACAACCCTGTCTGCTGTTAACAAAGGACTGAGATTAAAAGAATTTTGGAACAATATTCACTACACACTGGACTTTTCTTTAATTATAGGACAAGGATCACAGCCAAGATCTTCATTCAACTCTCCCTAGTTCCCATTAGCTTCAGCCACTTTGGCCTGCATCTGCCATTTCAATGGAATACCAATGGAATACCAGAAATTATTGGGTTAAACAATGTGAACAGAGAACAGTTGTAGTAATGGTTGTGACTTTGGTTCAAAGTGTATGGCAGACTTTTCTGAGTGAAGGTCATGGTGTTAGCAAAATATAATTGGAACAGAAGAACGGAAAAAGGTCTATCCACTTTAATTATTCACTATTATTCTCCACTTTCAGTCTGTATATGCAACCCACCTTTCAGCATTTGTTACACATCCCTATCTGTGCCTGACCCACAGCAGATCTTAGTCTGCTATGCTCTCAGCTAGAGGAATTTGTCCTTTACCTCAAGCTGAAGAAGCTCTATCTCAGGATCAATTCCTAGTGACAACATGGATAAATAGTTAAGCCTCTTCATCACAGGCTAACCATGTGTTCGTATGCACACCATTGCTTTATACTAGATGGAATAATGATGCAAGGAAGAAAGAGGACTGGTGCCTAAATGTAACACACTGACTTCATTGGGATAAAAAAGGCTGAAAACCAAGATACAGCAAACTCAGATTCATCAGAAATTCAGTCAAAATGAATCCTTATTCAA
Source organism: Gopherus evgoodei (assembly GCF_007399415.2). Lineage (NCBI taxonomy): Eukaryota > Metazoa > Chordata > Testudines > Testudinidae > Gopherus > Gopherus evgoodei. Next base: position 118,410,432 of record NC_044327.1, read on the forward strand.
CTATACGTAAAATAAATAACACTGATTTTCTGATTCCCCTCATGCTGCTGACTGTATTTGGACACTTGCATGTAGGAATTCTATTGAAGCTTGACAAAAATCTAATTTTTGGTTCAGTTCAATGCCTGTATTTAGCACATGAGTAATACATAATGTTCCTCTGACCACAAAGTTGAAGAGAAAGGGTAGCTATACGGTATAGATAGAAAAATATGAGGGTTGAGACTGAGGCCTGGCTTACATTACAAAGTTAGGTAGACATAAGCCTCCTTGAATCAACCTAGTTGTTCATATATTGACACTTAGATTTGTCTCCCATTGATATAAGAACGCCATTACACCAACATGGTAACACCACCTCTCAGAGTGGTATTGAGCTATGGTTGATGTATTAAGATCGATGCAGTGCAAATGTGGAGATTACACTACCTATGTCAATCCTAACAGTCCTCCAGCAGCTGTCCCACAATTCTTGACACTGACCGCACTGGTCACAATTGTGAATTTTGCAAGTTTTAGAAATGCTTTTTCTTGATTGTCCAGCATGGTGAGCACACCTAACAGTTCTCCATTGCCATGGGCAACTGCCTAGCTGACCAGGCCAGCTACATGCTCCAGATGTATTCCAACTTGGGGTGTGTGGGGAGAAGATCCTGTGCAAGCACAGCTCTAGACTAGCCATGGAAATGTGGACATCTGCAAGCAGTTGATATGGGCCTGAACAACAGAACTTTTACGAAGAACTGCATGCCATACTTGGCAGAGATCCTATCCCATCCCCACAGCACTATGGATATCTCTCGAGTCACAGGCCCTAGATGTGAACAGTGAGGAAAAGGAGGAGGTGGAGGAGAATGGGGGACATATGACCAAGGGACCCAACTATGCTGTGAGCCAGGATCTGTTTGAGATTCCAGTGCAGTATAGAGCATTCCAGACATCAACCACAAACGAGCCTGATGCAGAGAAAGGAACTTGGGTAAGTGTGTAAATTTATTTCCCATTATAGATATGGCACCCCAAACTTAGCAGGACACAGCTATTGACTTTTCATTAATTTACTTATACTAGAAGAGGTGTTGGTACAACAAAGAAAAGTAGAATTGTTGTCTGCTTTTCATTCCCCTGTAGAATTAGGCAGTGGGAGCATGTGGAGTGGTTTGTTTTTGTACACAGGGATGTCCCTTGAATCCCCCTGAGAGATCTCAATGAAACTTTCATGGAGATACTGTGCAATCCTCTCCTGAAGGTCTCTGGGAATGGCAGCCTTATTTCTTCCACCCTTCCATGCCAGTTGGTAATAATTGCAGCAGTCAGCATTGCAGGAAACAGGCTAGCAGCATGTGGGCCAGGGCAATTCAGGACATCACCAGCAGCTGTGCTCGTTGTACCTTTGTTACCCTCTGGAGTGAGTGGGTAGCTAAAATCACCACTCTCTGCATAAAATTATGCCAGTATTCAGTTCCATAACCCAGTACTCATAGTTGCACGCAACCGAGCAATTCCCTCCTCATTTCTTTCTCCCTGGTGGGCCACACTCACTATGATTGAAGTTGGAGTGATGTTGTAGTGTGCACAAGCATGCCAAAGCAGAAGTGTCTTTAAGCCTATCTTGCTTAAAACTTTAGGGAAGCACAAGAAGGGTATTCTGAATCTTAACTTTTGCTTTCCATTGTGAATATACTGACAATGGCACCTCTGTGTGTTTTATCTGTAGCTGCTGCTGTTAAGGCCTTGAGGGATTCCCCCTCCACACTCGTGGAACACCTGAACAGTTAAGGAGAGAAAAGAAGAGGACTTGGGATGACATGTTCAATGAGATCCTGCAAGCCAGTGCTGCATCAGACAGTGAACAGTGGGCTGGAAGGATGACTATTGTACACTGAATGGAGAAGGAAAGAATGGACAGGAGAAAGGCCCAGGAGTCAGAGTAGGAGGTGCACTAGGATATTATGGAGCTTCTCTGACCTCAAAACACAGATACTTCAGCCTCTTGCAGACCTCCAGGTACAACAATCCTGGCCTTGCCTCCCTTTGTGGTCCATGGAGAACTGAAATAAGCACCTTCCTGCACCCCGTCAACAATCCATGTGGCATTAAGGGCCACATCCCTACCCCATCACTCCACACTAGGGGACATTAAGGACAGCCAGAGCTTCACATACACTGACCTATGAGAGCCACGGTTGATGTATGTGCAGCTAAAATGGACATGAATACTCCTTCCCCTTCTTTAAGCTCTATTCCATACATTTGTCAAGGATTTAGTGTATTTGCTTTTAAATTGCACAGATTTTATTTGAAGTGTTTTTATTACTCAGTAAAAGTCTGTTTGGAAAATAATTTGCCTTTGTTAGTTTTTAACATATGCTACAGAATGCCTAGCAGTAGTGAAAGCACCCACTTACTTGTTATTGTACATTGTGACATAACTCATAGAATCAGTGACAAACACAGTGTAATAATCATCAATGTACAGCAAGCACCACAAAATTAATAGTTGCATTGTCAGTGTTATATTCATAGATGTGCACCAAGCACCACACAGTTCCTAACAGGGCTCCAAACTGCAGGGCCATGTAGAAAATAGTACAACGCATTACCATGGTTTATTGTTAAAGTGCTCTTTCAAAGCCTCCCGGAGCCATACAGCTCCACATTGAGTTCTTCTGATAGCCCTTGTGTCTGGCTGTTCAAACTCAGCAGATAGATGCTCCATCTTTGCCCCTCCACCACGGTGGCTTCACAGATATTATGTGGGACACAGCAGGCACCTATAACCATTGGAATATTTTTCTCACTGAGATCCAATCTTGTAAGTAAACAATGTCACCATCCCTTCAATCTACCACAAGCACATTCAAGTGTCATTGTGCACCTGCTGACCCAGTACTTGAATCTTTCCCTGGTGCTGTTGAGGTGGCTGGTGTATGGCTTCATAAACCAGGGGAGTAAGGGATAGGCTGATTCCTCAGGTTCATTATTAACACCTCAACAGCGCCTATGGTAATCCACTGGTCAGGTAAGAGAGTCCTGCTTGTAGTTCTCTGAACTGTTCAGAATTCTTAAATATGTGAGCGTCATGCACCTTCCCTAACCAGACAACACTGATGGTGGTGAAGGGTCCCAGGTGATCCACACACTCTTGCCTAACCATAGAAAAGTAGCTCTTTCTATTGATGTACTCTGGGGCAAGGTGCTCTGGCACCAAACTATAGATATGTGTGCTTTCCATTGCTCCACCACAGTTCAGGAGCTCCATTGCTGCAAATCCATCCACTATGTCCTGTATGTTGCTGAAAGTCAAAAGCCCCATGTAGCAGGAGACAATTAATGGCCCTGCACACTTGCATGACAACAGCTCCCACAGTGGATTTTCTGATTCCAAAGTGATTTCCTATTGACCAGTAGCAATCTAGCACTCCAAGTTTCCACAGTGTAGGCTCTACTTGCTTCTTCACTGTCAGTGCAGCTCTCATACTGGTGCCCTGCAAGCTCAACACACAGATCCAGGAGTGTGGCCTTTCTTATCCAAAAGTTCTGCAGCCACTGCTCCTGTGTTACGATGCAATCCCAGCAGTCAGTGCTCATTTCTTGGGCCCAGAAACGGCATACCACCATTTGCAACTGCTCCGTGAACTATCTTGAATTCTTTCTTGCTACGGCCACAGCACTCTGACCTCCAGGAAATCATCATGGTGCCCACAGCTTTTCTTGTGGCTTTGCAGATAGCGGAGGATTGTGTGTCCTGTGCATGTGATGCTCCTGACAATAATGCTGTGCATGCTCCATGCTTCTGTCAGAGATGAAGGACAGCAAGTGCCTCATGGGTTTGTGGGATTTTCAAAATAGGCACAAACATTATGGGATAGAGATGGCGTTATATGTGGTGGAGAATGTCGCATGATGGGAACTTGACCCTGCAGCACCAGTCACCCCTGCACAACTCATTTCTGCACCACCATGCATTGCCAAAACTTCCCAAAAGACAGTGCACTGGACAGTGGTATGTTGCACAGTGGAACACCTACCCATGGTGCACTGCATTGTGCATCAAAGCAACCACTCCTGGGGATTATGCACAGTACCGATGCAAGGAGCTAAGTATGCCCGAGCACAAACTGCGGCAGCTTTATGCCAGTGTAATTGTGTCAGCAAAAGTTAGTAGTGTAGACATGCTCAGAGGCAGAATTCAGTAGCGTCAAGGTAAGGAATGCATTTTCAGTACAGAAAGAGATAAAGACTTAGTTACAGTGCTGTAAAGAGATTCATGCAAATTACCAAGGCCTTAAAGGAAATGTGGTGACAAGTAATAAATGTGTGCTGTGAGAGTGAGCAAACAGCACACAAAACAAGCTTAAGGATATAATTGGATGAAAGATGAGTGTTTGTGATGTGTCATTAAATATAGTGAACAGTGAAATCCTATGCTGGAAAAAAGATCATAAATGCTATCTGAAAATAGTATATTGACATGATCTAGTGTGCAGTGTTTTCCACAGAAACAAGGTGCTACCAGACATATAGAATGAAGCATCTAAAAGGCACAGAGTATAGCCACCGCCACCCATTTAAAAGCTAATACCGGAGTTTTCCCAACAATCAGAAAAGTTTGTTGAATAGCAGTGTTGCCATCTCTAGCAATTTGATTGTGAGTCTCACAAAAGGCTGAAATATTCAGGAATAAGTTAGTTCTCCTGAGACTTTCATCCCAGCACTTTACAGAGGTTTGCATAAGGTTCAGATGAACATCTGAAATTGTGAGCACTGAACTTCACATCTTATTATGGTTTGCCTTGACCAGAGAGGAAGGGACGAGATTTACCCACCTGGAGGAAGCATAATCTACTAATCAAAGCATGGGGAGATTTGTTTTCAAGAGTTCTAGGTTTAATTCTTGGCTCTACCATTGACTTGCCAGTGTTGTTGAGTTAATCCATCTGTAAAATGATTGAAAGAGTACTCACCTACCATATGCTGGATTTGTGAGACCTAGTCAATCAGTGGTTGTTAGAATGCTTTGAGATCCTTGGATGAAAATTATTATAATTGGGATTTTCATGATAGATTAGTTATAACCATGAAGAATAGTATTTGATTTAGTGGCAACTAGCGAAAGAACCTTTCAAGAACATTACTAACTTTATTCCAAGCTTTTTGGTACATGTTTTCAATGCAAACAATGCAGAGACTGGTTATGTCAGAAAGTCAATAGGTAAAAAGGTTACAAATATGGAGAATCAGTTTTAGCAGTAGGTTAAAATAATGGATTAGATGAAAATGGAATGCCTAAAATTAGACACTTAAATCTACATTTAGGCATTTAAATAAGTGACCCGACTGCCTGCAGCTCCCAATTAATGTCAGCTGTGGTGGTATTTTTGTTATATGGATATGTATCCCCTAGGAGCTAGATTAAGATATCCCAGTTTATTTCCGATTGTCTATGAAAGACCCAAGGTTTGGTCAATGTCAATCCAGTTTAATTTGAACTGGATAGGTAGATGTTAAGTCCTATTCCTTATGGACTGAGACAGTTAGATCAAACATCTTATTTCTTCTGAGATGACATTAGCTTTCTGTCTCCAAGTTCCAATTCTTCTGTTGCATCAGTTAGGCCAAGGACATGGACCTTGCAGAGCAGTAAGAATTTGATTGTTTAAACTGAATAGGTTTTACAATATATTTACAGAGGAAAATTATTCCACAAGTTTGATTTTTGTAATGGATTAAATTCTTGGTAGTGATGGGTGAATCTCAAAAGTTTTAGAAGTTCAGTTCACTTTGGATACACATTCAAACTTTGAAGTCTAGAACTAGATTCTCAAATCTAAGAACTACAGAAATATGTCAAAATTAAAAATAAAATAACAAAGTCTTTACTAATTTTTTGAACATCTAAAAATTCTGTTTCACTTAAAATTTTTGGCTAAGTTTGGGCTGATTTTCTATGATTAACTTTATCTTAAGTGTATTCATCTGGTAGTTGGAGAGGTAACTTCAGGGGTATTTCATCTGAAACTCTCTTTAACTATACAGAGAAGAATTCATAGCTTTACTCTATCCTTATGTTTAATCAATTCTTTTCAAAACAGAAACTTATTAGCAAATCCCTGGAGTAATGGTTCATGTTTGTATTGGAAGGCAAAATAAACATCTTGTACATTCAGTGATAATGGTTTAGTTACACACCAGGTTTTATGAAGGCAGTAATCTCTAATGTGTGTCATTCCAAACAGACTAGAATATTCATTTATTCTGAGGTTGATAAATGAGTTCTAGAAGGTGACAAAGATTTGGGTCTTGCTCTGTTGATCTAACAACTTTCTGCATTCTCTGAGCTAAGAAAAAAACGGAGTCTTGCCAGCTTGATGGGGGAATAAAAATGCCATGGACTGATGAGTACCAACATGAACTGAATTGAACTGAATCCAAAGCAGTTCAAACTTCAGGCAGTTCAGACGTAGAGCAGACACCTAAAATTTGCAGTGTGTCATTTGCCAATGTGCCACATTTGGGGCCACATGGGACAATACGATTTTTTTGTCACAGAAAAATGTTTACTAATGAAAAAAGAGTTACTTCTTAGGACACCATTCTCATACCATTTGGAATTAGTTGGCAAGGAGGATGAAGGTAGAAAGTTCCTGGGGTGGTTCTGTTTAAAATTAATTGATTTTGCTGGACTGTATAGGCTAGTAAAGCATATGATACAGAATTGAAAATGTGAGCTATAGTCACATATGGACAGACATTTATTAGCTATTGCCAAACATTGTTCTTATATTTTTCTAGATTTGCAAATGCAACTCGATTTGAGAGACACAGATACAAAGAAGGAGATTACTATAAATAGATTATTTTTTTCCACACTCACAGTGGGGGAAAAAAAAAGACCTTTGAGGCTGAAATATTCAAAGCCTAATCTTTGTACAAAGATTTTTTTCCTCTTTTTTTTCAGAAGTCTGAAATCCTTTCAGCTAGTCTGGACTTTATTGGGGGGTAAAAATATACATGTTTCCCATTCCCATATGATCATTTCTTTCCATACAGCGTGAACTCAAAAACAGCTCAACATCAAATATTGGGGGCAGACTGTGAAATCCTTCCTCACATAGACTAGTATCTTATTCCATGAGCAGTCATACTGATATCAGTGAAAATACTCAGTAAAGGGTTCACAACCTGACCCTTGGAGGGTAAGTAATCCTCTTACGAAAACATATCCACAGTTTAAGTTTGGAATAATTGGTTGGAGAATAAGCTAGGGTTGCCAGGTGTCCAGTTTTCAACTGGAAGACCCAAGCAAAAAGGGACCTTGGAGGCCCTGGTCAGTACCACTGACCAGGCCATTAAAAGTATGGCCGGCGGTGCAGTGGGGCTAAGGCAGGTTCCCTGCCTGCTCTGCCTTTGTGCAGGTCCTGGAAGCAGCCACCAGGTTCCTGTTGCCCCTAGGCGCATGAGTGGCCAGGGAGGCTACGTGCACTGCCCCCATCCTGAGCACCAGCTCCACAGCTCCCATTGGCCAGGAACTGTGGCCAATGGGAGCTGTAGGAGTGGTGCCTGTGGGCACGGGCAATGCGCACCACGCAGAGTCACCTGGCAACTCCTGTGCCCAGGAGCCAGACATGATGGCTGCTTCCGGGAGTCGAGTGGAGCCAGGGCAGGCAGGGAACGTGCCTTAGCCCCACTGTGCAACCAACCAAGAGCACCTGAGGTAAGTGCCGTCTGTCTGGAGCCCATACTCGAACCCCTCCCACACCCCTATTCCCCATACCAGGTCAGAACTCCCTCCCACACTCTAGCTCCCTCCCGGACCCTGCACTCCAACCCTTTTCACAAGCCTTGAGCCCCCTCCTGCATCCCAAACTCCTCATCCCTGGCCCACCCCGGAGCCCACAGCCCCAGATGGAGGCCACACCCCCTCCTGCAGCCCAACCCCCTTCACCAGTCCTGAGTCTGTTCCTGCACTCCAAATCCTTCGACCCTAGCTAAGAGCCCCCTCCTGCACCTCACACCCATTATGCCCAGGCCACATCCCACAGCCTGCAATCCGAGCCAGAGCCCTCACCTCCTCCTGCACCCCAACCCCCTGCCCCAGCCCAGAGTCCCCTCCTGCCCCCTGAACCCATCATTTCTGGCCCCACCCTGGAGCCTGCACCCCTGCTAGAGTCTTTACCACCTCCCGCCCCCCAACCTTCTGCCCCAGCCCAGTGAAAGTGAGTGAGGTTGGGGGAGAGCAAGCAATGGAGAGAGGGAGAATGGAGTGACTGAGGATCGGGGTCTCAGAGAAGGACTGAGGCTGGGGTGGGGCCTCAGGGAAGGGACATGGCAGAGTGCGGGACAAAGATATTCAGTTTTGTGAGATTAGAAAGTTGGCAACCTTAGAATAAGCACATGATAAATAATTGAAAAATCTCTGAGTAGAGCTGAACAAATAAAGGCCACATTTACAGTAGGCCAGGTAGGGGCATCGGGTCCTGGCTTTTAATACCATTGTGGAGGGGCTGCGTTTGCTATTCTAATCTATAGGCTGGGACAACAGCTGTCTGGAAATTGCACAGCAGCTTCACACCCTGGATTTCACCTCTACAACCATCCAACACTCCACCTACGTACAGCTGGATTACACTAATCCTATGCATGTGGAGTGAATCTTCTCTCTGATACTCCTGCCCATGGCTGATCTGGGAACATTCGCGGATGGGTTTGTTCCATAGTATGAATAGAGAAGCTGCACAAGATATGGTAGACTCTGTTCGCTCTGGGGGTTGGTGAGATGGAGAATTCAGAAGTCTTGATCCAGTCTCCCATCTTTATGTATGTGTGTGTGTGTGTGTGTGTGTGTGTGTATGTGTATATATATATATGTCCACCTTGCAAAGCTGGAATCAGAGGGGTTTCTACAGAGTTGGAGGAAAGCAGGTGCATCTCATAAAAACAACAATGCCCTTTACCTTAATACAATACACACCTGCCAGGATCTGTAGGCACAGGAGCTCTGCTGCTTGTGGATGGGAGTGGAACATGGGGACTTCACCTTTCAGTGCATATTCCAATCATTCAGAGGCAGATTGTTCTTGCGCAAAATTAAATGTTAACTCTAGATGCAAGCTTTCCCCTTCCACCAGCATACTATGAGGTGCCTGTGCTGAAACTTTATTATACTAATTCATTTGTGTCAAGCAATATATTACTTAACCTGATTCAAAGACAAGTGGGTGAGGATTCCTAATAACTAACAAAATGCCGTTCCTTTAAAAATGTCATCTTCTTTATTAAACTGAAGGTGGCATTCGCGGACACTGATCCATCTGCAGAGTGCAAATGTCTTTAGTTATTACTGGAATGTGACCAGAGAAGAGAGAGAGAGAGAGGGTGTGGGAACAATGAGTGACAAATGCTGAATGTTCAATGAAAGAATAAGCAGCATCTTGGCAAAAGTCAATTATTTATCCAGCCAACAGGAGTGAGATAAGGGGAATCAAATCCTCTTGGTGTAGCCACATAATGCATAAATGGGCCCAGGCCCTTTATTCCTTGCACACAACACAACTAAAACTCCTTGACTTTTATGGGAGTTTGGGACATGATTAGAATGTATGATTGGCCTATAGAAGGGAAGCACTTGCTAGCAGGGCTACCCTGTCATATAGTGTCAGACTCCCCTTCTTCATTTCTCTACTTCTAGCACAGTAACAGAATAATTCAGACTCAGGCCCATAAGTTCCATGAAGTTCAAAGTTATGAAGACTGTTACCTGTTTGCCAAGTGATTTTCAGGGCCTATATTATTTTCCTGCTGGAAGGGAAATCAGTGACACAGTCCAGGTAATTTCTACTGTTATTTGTCTATTTTCATTCATTCTTATTCTAGGAACAGAGATGGTTGCAAACTGCATATAGGCCAGTCCCTCTTGTAGAAACCTCAGCAACGACACCGCTTTCCTTTAATCAAGAAGCAGTTGTCTTGGGCCTCCGTCTCTTTTGGGCCGGGTCTATGCTTTGAAAAAAGGTGTGTTTTTCCACTGTGGAGCCAAGACACTGTAAAATCCTAGTATAGACAGCAAAGTTGTCATTTTACCTCCACTTTGCTAGGGTGCCCATGGAGGGTCACCTCAACCAGCTAAATTCAAGTAAAATTATAACTTTCCCAGTCTACACTAGGGTTTTACAACATGTTACCTATCATGATATAAAAACAAACCTTTTTCTTTGTGTCTCCATACACCTGGAATCTCACTACTTAACACACACTTTCTTTTTGCCTTCCTCAACCCCTGTGTTTTACAATCTGGAAACAACCTTAACATAAAACCTACTCATCTGGGATCACGTAATGTCCAAAAGTAGCCAGACTATTTATCTTCCTTTTGTGAAGCTTCTCTGCAACACCCAGGGACTTAAGCATGGTTAAATTGCCCCTCAAGAGATTTCTTTAACCACACACTCCCCTTAACACATTTCTGAGTGTGGCTACTGCGTGATTACTTTAACTTTTTCTGTGGAAATGTTTCATCTCAAGGGCTTGCACATCAATGACTCATAACTTGTGTGACCTGTTGTCATGTCAATATATTATCAGTGACTATATTAATGAAACTCCATAGGTGAGATTGAATTTAATCATAACCCATACTGGGCTGCAGAGGCGATGTGTGTGTGGAGGGGGCATGTGGGGTCTCCCGATTTCCTGCTTGGCTTATACTGAGCATGCTCACCCTCTGCCCTTCCCTCCGCCTTCCCATCTGCAGGCAGGAGTTGTCTCCACTGGACTGTCTGTAGAATTACACTGGGATGTGCTCCATTTCCTGCTAATGGTCAGTTCAGATCCTAACTTAACTACACAGAGAAATCTTGAATTCATTTGGACACCTTCATTGATTTCAAGGGAGCTGAACCTTTCATTGGTTAAACTGTAATGAACCAGCAATTACTCTGCAAATACACAAGTTTTACCTATAAGGTGTTTTTTGTTTTGTTTTGTTTTGTTTTTTTAATAGCAAACGATGCCAAAATAGATCAAGGGCTAAGTACCTGCCAAGATCTGCATCTGAAAATCAGCCCATATTAAAATACTAAATATATGAAATTTCTACTGTAATTATTTCAAAATATTTTCCTGCTTTTGAACTAAATAAACAAACCCAGCTCATCTTTTTTGTTACTGGAGAGGGAGATGAAATGCTCTCAGAGGATGAAGATTTATATGGCAAGTGCCAGCCTGAAAGGAACGTTTTGCAGCATTATGAATCTTCTGAAAATACATTACTTTCAAACCATTTCATATTTAATTAGTTGGCCATGCCACATTTTCCTCTATCACTTTTTCCTTTAAAAGATGATATTGAGGTTGTAAAAGAGCAGAACATGTATAGTCATCAGTTTAAATTGCAGAACACTGAAAAGGTCAAAATCATTGCAGTATAGTATTATCTTTCAGAAACCGTCACCAAAATGGAACGGCCGTATTTGAATGCTTATTCATGCAGAGATTTCAACCAAAATTTTAAAGGGAATTATGAAACACTTCTCAAGTCTGGACTTGATTGCAAAGAGAATCAGAAATAACAACAAATGAAGTCCCTTCTCATTCTAGAGTGTAGTCACTCCACATCGGTTATCTTTTCTTTAAGATATGGGCAGATCTCTTCCATTGACTATATAGGAATTATGTTTGTTTACATGAACTGGAGCTCTGCCTCTCTGTTTCTGTGTCCGAATTTAAGAGATCAACCTTATCCCCAATCATTTACTGAAACAATTTCGATAGCACCCTATGGAATTTACTTGTATCATTTAGCTTCCTCAGTACAGACATAACTCTCAGAATCTTTCATGTGTGGCAGTTGCACATGCGGCTGGGGAATGATCATTTGCCACAATGGACAGAATCAAAGAACTATAGTTTGTGCATTTGTGAGTTAATATTTTCTCCCTGGCATTCACTTGGATCTGTCTCAGTTGTTGAAAGCTTGAGTTTATTTATTAGGCCAACTTCCCTATTTAAATACAATCTGTCACATCTCATCGCTTCTATCTTGGCTGCTAGTTAGTCATTTGGTCACTTGATTATCAAGGAATGGAAGGGAAAAAGAAACAGATTGACAAACAAATTGAACTGCTCAACATTTGAAGAAGATCCAAGAGTGAAAAAGACTCAAAATATTCTAAAATCTACTGGCTTCCACAATATCAGCAATCTAAACTATGTTAAAGGAAAACCAATATGTTTTTAAGCATAAAGGGAGAGATGATTAACTGATTTATATGTCTAGATGAAGCAATGACTAATACTGGCATGTTTCAGAACAACTTGATTAATTACACCTAAGAGTATGTCCACACCGCAGCTGGGAACTTGCCTCCCATCCCGGATAGATAGCAGTGTGGATTATACAGCCACCTACACCTAAGATGGGGTGTCATAAACAGATAGTTAAGGGTTAATGTCTCTTTTACCTGTAAAGGGTTAACTAGCAGTTAACCTGGAACACCTGACCAGAGGACCAATCAGGAGACAAGATACTTTAAAATCTCGGTGGAGGGAAGCCTTTGTTTGTGTTCTCATGTCTGTTCTCTTGGGTTCTGAGAGGGACCAGACGTGTAAGCAGATGTCTCCAAATTTCTGAAACAGCCTCTTCTGTTCAATTTCGTTAGTACCAATTAAGAAGGCGGTTTAGTCTTTTTGGTTGTTTTCTTTATTTGCAAATGTGTATTTGCTGAAAGGAATGTATCTTTGTTGCTGAAACTTGTATTTGTGCTGGGGGGAGGATTTTCTCTAGTGTCTATAAGATGAAAGACCCTGTAACATTTGCCAGCTTGATTTTACAGAGACAACTTTTATTTTTTTCTTTCTTTTATTAAAAGCTTTTCTTTTTTAGAACCTGATTGATTTTTTGGTTATCTTGTGTAAGACCCCAGGGGAGGGAGTCTGCACTCACCAGGGAATTGGTGGGAGGAAGGAGAGAAGGGGGGAGGAAAAGCCTGATTTCTCTCTATGTTAAGATTACTGTCTCTCTCTCAGGGAGAATCTGGGAGGGGGAGAGAAGATTCAAGGAAAGTGAATCACAGTGATCTTCCAGGGTAACCCAGGGAGGGGAAGCCCGGGAGAGGCAACGTTGGGGGAAAGGGTTTACTTTCCTTGTGTTAAGATCCAGGGGGTCTGGGTCTTGGGGCCCCTGGGAAGGTTTTTGGGGGACCAGAGTGTACCAGGTACTGCAAGTCCTGGTTGGTGGCAGCACTACAAGATCTAAGCTGGTAATTAAGCTTAGGGGGATTCATGCTGGTACCCCATCTTTTGGACACTAAGGTTCAGAGTGGGGGCTTATACCATAACATGGGTTCAGGCAGACATGTACTCAGGCAGCTGGCCTGAGCTGCCGCCCATTCCATAACATCCACACTGTTATTTTTAGTGCGCTAGCTCAAGGAGAACTAACATGTCTACCTACCCAGGAGAGGAGCCATAATCCTAGCTGCAGTATAGATCTACCCTAAGACAGTTGAGCAACTTCTTTAGTTTAAAAAGGTTTGAATTTCATTGGTTGTTCATTATATTGTGTATATAAACAGATTATTTCAGAGCTACTGAAAGCTTTATCTTAACAACCAAAGAACCATGGAAGGCAGGGAGGGGAAAAAACTATTGGCACAGTCAATCCTTCACTCAGTCAATGCAGGTTTGTTACATACAGTACATTTTCCAGGGTTTTGTCCAGTGTAGTTTTAAATATCCCAACACAATGAACTTTTGTCACTTTCTTTGCTAGACTATTCTGTAGCCTAATAACCGCTGAAGTAAGGAAGTTTTTCCTGATATTCACCCACTGTTCTCCCTTTCTTAATTTCATCCTGTTACTTTTAGATCCTTGTGTTATAAATGATCCTTCTCAATCCTTTTATTATCATTCTTCTGGTATTTATAGACTGCTATTCTCCTTTCTGTGTTGTTCAGAGAAGCTAGACATAGTGATCTCTTATGATCTTTTCTCATATGTCGCTTCTTCCTCTACAACCTTGATCATCTTGCTGTTCTTCTCTGAACTTCTGCTAGTTTGTCAATAACTTTTTGTTAATGTGGTTAAACTATGGTCCATGGATAATGAATTTGTGTGTGTATACAATAGGTATACCAGTGACTTCCTCTGGAAATTCATAAATTCATATATTATAAGGCCAGAATGGACCATTGTGATTATCTAGTCTGACCTCCTGTATAACATAGGCCATAGAACTTCCCCAAAATAATACCTTTTGAATTAGAAAAACATCCTTTCTTGATTTAAAAATGGCCAGTGATAGAGAATCCACCACGACTCCTGGTAACTTCATTTAATGGTCAATTGCCCTCATTGTTAAAAATGTATACCTTATATCCAGTCTCAATTTGTCGAGCATTATACCTCTCTTCTAGACTGAAAAGCTCATTATCAAATATTTGTTCCCCACATAGGTACTTATAGACTGCAATCAAGTCACCCCTTAATCGTATCTTTGTTAAACTAAAGACAGAGGCTCAAGGAGCTCAATCACTATAAGGCATTTTTATAATCTTGTAATCATTCTTATGGTGCTTTTTTGAAACCTCTCCAATTTGTCAACATCCTTCTTGACCTGTGGTCACTAGAACTGGACACAGCATTTCAGCAATGGCTGCACTACTATGAAGTACAGAAGTAAAATAACCTCTCTACTCTTACTCAACATCCCCCTGTTTATGTATCCAAGGTTTGCATTAGCCCTTTTGGTCACAGTGTCACACTAGGAGTTCATATTCAACCAATTATCAATTGGGTTTGAGCACCTGTGGTTCTTCCCTTCAGAAGTTTATAATCCGTTCAGTAACCAGATCACCTTCTTAAAATGAACATGCTGTTTATTTTACAGTAAGAACAAAGTATTTAGAGAAAAAGCATATTAAAACACCAGTCTACATGCATTTTTGTTTTACCTAAAGACTTACTATGCCATGATGGTAACCTGGACAGGCCTAACTTCTTCAAACACTCCAGCTGGTGACTATGTCCCAGTCTTCTTCCCCTGAGCACCTATCTGCCTCTTGATAGACAGTCCCTTTTAGGCTGATATAGTTCTTTTGTTCTTTTATATCCCCAAGGCTTTGACCCTTCTCATCAAAAGCAGTTTTGTAGGTTGACTGGAGTCAGAGGTAAAATTGTCAAAAGCAAACTGATCTGGTGTTGTCTCTTAACAACTCTTAATGTTTGCTGAGACATGGCTTGTCATGAGCCATTCTTTTTATTTCCTGCTTATTTTTCCTGACAGCCCTCTCTTAAACTAAACCAATATATTCACACCGTAAACATCCCAGCAACCAGATCGACAAATAATATTCATAAATTATTACAGAGCAACTCCAAATCCATCCCAACAATCATTTTTTAAATCTAAGGATTTGGTAGGAAAGGAAACTGAAGTTCTCTGGCTCCAGTGGGTACTGGATGGGGCCCTTAAACAGCTTCAGTGTAAATTTCCCAGTGCTTGCTTCTTTCTCTATTACTTTCATTAGCTTGAACTTTTAGAGATAGTGGTGACAGCTTATTCTCTATATCGTCTTTGTCCTGGGCCTTCCCTGATACTAGTTCTGAATCACACCAGATTATGGTAGTTGTGTTATATGGAATACTTTCTGTTATGAGTCCATGAGACATTGGACTGAGCCCTGTAAAAGTCATTTTACATTAGAACTTAGATCGCTGTGAAACTCCAGAAGCTCCAGCCTTTCAACGGGAATAATGGGGACAAAAATGTAAATGGCATCCAGATGGAGCTTGATAAGTTTATGGAGAGGATGGTATTATGAGAGTGCCTACAATGGCTTGTAGCCAATCAGCAGCTGCTAGTAGCAAATATCCCCAATGGCCAGGGATGGGACACTGGATGGGGAGGGCTATGAGTTACTAAAGAAAATTATTTCCCAGGTGTCTGGCTGTTGGGTCTTGCCAATATACTCAGGGTTCAACTGACCAGGATATTTGGAAAGGAGTTCCCCCTCAGATCAGCATGGCAGAGACACTGCTTGTTTGTTTGTTTTTGTTTTGCCTTTCTCTGAATCCCAGGGTATGAATCATTTGCAGGTTTAAACTACAGTAAATGGTGGATTCCCTGTAACTTGAAATCTGTAAATCAAGATTTGAGGATTTCAGTAAATCAGCATGATGTTATGGGCCTATTACAGGCATGGGTGGGTAAGGTTCTGTGGCCTGCAGTGTGCAGGAGGTCAGACTAGATGATCAGGATGGTCCCTCCTGTCTTGCTACATTAGACACTCCAGTCAGCTTCAGCACAGACACAGAGGTTGAGCCACATGCGTCTGCAGTTCACTAAAACTGAGATGCACTCAGCTCAGGGGCTTCTTAGTTAACAGAGACTTTCCTCGAGCCCAGTGTTTAGCCTTTCTGGGCAATTTGCAACTTGTATAGTTTAACTTCTTATGATCTTCTTTCTTACTTATTTTGCTTCCTTTTCTGTCCCTACTTCCTTTGCCCTAAATAAGCAAACAGAAAATAACAAACCAGTAACCACTTTGTCTGTTCTCCAGTCACCACACTTAAAACTCACTTCCACTTCTTTATATATCTTTTGCATAAGGTGGGAATCCTTTTGTCCCTCTCTGAGTTCCCATCCCCTCCTTCTCAATGAAAAGACACCAGGTTAAAGATGGATTCCAGTTCAGGTGACATGATCACATGTCACTGCAAGACTTCATTACCCACTTGCCAGCACACAGGTATACAGGAAGACTTACAGGTAAAAACAGCCATTTGCAGACAATTGTCCTAGTTAATGGGAGTCATCGAGATTCCAAACCAACATTAATGGCCCACACTTTGTATAATTACAATAGGCCCTCAGTTATATTTCATATTTCTAGTTTCAGATACAAGAGTAGTACATTTATATAACTAGGATGACTACACTCAGTAGATTATAAGCTTTGTAATAATACCTTACAAGAGACTTTTTGCATGAAGCATATCTCAGTTACATTATATTCACTTATTATTAAATTTTTATAAAACCATGTAGACTGCACGTCACAGGTCTATCAACTGCTTGCAAAAGGTGAGCACACTGGATCTGATCCTCAGCAGGTGTAAATCAGCATAGTTCCCTTGACTTCAACGGATTTACATTAGTTTATGGCAGCTGAGGAAATGAACCACTATCTTTGAGTCCAAGACTGCAGAAGTAATTATCACTATAGGAATTGGAAAATACACTTCATGTACAGGGAATACATTTCCTATACATTTAATATCTACTTTGCTATTTTTCATTACACAAAAACAGACGTAAACAACTATTGTTATTATGAAAGCAATTATAAGATAATTGTAGGGGGAAACATTCCAGCTGTAAATATGTAGTAGACAATGGTACATCATTCTTACCTAAGAAAATTGATCTGTAACTCACCCAGTGAAAAATTACTTCAGCTGTAGTTTAGAAACATTGCTTGTGAAAAGCTTTGTAAAGAGCAATGACTTTGGAGTTCTGTTCATATATAAAAAATGAATGTTAAGTATATTTATTTAGTGGAAAACGTTTTATACATTTTACAAAAAAGTGAAGAAAATGTTAAATTTTTCCTCATTTTTGTTCAATAAAAATGAAAAACAGTGTCAGCCATTTTTTTGTTTTTTAAATTTTTCCCGCCTTGTTTTGTTCCCCTTGTTTTCTTACTGGCAAAATGAAAAAGAAGGCCTAAAGGGGAATGAAAAGTAAAATGAAAGAGGTAAGGAAAATGGAAAGGGGGGGGTTAGTTGCTGGCATTTTTGCTGAAAATTCAGAAAACTTTCAAAAGAAAAATCCAAAACTTTGTTACTAAATTTTTAATTTTTAAAAAAAGGCCATTTTTCATAAAAAAAAAAAATTGGAATTGATAAACGTCCAGCTCGATGTAACAGTTTTCTCAAATAATAGGGCTACTTCTACATTTAACTGAAGAGAAGCCTGTGCTTCTGAACACATCCTGGTTCTTCCTTCTAGGAGAACCCATCTGCACCACTCTATTTACTCAGGCTTGGAGCACAGTGGAGGATTTGGGCAAAAGTCAACATCATATACAGGGTGTGCATAAATATGCAGTGGTACATTGCAATCTGGGTAATGTAGTCTTCACTTTTGTTCTTCAAAGTGCTCATTTAAATAATGCTTGCTGTCCTCTTTATTCTTCCAACCATTTTCCACCAGCCAGAAAGGGAGGAAAACAGCTGCCTCCACAACTAATGCCAGCATCACTTTCCTGAGGCCTGGCAGGTGTTACTTATGCATAAATGGCTGCATTCCCTCCCTCCGGTGAACTGGGTGCCTCACCACTGAATTGCATCTGGCATATATTGGCCCACAGTTGTTCCATCATTAAACCAGTTTGTGTGTAGTTGGTAAGCTCTAGTCTCTGGAGTCCAGTTGCAAGATCATGCCACAGGCATAAGTCTTAAAGCACAGAGATGAAGCTCAGAGTTCTTGCCATCAAAAATCTGATCTCATCTGGAAATAGTCTTGACCATTATGTAGTGGTTGCACATAAATAAAGTTATGCAAGCAAAGATTCTCATGTTGGTACCGCTGGAATAATTTGCTCTGAACTATAACATTAATGACTTTGAAAGAGACTTATTTGTAACATTGGATGTTTCATAATACTGCAGAACTTAGATCTTCTTCAGCTAGTGTCAGCCACTTAACAACCAGCTGGAGTGCTCACTGGCTCCAGTTTTGACTCAGAGATCTTAACTCCTTCAGCCAGCTATGTGCTACTAGATGAAGGACAAGTATCTCAGAAATGTAAAAGAATAAATAAATCATGCAACATGGAATGCACTTCCTTGTAGTTGTGAATCAAAATATTTTCAACATTTTAATGTGTACTTATATATTAATAATTTTCCTCTTTGTGAGGATTACCATGATGAAACATTCTATCCCTTTGGGTCTGATTTCCTAGACTTCAGAGCCTGAGCTCCAGCCCAAGCCACAACTTCAAAGATATTTTTATATAGATATACAGATATTTTTAGAGCTGTAGTGTGAGCTTCTCTGACCTAAGTTTGTTGAAAGAATGAGGAGTACTTGTGGCACCTTAGAGACTAACAAATTTATTTGAGCATAAGCTTTCGTGGGCTACAGCCCATTTCTTCGGATGCATGGAATGGAACATGTATTGGGGATATATATATATATAGCCCACGAAAGCTTATGCTCAAATAAATTTGTTAGTCTCTAAGGTACCACAAGGACTCCTCATTCTTTTTGCGGATACAGGCTAACACGGCTGCTACACTGAAACCTAAGTTTGTTGACCGGGGCTTGGAGGCTTACTCCCACAGACTTCAAAATATAGTGGTAGACCTATGCTCCATGAACTTAATGGTCTGTTCTGGGCCTTAAAATATATGAGTCCATATAATCACGTGTTCCTCTCACTATTACCCTTATCTTCCAACCTCACCCACTTGTTGCACCATTCAATTACTACCGGTGGGTGGACTCCTGCCTCTATGCAGAACCCCCTTGAAGCCAATGGGACCTGCAGGTACAGCATCTGCCAGTATGCATCTGATTGTAGCATCAGAACCTTAAACTGTGAGCCAAACCCTGCTGCAATCAAAGGAAAGACTCACTTTGATTTCATTGGGCTTTTGAGCAGGTCCTTAAGAGTATAAGATTTATGAAGTGTGGAATCTCTCTTTCATGGGTTTGCATAGCACCAGACTCAATGGGGCCCTCCTAACTGGGCTCTTTATGTGCCACTGTAATACAAATAATAATAATAATAATAGCCACTTGATTAAATGCAAAATGATAACAATTTCTGTTTCAATGTAATAAAGTGCAGTATATTGGGTTCCATTCTCCGTAACACCTATGCGAGTATATGACAATTCCATTGAACTCAGTATGGTTACTTTGAGTCTGCACCAGTGTAACTGACAGCAGAATTTGGCTTAGAATTATTCCTCATCTCATTATTTTACATCCTCTGGGAAGACTGGAGTGACGTTATTGACATAAATTGTTACCATATAGATCATTGTTGCAACCATTGTTACATAGTTGCAGCAAATATTGTACAAAGGTTGTCGTGTGAGATGTCTATAAAAAGGTTGTGAGTTGCTGGTTGTGATTATGCTATCTAAATGTATGTATCATTTTGTATTTAAAGTTATAAGTATTGGCTCTATACTGTCAGTATTTCAAACTTGTGCTATGCTTCTGGGTGACACTCCAGGCAATTTGACGTCAACACTGCCTAGTATGCTTGATGGCCCATTAAGGACCATCAGCTATACAATTGACCCACTGAGAGAAGACAGATACACTTTGTGACTCAGCAAGGCATGCAGGGACATGCCTATGGACAGAACTCTAAGGTTTTTCCAAGCCATGTGCTGAGTAGCTTGTGATTGGAACAAAGAAAGCAAAAGCCACATGGCAAAAGGACTATAAAAGGCATCATCATCATCATCTCCATTTTGTTTTCAATCCTGCTTCTTACTTCTGGAGGAACCTTATTATAAACTGAAGCTCTGAACAAAGGCCTGAATGACCCATCCCAGCTGTGGATGTACTCCAGAGACTTGATTTGAACCTGCAGTTTATTCCATAACTGCTACAAGCCTAAACCAAGAACTTTGCCATTACTGTATGTAATTGATTCCATTTAACCAATTTTAGCTCTCATCTACATTTCTTTCTTTTATGAATAAATCTTTAGATTTTAGATTCTAAAGGATTGGCAACAACATGATTTGTGGGTAAGATCTGACTTGTATATTGACCTGGGTCTGGGGTTTGGTCCTTTGGGATGGGGAGAACCTTTTATCTTTTACTGGAGTATTGGTTTTCATAACCATTTGTCCCCATAACAAGTGGCACTGGTGGTGATACTGGGAAACTGGAATGTCTAAGGGAATTGCTTGTGTGAGTTATGGATAGCCAATGGGGTAAAACCAAAGTCCTCTCTGTTTGGCTGGTTTGGTTTGCCTTAATAGTAAAGGAACTCCAGCTTTGGGCTGTAACTGCCCTGCTCTAAGCAATTTGTCCTGAATTTATACTCTCAGTTGTATTCCACCAGAGGCAGCATCGTTACAACTGGAGACAGCCACCCAGTTTTTAAATAAAACCCAACACAGTTATTTTTTGTCGACAGGCAGCCTCCTCACTTCATGTGTTGATGTCAGTAGGGAGCAAGGTCACCTCTATGCAGCAAGATTTCTGTAATCACAGAAACCTGAGACTTAGAAAAGAGGAGAAAGGTAGCAAAACTATGGTCATCAGAACACAGGACTATAGTAATTGTCATACTGGATTAGATCAATGACCTTTCTAATCCAGTATTCTGTCTGCGACTGTGGTCAGTACCAGCTGCTTCACAGAACAGTGCAAGAAACTCTGCAGCGGGAAGTAATTGGATATCTTTGCCCTAAGGAAAACTTCCAGCTAACCCTTTGAAATGAAAGATTGTCTATGACAGCGGCTCATTCAACTGCCTTGTAATTTTTGTTTCCTTAAAAACCTTTACACTCCACATCAATTGCTAAATTTTAGAGGTGAAGACATTTGGAATGACTTGCTCAAAAATGTGTCATTTCAATCTGGGATTTAAGATCCCAAATGTCCGTGTTTACCAGAGTTTGATTTTTGTTTGGTTGGTGTCTGGACAGAGAATAAAAAGTTTGCATATGTATTTTATGTCTTAATTGCCTTGAGAAATTAAGTCATGTTATTAGTTATAGAAAGTCAATTTTCCTTTAATTAATTGTGCTTTGTTAGTTCCATGATGTCCTGCTGATTGAATTAAACTTTACATCACAGGAAGAGTTATTATTTTTCATATTATATGCGTTCCCACAACCCTCCTCCTCCTGGGAAGCCTGAGGATTTAGGTTCTCTACCTACACAAGTGATCTTGTTAGAGAGAAATGTAATTATTTTTTGGCACATAAGATGGACTTTTTGGGACACTCAATTACAATATATATTAAACACAAATGTTATGCTACTGATAATTTACATTTCAATTAGAAACTGCATGACTGTGCTTATTTAAAAAAAAGCTAATTAAACTCACAAAAAAAGCTAGTCAAGTCAAGTTAAAGGTTGACATTGATGCACAAAAGTCAGGAAATGTGTTACCAGTTTCTTGTACTAAACTGTTGATCCAGTGTCTAGCTTGGTCCAATGGAGGACCCGATTTTTAAAAGTGCACCTAGGTGCATCTGCCAAACATGCTAGGTCTGATTCTCCATTGCACTGTACCTTGTGGAGTCTTTGAAACCTGTGCAAAGTGAGTATAAAATGCTACCAGAGGAGAATATCAACTTTTTAGACCAAATTTGTGGCCGTGTTAGAGTCTACTCAAGGCCCAGGGCAATGAATGACAAGAGGCACATGTAGCCCACACAAGCCTAATAGGGAGATAGCTTTTTAAGTCATCTAAAGAGAAGTGTGTGGGGGGGGGGAGGGGGAGTAATGAGATGTGTCTGAGTCATTGTTGCTCCACAGAGGCAAAATTAGCATTCATGCCCAGAGTTTCTGGGCAGGCTCAGTAGGTTCCCGGTAGCTGGACTAGTAGACTGTATTGAGCAAAAGTAGTCCGGGCAGCAGCTTTACGAAAGGACATGTGATTGTCATGGATTGGGAGAAGTTCAGCCATAAGAGCACAAAGTGGTCTGTTTTCCCTTAACTTTGAAGCATTCTGCAGCAGATTGGTAATATTAACTTTCCCAAAGGGAAACCTTGTTAGTTATAGAAGGGGAAAATTAGTTGTTTTCATTTTAATTGTATACCTTGAAAGTTGTTCGATTTTAGCCAAACTATTTTTATCACTGTGGTTCATAAACTATTTTCTTATTTAAATGTGAGATAGGGAAAGAGTCCTTTCTATTTTGCTTTTCTCAATTCATTATTTTTCTTGTGTCAAGGATATTCATTTATACATTTTAATTAATACTGATTATAGAATTAGTTAATTAGTTAGCTGATTAGCTAATTGAGCGATTCCATAGTCCAGCAAAGGAGGTAAAAGAGTCTGCAAGGGTTCCAACTGGAAATTTCGGTAAGCAAGAGGAGGGAAGATACCGCTACACTGCTTTTGACTCAGCAGACTGTATCACATTGATGAATAAGGACTCTGAGGGTATGTCTACACTATGGGATTATTCCGATTTTACATAAACCGGTTTTGTAAAACAGATTGTATAAAGTCGAGTGCACACGGCCACACTAAGCACATTAATTCGGTGGTGTGCGTCCATGTACCGAGACTAGCGTCGATTTCCGGAGTGTTGCACTGTGGGTAGCTATCCCATAGTTCCTGCAGTCTCCCCCGCCCATTGGAATTCTGGGTTGAGATCCCAATGCAAAAACAATGTTGCACGTGATTCTGGGTAAATGTCGTCACTCAATCCTTCCTCCGTGAAAGCAATGGCAGACAATCATTTCGCGCCCTTTTTCCCTGGATTGCTCTAGCAGACACCATAGCATGGCAATCATGGAGCCCATTTTGACTTTTGTCACTGTCACTGTATGTGTACTGGATGTTGCTGACAGACGCAGTACTGCAGTGCTGCACAGCAGCATTCATTTGTTTTTGCAAGGTAGCAGACGGTTGCCATCCCTATTGCACCCTCTGCCATGCCATTGTAAATTGGCAAGGAGATGACAGTTATCAGTCATTCTGTACCGTCTGCTGCTGTCATGGGTGCTCCTGGCTGGCCTCACTGAGGTTGGCCGGGATTGCATGGACAAAAATGGGAATGACTTCCTGGGTCATTACCTTCTTTATGTTTTGTCTAAAAATAAAGTCAGTCCTGCCTAGAATATGGGGCAGGTGTACTAGAGAACCAGAGAGCACAGCCATTCCATGTCAGAGCCCCAGAAATCCTGCAGAAATGATGAGCTGTATGCCATTCTAGGGAGCACCCCTGCAACAACCCCACCCGTTGCTTCCCTCCTCCCACAACCCTCCTGGGCTCCATTTGTGTGATGAAGTAATAAAGAATGCAGGAATAGGTAACACTGACTTTTTAGTGAGATAAAATGAGGGGGAGGCAGTCTTCAGCTGCTATGATAATCCAGGCAGTACAGAATCTTTTTTTAGACATGAAGGGGGGTGGGGGCTGATAGAGTTCAGCCTCCAGTTGCTATGATGAGGATAGTTAACAGTCATTTTGTACCATCTGCTGGGAATGACTAGGCACCCCGGCCGACCTCATCGAGGCCAGCCAGGAGCACTCATGGGTTGATGATGACAATGGCAGACAGTACAATATGACTGCTATCCACTGGGAAGGGGATGCTGGTGTTCAGCGCTGCAGCACCCTGTCTACCAGCAGCATGCAGTAGACATAGGGTGACATTGAAAAAAGGTAAGAAATATTTTTTTTCCCTTTTCTTTTGGGGGGAAGGGTGTAAATTGACGACATATACCCTGAAACACCCGGGAAAATATTTTTGACCCTTCAGGCGTTGGGAGCTCAGCCAAGAATGCAAATGCTTTTCGGAGACTGCAGGGACTGTGGGATACCTGGAGTCCTCAGTACCCCTTCCCTTCCTCCATGAGCGTCCATTTCATTCTTTGGCTTTCCGTTACGCTTGTCACACAGTACTGTGCTGTGGCCTCTGTCTATCATAGTCTGGAGATTTTTTCAAATGCTTTGTCATTTAGTCTTCTGTAACAGAGCTCTGATAGAACAGATTTCTCTCCCCATACAGTGATCAGATCCAGTATCTCCTGTACGGTCCATGCTGGAGCTCTTTTTGGATTTGGGACTGCATTGCCACCCGTGCTGATCAGCACTCCACGCTGGGCAAACAGGAAATTAAATCCAAAAGTTTGTGGGGCTTTTCCTGTCTACCTGGCCGGTGCATCCGAGTTCAGATTGCTTTCCAGAGCCGTTACAATGGTGCACTGTGGGATACCGCCAGGAGGCCAATACTGTTGATTTGCGGTCACACTAACCCTAATCCAACATGGCAATACCGATTTCAGCGCTACTCCTCTCTTCGGGGAGGAGTACAGAAACTGGTTTAAAGAGCCCTTTATATCGATATAAGGGACCTCATTGTATGGACGGGTGCAGGGTTAAATCGGTTTAACGCTGCTAAATTCGGTTTAAACATGTAGTGCACACCAGGTCTTAGACTCAGATGAACTCAACCTGAGCTTTTGGAACCCTGAGCTACTTCTCACTGTATTTCTGCAGGGACTGACCTGTTTAGAGGGTTTCTTGATTATAAAATAGCCTTGTTTTGTAGTAGAAATTAAGCTGTTTCTTTTTCGCTATAAAATGTTATAAAGTTGGTACTTAAAAATTAAGTGCATTCATCTTGTTTTTCAGACTTGATTGTGGGCAGAGTGGCCCTCTGCAATCCTTGCTGAGAATCCTCAGTGTTTGAATTCTGGGTCTCCATGTGCTTTTCTATCAGAGTTGTGTTGAAGTATTAGAAGAGAAGTGGTAAAGTTAACTTAGACCACCCAAAGATTACTCGCACAGTCATATAAATGTAACTTGTCATAGGCCCTGCACAGGCTTCCCCTTGGCGATTGGTCTAGATTCTCAGAAAGGCCAGCCCATCATAAACTCATAGGCATGCACAACATTTGTAAAAGTTTAGGTATTTCTCAGTTTTCCACACAAACCACCTGATTTGTTCGTGCACATTGGGCATTTGGGGACTGGTTCTGCTTCCACTGAAATGAATAAGCTGTTTGTGCGCCAAGCTGAAGTGTACAGAAAAGAGTGCCCACACTTTTTAGCTCTATATGGGACCAAACACCCTGCATTCTAAAGGGAATAGTAAAAGGGAAATAGTAGCTAGTCAAAACAGCCAGAACTCAGACTCCCCTGATGTTTCCCAATTATTAGTTAGAAATATTTGTAAACAACAAGTGTTAAATTTACAAGAGGTGAGAATGAAGGGATATTAAATGTGGAGGCTGAGAAAAGATTTATTAGCTCAGGAAAATCAGTATGAGGTAAACAGTATGTGGTAATGAGCTAGAAGAAAGGAGGGGGATATCAAGGTTTTTTCCCCACTTTGAACTTTAGAGTTCAAGAAGTGGGGACCTGCATGATCACTTTTAAGCTTAATTAGAAGCTTAAATCTGGTACGCTGCCACCAGCCAGAAGTAGTGTCTGGCACACTTTCTGTTCCCCCAAAACTTTCCCTGGGGAACCCAAGACCCAAACCCCTTGGGTCTTAAAACAAGGAGAAATTAACCATCCCCCTCCTTTTCCCCCCAGACTTTCCCCTCCTTGGTTGCCTTGAGAGGCTTACACAGATCCAGACTCCTTGGATTTTAAAACGAAGAGGAATTAACCATCCCCCTCCTTTTCCCCCACCAATGCCTGGTGAGTTCAGACTCAATCCCTTGGATTTTAAAACAAGGAAAAATCAATCAGATTCTTAAAAAGAAAGCTTTTAATTAAAGAAAGAAAAGGTAAAAATTATCTCTGTAAAATCAGGATGGACAATGCTTTACAGGGTACTCAGATTCATATAGACTAGAGGGACACCTCCCCTCCCCCCACAGCCTGAGATTCAAAGTTACAGCAAACAGAGGTAAAAATCTTTCCAGCAAAAACACCATTTCCAAGTTGAGGAAACAAACATAAGACTAATCTGCCTTGCCTGGCTATTACTTACTATTTTGAAACATGAAAGACTGATTCAGAAAGATTGGGAAAGGCTGGGTGTACATCTTGTCCCTCTCAGTCCCGAGAGTGAACCACTAACCAAACAAACAGCACAAACAAAGACTTCCCTCCACCAAGATTTGAAAGTATCTTGTCCCCCTATTGGTCTTCTGGTCAGGTGTCAGCCAGGTTCACTGAGCTTCTTAACCCTTTACAGGTGAAAGAGACATTAACCCTTAACCATCTGTTTATGACAGGGGAGTTTACAAAATTTTCCTGAGAAGGGGCTCTGTTTTCCAATGTGAAGAAAGGAAAAAAACATATTGAGCAGATTGTAGCAGAGAGACTGTGAGCAATATTAAGTGATACAATGTTTCATTGTGAGTAATTAGCTACATTGAAGAACTCCATCAACAGTTCTTCAACTGAATGGTGACTTAGAGTTGGGAGCAATTGGCCCCCAACTGCAAGAGTGTACATAGAATTGGGGAATATCAGGGTTGGAACGCACCTCAGGAGGTCATCCAGTCCAACCCCCTTCTTAAATCAGGACCAATCCCCAACTAAATCATCTCAGCCAGAGCTCTGTCAAGCCTGATCTTAAAAACCTCTAAGGAAGGAGATTCCACCACCTCCCTAGGTAACCCATTCCATTGCTTCACCACTCTCCTACTGAAAGTTTTTATTCCTAATATCCAACCTAAACCTCTCCCACTGCAACTAGAGACCATTACTCCTTGTTCTGTCATCTGCTACCACTGAGAACATTCTAGATCCATCTTCTTTGGAACCCCCTTTCAGGTAGTTGAAAGCAGCTATCAATTCCCTCTTCATTCTTCTCTTCT
The DNA here is from genome assembly GCF_007399415.2 of Gopherus evgoodei. Lineage (NCBI taxonomy): Eukaryota > Metazoa > Chordata > Testudines > Testudinidae > Gopherus > Gopherus evgoodei. The sequence continues at coordinate 118,437,942 of NC_044327.1, forward strand.
GCAGACTAAACAATCCCAGTTCCCTCAACCTCTCCTCATAAATCATGTGCTCCAGCCCCCTAATCATTTTTGTTGCCCTCTGCTGGACTCTCCAACTTGTCCACATCCTTCTTGTAGCGTGTGCCCCAAAACTGGACACAGCACTCCAGATGAGGCCTCACCAAGGTTAAATAGAGGGGAACGATCATGTCCCTCGATCTGCTGGCAATGCCCCTACTTATACAGCTCAAAATGCTGTTAGCCTTCTTAGCAAAAAGGGCAAACTGTTGACTCATATCCAGCTTCTCGTCCACTGTAACCCCTAGGTCCTTTTCTGCAGAACTGCTGTCTAGCCATTTGGTCCCTAGTCTATAGCAGTGCATGGGATTCTTCCATCCTAAGTGCAGGACTCTGCATTTGTCCTTGTTGAACCTCATCAGATTTCTTTTGGCCCAATCCTCTAATTTGTCTAGATTCCTCTGTATTCTATCCCTACCCTCCAGAGTATCTACCACTCCTCCCAGTTTAGTGTTATCTGTAAACTTGCTGAGGGTGCAGTCCACGCCATCATCCAGATCATTACTGAAGATATTGAACAAAATCGGCCCCAGGACTGACCCTTGGGGAACTCCGCATGATACCGACTGCCAACTAGACATGGAGCCATTGATCACTACCCATTGAGTCTGACAATCTAGACAGCTTTGTATAGACCTTATAGTCCATTCATCCAGCCCATACTTCTTTAACTTGCTGGCAAGAATGCTGTGGGAGACAGTATCAAAAGCTTTGCTAAAGTCAAGGAATAACACGTCCACTGCTTTCCCTTCATCCACAGAGCCAGTTATCTCCTCATAGAAGGCAATTAGGTTAGTCAGGCATGGCTTGCCCTTGGTGAATCCATGCTGATTATTCCTGATCACTTTCCTGTCCTCTAAGTGCTTCAGAATTGATTCCTTGAGGACCTGCTTCATGATTTTTCCAGGGACTGAGGTGAGGCTGGCTGGCCAGTAGTTCCTCATATCCTCTTTCTTCCCTTTTTTAAAGATGGGCACTACATTAGCCTTTTTCCAGTCATCCGGGACCTCCACCGCTCACCATGAGTTTTCAAAGATAATGGCCAATGGCTCTGCAATTACATCCGCCAACTCCTTTAGCACCCTCCGATGCAGCACATCCAACCCCATGGACTTGTACTCGTCCAGTTTTTCCATATAGTCCTGAACCACTTCTTTCTCCACAGAGGGCTGGTCACCTTCTCCCCACGCTGTGCTGCCCAGTGCAGCAGTTTGGGAGCTGACCTTGTTTGTGAAGACAGAGGCAAAAAAAGCATTGAGTACATGAGCTTTTCCCACATCCTCTGTCACTAGATTGCCTTCCTCATTAAGTAAGGGGCCTACACTTTCCTTGACCTTTTTCTTGTTGCTAACATACCTGAAGAAACCCTTCTTGTTACTCTGAACATCTCTTGCTAGGTGCAACTCCAAGTGTGATTTGGTCTTCCTGATTTCATTCCTGCATGCCTGAACAATGTTTTTATACTCCTCCGTGGTCATTTGTCCAATTTTTCCATTTCTTGTAAGCTTCATTTTTGCATTTAAGATCAGCAAGGATTTCACTGTTAAGCCAAGCTGGTCATCTGCCATATTTACTATTCTTTCTACACATTGGGATGTTTTTTTCCTGCAACCTCAATAAGGATTCTTTAAAATATAGCCAGCTCTCCTGCACTTTTTTTCCCCTTCATGCATCTGAAGAAGTGGGTATTCACCCACGAAAGCTCATGCTCCAAAACGTCTGTTAGTCTATAAGGTGCCACAGGATTCTTTGCTGCTTTTACAGATCCAGACTAACACGGCTACCCCTCTGATACTATTTACCACTGTCATAAACAGATAGCTAAGGGTTAACATCTCTTTCACCTGGAAAGAAGTAATCTGAACCACCTGACCAGAGGTCCAATCAGGAAACAGGATTTTTTCAACTCTGGGTGGAGGGTTTGTTGTGTGGGTGTCCTTTGTTCTTGGGTCTTCTGCCTGTCGGACTCTTTCTCAGCTATGGGAAGGATTTTTCTATTTCCTGCTTTCTAATCTTCTGTTTCCAAGTTGTGAGTACAAAAAGGGTTTGTTGTTTTTGTATTTACATGTCTATAGTTGCTGGAGTGCTTTGAATTGTATTCTTTTTGAATAAGGCTGTTTATTCAATATTCTTTTAAGCAATTGACCCTGTATTTGTCACCTTAATACAGAGAGACCATTTGTATGTATTTTTCTTTCTCTTTATATAAAGCTTTCTTTTAAGACCTGTTGGAGTTTTTCTTTACTGGGGAACTCCAGGGAATTGGGTCTGCAGCTCACCAGGGAATTGGTGGGAGGAAGAAGTCAGGGGAAAACCTGTGTGTGTTAGATGTACTAGCCTGACTTTGCATTCCCTCTGGGTGAGGGGGGAAGAGAGATTGACTCTCGGTAATTCTGTTCTCCAGGCTGGGAACGGGGAGGGTGGACTCCCTCTGCTTAGATTCACGGAGGTTGCTTCTGTGTATCTCTCCAGGAGCACCTGGAGGGGGGGAAGGGAAAAGATTTATTTCCCTTTGTTGTGAGACTCAAGGGTTTGGGTCTTGGGGTCCCCAGGGAAGGTTTTCGGGGGGACCAGAGTGCCCCAAAACACTCTAATTTTTTGGGTGGTGGCAGCAGTACCAAGTACAAGCTGGTAACTAAGCTTGGAGGTTTTCATGCTAACCCTCATATTTTGGACGCTAAGGTCCAAATCTGGGACTAGGTTATGACATGGTGTGCAGTGGTGGGATAGACAGAATCCAGAAGCCAGTAGGAATATTATATTTTTCTTTTCTCTGCTAGGGGCTTTTTAGCAGAGAGGGTTTGGGTTTAAAAGGGAACCAGAGAGAATTTTTTTTCTGCTCTCTCTGGCAGCTGTGGCTTGCATATTAAGCAAGCAACCATTAAGAGACTGTTAAGGGTCTTTTGTCACACAATAGCACTCCCATTAGGAGGCAAATACCAGCACTATACTCATGCAAATAAAGTGGTTTTTCTGGTTTACTTAACATTGAAAAGATTAGCTAAAGGAAGAAAGGGAAAAGGCACTGTTGCTAGGCAGACCCCAGGAGGCAACAGAGCCTGCAGTTCAGAAGATAAACACCGGAGGGCACCCCAACACAAGAAAACAGGAACCATGCCTTCCAATACAAAAATGGAGGCCGAAGCACAAATCAAAGAAGCTGAACACAGGCGACAACTGAAAAAAAGATGGTTGCGTGGAAGAGGTGAACCTCTCAACCACCCTGGAACGTCTGCAGCGGTGACAAATCAAGGAGCTGTGCACTAGCTTCGCCCCATCGTTCTCAGCCACCCCAGGATGGACTGAACGGGCATACCACTCCATTGACACAGGTAATGCTCACCCAATCAGAACCCCACCCTACCGGGTGTCTCCTCATGCCCAAGCTGCTATAGAACGGGAGATCCAGAACATGCTACAGATGGGTATAATCCGCTCATCTACCAGTGCATGGGCATCTCCAGTGGTTCTGGTACCCAAACCAGATGGGGAAATACGCTTTTGCGTGGACTACCATAAGCTAAATGCAGTAACTCCTCCAGACAACTGTCCAATGCCATGCACCGATGAGCTATTGGAGAAGTTGGGACGTGCCCAGTTCATCTCTACAATAGACTTAACCAAGGGGTACTGGCAAGTACCGCTAGATGAACCTGCCAAGGAAAGGTCAGCATTCGTCACCCATGCAGGGGTGTATGAATTCAATGTCCTTCCTTTAGGCCTTCGAAATGCACCCGCCACCTTCCAGAGGCTGGTAGATGGTCTACTAGCAGGACTGGGAGAATTTGCAGTTGCCTACCTCGATGATGTGGCCATTTTTTCAGACTCCTGGCCTGAACACCTACTACATCTGGAAAAGGTCTTTGAGAGCATCAGGCAGGCCGGACTAACTGTTAAGGCCAAAAAGTGTCAAATAGGCCAAAACAGAGTGACTTACCTGGGGCACCAGGTGGGTCAAGGAACCATAAACCCACTACAGGCCAAGGTGGATGCTGTCCAAAAGTGGCCTGTCCCAGGTCAAAGAAACAGGTCCAATCCTTCTTAGGCTTGGCTGGGTACTACAGGCGATTTGTACCACACTACAGCCAAATCGCTGCCCCACTGACCGACCTGACCAAAAAGACCCAGCCAAATGCAGTTAAGTGGACTGATGAGTGTCAAAAGGCCTTTACCCAACTTAAGGCAACGCTCATGTCTGACCCTGTACTCAGGGCCCCGGACTTTGACAAGCCATTCCTAGTAACCGCGGATGCATCTGAGCGTGGTATAGGAGCAGTTCTCCTGCAGGAAGCAACAGATCACAACTTCCATCCTGTCGTGTTTCTCAGCAAGAAACTGTCTGAGAGGGAAAGTCACTGGTCAGTCAGTGAGAAGGAATGCTATGCCATTGTGTACGCCCTGGAAAAGCTAAGCCCATATGTTTGGGGATGGCAGTTCCAGCTACAAACTGACCATGCTGCACTAAAGTGGCTTCATACTGCCAAGGGGAACAACAAGAAACTTATTCGTTGGAGTTTAGCAATCCAAGATTTTGATTTTGAAATTCAGCACATCTCAGGAGCTTCTAACAAAGTAGCTGATGCACTCTCCCGTGAGAGTTTCCCAGAATCTAGTAGTTAAAAAGTGTTCTTAAAATGTAGAAGTCTGTTAGTTATATACTTAGGGGTATATGTAAAGGTGCATGTGTTGTAGTAATCTGTTTATTTTAAAGTTCTAGAAGGAAATCGCCGCCAGTGAGCTTCCCCACTGTCTGCAATTTGGGGGGCGTGTCATAAATAGATAGCTAAGGGTTAACGTCTCTTTCACCTGGAAAGAAGTAATCTGAACCACCTGACCAGAGGTCCAATCAGGAAACAGGATTTTTTCAACTCTGGGTGGAGGGTTTGTTGTGTGGGTGTCCTTTGTTCTTGGGTCTTCTGCCTGTCGGACTCTTTCTCAGCTATGGGAAGGATTTTTCTATTTCCTGCTTTCTAATCTTCTGTTTCCAAGTTGTGAGTACAAAAAGGGTTTGTTGTTTTTATATTTACATGTCTATAGTTGCTGGAGTGCTTTGAATTGTATTCTTTTTGAATAAGGCTGTTTATTCAATATTCTTTTAAGCAATTGACCCTGTATTTGTCACCTTAATACAGAGAGACCATTTGTATGTATTTTTCTTTCTCTTTATATAAAGCTTTCTTTTAAGACCTGTTGGAGTTTTTCTTTACTGGGGAACTCCAGGGAATTGGGTCTGCAGCTCACCAGGGAATTGGTGGGAGGAAGAAGTCAGGGGAAAACCTGTGTGTGTTAGATGTACTAGCCTGACTTTGCATTCCCTCTGGGTGAGGGGGGAAGAGAGATTGACTCTTGGTAATTCTGTTCTCCAGGCTGGGAACGGGGAGGGTGGACTCCCTCTGCTTAGATTCATGGAGGTTGCTTCTGTGTATCTCTCCAGGAGCACCTGGAGGGGGGGAAGGGAAAAGATTTATTTCCCTTTGTTGTGAGACTCAAGGGTTTGGGTCTTGGGGTCCCCAGGGAAGGTTTTCGGGGGGACCAGAGTGCCCCAAAACACTCTAATTTTTTGGGTGGTGGCAGCAGTACCAAGTCCAAGCTGGTAACTAAGCTTGGAGGTTTTCATGCTAACTCCCATATTTTGGACGCTAAGGTCCAAATCTGGGACTAGGTTATGACAACCACACAGTCTCTTGCCCTTATAAAGTGAAATCACAAAACTGTCCTTCCAGGAGGTTGGCAAGGTTCCAGTTCTTCATACCAGATGAAAGATGGCCAGAAGTGATTTTATTACAGGGTCAATAGCACATTGTAGCAGCTCTTGGGAGATACCACCAGTGCCAGGTGCAAGTCCATTTTTCAGTTTGCAAATGTCACTCTTCATTTCATCCAATATTGGTGCATCAGTACAAGTGCCAGGGTCCGAAACCATAGTGGCTGCCAAATTGTCCAGCTCTGAACAAGCAGCAGCTGGAGGTTGGTTCAGGACACTGTGATAATGTTCCACCCAATGTGAGAGGACGTCATCATCTGATTTATATGGACAGTCCTGGCTGTCATTCAGAATGCTGTTCGTAATGACTACGTCTTGAACACTGAGGTTGCAGATCATGCGGAATACAGGCTTTAAGTCTCTCCTGGTTAAGCCAAATTCAACATAATCTGCCACTTGGTTATAATATGCCTCATGAGCCCCCTGCCACTCCGAGTCTGACCTGTACCTCATTGTGGTGGAGGGGTGGAATATCTGAAGTAGGGGATTGCTCATTGGAGCTATGACATCAATGATGAAGGCTGGTCTGAAATATCACCTTGGGCATTATGAAAGGTGGACAATTCCAACAAGAACCCTGAAAATTATGTCTAACACAGGCAGCAACAATGCGGGGCAGCAGCTGCACCTAGCTACCCGAGGTGAAGGAAGTTATTGAGACACTCAACAGCTCGGGGCCCATAGCGTGAAGACAGTACTGATAGGCGCAGTAACACAAACCTTTTCCTGGTCTCTGTCTCATGTCAGTGGGATGAGGTATTCTTCGGGACAATTGTTCACTTTTGGGATGCCAGAAGGAAGCACGAGCAGGAGAGCGCAAGAGGGGAGGATTCCTGCCTCATATTGAGAAAGCAGGATGATCAACGAGTTATCTTAAGTGCCTATACACAAATGCAAGAGGCCTGGGAAACAAGCAGGGAGAACTGGAAGTCTTGGTACAGTCAAGGATCTATGATGTGATTGGAATAACAGATACTTGGTGGGATAACTTACACGACTGGAGTATTGTCATGGATGGAAGGGCAGGCAGGGCAGAAAAGGTAGGGGAGTTGCATTGTATGTAAGAGAGCAGTATGACTGCTCAGAACTCTGGTATGAAACTGCAGAAAAACCTGAGAGTCTCTGGATTAAGTTTAGAAGTGTGAGCAACAAGCATGATGTTGTGGTGGGAGTCTGCTATAGAACACCAGACCAGGGGGATGAGGTGGATTAGGCTTTCTTCTGGCAACTAACAGAAGTTACTAGATCACAGGTCCTGCTTCTCATGGGAGACTTCAATCACCCTGATATCTGCTGGGAGAGCAATACAGTGGTGCATAGACAGTCCAGGACATTTTTGGAAATTGTGGGGGACAATTTCCTGAGGCAAGTGCTGTAGGAACCAACTAGGGGCAGAGCTCTTCTTAACCTGCTGCTCACAAACAGGGAAGAACTACTAGCGGAAGCAAAAGTCAGTGGGAACCTGGGAGGCAGTGACTACCATGAGATGGTTGAGTTCAGGATCCTGACACAAGGAAGAGAGGAGAGCAGCAGAATACGGACCCTGGATTTCAGAAAAGCAGACTTTGACTCCCTCAGAGAACTGATGTACAGGATCCCCTGGGAGAATAACATGAAGGGGAAAGTATCAGAGGGGTAGCTGTGTTAGTCTGGATCTGTAAAAGCAGCAAAGAATCCTGTGGCACCTTAGAGACTAACAGACGTTTTGGAGCATGAGCTTTCGTGGGTGAATACCCACTTCTTCAGATGCATGTGGTGGAAATATCCAGGGGCAGGTATATATATGCTAGCAAGCAAGCTAGAGATAACGAGATCAGTTCAATCAGGGAGGATGAGGCCCTGTTCTAGCAGTTGAGGTGTGAAAACCAAGAGAGGAGAAACTGATTCTGTAGTTGGCAAGCCATTCACAGTCTTTGTTCAATCCTGAGCTGATGGTGTCAAATTTGCAGATGAACTGAAGCTCAGCAGTTTCTCTTTGAAGTCTGGTCCTGAAGTTTTTTTGCTGCAGGATGGACACCTTAAGGTCTGCTATAGTGTGGCCAGGGAGGTTGAAGTGCTCTCCTATAGGTTTTTTTATATTGCCATTCCTAATGTCTGATTTGTGTCCATTTATCCTTTTCCGTAGAGACTGTCCAGTTTGGCCGATGTACATAGCAGAGGGGCATTGCTGGCATATGATGGCGTATATTACATTGGTGGATGTGCAGGTGAATGAACCAGTGATGGTTTGGCTGATCTGGTTAGGTCCTGTGATGGTGTCGCTGGTGTAGATATGTGGGCAGAGTTGGCATCGAGGTTTGTTGCATGGATTGGTTCCTGAGCTAGAGTTATTATGGTGTGGTGTGCAGTTACTCGTGAGAATATGTTTCAAGTTGGCAGGTTGTCTGTGGGCAAGGACTGGCCTGCCACCCAAGGCCTGTGAAAGTGTGGGATCATTGTCCAGGATGGGTTGTAGATCCTTGATGATGCGTTGGAGGGGTTTTAGCTGGGGGCTGTATGTGATGGCCAGTGGAGTCCTGTTGGTTTCTTTCTTGGGTTTGTCTTGCAGTAGGAGGCTTCTGGGTACACGTCTGGCTCTGTTGATCTGTTTCCTTATTTCCTCGTGCGGGTATTGTAGTTTTGAGAATGCTTGGTGGAGATTTTGTAGGTGTTGGTCTTTGTCTGAGGGGTTAGAGCAGATGCGGTTGTACCTCAGTGCTTGGCTGTAGATCGTGTGATGTGTCCGGGATGGAAGCTGGAGGCATGAAGGTAGGCATAGCGGTCGGTAGGTTGCATGCATCTGAAGAAGTGGGTATTCACCCACGAAAGCTCATGCTCCAAAACGTCTGTTAGTCTATAAGGTGCCACAGGATTCTTTGCTGCTTGTGTGGTAAATGTAACAGCCACAGGCCAATCACCTTGTTGTCTGTGCCATGGAGGTGTTTGTGCATGCTCTGCTGGCTCATTTGGAGCACCTGCTACATTGGAAGCATTGCCCCCAGCAGTCAGGCTTTACAAGGAACAGGTCCATTTTGGCTTCCGTTTGCTGTCGGAGATACACTGTGAGTTCAAGAAGCCCCTGTATGTAGCATATATTGATTTTAAGGCTGCTTTTGCTTCATCAAATCACACTATGGGTAGCCTTAAAGGGCATGCGTGTCCCAAACACTGCTGGTCTCGACTAGTGAGTTGCATAATGGAAATAGATGTCTGTGGAAATCAGATGTCGGCATGTTTTAAATCAGTATTTGGTGTCAGGCAGGGCTGCGTCTTGTCCCCTGCATTCTTTTGTCAGGCAATGGATTTCATAATGCATCATTCCATCAGGTCCATAGGCATTAAGATTGGTACTCTGTCTCTCTCTCTCAGACCTTGACTATGCTGATGACATTGTTCTTCTGGTACTGAGCCCTGACAGATTTTGGGAGGCACTCCAGCACATGGAGAAGTTGGCCAAGGATGGCCTCCAAGTTTTGCAGTCAAAAACAAAGCTGCAAAATCTAGAGCCAGGTCCATCTGTGACTCCAATCTCTTTGAATAATGAAATTGTCGAAGCAGTCTCCAGCTTTTGATATTTGGGTTCTATGCTCACCAGTTCCTCCAGCTCTCACCCGGAGGTTCTCAGGGGGATTGGCATCACAGCGTCTGCCATGGGTCATATGTAATGAATATGATTCAACATCATATCAGCACGCCAGCTAAGTTCAGGATCTAGTCGAGCTATATCCTCTCCATACCGTTGTATGGTTGTGGAACATGGACATTATGCGACTCAGCTGGAGGCTTTCTGCACAAAATGCCAGTGTTGTATATTGGGCATAAAGTGGACTTACTTCATTTGTAATTCAGATGTCTATGGTCACTCTGATCTACAGACTACTGGGGTCAGTGTCCACAGATGGCATCTTAGGCTTTTCAGATATGGCGCAAGAATGCCACAGGACATTCCAGGGAATGCTGTTCTCCAGGTGGCTTGTAACATCTGGGATAAAATTCCACCAACTGAGGGATGGAGGTGGCCCAGAGGCCATGGATTCATCAGGTCTGTTCCATTGCTGGACACTCAGGCCATCAAACTCTTGCAGCCACACAGGAACAGACCAAACGGTGAATGATCGTTACGGGCGACTGTTTGGCTAAGCGTTGAAGAAGAGAAGAACATCTTTTTGTGAGGCGTAATCGGGATTAAAAATTCCTTTTTGGTAGACAGTGTAGTCCTGCAAGAGAGCATAGGACTGGGACTTAGCTATGGGTTTTATCCCCAGTTCTGCCATTGACCTGCTGTGCGACCTCAGCCAAGTCATGTGTTGTACTGGGGACTGAGCAACAGAGAGTCTACCTGGAGCACTGGGAAGTCCTTGAGCTTATGCATAGTCGGCTGGAGCCAGATACTGGAACCCAATAGGATAAACCAGATCTCTTGCAAGCACCTTAAGCACTGAGACCCTGATAGTCAAAAGTATTTAGGCACATAACTCCCATGGGAGTGAAATGCCTAAATACCTTTGAGGATCTGGGCCTGAGAGATCATTGAATACTGCATCCTGTAACCCCTTTGTACTGTGGTTTACCTGTCTGTAAAATGGAGATGATTTATTTCTTTTTAATTACTTTACAGTAATGTTACTGTATAACATATAATTCGGTATTCATCCTGAGCTGTGAGTGCTACTTTCATAGGTTAAAACACAAACAATAACATACAATGATTGTCCCCGATGAATATAACCACCTGAACTCCCTCTCTTCTCAGTAGCTTGAGAAAAGATAAAATCTGAAGGATAAAAAGTGCTGCATAAAAGCTGGCATACTGTGTTTTTCCTTTTTTCTTCTTTATTTAATAGACCTCTGATTTGTTTCTTTCACAGCTCTTTAAAACCTGTAGAGGTTTATGTTTCTCTTCACCCAAATTACCACAGTGAAAATACTCTGGTAAATGGAGCCAAAAGTATAAGAAAGTATGTTGAAAGGTTACATACACAGAGAACATACGAAAGGAAGAATGTTCTTCAAATTTTGTTATTCGGTCTCATTTTGAGGGGGAAAAATATCCTTTTTCCAGGCTCAGAGCTTAGATTCCCTTGGGGAACTTCTATAATCTCAAGACTAAAATGTTGGCTCAGATTTCTCAAATGACATCTCTCCTTTTACCAGATTAGCATTTTTTCTCATTACTGAAAGGCTCACAAAGAATGATTAAATAGGCTCTTCTAAATTTGCACATCCAATAGAAATATGGTTAGAATGTTACAACATCTTGTGTGCCTGATGATTATTCATATATTCCAGAAAGATGACTATCACATGCGTCCTTACTGGTGTTTTTTAAGATGTCTTTTGCTATTACATATGGTTGAACTCCAACTAAATTAGGAAAAAATATTGATTTCTCATCTGGGCACGTACCATATCAGGCAGGAGTCCCCAGTGAAACTGCAGAATTTGAAAACCTCAATCTTGATGAACTTTAACCTTTTTCAAGGTCCCAGCCTTTGCTTTGCAAGGTGTGGCCAATAGCTATTAAAACCTTGGCCTGACTGAAGTTGTTGGCAAAACTCCCACTGACTTCACTGGGGCCACAATTTCACCCTAAGGGTCCTAAGTTCTGTTAGTATCTGTGGGTAAATATTAATCCTTTTAGTCCTTTTCTGCTTCCAAATCATATTCAAATTCCCTCATTTTCTCCTTCATTTTACTAACCACATTATTTAAAGCCATGCGGGTTACAACAGACATTGGATAGCTTTGCCTTTCAGTTTCCTCTTTCCCTTTTTTACCATTTCCCTCTGTCTCTTCTTCAAACAACTTACACACATTTCCAAGAATCACTTTTATTAATTGCTTTTAATGCAAATAAAATGGTTCCTTGTTCAGTAACATAGTTTATTATAAAAGTGTCCAGGGTTTTCCTCTTGTCGGCCAACATTTTTCTTGTTTAATCTATTTCAATTTTTCTTCTTATTATTAATCTTACTTTATTCTTTCCTCCCAAGGTACCTTACTGCCAAAGTACTGCAGTGTGCTATGCATGTAGGCTTTAAAACAGTAGAGAAAAACGCTCTGTTCCTAAATTTTTCCAGAAAACATAGTTTGCCACTCCAGGTAATCTGGATCCAAATGATACTGTTATTGACATTCACGTTGGAGTCACCAATTTTGTGTGTGTCTGAGTTAATGTTGACTCCAGATAGTCGAATAACAGGGTTAGGTGGATTTATTTAATAAAAAATTATCAATTGGAGATTAGTACAGTACTCTATAGATTACAGAAAAAAATAAATACTTTACCACCCTTTTCTTGTAAATTCAAAGAGCTGGGTCTGTGTCTCTTCTTCACTGTATTGGAAAGATGAGTCAGGTTTCATTCTCCAACTAAATTCCAGCACCAGTGTCATTATATGGGGTTCTCAAACAAAGAGACCCGCTTTGCTAAAAGAAATATGTGTTCTAATGTCATTTCTATAAATTCTCAGTTTACCTAATTTATGTGTGAAGAAATAATTTTCAGCTGAATCTTTCTTCCCCCGTAATTATTCTTCCCTGTTGATTCCTTAATAGGAAACATCTGTTGTAGCAATTATCCCTTATCAGTTACCCAGGTTTATATATCCTTATGTAAGGGATGTGTGTGTGTGTGTGTGTGTGTGTGTGTGTGTGTGTGTGTGTGTGTGTTAAGGGGCTGGGTTCTCAGTCTATCAGGAGGGCTAGACATAGAGATGCCATAGAATATTCGATACAGTCTAATGCACAGAATTCCTGAATAGGGTTAAGTATCAGAGGGGTAGCTGTGTTAGTCTGGATCTGTAAAAGCAGCAAAGAGTCTTGTGGCACCTTCTAGACTAACAGATGTTTTGGAGCATGAGTTTTTGTTGGTGAATACTCACTTTGTCGGATGCATGTAGTGGAAATTTCCAGGGGCAGGTATATATAAGCAAGCAAGAAGCAGGCTAGAGATAACAAGGTTAGTTCAATCAGGGAGGATGAGGCCCTCTTCTAGCAGCTGAGGTGTGAAAACCAAGAGAGGAGAAACTGGTTTTATAGTTGGCAAGCCATTCAAAGTCTTTGTTTAATCCTGAGCTGATGGTGCCAAATTTGCAGATGAACTGAAGCTCAGCAGTTTCTCTTTGAAGTCTGGTCCTGAAGTTTTTTTGCTGCAGGAAGGACACCTTAAGATCTGCTATTGTGTGGCCAGGGAGGTTGAAGTGTTTTCCTACAGGTTTTTGTATATTGCAATTCCTAATATCTGATTTGTGTCCATTTATTCTTTTCCGTAGCGACTGTCCAGTTTGGCCGATGTACATAGCAGAGGGGCATTGCTGGCATATGATGGCATATATTACATTGGTGGATGTGCAGGTGAATGAACCAGTGATGGCGTGGCTAATCTGGTTAGGTCCTGTGATGGTGTCGCTGGTGTAGATATGTGGGCAGAGTTGGCATCGAGGTTTGTTGCATGGATTGGTTCCTGAGCTAGAGTTACTATGGTGTGGTGTGCAGTTACTGGTGAGAATATGCTTCAGGTTGGCAGGTTATCTGTGGGCGAGGACTGGCCTGCCACCCAAGGCCTGTGAAAGTGTGCGATCATTGTCCAGGGTGGGTTGTAGATCCCTGATGATGCGTTGGAGGGGTTTTAGCTGGGGACTGTATATGATGGCCAGTGGAGTCCTGTTGGTTTCTTTCTTGGGTTTGTCTTGCAGTAGGAGGCTTCTGGATACACGTCTGGCTCTGTTGATCTCTTTCCTTATTTCCTCATGTGGGTATTGTAGTTTTGAGAATGCTTGGTGGAGATTTTGTAGGTGTTGGTCTCTGTCTGAGGGGTTAGAGCAGATGCGGTTGTACCTCAGTGCTTGGCTGTAGACAATGGATCATGTGGTGTGCTGGAGGCATGAAGGTAGGCATAGTGGTCAGTAGGTTTTCGGTATAGGGTGTTGTTAATGTGACCATCACTTATTTGCAATGAAATATATGCCATCATAGGGCAGCAATGCCTCTCTGCTATGTTCATTGGCCAAACTGGACAGTCTCTACGGAAAAGGATAAATGGACACAAATCAGATATTAGGAATCGCAATGTACAAAAACCTGTAGGAGAACACTTCAACCTCCCTGGCCACACAATAGCAGATCTTAAGGTGTCCATCATGCAGCAAAAAAACTTCAGGACCAGACTTCAAAGAGAAACTGCTGATTAGATTTAGTTTTTATAAAAACAAGACATTGGAAATAAATATAAGATTTGAAAGCTCATTCTGCATGATTAATGCTTTTGAATATTTACATTTAACTTTGCAAGAAATGAGAATCTTTGGTTTCCTGTTAGATGGTTGTTGCACGATAAAAGATTTTGAAATTGGATGTTACAGGTCATGGATTTGTATTTATATATCCATTTCATGCTTCAAAAAATCAGCTTCTTAAAATGTAATACTTGATTACAGAAAAATGCTGCCCATATGAATAAATAAAAAAAATGCTGATAGCTGTTGTTCAGCTGTCTGATAGGAAGGGGAGGAATGTGAAAATCTGGGAGAGGTATGAAAAGTATCATCAAAATATCAGCTGCTTTAATTAAGTTTTTACACTTGCCCTTTTTAAAAACAAATAGCAAGTTCTGTTTAAAAAAGAATGAGTCCCAGATAAGTGTTTTGTCTATAATAGCCAGATACACAGGAGGTGCTGTGCACCTCTAGAGGTTTTGAAGTGTGTAAGTGGGGGGAATTCTGGTGGCTAACTTCATTTTCTCCTCACTTCCTGCCTGCCTCCTCACTAGAGCCAAGTAAACTGTTATGAGACACCTTTCACCTTAGGAGCAATTCTTGCTTCCACAGAAAAGATACCTCCTCTTTCTGCTCCCTTAAGATAATCCCAGCAAACCCATCTATGTCTGGACCTCCCACTGTGAATGATGTAAGAGACCTGCTGAAAGGCATATTCTCTCCCTGCCATGAGATGCATGACTGCTGGGCTCTTCTCATGACAGATTTCCCACAAGATTTTCCCTCTGTAAGACATGGGACTTGCCTCATTGTATCAGAGCTCTAGCCTGCGGCCACCCCATCTTCTCACAGCTAATGAAGAGAAATGGGTGCAGCCCGCTATGGTCGAATCCCAGCCTCCACTCAAGTAAACCAAAGTCTTCTCTGAACAGAATCATTTCTAAGGCCTCATCTACACTTAAAGAATTAGACTTTTGTTGACTCAGTTACTTTGCTTGGGGTGTGAAAAATCCACACCACTGAGCAAAGTAGTTAAGCTGACCTAACCCCTGGCATAGCCAGCACTAGGTTGATGGAACAGTTCTTCCACCAACCCAGCCACTTCTGTTGGTGAGAGACAAGCTTTCGAGCTTTCACAGAGCTGAAGAAGACTTTGAAAGAAGTTGATCTAAATATTACCTCACGGACTTTGTCTCTCTATATGCCTATTGTCGGTTGAGCTCTGAACAAGCAATATTTGATGTGGATAAGGACAAGTGAGCAAAAAATATTCAGAAGGAAGTTGCATTTATTTTTAAGAATGATCTTCTTCACATACATGGCAGAGCAACAATTTAGAAAAGAGTGTTCAACATCAATAGCTTCACCATAGCTGAGTGCTACTTCAAGGGCAAGCTAACAAGAAAGCTGTCTCTCACTCATTTCATTTCCTAGTGCCAGTCACTAAAAAAGTCTTTCAATCTGAGCGTTCTGTTCCTGTTAGTGGCACAGAGTAGTGAGGGAGGCTGTGAGTTGGATTGGGCTCACTATAGACCTGAGTAAAATTTACCCTATTTTGTCTAGTAAAATTTTATGTTGATATTTTCACTATTGTGAATGATTTCATACCCTTGACATTTCACTTTATGCAAAAATTTCAAGCCATCTGGCTATATTTACATCAAAAGAATGTGATAAAAATGTAAATTTTTCCCTTGAAACTGAGCCTGTTTTCTCTTGAAAACAGGGTTACATTTTTTCCAGTAAAATGTAATATTTTTCTAAAAAATATTATGCATACCTCAGTAAAGCTGCTGTGGAAATGATCACATTTTGAAGACTTAGAGAAAGATGTTAAAAATAAAAATGAAGTTTGCATCTCATTACAAATATTTCACACACCTCTCATCAATATGTGGATAAAGGGTACAATGTGTGAGGAACTGGGCTCATTTGCTTTCCAGGGAGAGGTTGGACCTGTAAGGACATCATACAGAATTGCTAATGCAATCAGTATATAGCAGCCTCACCTTTCAGCCTGATTCTGGAGGCATAATAAATTCTGAAGCTAAGTTCTACTCTTTTTCCTGTGACAGCAGTTTGAAATAGACCTTCAAAGGAATCACAGCAGTGCTTTTAGCCTCTGGAAATTACATTTTCCTGTGCTTCAAGTATGTCCCTTCCTTAACCTCCTCCCCTATCCTTCCTCTGATTTCTTATGCTGGCAAGTGCTAATGCTGATATCATGTGAGTCTTTGATCCAAAGACAAACACAGACCTTGTTAAAGTCAATGGGCACTCTTTCAGACTCAATGGGAGGAGCAATTAGGCCTCTTTAGGTAGTGAGATAACCGGAAACAATGGAGCTACTGCCCAAGGCCCAAGCAGAGCCAGGAGTGGCTCCAGACCCGAGCACGCCAAGTGCGTGCTTGGGGCAGCATGCCACGGGGGGTGCTCTGGCGGTCGCCGGGAGGGCAGCAGGCAGGCTGCCTTTGGCGGAATGCCTGCGGAGGGTCCGCTGGTCCCGCAGCTCCGGTGGATCTCCCGCAGGCATGTTAATCTACATGGATTAGCTCCGCTCAGGGGCGCTCTAGACATTTCGCTGCCCCAAGCATGGCGGCATGCCGTGGGGGGCGCTCTGCTGGTGGCTGGTCCCGCGGCTTCGGAGGACCTCCCATAGGCGTGCCTGAGGAGGGTCCACTGGTCCCATGGCTTCGGTGGAGCCACGGGACCAGCGGACCCTCTGCAGGCACACCTGAGGGAGGTCCACTGGAGCTGGGGGACCAGTGACCAGCAAAGCGCCCCCCATAGCATGCCGAAGTGCTTGGGGTGGCGAAATGTCTAGAGCAGCCCCTGAGCAGAGCTAATCCATGTAGATTAACACAGAGTTCCCTGATTGAAAATGCAGGAGGCTCCGAGTTTGAATTTACAAGATATCTGTGGCAGAGGGAGAAATGTGTCTGCTAACAACTGCTTCTCCAGGCTAAAAGGAGGCAGAGAGAGACCAATCTCCATGACCCAGAATTCACTGATCAGGCCTCCAGGGCATTTCTGAAGAAGGAAACTACCTGCTGTTGTTTGTTTCCATTGTGTTCATGGAAACAGGACATCTTTGTAAATAAACAAGATTGCACCGTAAAAATATCTGACTTGTATTATCAATTTCTCCTTCTAACAAAAACAACTCTCCAGGGCTCCCCATAATGGCTAACCACTGAGGCCAAAGGGTTAACAGTATAATTGCAAAACAAAAAATAGATTAACTAAATTATATAACAACCAGGAGACAAATGTGCACAAGTGTTGTATAGCAGAATATATAATAAATATCTTCCCCGGTGTTTAACATTATATTAAATGGATGTATGGAATTTCAGGCTGCTCCTGGCACCAACTCAACTTCTAACTTACAATGTTTGTATGAGGTGATGGATTTTAATAGTAGTGTTTCTTTGTGAATGTTCCTCTCTGCACTCAAACTTGAAATGCCAGAAAAGGACAATGAGGTCTGTTAAACTTTGATTATATATGTACTTGTATTATTCAATCTATATCTCATTGTATAACTCCATCACCATCTAGCCTTTCCCCCAAATAATGACTTATCTTCCTTTTTGGATTAATTTCAATGGCTTGTACTGATGAATTGGCAACTAGTTCCATACATCAAATGTTCTTGGTATAGTCAATTTATGCTCTTGCTTTTTATTTAGTAACTATAATATGCAGGTGATTTGTATGAATCTGTCCCATCCTTTTAGGATCTTGAAAACCTTTAAATATCCCCTCTTAATTTCCTTTTGGGGTCTGATCTGCCTAATCTTTGTGCCTGAATCTGTTTGTTTGTCTTCCACTGACCTTTTCAAGCTCAGCAAAGTCCTTGACCAAAACTGTAAACTACAATTCTAATCTAATTTTGGTCTTGCTAGTAGCTTAAACAGTGTCAGCAAAGCTGCTTCCAATTTATAATATGTCTCTATGCATACATCTCAATATCTCATTTACTGTTGCTAAACATTCTGCAGATGGTTTTAATGTATTATTGATGATCTCTCACCAGTCTTTTTCCTGTTCTTTATAAGTGCTATGTAGATCTTCAGGGAGACTTTATTCACAAGGGAAAATGGCTGGAGTGTGGGACTAAAGGTTGCTTACGCTCCAATTAAACAAAATCTTAAAGTCAAGGACTGGATTCAGTAAGTAACAAAGCAAGTTCTATTTGTACTACTACCAGCTCAATAGGTAAGAGACAAAACATAACTAATGCATCATTCATGACCAGCTTAATTATATTTTGAAATTGTATTTTAAAGAATCATTATTGAGGTTGCAGGAAAAAAACATCCCAATGTGTAGAAAGAATAGTAAATATGGCAGATGACCAGCTTGGCTTAACAGTGAAATCCTTGTTGAGCTTAAATGCAAAAAAGAAGCTTACAAGAAGTGGAAGATTGGACAAATGACCAAGGAGCAGTATAAAAATATTGCTTAGACATGCAAGAGTGAAATCAGGAAGACCAACTAACACTTGGAGTTGCAGCTAGCAAGAGATGTTAAGAGTAACAAGAAGAGTTTCTTTAGGTATGTTAGCAACAAGAAGAAAATCAAGGAAAATGTGGGGAGGCAATCTAGTGACAGAGGATGTGGAAAAAGCTCATGTTCTCAATGCTTTTTTTGCCTCTGTCTTCACAAACAAGGTCAGCTCCCAAACTGCTGCACTGGGCAGCACAGCGTGGGGAGAAGGTGACCAGCCCTCTGTGGAGAAAGAAGTGGTTCAGGACTATATGGAAAAACTGGACGAGTACAAGTCCATGGGGTTGGATGTACTGCATCCGAGGGTGCTAAAGGAGTTGGCGGATGTAATTGCAGAGCCATTGGCCATTATCTTTGAAAACTCATGGTGAGCGGTGGAGGTCCCGGATGACTGGAAAAAGGCTAATGTAGTGCCCATCTTTAAAAAAGGGAAGGAGGAGGATCTGGGGAACTACAGGCCAGTCAGCCTCACCTCAGTCCCTGGAAAAATCATGAAGCAGGTCCTCAAGGAATCAATTCTGAAGCACTTAGAGGACAGGAAAGTGATCAGGAATAATCAGCATGGATTCACCAAGGGCAAGTCATGCCTGACTAACCTAATTGCCTTCTATGAGGAGATAACTGGGTCTGTGAATGAGGGGAAAGCAGTAGACGTGTTATTCCTTGACTTTAGCAAAGCTTTTGATACGATCTCTCACAGCATTCTTGCCAGCAAGTTAAAGAAGTATGGGCTGGATGAATGGACTATAAAGTCTATAGAAAGCTGGCTAGATGGTCGGACTCAATGAGTAGTGATCAACGGCTCCATGTCTAGCTGGCAGCTGGTTTCAAGGGTCGGTTCTGGGGCCTGTTTTGTTCAATATCTTCATTAATGATCTGGAGGATGGCATGGACTGCACTCTCAGCAAGTTTGCAGATGACACTAAACTGGGAGGAGTGGTAGATACGCTGGAGGGTAGGGATAGGATACAGAGGGACCTAGACAAAGTAGAGGATTGAGCCAAAAGAAACTTGATGAGGTTCAACAAGGACAAGTGCAGAGTCCTGCATGTAGGACGGAAGAATTACATTCACTGTTACAGACTAGGGATCGAATGGCTAGGCAGCAGTTCTGCAGAATAGGACCTAGGGGTTACGGTGGATGAGAAGCTGGATATGAGTCGACAGTGTGCCCTTGTTGCCAAGAAGGCTAACGACATTTTGGGCTGTATAAGTAGGGGCATTGCCAGCAGATCAAGGGACGTGATCACTCCCCTCTATTCGACATTGGTGAGGTCTAATCTGGAGTACTGTGTCCAGTTTTGGGCCCCACACTACAACAAGGGTGTGGAAAATTTGGAAAGAGTCGAGTGGAGGACAACAAAAATGATTAGGGGTCTGGAGCACATGCAGGGCCAGCTCCAGGGTTTTTGCTGCCCCGAGCAGCAAAAAGGAGAGAGGAAAAAAAAACCAAAGCGATTGCAATCAGCAGCTGGTCCTTTGCTCTGAGAGAGAGTGAGGGACCCACCGCTGAATTGCTGCTGAAGACCCAGACATGCCGCCCCTCACCATTGGCCACCCCGAGCACCTGCTTCCTGGGCTGGTGCCTGGAGCCAGCCCTGAGCATATGATTAAGAGGAGAGGTAGAAGGAACTGGGATTTTTTAGTCTGCAGAAGAGAAGAATGAGGGGGGATTTGATGGCTGCTTTCAACTACCTGAAAGAAGGTTCCAAACAGGGAGGAGCTATACTGTTCTAAGTGGTTCCTGATGACAGAACAAGGAGTAATAGTCTCAAGTTGCAGTGGCGGAGGTTTAGGTTGGATATTAGGAAAAACTTTTTCACTAGGAGGGTGGCAAATCATTGGAATGGGTTACCTAGGGAGGTGGTGGAATCTCCTTCCTTAGAGGTTTTTAAGGCCAGGCTTGACAAAGCCCTGGCTGGGATGATTTAGTTGGGAATTGGTCCTGCTTTGAGCAGGGGGTTGGACTAGATGGCCTCCTGAGGTCCCTTCCAACCCTTATATTCTATCATTCTATGATTGCATGCCAAAATAATGACCTGAAGTATGTATCATAGGTTTTATCAGATGCAATAGCACCTTTCACAATAAAATCAAGTGAAGCTTGAGTGAGTGATTGAAAACATGCTTGAACACAACTACGAAAATGAAAATAAGTCCGCTGATGATTTGAGGAATATGTCTATGTAGGAGTTGTGAATTCTGATGGAATTTATTAAGTTGCTGGATCAATGACTGGCTCAGCAGATGTGGAGTCAGCCATTTGCTAACAGGGGCTGTGTCATGTCCCTCCCAGATGGGGAACAATGGAGAGTCATTAGCATAAATGGATCTCATTCAGATGGGAGCTTTTAGGAAGATGGTTTGGCTGAAACCTAGGGTTCAGCCAGGTTGGACTACATTTGTCTACAGTGAGCAGGTTTTGGAGCAGTCCAAACCCACCCCACAACTCCTGAAAGGAGAAACAAAGAAAGAGAGCAGAGATAGGGCTTAAAAACTCAGAGGAATTGACAGCATTAAAATGGAAGCAGGAGCGAGGAACAAAGGGGAATGTTTTTGTAGCAGAATGTTTCTTTTGACTGTGGGATCAGCTGGGGAAGAAGGAAGCTCTCTGCAGGTGTTATAACCTTATTCCCAGATTTGGACCTTAGCGTCCAAAATATGGGGGTTAGCATGAAAACCTCCAAGCTTAGTTACCAGCTTGGACCTGGTACCTGCTGCCACCACCCAAAAAATTAGAGTGTTTTGGGGCACTCTGGTCCCCCTGAAAAACCTTCCCTGGGGACCACAAGACCCAAATCCCTTGAGTCTCACAACAAAGGGAGATAATCCTGATTCCCTTCCCCCCTCCAGGTGCTCCTGGAGAGATACACAGACACAAGCTCTGTGAAACTACGCAGAGTGAGTCCCCCTCTCCGTTCCCAATCCTGGAACAAAAGCACTTTCCTCTTCACCCAGAGGAAATGCAAAATCAGGCTAGCAATCCAACACACAGCTTTCCCCTGATTTCTTCCTCCCACCAATTCCCTGGTGAGTACAGACTTAATTTCCCTGAAGTAAAGAAAAACTCCAACAGGTCTTAAAAGAAAACTTTATATAAAAAAGAAAGAAAAAATACAAATGTTCTCTCTGTATTAAGATGATACAACACAGGGTCAATTGCTTAAAAGAATATTGAATAAACAGCCTTATTCAAAAAGAATACAAATCAAAGCATTCCAGCACTTATATTCATGCAAATACCAAAGAAAAGAAACCATATAACTTACTATCTGATCTCTTTGTCCTTACTCTTAGAAACAGAAGACTAGAAAGTAGAAAGTACTTCTCCAAAGCTCAGAGAAGCAGGCAGGCAGACAAAAGACTCAGAGACACACTTCCCTCCACCCAAAGTTGAAAAAATCCGGTTTCCTGATTGGTTTTCTGGTCAGGTGTTTCAGGTGAAACAGACATTAACCCTTAGCTATCTGTTTATGACACGCCCCCCAAATTGCAGACAGTGGGGAAGCTCACTGGCGGCAATTTCCTTCTAGAACTTGAAAATAAACAGATTAATACAACACATGCACCTTTACATATACTACTAAGTATATAACTAACAGACTTTTACATTTTAAGAACACTTTTTAACTACTGGATTCTGGGAAACTCTCACGGGAGAGTGCATCAGCAACTTTGTTAGAAGCTCCTGTGATGTGTTGAATTTCAAAATCAAAATCTTGGAGAGCTAAACTCCAACGAAGAAGTTTCTTGTTGTTCCCCTTGGCAGTATGAAG
Source organism: Gopherus evgoodei (assembly GCF_007399415.2). Classification (NCBI taxonomy): domain Eukaryota; kingdom Metazoa; phylum Chordata; order Testudines; family Testudinidae; genus Gopherus; species Gopherus evgoodei. The sequence goes on from NC_044327.1 coordinate 118,460,246, forward strand.
CCACTTTAGTGCAGCATGGTCAGTTTGTAGTTGGAACCGCCGTCCCCAAACATATGGGCGTAGCTTTTCCAGGGCGTACACAATGGCATAGCATTCCTTTTCACTGACTGACCAGTGACTTTCCCTGTCAGACAGTTTCTTGCTGAGAAACACGACAGGATGGAAGTTGTGATCTGTTGCTTCCTGCATGAGTACTGCTCCTATACCACGCTCAGATGCATCCGTGGTTACTAGGAATGGCTTGTCAAAGTCCGGGGCCCTGAGCACAGGGTCCGACATGAGCGTTGCCTTAAGCTGGGTAAAGGCTTTTTGACACTCATCAGTCCACTTAACGGCATTTGGCTGGGTCTTTTTGGTCAGGTCGGTCAATGGGGCAGCGATTTGGCTGTAGTGTGGTACAAATCGCCTGTAGTATCCGGCCAAGCCTAAGAAGGATTGGACTTGCTTTTTGGACCGTGGGACAGGCCACTTTTGGATAGCATCCACTTTGGCCTGTAGGGGGTTTATGGTTCCTCGACCCACCTGGTGCCCCAGGTAAGTCACTCTGTTTTGGCCTGTTTGACACTTTTTGGCCTTAACAGTTAGTCCTGCCTGCCTGATGCGCTCAAAGACCTTTTCCAGGTGGAGTAGGTGTTCGGGCCAGGAGTCTGAAAAAATGGCCATATCATCGAGGTAGGCAACTGCAAATTCTCCCAGTCCAGCTAGTAGACCATCTACCAGCCTCTGGAAGGTGGCGGGTGCATTTCGAAGGCCGAAAGGAAGGACATTGAATTCATACACCCCCGCATGGGTGACGAATGCTGACCTCTCCTTGGCAGGTTCATCTAGCGGTACTTGCCAGTACCCCTTGGTTAAGTCTATTGTAGAGATGAACTGGGCACGTCCCAACTTTTCCAATAGCTCATCAGTGCGTGGCATTGGATAGTTGTCCGGACGAGTTACCGCATTTAGCTTACGGTAGTCCACGCAAAAGCGTATTTCCCCATCTGGTTTGGGTACCAGAACCACTGGAGATGCCCATGCACTGGTAGATGAGCGGATTATACCCATCTGTAGCATGTTCTGGATCTCCCGTTCTATAGCAGCTTGGGCATGAGGAGACACCCGGTAGGGTGGGGTTCTGATTGGGTGAGCATTACCTGTATCAATGGAGTGGTATGCCCGTTCAGTCCGTCCTGGGGTGGCTGAGAACAATGGGGCGAAGCTAGTGCACAGCTCCTTGATTTGTTGCCGCTGCAGACGTTCCAGGGTGGTTGAGAGGTTTACCTCTTCCACGCCACCGTCTTTTTTTCCGTCGTAGTAGACACCGTCAGGCCACTCAGCATCATCTCCCTGGACTGTAAACTGACAAACCTGTAAGTCTCTGGAATAGAAAGGCTTGAGAGAATTAACATGGTACACTTTAGGCTTTAGTGAGGAATTGGGAAATGCTATGAGGTAGTTTACAGCTCCCAGGCGCTCTTGGACCGAGAATGGCCCTTCCCATGATGCTTCCATCTTATGGGCCTGTTGCGCCTTCAAGACCATAACCTGGTCTCCTACCTTGAAGGAACGTTCTCTGGCATGTCTGTCATACCAGGCCTTTTGCTCTTCTTGAGCATCCTTTAGGTTCTCTCTAGCAAGGGCTAAAGAGTGTCGGAGGGTGCTTTGTAGGTTGCTTACAAAGTCCAGAATGTTAGTTCCTGGAGAAGGCGTAAACCCCTCCCATTGCTGCTTCACCAACTGTAATGGCCCCTTAACCTCGTGACCATACACAAGTTCAAATGGTGAAAACCCTAAACTGGGATGTGGTACAGCCCTGTAGGCAAACAGCAACTGCTGCAACACTAGGTCCCAATTATTGGAGAATTCGTTGATGAATTTTTTTATCATGGCCCCCAAAGTTCCATTGAACCTTTCCACCAGGCCATTGGTTTGATGGTGGTACGGGGTGGCAACCAAGTGATTCACCCCATGAGTTTCCCACAGTTTTTCCATGGTCCCTGCCAGGAAATTAGACCCTGAATCTGTAAGGATGTCAGAGGGCCAACCTACCCTGGCAAAGATGTCTGTTAGGGCCAGGCACACAGTGTTAGCCCTGGTGTTGCCTAGAGCTACTGCTTCTGGCCATCGGGTAGCAAAGTCCACTAAAGTCAGTACGTACTGCTTTCCTCTGGGCGTCTTTTTTGGGAAAGGGCCCAGAATATCCACAGCTACTCGCTGAAATGGGACCTCAATTATGGGGAGTGGCTGGAGAGGGGCCTTGACCTGGTCTTGAGGCGTTCCCACTCTTTGGCATACCTCACAAGACCGGACATACTTGGCAACATCCTTGCCCATCCCCTCCCAGTGGAAGGACTTCCCCAACCGGTCCTTGGTTCTGTTCACCCCAGCATGGCCACTGGGATGATCATGGGCTAAGCTTAAGAGCTTCCCCCGGTACTTAGTTGGAACCACCAACTGTTTTTGCGGCTGCCATTCTTCCCGGTGTCCACCAGAAAGAATTTCCTTGTATAAAAGTCCTTGGTCTATAACAAACCGGGATCGATTAGAAGAGCTGAGAGGCGGTGGGGTGCTCCGTGCCGCCGCCCAAGCTTTCTGAAGGCTGTCATCTGCTTCCTGCTCAGCCTGGAACTGTTCCCTTGAGGCTGGGGTCACCAGTTCTTCCTCAGACTGTGGACTTGGGCTTGGTCCCTCTGGAAGCGATGTAGGTGATGGGGTTGTTTTCGTTGCTGGTGAACCGCTCTCCGCTGGTGCACCTGAGGGTATTTCAGGCTCTGGCTGAGCCTTTTGGGTATGGCTGTCTTTTGCTTCTGCCAGTTTTGGCTTGCTGGCGCCCTCTGGCGTTGAGTTTGAAGATGTGGTTGCACTTGCTGGTGCTGGTTGCTGTTCCAGTTCCGGGCCTGGGACTGGAGATGCTGTGGCTGTTTCAGTGGTAGGCATGGAATCCGGGTCCACTGCCTCTGTCTGGGTCTCTGGTAACACAGACGGGGCTTCTGTGGACGGCTCAGGAACAGGAATGGGTCTGGAAGCTTGCCTGGTTTGGCTACGGGTAACCATTCCCACTCTCTTGGCCCGCCTCACCTGGTTGGCCAAGTCTTCCCCCAGTAGCATGGGGATAGGATAATTGTCATAGACTGCAAAAGTCCACCTTCCTGACCAGCCTTTGTACTGGACAGGCAGTTGAGCTGTAGGCAAGTCTACAGCTTGTGACATGAAGGGGTAAATTGTAACTTTGGCCTTTGGGTTGATGAATTTGGGGTCAACGAAGGATTGGTGGATAGCTGACACTTGTGCCCCCGTGTCTCTCCACGCAGTAACCTTCTTTCCGCCCACTCTCAAATTTTCCCTTCGCTCCAAGGGTATTTGAGAGGCATCCGGGCCTGGGGATCTTTGGTGTGATGGTGGTGTAATGAATTGCACTCGCATGGTGTTCTTGGGACAGTTGGCCTTGATATGTCCCGGTTCATTACACTTAAAGCATCTTCCATCTGATGGGTCACTGGGCCGAGGTGAGTTACTGGAGACTGGTGAGGTTGAAGAGTAGGGTATCTGTGGCTTTACTTGGGTGGTATGGAGGGTCTTTGGCTGTCCTCGGTTGTAGGGTTTATGGTCTGTGTGCCCCCTGGGGTAATCGTTCCCCTTGACAGTAGCTTTTTTGCTTTCTGCCAGTTCCATCCATTTGGCTCCAATCTCCCCCGCCTCAGCGATAGTTTTGGGATTTCTATCTTGTATGTACCGTGTGATGTCTTCAGGAACACCATCCAAGAACTGCTCCATTTGTATGAGGAGGTTCACTTCTTCCAAGGTTTGAATGTTGTTTCCTGTTAACCAGGCCTCATAGTTTTTTGCAATGTAGTAGGCGTGTTTGGGAAATGACACCTCTGGTTTCCATTTTGGGTTCTGAAGCGCCGACGGGCATGATCTGGGGTTATCCCCATCCTGTATCTGGCCTTGGTTTGAAAAAGTTTATAGTCATTCATTTGCGGCTTGGGCATTTCAGCTGCCACCTCTGCTAAAGGTCCACTGAGGTGTGGCCTTAATTCTACCATGTACTGGTCTTCGGGGATGCTGTACCCAAGACAGGCTCTTTCAAAATTTTCCAAGAAGGCCTCGGTGTCATCACCTGCCTTGTAGGTGGGAAATTTCCTGTGCTGTGGAGCAATAATTGGCGCCGGGTTGTTAGGGTTGGCTGGCACATGCAGCCCAGCTTTTGCCATCTCCAGTTCATGTTTTCTCTGTTTTTCCTTCTCTTCATTCTCTTTTTGTTGTTTTTCCATTTCTTTTTGTTGTTTTTCCATTTCTTTTTGGTGTTTTTCCATTTCTTTTTGGTGCTTTTCCATTTCTCGGCGGTGGGCCACCTCTTCTTCTTCTAGTTTTCTTTTGTGTGCTGCCTCTTGGGCTGCCTGTTCTCTTTGGAAGGCTGCCAGTTTGAGGCTTTCTTCCTTTTCTTTTATCTCCATCTCTTTTTGTTTTATTTCTAGTTTCTGTTTGTGTTTTTCCATCTCTCGCCTGTGTTCAGCTTCTTTGAATTGGTCTTCGGCCTCCATTTTTGTCCTGGTAGACATGGTTCCTGTTTTCTTGTGTTGGGGTGCCCTCCGGTGTTTCTCTTTTGAACTGCAGGCTCTGTTCCCTCCTGGAGTCTGCCTAGCAACAGTGCTTTTTTCCCTTTCTCTCTCTAGCTAATGTTCAATGAAGGGAAACCAGAAAAACCACTTAATTTTCATGCATATAAGTGCTGGTACTTGCCACCTAATGGGAGGGCTATTGCATGACAAAAGACCCTTAACAGTTTGGTAATGGCTTCTCGCTTAACATGCAAACCACAAACTGCTAGAGAGCAGAAAAAAAAATTCTCTCTGGTTCCCTTTTAAAACCAAACTGTTTCTCTCTGCTAAAAAGCCCCTAGCAGAGAAAAGAAAAATATAATATTCCTACTGGCTTCTGGATTCTGTCTATATCCCGCCGCTGCCACTCATGTTATAACCTTATTCCCAGATTTGGACCTTAGCGTCCAAAATATGGGGGTTAGCATGAAAACCTCCAAGCTTAGTTACCAGCTTGGACCTGGTACCTGCTGCCACCACCCAAAAAATTAGAGTGTTTTGGGGCACTCTGGTCCCCCTGAAAAACCTTCCCTGGGGACCACAAGACCCAAATCCCTTGAGTCTCACAACAAAGGGAGATAATCCTGATTCCCTTCCCCCCTCCAGGTGCTCCTGGAGAGATACACAGACACAAGCTCTGTGAAACTACGCAGAGTGAGTCCCCCTCTCCGTTCCCAATCCTGGAACAAAAGCACTTTCCTCTTCACCCAGAGGAAATGCAAAATCAGGCTAGCAATCCAACACACAGCTTTCCCCTGATTTCTTCCTCCCACCAATTCCCTGGTGAGTACAGACTTAATTTCCCTGAAGTAAAGAAAAACTCCAACAGGTCTTAAAAGAAAACTTTATATAAAAAAGAAAGAAAAAATACAAATGTTCTCTCTGTATTAAGATGATACAACACAGGGTCAATTGCTTAAAAGAATATTGAATAAACAGCCTTATTCAAAAAGAATACAAATCAAAGCATTCCAGCACTTATATTCATGCAAATACCAAAGAAAAGAAACCATATAACTTACTATCTGATCTCTTTGTCCTTACTCTTAGAAACAGAAGACTAGAAAGTAGAAAGTACTTCTCCAAAGCTCAGAGAAGCAGGCAGGCAGACAAAAGACTCAGAGACACACTTCCCTCCACCCAAAGTTGAAAAAATCCGGTTTCCTGATTGGTTTTCTGGTCAGGTGTTTCAGGTGAAAGAGACATTAACCCTTAGCTATCTGTTTATGACAGCAGGAGTAAGAGATTTCATAGTTTAGAGGAAAAGCCATATTCAAGAGGGGAACTGAGGTCACTGACTGAGTCCCAAAGAACACTCAGGAGTGGTGAACAAGCTGAGGAGGGAAGGGCATGTTGTTTTTATATAGATCTATCTTTTGTGCAATCTAAAGTAAAGAGTAATAATTGTGTTACAAAACTTTGCAAAGCTTATGTGTTTTGTGCTTCCTCTATCACATCTCCCTGCAGAGGCAGAGTGTAAATATGTGATTGAAGAGAGTGTGCTTAAGCAACAGCGGTGGTCTTGAAGGAGAGGGGTCAGCACTGGTCCTGAGAACCTAGGGCAACTGGACTGCAAAGTCTCACTTCTGTGAAGAGATAACAGAGTCTGTTCCCAGGAAGTGGGCCAGAAAGGTCAAGAGGAGAGAGAGTGCTACAGCCTACCCAGACCGAGAGAAGCTTAAGAGAGGCCTGTGTGATGGGACCCAAATTCAGCAGCCTGGTGAGTGGCCAGCAGAGGGAGCTGTGACAAATGCATATCAGCACATAAATTAATCTTAGGTTAAAGTTAAGCAATCTACCTTCTATAGCTATTGCAATATCTTAGTACCTCACTTTGCAGGCAGCCTATTCTTACAAAAAGAAATAAAATTACAGTGATGTCAGTGTGAATATGGTAAAGCTGACTGAAATTTGCTGACAATCTCAGTAAATTTTGGATTTCTGGGGAAAAGTGGGAGAGAAACACTCTGGAAAAAATGTTCTCAAAATGTTTTCCCCCTTTCAATTAGCTTTAATCTTGAGGTCTAGCTGAATAAAAGCTTCCGGAAGGAATATCATATATATTGTAGGTATGTGTTTATGGCTATGTGTGTATCAGAAAACATCTATGTGTCTTATTTTGCTAGTCTTTATTCCGAGACAGGATTCCAAGGCTGGTGGTCAGCCGAACTTGTTAGGCCGCTCATGCCTTAGCTCTGGTCACATACATTGTTATCTTCTTGCTTCCTTTTCTGGTCTGGTCAGGAGTTATAGAAATCCACAAACATGCCTTCTCCCACAATTTCCACTTTCTGGAATCATTTAAAATCCTTCAGGGAAAGGGAGACCTACTGTAGTGACATTCATTAAAGCTGATTGGCAAATGGTAAATAAGCTCTGCAATTTTTTCTTATGTTCTCCATTTCTTTTTGATTAAACTCTATGGCTTTGGATTTTTCCAGTTTTCATTTTCTTGGTTTTTAGGGATCTTCCCCTTTTTCTCTCCCTTTTGTCCCTTTCAGTGGCAAAATAGAAAAAAAAAAAAAAGCAGGGTGGGGGGGGGAAGGAGAGTAAAGGGACTAAACCACCTAAACCAGTAAAGGCTGAGTTTTGACTTTTGTAAACCAAAACATTTTTGATTTTGTTGTTGTTGTTTTTGTTGCTGAAAGATTTCAGTTTGGGGAAATTGGTCATTTTACAGCTAAGAAAAGTTATGACTGGAATGTTTTAAACAGTTGTGCTGTTAAACTATTCTTTAGCTTTCTCTCTAAACTGAGTTCTCAGGACTCAGACAGAGCTGCATGGCTTAGCAAATAAAAGCTTTTTAGTTTTCTTCTTCTGTTGTAATATTTACCTGCCCCTCTTTCTTGTCATACTGCATTAAAGTTAACTGTGGGCAGTTCCCTTTTTGTTATTTCAGTCATTACCTCTGACTGTCACACTCTTAAAAATATACGAATACAAGAGATTTTTCCAGTAGTGCTGCTGTAACCAAATGAGACATATACTCTCAGGCTATTACTATATGGGCTGCACAGTATTAGCAAGTTAGGAAAGTGAATAAATAAATATATTTAATATTAACGCACTGAAGGGAAACGTCCTTTGTTTCCGAGCACCTTCTATAGTGATCCTACAGACGAGTACTGATGAAAGCTGATACTCTGGTGTGGCTTTTGTGATTCACATAAAATAAAGAATAATAGAAAACATCACAGACATGGAAACATCAGCTTTGCCTCTCAGTGCCGTGAAATATAATTAATAATATTTCTAGCATTTACCTGTCTCTCTTTTGAAAACAATTTGGTAATAATAAATGTGACTCTTTCAGTGTTTCTAAAGAAGAAAAGTAAGGGTTAGGAAGTATATGAAAAGGGGGAATCAAATCAAGGAAGCACTAGAGAACATCAGTAAGGATGAAATGAAGCCATCACAATAGGCCCTGAGTTTAGAGCTCAAGCCAGATCCAAATATTTCTAGTCCAAACCTGAACCTAGTGTTAAGGAGCATTACATGCCTCTAGCATCTGTAAATACTTGTAGTCTCCCAGAGAACTATGTGAAGCATTTCATATCAGTGCAAAAAGTGAAGAAATATGTCTTTGCTGTTTTCCGTACCTGCAAAAAATATATTTCTGGCTGGGTTAGTTTCACCAAGTGTGCCATAAAACAACTTATTATTCCATCTGAAGACTGCTTTATGCTTCCTGGAACTGTGGTCAGAAATGCACAGCCTGCTTAGAGAAGAAGTTACAAATTACAGCTAGTTGCATCACTCAATCTTGATCAGAATGTCATTACCTACACCCTCGCTAAAGGCTGCTGTTGTGACAGGAAGTCCCCAGCAAGTTTAAAAAAATATATGGATACTTGAAGTTCAGTTTGTTAAAATGGACAAAAAGACTCCTTAAAAAACAACAAAGAGTCTGGTGGCATCTTAAAGACTAACAGATTTATTTCGGCATAAGATTTAGTGGGTAAAAAACCTCACTTCTTCAGATGCATGCAGTGAAAGTTACAGATGCAGGCATTATATAATGAAGTGAGTACTTCACAAGTAGAGAACCAGGGCCAATTCGATCAGGGTGGATGTAGTCCACTCCCAATAATAGATGAGGAGGTGTCAATTCCAGGAGAGGCAAAGCTGCTTTTGTAATGAGTCAGCCACCCCCTGTCCCTATTCAAGCCCAAATTAATGGTGTTAAATTTGCAAATGAATTTAAGGTCTTTAAGGTGCCACTGGACTCCTTGTTGTTTTTGTGGATACAGACTAACATGGCTACCCCCTGATACTTAAAAAGATTCCTAGTTTCTCTAGTGTTCTTCTGTTCATGCTATATCCCCAATAGCCTCAGATTAGCAGTAAAAGACTTTGCTGTTGCTGCTGTGGGAAATAAAGGGGGTGCTGTGAAAAGGAGAGAAATTGGATCTAAGTCAGAAGAGCACTCCAGAAAGTGAGTAAAGAACACATAAAGAATCGAGCCAAGGATCTTCAAAATCCTTCCCTCTGATGCAGCATAAATTGATTCTGCTATCTCTGCATGTGCTTCTGAGGACAACATGGGCACTTGGACAATACCAAAGCCCTTTAAGGTGTGCAAACAAAATAAAATTTGTCAAAAATCCAGACATTAACACTTTGTTTAAAATGTTCAAAAATAGTCCATTTCATGAAAACCACGCAACTCATGACTTCAGTGTGTTCCTCTGTGATATGAGCCTGCATCTTCTCTAAAAGGGTCTACAAGTTATTTGGTAAATAGACATGGGTAATTCCCTAGCACAGATATACTGGCTAGAGTGGAGTTCTTCTGGCCCTTGAAGGTATGGACATGAAATTTACACTGGATGTGGTGGACTGAGTAGGAGCCAATGGAGGGATTCAGAGAGATGTTTGATTGTGGTCACATGGAAAGAGGCTGTGACACTTCATATTGACCACTGGATCCATTTCATATTCCCAACTTACAATTTGGAGAACTATTTTGCTCTACAGCACAAGAACTTGTAACTGTTGCCCAACATTTGGAATTCTACAGCTGAGCATCCCACTTAATAAGTATCTTGAATATAGGAGTGCTACTCTTTCTTATTTCAGAGTGGTAGCTGTGTTAATGTGTATCAACAAAAACAATGAGGTGTCCTTGTGGCACCTTAGAGACTAACACATTTATTTGGGCATAAGCTTTCATGGGCTAAAACCTACTTCATCAGATGCATGGAGTGGAACATACAGTAGGAGGTATAAATACATAGCATATAAAAAGATGGGCATTGCCTTACCAAGTGTGGGGGGGTCAGTTCTAATGAGCCAATTCAATTAAGGTGGAAGTGGGCTATTGTCAACAGTTGGCAAGAAGGGATGGAAATCACTTTTGTAGTGCTAATGAGGCTAACGTAAACAAGGTGGTCCATTTCAAACAATTGGCAAGAAAGTGTGAGTATCAGCAGGGGAAAATTAGTTTTTGTAGTGAACCATCTTATTCCTTTGGGATATTGTACAACATTGAGTTATTGCTTCTTGACTTATCCTAGCGGTGTTTTTTTTTCCTTTTAGTTCAGTTTTATGGTTTTTTTCTGATAAATATAATAAATCTATTGAACAACAATGGAAGTAATGAAGAAAGGCCTAGAAAAAAATGTGTATGGATGACATTCATCCCTTTGCAAGAGCCAGCAAAAGGCCTATGCATCATTGAAGTTGTTTGCCTTAGCAGGCCTACAATATTTTAAGCATAGACAATAACTCTACTATCTGTTTGTACAACCTAACATATGGAGCTCTAATCAGGGCCTCTGGGTGTTACCGTAATATAAATATATAACAGTGGTGTTTAGGCTTTGCTCTGGCCCTCTGCACTGGGGTGAGTTTCACCCTGTATGTATTGGCACTGGTGGCATGAGCGAGAGCCATATTGCTGAACATGCCATGGTGGGGATCAATTTTTTCCAGGGAAAAGACACTGCATGCACGGGAAAATCTATGTCAAGAACCTACTTGCCAATGTGTCATGGGGAAGCATCTAACAGTGAGGAACAGGTCAGAGTGAAGAAAAATGAGTCACAGAAGCAAGACAGGAGTAAGTTAGAGAAAGGCACCTAACTGCATGTTCTAACCTCTATTATCTTTTTATTGTCATGTCTATTTGTCACTGCACTAGATAATAAGGAAAACAATGTGGTGTATGGGACAGTTGCTATAAGTAAGGTGGCACATAGCCACTGTGTCTATCAGATAATACAGCCCATTGCTGAATCAATCAGAAGGATGACACACTTACCCCCCAAGGAACGTCCTGTCAAAGATGGCTAGATTTCTAGTTCATGACCACTGTCCATCAATAAGTGGCACTTTCTGCTGTTTTGAAAAAGCCCTTACTGTAGTGCGTCTAAAGGAAAAGCTGTTTGACAAGGTTGCCATGTGCACTGCTGGACAGCACATTTGTCATAGTGACAGAAAACTTTCACATAAAAATAAAGAATCAGAGGGGCCTATCCTTCATTGTCGATATGGCTGAAACTTACTCTCAAAGACAGTAGCCAAAGCAACTTGGAACAATACAGAAAAATTCTTATGTTTAAGGCTTCCAACTTAATATCAGAGAATATTAGTGATAAATGAAGATGAAGCTCTTTCACTATTAACTAGGAGCAGATTAATGAAAGACCCAAATGGCTGACTACTCCCTCCTCTTATTCGTAGACTTCTATACCTTCAACATGCTCTGGGAATGGGAGCTTGGTCTGCAGATGGTGGATGTATAACATGGTTCAAAACTAGATAAAGCACTTAGCAGAGGAAAATAGATCTCGCAGTTCCTTAATCACGAGACTAGGTTCAATTTCTTTTTCTGTCACAGATTCTTTGTATGACCTTGGACAAGCAACCTAGTCTTTCTCCTTCAATTTTCAGTCATCTGTTGGTATGTTGTATCCCTGTCTCCCTTGTAAACATTCCGGTCCAAGGACTGTCTCCCATTGGATTTTTGCCTGGTATAATGGTTCCCTGTGTTAGCCAAGACCTCAATCTGCTACTGTAATGCCAATAATGAATGTTGAAGTTTGGTGGTGGTAGTGGGCTCTGTGAGGGCATTATCTCATCTTTCACTGTGTATATATAAAGTCTCTTAGCAAAATAATTTCTTAAAATTGGGTGGTGTATCACTGTTCTGTCAACACACATTTGTATCACTTACATGTTGGATTCTGAAAATTTGGCTTCAGCTTTGTAAGAATGTTGCCATTTATATGCAACATAGCTACCTCACCCTCAACTCTGGGAGTAAAAGAGGACTTGTAGCAGTAGAGAAGATGTCCTGCTTATTAGAGAAGGTTGCTTTAGAAGCAGCAAATCAGGATAAAAACTATGAGGTCATCTGACAGATTTCTGTCCTTCTGTTGTGGTACGACATCTCCCTATAATGGTACAGTCTGCCAAGGCTGTGCCTTTATTTAACTGAGGATGATCTCGCAACATCACTTGTGCCCCTGGTGCCCACAAAACTCATTTGTTGTGATTCCCCCTTTTCAGGGCTTCTCATCTTTTTCAGAACACTCCAGTGTTTTTGCACATTGGCTTGACAGTTATGACATAGTTCTCTCACTCTGTATCCTTTGTCTTGGATGACTATAAAGTGTAATTTTTTTGTTTTTGTTTTTACATTGGCACAGTTGGTTTATAAAGCCCTTGGCTGTATTCGAGGCTAACAGCTAGTACTGATGTGTATCTGTGCTCTAGAGACAGAATTTGGAAATGATCAGCCTCAATATTTGGGGCCAGATTTTTGGAACTGAGGTATTTAGTAAGTGTCACAGTGGGAGCTGCTGGGTGCTGATCACACATTTACGTGCCTAAATGGAAACTGAGCTCTTTTGTAAATCTGGCCTCAGACACAAAGCACCATTTTAGGTAACACCCATACCTTTGGATGTGGAACTCATTCTCCCTAAATTCTGTTTCCTACTCTTAAATAAAAAAAAAGTCTTGCTTTTCTTTTGTTTTTCATTTGAAGTTGTTTGTTTTGTTTTTATTATTACTTTTCTTGGTCTGAGAGAAGGTGTGTGAGGTAATATCTTTTACTGGAAAATTTCTTTTGGTGAGCGAGAAACACTTTTGAGCTACGCAGAGCTCTTCTTTGGGCCCCACATTCATTAGTTTTCCCTATCCTAGCTCTCTCCCCATTCTGTTTCTGTCCAAGTGCCTGCTTGATTTGTTTCCCTTTTAAAATTTTAAGAGATTAGGGATTTATGTTAGTAATGTATTTTAATCTGGGATTTTCAAAGAAGCAGAGGGGAGTTAGGCATCCATTGACTTTCAATAGGAGTTTCCATAGAAGATTCTAAAGGTGCTATAGGAGCACTCAAGGCAGATAAGGCCAGCGCAGAGAAGCTAAATGAATTATTTGCATCTGTCTTCACTGCAGTGGATCTGAGGGAGATTTCCACATCTGAACCATTCCTTTTAGGTGATAAATCTGAGGAACTATCCCAGATTGAGGGGTCAGTAAAGAGGTTTTGGAACAAATTAATAAATTAAACTGTAAAAAGTCACCAGGATCAAATGATATTCACCCAAGTGTTCTGAAGGAGCTCAAATGTGAAATTTGCAGAACTACTAACTGTGGTAGTAACCTGTTACTTAAATCAACTTCTGTACCAGATAGCTGGTAGATAGCTAATGTGACATCAATTTTTAAAACACGCTCCATAGGTGATGCTGGCAATTACAGACCAGTAAGTCTAACTTCTGTATCAGGCTATTTGGTTGAAACTATAGTAGAGAACAAAATTATCAGATACATTGATAAACATGATTCGTTGAGGAAGAGTCAGAGTGACTTTTATAAAGGGAAATCATGCCTCACCAATCTATTAGAATTCTTTGAGTGGGTCAATAAACAGGTGGACAAGGGTGATCTAGTAGATATAGTGTACTTGGATTTTCATAAAGCCTTTGACAAAGTCCCTCACCAAAGGCTCTTAGGCAAAGTAAGCTGTTATTGAAAGTTTCAGAGTAGCAGCCATGTTAGTCTATATCCGCAAAAAGAACAGGAATACTTGTGGCACCTTAGAGACTAACAAATTTATTTCAGCATAAGATTTCATGGGCTACAGCTCACTTCTTTGGATGCATAGAATGGAACACACAGACAGGAGATATTTATACATACAGAGAACATGAAAAGGTGGAAGTACACATACCAACTGGAAGAGTCCAATCAATAGAGATGAGCTATCGTCATCAGGAGGAAAAAAATCTTTCAAGCAATAATTGAGATGACCAATAGAAGGTGTGAGGAGAACTTAACATAGGGAAATAGATTCAATTAGTGTAATGACCCAACCATTCCCAGTCTCTGTTTAAACCAAAGTTAATAGTATCTAATTTGCATATTAATTTGAGTTCAGCAGTCTCTCTTTGAAGTCTGTTTTTGAAGTTTTTTTGTTGCAAAATTGCCACCTTCAAGTCTGTCACTGAGTGGTTAGAGAAGTTGAAGTGTTCTCCCATTGGTTTTTGAATGTTATGATTCCTGATGTCAGATTTGTGTTCATTTATTGTTTTGCATAGAGACTGTCCGGTTTGGCCAATGTACATGGCAGACGGGCATTGCTGGCACATGATGGCATATATCACGTTGATACCAACCAAAGGATTGGAAATAAAGGATTGGAATAAATGGTCAGTTTTCAGAATGGAGAGAGGTAAATATGATGTTGCCCGAGTGGTATGTACTGGGACCAGTACTGTTCGACATATTCATAAATTAACTGGAAAATGGGATAAACAATGAGGTGGCAAAATTACTCAGGATATTTAAGTCCAAAGCAGACTGCAAAGAGTTACAAAGGGATCTCAGAAAACTGGGTGACTGGGTTACAAAATGGCAGATGAAATTCAGTGTTGATAAATGGAAAGTAATGCACAGTGGAAAACATAATTCCAACTACACATACAAAATGATGAGAGCTGTTACCACTCATGAAAGAGATCTTGGAGTTATTGTAGATAGCTCCCTGAAAACATCCACTCAATGTGTAGTCGGAGTCAAAAAAGTGAACAGAATGTTAGGAACCATTAGGAAAGGGAAAAAATAGGACAGTAAATATCATAATACCACTTTATAAATCAATGGTATACCCACACCCTGAATATTGCGTGCAGTTCTGGTTGTCCCATCTCAAAAAAGACTTCTTAGAATGGGAAAAGATATAGAGAAAGGCAACATAAATGATTAAGGGTCTGGAAAGTTTCCATAGAAGGAAAGATTAAATAGACTGGGACTTTTCAGCTTGGAAAAGAGACGACTAAGGGGGATTATGACTGAGGTCCATAAAATTATGAATGGTGTGGAGAAAGTGAATAAGGAAGTGCTATTTATTTCCCTCATCACAGCACAAGAACTAAGTGGCACCCAATGAAATTAATAGGCATCAGGCTTAAAACAAAAGGAATATTTTTTCATACAACATAGTCAATGTGTGGAACTCATTGCCAGGTGATGTTGTGAAGGGCAAAAGTATAACAAGGTTCAAAAAAGATATAGATAAGTTTAGGTTTAGGAGGATAGGGCTATCAATGGCTATTAGCCAAGATGACCAGGGATTCAACCCCATGCTCTGAGTGTCCCTAAGCTCTGATTGCTGGAAGCTGGGAATGGACAACAGGGGATAAATCACTTGATAATTGCCCTGTTGTGTTCATTTTCTCTGAAGCACTTGACTTTGGCCACTGTTCATAGATAGTTTACTACAAACTTCAAGGAGAAATAAAGACAGAGATTTTACTACACCACGTTTCATCCAAATGTTAATATTCTTTTTTGATCTCTGAATCAATGGAATATAGTAATGGAACATTACAGTCAGGATCTGAATTTTTAGCATCTACAAGCTAATTAGATCACATTGTTGAACCTCTAGTCTATTTAACATGGCTTTGCTAACTATCTACAAGGAATGGCCCTATTTACCATATCAGTACTTTTCTAATACGTCCTTAAATATTGCTTTTAGTTCAACCAGCTTCCTGGTTGCTTAACCCTCACTGGCTCAGCATCACACAAGTATTTCAGACATTTTCACACAGGTGTTTATTAGAAGCATGGTTTCAGTGATTTTGGAGCCAGTGCAACTGATCAGAGAGGTTTGTTTACTACTGTTGTCAAACTAGTGACATTCATGAGAATGAGCACTCACCTTTCACCTTCACAAGTTATCATTAGCTAATTTAGTACACCCAGCCAAGCGAAACAGGTAACAACAATAAGGAAAATACAGAAAGGTTATTTTGTCACAAGAACTGCTAATATTGAGATGAGAAGGTTCATAGGATGCAGAACTGAACATTATAATCCTCAAATCTGACCTGAGTTAAACGTGGTGTGACTTGCCTTTTGCACATGAATGCCCATCAACCCACAGGCAGAAGACATGCATTTGCTTTTAATGCTTCACTGTGTTGTGACTACTATGAAAATTACCGTAAATATATTTCAACATCTGGTGATTAAAACACTGTCATCTAAGTGGATGTTTGCTGTCTGAAAAATGCACAGCTCTGTGAGCTTTCACAGCTGGATTGCTGTGGTGACATTTCCATTACACTGCTCTAAAGTCAGAATGCTTCTGAAATAAATGTAGTCCAACTTTACTAATTCTGGGTCACTGAGAACGAAAATGATGCTTAAAATTGTTGATTGGCTCTAGTTTTCAAGTTATGCTATTAGGTCAGTATATACGACCCTGGACTTGGGAATGGCGGAGGATAAGTGAGTTATAAAGGGAAGGGATCTCAATTTAAACCAGAAATGACTAAAATACATCTTTGCCTGGATCTATGAATAAATCTATGACTGGGTTTGGACAGTACTTGCTTTTTAGGCAAAACAACGAATGATGCAATCTGAAGCTGGTATTGCATCATACATGATATGAATTGCATCATGTTATTCCTAGAAGTCATGGATGATGCAATCATAACGAAGCTTACATCACTCTGCTGAACAAATTGCCCTATATCAGCTCTAGAAATCATACCATGTCATGCTCTCTTATTTGTCAGTGTTTGATTTTGCAAAGGGACACATTTCTGTTTAGCCAAAGTGAGCAGAGATGCCTCGTACTTGTGTGAACAGTGCAGATAACTTCTGCTATGTTTGTGGTGAAGTGACTTTTGCATCACAAAAGCGCAGTATAACCCCTATGGTTAAGAAAGCCTATCACCTTTATTTTGGCTGCCAAATTGGAGATCAGGACAAGAGGTGGGCCCCACACATATGCTGCAACACTTGTGCAACAAATCTTCGCCAGTGGTTGAACAGGAAAAGGAAATCTATGCCTTTTGCAGTGCCAATGATTTGGAGAGAGCCAACAGATCATACCAGCAATTGTTACTTCTGCATGGTGCCTCCAGTTGGGAAAGGTGTGTCTGTCATAAACAGATAGCTAAGGGTTAATGTCTCTTTCACCTGAAGCACCTGACCAGAGGACCAATCAGGAAACCGAATTTTTTCAACTTTGGGTGTAGGGAATTTTGTGTCTGAGGTCTTTGTTTTCTGTCTGCCTGCTTTCTCTGAGCTTTGGAGAAGTAGTTTCTGCTTTCTAATCTTCTGTTTCTAAGTGTAAGGACAAAGAGATCAGATAGTAAGTTATATGGTTTCTTTTCTTTGGTATTTTCATGAATATAAGTGCTGGAGTGCTTTGATTTGTATTCTTTTTGAATAAGGCTGTTTATTCAATATTCTTTTAAGCAATTGACCCTGTATTTTGTCACCTTAATACAGAGAGACCATTTGTATGTATTTTCTTTCTTTTTTATATAAAGCTTTCTTTTTGAGACCTGTTGAAGTTTTCTTTTCTGGGAAATTTCAGGGAAATTGAGTCTGTACTCACCAGGGAATTGGTGGGAGGAAGAAATCAGGGGGAGATCTGTGTGTGTTGGATTTGCTAGCCTGATTTTGCATTCCCTCTGGGTGAAGAGAAAAGTGCTTTTGTTTCCAGGACTGGGAACGGAGAGGGGGAGTCACTCTGTTTGGATTCACAGAGCTTGTGTCTGTGTATCTCTCCAGGAGCACCTGGAGGGGGGAAGGGAAAAAGGATTATTTCCCTTTGTTGTGAGACTCAAGGGATTTGGGTCTTGGGGTCCCCAGGGAAGGTTTTTCAGGGGGACCAGAGTGCCCCAAAACACTCTAATTTTTTGGGTGGTGGCAGCAAGTACCAGGTCCAAGCTGGTAACTAAGCTTGGAGGTTTTTCATGCTAACCCCCATATTTTGGACGCTAAGGTCCAAATCTGGGACTAAAGTTATGAAATGGTGTGCAGCGGTTACGGGATAGACAAAATCCAGAGGCCAGTAGGAATATTATATTTTTCTTTTCTCTGCTAGGGGCTTTTTAGCAGAGAGAAACAGTTTGGTTTTAAAAGAGAACCAGAGAGAATTTTTTTTTCTGCTCTCTCTGGCAGTTTGTGGCTTGCATATTAAGCAAAAAGCCATTAAGGAGCTGTAACAGGTCTTTTGTCATGCAATAGCTCTCCCATTGAGAGTCATTACCAGCACTATATACATGCAAATACAGTGGTTTTTCAGGTTTACTTAACATTTCAAAGAAGAAAAAGTGGACTGTGCATTAACCAAACATTCCATCAGCTATACCCCCAGTACCCCACGGAGAAGGACTGCCGGTTCCTGATGCACCAGAATCATTCTTACTTGAGTCAGACGAGGAAGAGGAAGAGGATGAAACTTCTGGTCCTGAACCATCAATGTCACAGGATCCACATTTTCTCCCATCCTCCTCCTCTGAACAACACCTCATAACACAAGGTGAACTTAATGACCTTGTCAGGGATTTGGAACTACCCAAGAGTAAGGCAGAGGTGTTGGGCTCCAGACTACAGCAGTGGAATCTCCTGGCAGGCTATCAGGGCAAATGGAGCCCATCAATGCTTGCAGACTGTTGCTGGACAGTGACAAGGGATGCTCCATTTAATGAATACAAGAGACAAGCCAAGAAGTGCCGAGTAGACACTGAATAGGACTAAACTATGTACATAATAGTTTTTTGCCTTTTGTTTCATAATAAATTTTATTTATATAACCCTTTTGCTGATTTTTAAAGTGTTACATAAACAGGACAGGTGAAATATTATCATGTAAAGCAATCATAAACACATGAAAAGACCTAGGTTTACAATGTATGATTAAAACTCTACTATCTACACAATATACATAGACATAAAATGTAAAAACTTAAATATCTTAGAAACAGTAGCCAATCAGTTGTTTTAATTGTCATATTTGAATTCAGCACATCAAAATACATAATAAATATCACATTTTATCTCTGAAGCAGACGACTTCTCAAAAATTGTAGACTAGTGTTATAGCTACGGTCTTTTGTGACTTTTTAGTTTCACTGTGAACGTTTGGTAAAAGCTGCAAGTTCTTCTTCGAGTGCTTGCTCATATCCATTCCAATTAGTTGTGCGCGCGCCGCGTGCACGTTCATCGGAGACTTTTTACCCTAGCAACACTCGGTGGGCCTGCAGGTTGCCCCCTGGAGTGGCGCCGGTATGGCGCCTGATATGTACCCCTGCTGGCCCGCCCGCTCCTCAGTTCCTTCTTACCGCCCATGTCGGTCGTTGGAACTGTGGAGCATGGCTAGCTGTTCTCCACCTCCCTAGCATTTCACTCCTGTGTAGTATCGTGTATATAGTTCTTTTATTGTAGTTATAGTTAGTGTTAAAATTGTAGTTCTGTATATAGTTATAGAGGATCGGAGGTTCGACCCTTTTCCTCCCCCCAGTACCGGGGCCTATGCCCGGTTCACCGGGCTTCAAACCTTGTGCGGCCTGTCATCGGCCGATGCCCACAGGAGATCCGCACGACTCCTGTCTGAGCTGCCTAGGTGAGTCCCACCTTGCGGACAAGTGCCGGATCTGCAAGGCGTTTAAGCCCCGGACAAAGAAAGAGCGGGACAGTCACTTAAAGCAGCTCTTGATGGAGGCAGTGCTGACTCCCCCATCATCGGCACTGACTCCGGCACCGGGACCAAGTGTTTCCTCCGCTCCGGACCTCCCGGCACCAACAAAGGCTTTGCTTCCCCGCCCTTCACCGGCCCAACACCCCAGCTGGCACCGCTCCCTCTCCCCGAGGAGCAAGAAGCACAGGACTCCTGCGGCATCTACAACTGCACCGCAGTCGGAGCGTGCTTCCAAACCGGACCGCCCGGCACCGTCATCTGCTGCGGCACCAAGCACCGCCGCACTGTCTATTCCAGCTCCTCAGGAGCCGTTGAGTCCGGTGCCTCTCAGCTCCCCAGCACAACCTGCAGTTGAGCTCGTCGTGCCCTCCACACTGGAGACCTTCTCCGTGGTACGCGACCTCATCGCTCTCACAGAGCCCGAACTGCCCCAACCCCCGGCACCGCCGGTGCGGGTTATTCAGTCGATGGGCAAGCCCACCATGGTGTGGCCGCGTTTGCCGGGCACTACCGAGCACCGTCGGTCCCGCTCCAGATCGAGAGACTACTCTCAGCGTCGTCGCTCAAGACCCCGGCGCCGCTCACAGTCCCGGTACCGTTATCTGCGGCACCGGTCATACTCGCGGCACCGCTCAAGATCCCTGTCGCCATCGTACTACTCCCGGCACCGGTCCAGATCGCGGCACCGACGCTCCTACTGCAGCCGTTCCCGGCACGACAGCCCATGGCACCGGTCAACCTCCCAGCACCGAGCTGGTAGCAGGTCCCGGTCCCGATCGAGATACCGCCATGACTCCCGGTACCGCTCACTGGCACCACGCAGAGGTGAAATCTATGGGCGCAGAGGCCTGGCACAGTCATCGTCAGCTCCTCCGTGGCCTTCACATCACTCGTCCGCCTCTCCACACGTGGACAGCACCTCCTACGGGGGTTCTGATGCACAGGCCAACCTGGACCATGGACCACCACAATGGTCCTTTTGGACGCCTTGGGCCTACTACCAAGCCCAGGGCGAACCATTGGGCCCAGCACACTCCAGCCATTCGGAGCACCGTGCACCAGAGGCCACAATCAGCCAGCCTCCCCCCTTGGGTACGGAGGAAGACCCTGTGCATCCCCTGGCACAGCAGGATGTCCCAGAGATGGAGGTCCCTCAGGACGAGGCTTCTGTACAAGAACCACTCCTCCCAGGGTTATCTTCTTCCTCTTCCCCAGATGAGGCGGTAGCAGGCACATCATCATCGGGGCCTCCGCCGATTGATCTCCAGGCACATCAGGACCTTCTGCGGCGCGTTGCCCAAAATATAAACCTTCCTGTAGAGGAAGTTCCTGAAGTGGAGGACCTGGTGGTCAGCATACTTTCTGCAGAAGCGCCGACCAGGGTGGCCCTCCCCTTCATCAAATCCATCCAAGCAAAGGCAGACACCATATGGCAGTCTTCGGCCTCCATTCCATCCACAGCCCACGGAGTGGAAAGAAAATATATGGTGCCATCCAAGGGGTATGAGTACCTCTACCTACACCCCGTCCCCTGCTCGTTGGTGGTACAATCAGTCAACGAGAGGGAGCGCCACGGCCAGCAAGCTCCTGCGCCAAAATCCAGAGAAGCCAGGCGCATGGACTTGCTGGGCTGCAAGATTTACTCTGCGGGAGGCCTTCAGCTCCGTGTGGCGAACCAGCAGGCCCTCTTGAGCCGATACAGCTACAACACCTGGGAGGCTGTCGGCAAGTTCACTGAATTAGTTCCCCAGGACTCACGCCAGGAATTTTCAGCCCTCCTGGAAGAGGGGAAGAGGGTCGTCAGGACCACACTGCAAGCGTCCTTAGATGCCGCAGATTCGGCAGCCAGAAATCTGGCATCTGGTGTAGCTATGCGTCGAATATCGTGGCTTCAGGCTTCCAGACTACCGCTCGAGTTGCAGTATACGATCCAAGACCTGCCATTCGACGGGCAGGATCTTTTCTCTGAGAAAACAGATCCCAGGCTACAGAGTCTGAAGGATAACCGGATTATCATGCGTTCACTGGGAATGCACACACCCCAGACTCAGAGACGGCCATTCCGCCCACAACCTTAGCGTCCTTACCCCCCCGCCTCGACCCAGACAGGATTTTACCTGGAGACGAGGCCACCCGAACCGCAGACGTCAGTTGGGTCCTCAAGGGGGTAACAATTCTGGGTCCGCCAAACCACTGCAGGGACCCAAAGCAAACTTCTGAGGGTGTGCCCCGAGAGCAGTATACCAATCCCCTCCCTGGATCCTCTTCATTTTCTCAACCGCCTCCACCCCTTCCTGCCGGCGTGGTCCCAACTGACCTCGGATCGTTGAGTCCTGCGCATGGTGGAGTTTGGATACCGTCTTCAGTTTATTTCTCCACCCCCCCTCCCATCATCCCTCCTCGTCCCTCTTCAGGGACCCCTCTCACGAGCAACTTATCATCCAAGAGGTTCGCAAGCTCCTATTCATCAGAGCTATAGAGGAGCTGCCGAAGGAGTTAAGGGGCAAGGGCTTTTATTCCCGGTATTTCTTAATCCCCAAGTCAAAAGGGGGCCTTCGACCCATCCTGGACCTGCGAGGACTGAACAAATTCATCAAGAAGTTCAAGTTCCACATGGTATACTTAGGAACCATCATTCCTTCCCTGGATCCCGGAGATTGGTACTCCGCTCTCGACATGAAGGACGCATACGTCCACATTGCAATTTTTCCTCCGCACAGGAGGTATCTGCACTTTGTGATAAATCAGGATCACTACCAATTTACTGTCCTCCCCTTTGGTCTCTCCTCGGCCCCTTGGGTATTCACCAAATGTATGGTGGTCGTCGCTGCTTCCCTGTGCTGTCGTCATATTCACATCTTCCCTTACCTCCACGACTGGCTTATCCGAGGCACTTCGGAGGCGCAGGTGATCAGCCACGTCACCATCATCAGGGAGCTGTTTGTGAGTCTAGGCTTGACCATCAACCCAGACAAGTCCACTCTAGTGCCAACACAGAGGATAGAGTTCATCGGGGCAATGCTGGACTTCAGCCTTGCGACAGCTAGTTTACCCCTGCACCAGTTCCAAGCCGTAGTTTCCCTGGTCAAAGGTCTACAAGCCTTTCCGACCACGTCTGCTTGGACTTGCCTCACTCTCCTGGGGCACATGGCCGCATGCACCTTCGTCACAAGGCATGCAAGACTGCACATGCGCCCGCTGCAGACCTGGCTCGCATCGGTCTATTGGCCAGGCAGGGACGCCATAGACACAATCATAACGATTCCACCAACAGTTCTAGGCTCCCTCGGCTGGTGGACGACATCCTCCCAAGTGTGTGCGGGCCTACCATTTCACGCTCCCCAGCCCTCCGTGTCCCTGACAACGGACGCGTCATCACTGGGCTGGGGTGCCCACCTAGGGTCCCTGCGCACACAGGGTCTCTGGTCGCCAAGGGAGCTAACGCTCCACATCAATGTGCGTGAGCTGCGGGCAGTCCGATTGGCATGCCAAACGTTTCAACGCCATTTACACGGCCGTTGTGTTGCGGTGCTCACAGACAACACAACGGCCATGTATTACATCAA
This sequence comes from Gopherus evgoodei, assembly GCF_007399415.2. Lineage (NCBI taxonomy): Eukaryota > Metazoa > Chordata > Testudines > Testudinidae > Gopherus > Gopherus evgoodei. The sequence goes on from NC_044327.1 coordinate 118,483,358, forward strand.
CAAGCAGGGCGGGACTCGGTCCTCCCCGCTGTGTCAGGAAGCAATAAGCCTGTGGGACTTTTGTATAGCCCACTCTATACATCTAGTGGCTTCCTTTCTTCTGGGAATACGGAACACCCTCGCGGATCACCTGAGCAGGTCCTTTCTATCCCACGAATGGTCCTTTATTCGGTTTTCCAGAGGTGGGGGTTTCCCCAAATAGACCTGTTCGCCTCCAGATCGAACAGGAAATGCCAGGTGTTTTGCTCTCTACAGGGTCGCTCCCCGGACTCCCTGTCAGACGCGTTCCTGATCCCGTGGATGGGACGTCTTTGTTACGCTTTTCCACCCTTTCCTCTCGTCCACCGAGTCCTGATCAAGATCCAGAGAGACAGAGCCCACCTCATCCTGAGCGCTCCGGCTTGGCCGCGGCAGCCCTGGTACACCATGCTGTTCGACCTGTCCCTGGCAGACCCAATTCTCCTGCCTCTTTGGCTGGATCTGATCACGCAAGACTTTGGCAGGATGCGCCATCCGGACCTACAGTCCCTCCATCTGACTGCATGGCTCCTGGCTGGTTAAGCCAGTCGGAGTTGCGCTGTTCCGCAGCAGTACAAGTGATGCTGGGCAGCAGAAAGCCTTCCACGCGTTGAACCTACCTAGCGAAATGGAAGCGCTTCTGCCACTGGTGCAACCAGCACGGTCATTCTCCATATTCCGTAGTAGTCCCCACTATTCTGGACTATGTGTGGTCTCTCAAGCAGCAGGGATTGGCGATCTCCTCTCTATGGGTATATCTCGTGGCTATATCCACCTTCCATCCAGGCGAGGCTGGCAAGTCAGTTTTTTCCCACCCTATGGTGTCAAGATTCCTCAAGGGCTTGGAGCGACTATACCCTCAGGTCAAACGGCCTACCCCTACTTGGGACCTGAACCTTGTCTTAACCAGGCTCATGGCGGCCCCCTTCAAACCTTTAGCCACATGCTCGCTGCTGTACCTGTCCTGGAAAGTGGCTTCCTAGTCGCTATCACCTCGGTTAGACGAGTCTCGGAGCTTCGGGCACTGACTGTGGACCCTCCATATACTGTATTCCATAAGGACAAGGTACAGCTGCGACCACACCCGGCGTTTCTCCCTAAGGTCGTCTCCGCCTTTCATGTTAACCAGGACATCTTCCTGCCAGTCTTTTACCCAAAGCCGCATTCCTCCAGACGGGAGCAACAGCTCCATTCTTTAGATGTCCGAAGGGCTCTCGCTTTCTACATTGAGAGGACCAAACCCTTCCGCCGTTCACCTCAATTGTTTGTGGCAGTGGCAGAACGCATGAAGGGCATGGCAATCTCCTCCCAGCATATTGCATCCTGGGTGACATCCTGCATTCGGGCATGTTACGACTTGGCCCATGTTCCGACGGGTCCTCTTACCGCCCATTCTACCCGGGCTCAAGCTTCATCTGCTGCGTTTTTGGCCCATGTCCCCATACAGGAAATCTGCCTCGCGGTCTTCCGTACACACCGTTGCATCACACTATGCACTGGTCCAGCAGGCTAGAGACGATGCTGCCTTCGGCGCAGCGGTTTTACATTCTGCAATGTCTCGCTCCGACCCCACCGCCTAGATAAGGCTTGGGAATCACCTAATTGGAATGGATATGAGCAAGCACTCGAAGAAGAAAAGATGGTTACTCACCTTTGTAACTGTTGTTCTTCAAGATGTGTTCTCATATCCATTCCACACCCGCCCTCCTTCCCCACTGTCAGAGTAGCCGGCAAGAAGGAACTGAGGAGCGGGCAGGCCAGCAGGGGTATATATCAGGCGCCATAACGGCGCCACTCCAGGGGGCGACCTGCCGGCCCACCTAGTGTTGCTAGGGTAAAAAGTCTCCGACGAACGTGCACGCAGCGCGCGCACACCTAATTGGAATGGATATGAGCAACACATCTCGAAGAACAACAGTTACAAAGGTGAGTAACCGTCTTTTTCACATGTTGCTGTTTCTTAGCCCTGATATCTAACACGACTTTACAATGAACTGCACAAGTCATTTCTTATTCATGATGAGTCTAATCTTTCCTAATCATTTTGCGTTGTTTTCTTTTGCTTCTTCAATTTTTTTGCCTTTTAATATTTGTACTGCCACATCCACCAGTGGGAAAATAATGGGGCTATTTATCACCCTCCAAATTATATTAACTGCTTGTGGTTATTATGGTTATTCATAAATAACTATTTGTATTGTGGTAGCACCTAGAGTCCCAGTCATGGATTGGGTGCTATATCAATGCACAACAATACCATGGTCCCTTCCCTGAAGAGCTTGCACTATATTTGTTACCACAGGCCAAACTCCCCTTTGTGTTCTGAATTAACCCTCAACTAAAGGCAGACCTTCTGGAATGCTTGGTACCCACAATCAAAATTGAAGTCAGTGGGAACGGAGGCTATTCCGATGCTATTGTGCTTTTTCTGGGCTAGATCCCAGATCCCATCCTCATGTAGGCCAAAACTCACTGCCACTGGCTGGTGCAAGTTTGCCAGAGTAAGTCAGAACTGAATGATGTCAGTTCTACCAAAAGATTTGCAGTCAGCAGAGAATTCTGAGGTTGCAGGAATGTAGATAGCTAAAGCTTACGGTCTAGTGAGATGATGCCTAGAATACTGGGTACAGTTCTAGGGCCTCACTTCAAGAAAGGGATGAAATGGAGTGAATTCAGAGAACAACAAAAACAATTATTAAAGGGCTGGAGAAAGTTACTGATGAGTACATATTGGAGGATAGATATGTGCATAGTAGCTTGGTGAAATGGTGTCCAAGGAGGGTAAGAAAAGAAAGATATAGCTATCTATAAGGAATAGGAGGGGTATAGGAATATGGAGGTGATTTTACCTCTGCATTGGAGAGGCTGATAGTGATCCAGTTCTGCCCAGTCCAGTTCTGGTGTCCACATTTTAAAAAGAATGTTGAAAAATTGGAGAGCATGCAGAAATGAGCTACTAAAATGATTTGAGGCTGGAAAAGTGCCTTATAATGAGAGACTTAAAAGCTCAGTTCATATAAAGAAGGTCAAAAGGTGACTTGATTATGGTCTCTGAGTACCTACACAGGGAGTAGTGGGTGCTAATGGGCTCTTTAATGTAATTAAGAAAAGCAAAACAAAAAACAATTATAGGAAGTTAAAGACAGATTCAAATGGGAAATATGGTGCTTATTTAAACAGTGAAGGTGATTAACCGCTGGAAAACACTACAAGAGATGGAGAATACACCATGTCCCCTGAAACTCTTTAAAAAACTGGATGTCTTTCTAGTAGCTCTGCTTTAGTGACACACAAGTTACTGGGCTCAAAAGAAGGGTGACAGGATGACATTCTCCGGCATTTGTTATACAGGAGGTAAGATTAGATGATCTATGGTCCTTTGAACTATTTTAATCTATAACAATATGATCTGTGGTATTGTTTATGGCAGTCCAAATAGGGGCAGTATAAATTGGAATATTAGGATGAAACTGTTTTAAAAGAAATTTAGATTTAATACTAAGACAAATGGTGAGATCTATTAGATTATAGAACTGTCTTCCACAGGCAGTTATGGAAACTATGTGTGATGGGCCATCCACCCCACACTGGCCTATAAGAGGCCCCAGGGGGGACTGCACATAAAGCAGCCAATAGGAGATGGGCTGCGAGGAGCAGTCAGTCAGGCCCAGGCAGGCCCATAAAAGAAGAGCTGCAGGGAAGAGCAGGTTTAGTTGCTCCTTGGAGCTAAAGGAAAGACGACTGGTTGCCTTGTGGGAGGAATAAAGCTGGCACGCTGGACAAAGCAGTGCTAGGCAGGATCAGGGGAGTGAAAGTGAACTCCTGGCTGGCTGCTAAGAATGGCATGCTAAGGCCCTGAAGTAAGGGCTCAGAAGGTGAAGGGAAGTGGCCCAGGGAAATAGACTGAAAGGTTTCATGGGATGCAGCATGTGGCTGCCATCTACAGGGTCCCTGGGTCGGGACCCGGAATAGTGGGTGGACCTGGGTCCCCTTGTCCCCATTCGCCATTAAGGAAGCGGCTAGACTGTTGCACTGCGGTACTGTCTCATGGAAGGATAGGCTCAGAAAATGGCACAGCTGGAGGGCTGTGACCTGAAGAGGATTCTGTGGTCCTTGGAGTGACACAGGTCCAGGAACAGAACTGATGGTGGGCGAGGCACCACTGAGAGTCAGTGTACCGACCTGTGGAGTTGATCTGTAAGATGACCAGTAGTAGGAGGTGCCAGTGTGGTGAGTCGCACCCCGTCACATCATGTAAAAGGGACTGATCATTGTGCAGAGTTCTCTTATAGCAGTATTAATTCTGTAGCTGAACTGCTTGCAGTGAATATAATATAACGAATGCAGAAGAAATACAAGGAAAAGATGTTGCACTGCAAGCAATTTTTAAACTTTTTTGATCTTACATATAGAATAAATAAGGTGATAAAATAATTATTTAAATTCAGGAAAAAAGAATACTAATGAAACAATCAGTGCTTGAGAACAAGTACAATATGTCAATGCTGGGTAGCTCTTTGTTTTGTTTTGTCTAATTTATTGTTACAGCATTTTTTAAAATTAGACTACACAGTTTAATGTAACACTTAAGGCCCCACATGTTCTAACACATACATGAACGTCTCATTAAGGAGACTACTTACATACTTAAAGTTACTAACATGTTGAAAATAAAGCACATTCATAAATGTTTGTAGGATTAGGGCCAAAGCTCATTTTAACAACTGTTGAAAAGGAAGGAAAATAGAGTAATATAATTAATGGTGCTTCAAAGCATGCAGCTCCAAAGGTGATCTCAAAGACACAGCAAGAACTCAAATCACCAGTTATAATCACCAGACCATCTAAAATGATGAATAAATTTTGAGACTATTGAAATTTGGTTTTGCTATTAAACTGTTATTAACAAAACCCAAAGATCCAGCTGTAATTAGGAACACACCACTCAAAACACATATGACTACTAGGGAACTCTGAGAAAGAAAACAGGTTGGCTGTAATTGTGTGTTTTAACAAGCAAGTCTTCTCTGACATGAGATTTTTCAAGATTTTTAGTTGATGGGCCAGTTTTCCACATGGTAGAAATCAATGTAACTGAGATGAATTGTCATCAGTAGAGATCTGAGATCTGACCCATATTATAACATTACTTATTGAACTGTACATTTCTGGAGTGCTTTTCTTTACATGAGAAAATGTTTTAGCGGTGATAACATTTCTTGTTCACTTTAGAAAGCTGATAAATATTGCTTTAAATTTTGCTGATGAAATAATGTTAATAGAAAATAATAATAAAATAGATACATTCTCACTAATCTGGAACTCAATAGTTTGGAAGAAAAGTCAGGCACTCTTTGGGCTACACAGATATTGCTTAATAGTCATGGAATTCTAGAGATAGTTCTAATCATTGGAGAGCCACCGTATTTTTCCAGTCATGTGCTAGAAACATAATGAATTCCTTTTAATATAACAGATATTGGTGATGTGGCCGAGGAATCTGGAATGGTCCAGATCTGTAAGCCTGACATCCCTGTGCATTGCTGAGAGAAGCACAGATGTGTATCCTGGGGCATCCTAAAATGCTCTCCATTTAAGGCGTATTCATCAGAAAACTCCAATCCAGATACATGTTCATTCTGGCAGCAGTGAGGTGGTTATGCATTAAAGAGTCATTTCTTCTCAGTCTGCAATCTGAAAGGTCAGCAACCTCTGTCTTTTAGGGAGCTGTTTTCTTATCTTATTGGAGAGCGAAGCTTTTTGCTCCAGCTGGTGTTAGCCTCCAATCTGACCCCAGTGGTGTGCCCGGCTTGTAGTTTATTTCTCATAAGACAATGATTGCAAGTTAAGGAAATGATCTTTTTTGTGTTCATTTTTATGAACACCTACTGGGCTGGGCTACCCTCTCCCCCCCGCAATAACCCTCTGAATTTTCTGGTATTGGTATATTGCTATGGAGAATTGCAAGAACTTTCCAAAATCACTGTATTAATAAACGTCCCCTTCAGTCCCGGCTGCATTCAGGAGTGTAACATATCTCAGAAATCAACTCAGCTGCAAGGCTTGTCCATGCTCCAGCCCTTCACTTAGGCTTAGGACAGCAATCGGGTGGTTTGCCCGTCCACTCCTTTATATTTGCAGCAAAACAAAGGTACAGGAGATAATTGAAAAATGGAAGAAAGGGGGAGATCATGAACATTTCATAAAAATCTCTCCCCTTCCTTCCATGTTTTTGTCAACAATTCAGCAAAATTTTGTAAAAAGAAAAAAACACCTCTTCTCTCTCTCTCTCTCTCTCTCTGGGCCATGCAGCAGCAGCTGTGGCCGGAAGAGGTGCTCATGCTAGATTTCCCCTTCTTCTAAAAGGGAAGGAGGTTCCTAGGGGGTCTCTGAAACTTGCTCTTAGACACTGTCTGAAACAACCCAAATCTGGTGACCTGGTTATGCTGAAAAAGATCTCTCTTCAATGCACTTCCTGAAGAGGGCTGAGGGTGTGTTTCTTGGAATGATGAAGGCTTGCAAAGGAACTTTTTGGAAGGAGGTTGGTTGGCAAAGGGCCTGTTTGAATGATTGTTTTAATGCTGCTGTGGTTATGCTGTAATATTTACATTAGTGCAAGTAAGGTGAAATGGCCCCATTACATTCAATGGGAGTTCTGAACCTAGAACCTTAAATAGGCATCTTTTTTATTATGTATCTCAACATTTAATAATATTGACTGTACAAGCAACAATGTCAGTGCCTCTGGATTTTGAACAAGAGGAGGAGAATCCTAATGACATTTTTTGCACCTCTTTTTTTCTCTCCCAATCAAGTCTTTATCTTCTGTCCTCTCCTGATTTTATTTTTTCCCTTCTAAACTTTAGTTCTGCTGCCATGCAGTCTGTGATGGGGTGTCCACCCAGGACAAGGCAGAGCAGGTTAAATTAATTTAATAACTTGAAAGGCTGCACCTAGGAGAGAGCCAGGGATTGAAAGGCTGAATGGTGATGGAACCCAGCTGAGAAAGAACAAGAGGGACAGGGATGAAGCCCGGAAAATGGCAGCAGAAAGGGGCTATGGGGGAAGTAGTCTGCAGTCACTCCCTGGGAGAAGGGAGGTGTGTTTGGGGCTATGGAGTTAAGTAGTCTGAAGTTACTCTCTGGGAATAAGGAGTTTGGTCTGATAAACCCAAGGAAGAGGGAGCCAGAAGATGTTGGAAGGAGTCTAGGGAAATAGCAAAAGATCTGGAAGCAGTAGCTAAATATAGGGTCCCTGGACTTGAACTCAGAGTAGAGGGCAGACCTGGGTTCCCTTACTAGCCACTGGAGAGGTGGCATAGTCTTGGATGTAAAGGGAAGACTGCTATTGTTGTTAGAGAGATTTTGATACCCCATAAGGAGTGGACTATGGTGACCTGGCTGGAGAGCCAAGACATGAAGAGGGAGCACCCTGAGTCGCAGAGACAGAAGGAGACATAGACAGACAGATAGCAGGGTGCATGAATGAGCAGTAGAAGGGGACATCAGACCTGGAAAACGTTAATCCCCAGAGCAGCCAGGAGGACATGCCCTAGTAGTCAGTGAATCCTCTGACACAGTCACATCTCTCTTTTCTTGCTGTGTTTGCACAGTGGCCAGCACAAAGGGGCCAATGCTGCAATGTAATACAAATAAATAATAGGGATATTTAAATGTACTTATTACATTTGATCTATGACTTGGACCCAAAATAGATTCTGCCATTTAAATCACCCCCAAATTTTGGGGGTTTAGATCTGGACCACTTCTGGTTGGGTTTTGCTTTTTCAAAATCCAAGCCATATCCTCTCTGGACCATTTTTGTTTTTCACAGAGCAAACCCCTGACTGCAGAACATCTGCTTCAGCATAAATAAAATACACCAAGTAGCAGAGATTTTGGTCATTACTATCCATTATAAGGGAATACCAAGAAAACCTGGAACCAGTAGAAGTGTACTTGTTTATTTTCACGAGGAACATAGTTCAATGGAGGCTTCTGGCACAAACATCATATATACTATATATGGCAGTAAACTGGCTTGCAGCTCCAGGAATCCAAAAGGAATTTTAAAGTGCTTTACATTTAAAGAACAAAACAAAAAAGCTTGAATAGTTCTGACCAGGAATTGTTACAGTCCTTTTTCTATACAATAGCCATTTAAGTCACCTGCCAAAGTGCTGGTAGGAGAATGAGAAAACTCAAGCCTCAATTTTGTCCCTCTTCTTAGACAAGCAGGGTTACGGGGTGTAGCCTAATTTAGGATGTACTAATAATATTAATTTGGATCATATGGGAATTTAATTTATTGATTTAATTTTATTTAATTAGTAATATTAATAATACTTAATCATAAATTATTGTTATTAATTAGTATGGGTCTTAGGCTCGCCAATCTGTTTGATCAGAAGATAAAAGTTCTTGTCCCGAATCAGGCTCCACACAATTTATAAAGGACCCTCGGGAGTATGACAGAAAGGTCACACTGAGACAGATATAACCTTAAAGACTTTTTATTAAAATCAATAATAGTAAGTAAATGGTAAAATACACAGAGTTACAAAGTTATATTTGCATTACAGATATTTGAAAGATACATAAGATAATAAAGTATTATATGCAACAAAGCTTTGGTTAACATATTCACATCCTTCCTTGATAACCTGGTGGTAAGAGACACTGGACCAGCCTTGCAGTTCAGGTTTCTCAATGCTAAGAGCTGTCAAAGCTGACTAGGATTTACTTGACTAATTTAAACTTAAAAACAAAACCTAATAAACAAACTAAGAATAAAACTTAGGGAAACCAAGCTTAGCCTAGTTCCCTTAAAACTTAAAGTTTAAGAACAAGCATAGCCTATTAATAGTAGCAGTCATCATAGATAGATAGAATAGCTAGAGTAGATAGAGTAGAAATAGAATAAGTAAGAATAGAAATGTAGATGAATAAGAATGGAGTAAGTGAGAATGGAGATGGAGTACTCTGTCGAGGTGGGTTACCTCTTTTATAGGGCAAAGTACCAGAAATCCTTCCTCCTATGCCCAAATTTCATTCCTCACCCACAAAATGTTAGGGTACACTTACCCCATAGACTAATATATATGTGCATATTGATGTCAGGTATGTAAGCATATCAGTCTCTTGTAGTGTACTTGTTAAGTCTTTGGGTTAGGGTGACCAGATGTCTGGATTTTATAGGGATAGTCCCAATTTTTGGGTCTTTTTCTTATATAGGCTCCTGTCCCAATTTTTCGCGTTTGCTGTCTGATTACCCTGCTGTGGGTACAACATTGAAAACCCCCTTATACCATTCTCCATTTTCTATTGGTCTAGATAAAAGGTCATAAACATAGGTGTGAGTAATTATCTATTTAAATAACAAGCTATATGTCAACTTTCTGAGTAAAAGGTCTTAATACAGATATGCTAACTTTGCCTTAGCTTAACATACAGGATATGGCCTTTGCATTACAGACAAACTTACTTTTAATATAAATCTATAAACTTATTACAATACATCAAATGCTTAAACTATATATAAATATATGCAAGCAAGCAGGTTAGTCCTATAGGCTACCGGGCAACAGATTGACGAAAATGGGGGAATGAGCAGGTTCTCCACTGCTCTTTTGTATTGGTTTATACCAGTGCAAAGTGGGTGTAAACTGTTACCACTTTCATGGAATAGTTTTTTTACCTACACTGGTGTAAATGTCTCCACAGGTGCAGGGCAACAGGCAACCCAGCCAAATTCTCTAATTTACCTTTATATTAGATCAACTCAATTCTATGTACATTTTTTTTATTGAATTTGGTAATACATAATATTTTATGCAGCAGATTTGGTGGGAGTATAACACTCAGTTCTGCTACTCCATTGCTACTTTGAACAGTAGTTTCTGAGGGCTGGGCTACACTGAAAAGTTACATTGGCATAGCTACATCTCAAAGGGGTGTGAAAAATCTGTGCCCCTGAGAGACGTAGTTAAGCTGATCTAACCCCAGTGTAGACTGCAGAGGTGGATTAACAACAGTGAAGGGAGGACCCCTTCTGTCACTGGGCAAGTATCTACACTTAAAAACTCTACAGTGGCACAATGAAGACATAAGGCTATGTCTTGTTTTTAGAGCAAGACAGTGAACTGGTGTTTGCTACCTAACTATAAAATCCTTGTAGAAAGGGCACAGCTAGATATTACTTCAGATGAGGGGTATAGTGTTGCCTTGACTACCTACATTGAGGTAAAAACTATCTGTGCTTTGTCTCCACTAGGATTTTACAGTGAGATAGCAACTTGAGTGTGCCATCACTGTAAAAACACACCTCTTTGGCACACAGCTTTGGTAAGGCATACAATATATACAGCAGTGCACTTGATAAAGACCTGTGTGGAAGAGATGCAGGATCGGATTCATGCAGGGGATGGGAGTGGACAATATCTGACAGCTATTCAGCCACCACCATCCAAAAATATTACATGTTTGAAATGCATAGTAGGCTTACTGCCCCTGATGAAATATCTCACCAAAGATAAAATATACAGCAGCATATTTAGTGCAGAGAATGTGCTGTGGTTTCATATTATCTACTCTGCTACCATAGGAAGGGAAGATACTATAGTATTCAGCAATATTCAAGCTGTCAAACCCGGTGAGGGATATCTTTGTCTCATATAATCAGAGATTCCAATACATTTTTCACTTAGGAAACTAATTGACAGATAACACATTTATACAGACATATTTTACAACTGGAAAGTTGCACACATTTTAAAGCAAAGCAGGGCCCTTGTTCTAAAATCTGCCAAAGGTTGTATTTTGGGGCATTTTGTTTCTGAAAAAAATAGGGGCAAATAAGTAAAAATTCTACCATTTGGACAGATAGTAACAACACTTTGCATGAATAAACTTTCATCTCAAAGCACTTGACAACTATATTACTTGTATGTTATATCTGCTTTGGGTTTGTCACGTTTTCATAGTGTTTAGCACAATGGTTCTCTGATCTGGACTGGAACTCTTGGGCCCTAATACAGAAATTAGAAATTTTTTAAAAGATAACTAAATCTATGAAGGTTTACAACACCCTTATGAGGTAGGTAATTTATAGGAAATTCCCTCCACTCATCACTGAAATGCGGCTACCTTTGCAATAGAATACAGCATCTGTTTAATTGCGGCTCACAGCAATATTATACAGTAGTTTAGGAAAGAAGGGGTGTGTGTGGAAATAATGTATCCCGCTGAAATTAGAATAAGTATTTAGGCAAGCACAGTGTAATTACCCAGGGCAGAATTTGGCCCGGATATTGGTGTTAACAGCTCTGCTTTTATGAAGCATGCCATGGACTTGTTAAAGACCATAAATAGTCACGATCTCCTGCTTATTGCTCTCTACAATGGATGAGCTCTTTTGAGAAATGTACAAATATTGTACATGTTGGATAATATCACATAGTCTAGCACACTGGAGTGGGACCTGATGGTGCAGGCCTATCAGGACTGGAGCAGACCAGCAGAGGAGAGCCAAACCCAAATGCACTTGACTACCACTGAGACTAACATTACCTGTGAGTGGAGTATTATTTGTATGGGGTTTATGGTGAGAGACAGTTCTGGACCTCCATAAGATGGACATGTAGTATTTGGGACTGGGGGATTGACCACATTCCAGATGTATTGATTCGGATTGCTTTATATATATATATATATATATATATATATATATATATATATATATATATATATATATATATATATATATATATGTGTGTGTGTGTGTATATTATTTTATATATATATATATATGTGTGTATATATATATATATGTGTGTATATATATATATATATATATAAAATAATGAGTTTTCATGCTTCTGTTGACTATTTTCCTCTTTTCCCTCGAATAAGAAGATACAGTGTTCCCAAGGACTCAGAGTATGTGTGAATGGGGAAAAATCTGCAAATGTTACCAGGTTTATTTAATGTCCCAGTGCCAAGAATAAGACTAAGGCTGTGGGTGAAGGCTTGAAGCATAGTTTTATTTATTTTAGAAATGGACCACAAGAGATTGTTGTTATATTGGCACCTGGCAGGTAGGTTACACATCTATATGAGCGTGGATGGTAAGAGGCGTATGCAGTGAGAGTAGCTGATAGTGTGCAGTGAGGGTTCTGAATGCCCTAAATTGAGATGGAGGTAATTTGGGAAAATTATTGGAGTGCCAGTTTCCAGAGAGATGACTGCATCTGCAAGGGTATATCTTCTGCAGTGCCCTAGCTTCACACATTGTTAACAAGCACACTTTGCCTTTTTGTACAAATACAGTGTATTATTTTTCAGTGCATTTATCATTGTGGCTGCTGATCAAAATGGGACAATGTGACAGATTTATGTTACCATTCTGCCTGATGGTGATCAGGCTGAGGCCGCAGGATCTTTCGGAGAGGAGATGAAGGAGCACACCAAGTGAATACGTTTAAATCTTTATTAACCAAATAACAGTGGTGAGTGCTGGGTGTGCCCCACCTCACTCAGGGGGAGGAAGAAAGCAGTAGTGCCCAAGCCCTAACCCACTTTCACACGTACAACCCAAGGCTGGTCAATGTAAGAAGCGGGGAACGGGTAGACCAGAGGTCTGCCCTGTTCACAGGTCGTCTAGGGTCCGCTGTAAATCTCTGACTTGCTTGAGCTCTCAGGAGAGTTTTAACGCCTGGTTTCTTCCGGGGGCATTTTCATCTAGGGACCTCACCCCCGGTACTCTAGGTACAAGTCAAACTGGTCTTCCTCGGCTTCCTTAATTTCCCCCAAAACACACCAGTTTCAGGGTCACGAGACTGTTGTTTTTCAACTCACTGGCCTTCGCAATCTGACTGGTTTTGCAATCCCCTTCAATTCTGTCTGGCTCAGTTCTCCTTTCTCAGGGCTGACCGGGGTTGAGATACAGGCTTCTGGCTGTTTGGCAGCAGAGAGCTTGTTTGGGCTCTGGCCTTGGGCTGCAGTTTTGGTCCTTATCTTCGGGCCTAGCTGGATCGTCAAGTTAACACATTCCTTTCTCCCTTCCACCCCTTTCGGCCATTTGTAACCTGCAAAGGAATCTTCCATTCCACACTCACGCTTTTAACCCTTCCCATGATACTTCCCAATGCATATAAAGGCGTTAGCAATATACATGCTGGTGCTTACCCAGGGGACCCCATGGAGGAGCATTTTATTATGACAACAAATGCATCCTTAAGAGCAGTAGAGTTACTTATACCAGGAATTAACTTGTCCTCACTGAGGACTATACCCATGGCACATTCAGAATTTTGAAAAAAAGAAATGTTGGAGTCATTAGCACACAAAACATACTTCTGACATATTTTGTGCCTAGTGAAATAAACTGTGCCATCATGGCAGGAATAGCAGAAGAGAATATTTGGTGTGAATGCAGCAAGAGTTAACAGGGATGTCAAAGAGAGGGAGATAATGCAATTGGCTGTTCAGTGCCTATGTTTATTCCTGAGGGTCAGTCCTAGGCCTAGTCTACATTAGGAACTTGTGCCATAACAGGTATGCATAGAATCATAGGACTGGAAGGGACCTTGAAAGGCCATCTAGTCCAGTCCTCTGAACTCATGGCAGCACTAAGTATTATCTAGACCATCTCTGTTGGGTGTTTGTCTAACCTGCTTCTAAAAACCTTCATTGACAGAGATTATACAACTTCCCTAGGCAATTTATTCCAGTGCTTAACCACCCTGACAGGAAGTTTTTCCTAATGTCCAAGCTAAACTGCCCTTGCTGCAATTTAAGACCATTGCTTCTTGTCCTGTTCTCAGAAGTTAAGAACAATTTTTCTCCCTCCCTTCTGTTATCACGTCCCCTCTCAGTCTTCTCTTCTCCCAACTAAACAAACCCAATTTTTTTCAAGCTTCCCTCACAAGTCATGTTTTCTAGACCTTTAATCATTTTTGTTTCTCTTCTCTGGACTTTCTCCAATTTGTCCACATCTTTCCTGAAACGTGACTCCCAGAACTGGACACAATACTCCAGTTGAGGCCTAGTCAGCACAGAGTAACTAGTTTTATTTATCCAGATTGGACCAGGTTCAACAGGAGAGACTAAGGAAGCCGCACAGCTCAGAGATTTGAGCCCTCCCCTGAGAGATGGGATACCACTTGTTCAAATCCTTTCCCCTCCTCTGCCAGGGAAGGGGGAGTTGAATTTGTATTTCCCACATACCAGGTGACTACTCTAACCACTGGACTGATTTATAAGCACTAGCACTACCACTTCCTCCAGCTGTTTGTGCGGAGCGAGGCAGGTGTCTCAGTCATGCCTGCAAGAAATGACATAGGCACCTAGGTCAGAGAAGGAGTTCCTGTTTGTGAAACTTTAGCGGAGCTAGGCACTTCTCTGCATCCTGGATTTAGGCACCTAGGTGCCCTACTCTGGTCTGTGGATTGCAAACTGCACCACAGAGTTGTTCCTTTGAGTTTATAATTTTTAGGTACCATGAGACTCAGTATTGCAACGCCTAAGCCCCTGCATGAATTCTACTCTTACTGGCTATATTGTGACTGCTCTTATGCATAAAGAGAATTTCTGTTTCCAGGAATATGGTGCCATCACTTTTCACCATCCCCAACTTCACTATTATAAAATAAATTGAACTACTGCTCATTCTTGCTTTTGCAGACTTTTTTTTAAGGTTACACCTAATTTGATGCAATTTTGACTCATGTTCGGGCTCCCAGCTGTGAGGAAGCCCACTAGCAGTACATCTTTCATAACAGACAAGTTGCTGAGCAACCTAAAACAGTTTAAATAACAGTTACTATATTTAAAAAGGCGTTTTAGGGATCTATGCAGAATAAAATGTGTGTTACTGCAGCTTCTGGCTTGCCACAGACTTTAAAATTCAGAAGATCCTGGCTCTGTGGGAAGCTAACCTCTCCAGGCAAAAGACTGGCCTAATGCAAAATCCCATTATAAAATAAAACTAACAGTTCCATGCCAAAAAGTTGCATTGAGTGGAAGGTGAATGAACTAATCTCTGCAGGCTAATTTTTGCTTATTCCACTTCACTGCTGACTGGACAGTAAACAAGAATGATGACTGAATTTGATAGTGGAATCTAGTATTGCAAGAACACGATCTTACATTAACATTTCCCTTGATTCTCCATATTATTCTGTATTAGGGAGCATGAGGTACTCTTATGTATCCCCCTCCCTGGGGATGACTGACTATTCTTGAGAGTTATGTCCAGCCTAGCTTTAAATTGTTTGAGTTAATTGTCATTATTGAAATGAATTAGGGAATTTTATAAATAGTGTTACCATAAAATATAGCCATAAGAAGAATAATGCTAAATTCCTGAGTTTTGCAGCATACATGGCTCATAAAATCTCATATTTTTCAGATACTTCTAAAATGTACTGCTCCCATGTATGAGTTTAGGACTGAATGACATTTTGAATTATTGGCCATAACTCTGGGAATTTCCTTAGCATTTTTGTAGATCCCACTAAACCTCAGACATTTAACTTTAATATTAGTCATATCGTCAGTTGATGCAAATCTACAGACTCTCATTCAAGTCAATGACACTATGCTGTTTTACATATACTGTTTTAGGATCAGCCCCAATATATTTGGTGGTCAGATAAGCCAGATGTCAGTGTATAGAAAATGTCATGTACCCAGCTCACAAATAAATGACTGGATATGGAAGTTAATGGAAGATTTGTCTGCATACAGTTTTGAGCATTAGTTCCAGCGTAAATTGTCACTGAAGAACTGGCATTTCCCAGCACTGGTGAAAATGAAGGCACAAAAACACCCAAATATATTTCTAATTGTGCCATGGCCTTTTTCTCTACAGGTTCTTCCAGCTAGTCCAAAATGAGCCATGACAAAGCAAGAGGAGTGAAATACTGCTTCCATTGAAATCACAGAGAATTTTACCATTCGCTTCAATGGAGCCAGGATTTCATGCCAGATGTACAGGGCTCATCTGAAGCCAATGGAAAGACTTGGGTGGGCTTTAACAATCTTTGAATCAGGCTCAAATTCAGCAAGCTCTCTGTATGAATGTGTATTTTCATTTTTTTACTTGATATTATACAAGAATTATTTTCATTGTTAATTGTGTCTGTTAAGGTTGTGTCTAAAGGCCAGTCAAGAGTGGGGCTGCATTTTGGTAGGCATTGTACAACCACAGAGTATTGTAGTAGATAGTCCCTGCCTCAAAGAGCTTATAGCGTAAGTAGAGAAGACGGCTACAAGGTGCAAGCAGAGGTATAACAAGCAAACAATGTGATGGCAGCAAACATCATATTAGACTTCTTGAGATGCAGGCATGGCTTTGTGCAGAGAGAGAACAGGTTTCACTGGTACAAGCTTGCTTTCAAGCAAGCAATATACACAAGCTTCTGCTTTATGTTTCAAGGAAGACATGAGCATACTCGGATCTGATAACTGGCCCCCCGCCGCCCCTGCTCCATCCCCTATATTTATAGGATACATTTAAAGTTATGTTAATTGATCAGCTTTCTATTTCTCTTGGTACTCTCTCCTTAGCCAGTTTTCTCAGACTTGCTGGAAGTTTAGAATTCATCTGGCTGGATACCGTCTCCCTCACTTGATTTAAATAGAGCTGTAGCTAATTGTTCATCAGCATTGCAACTCACTTGTGGAAGTTCATGAGCTATCTACCGTTTGTCAGAAGCTTTGGTCTTCATTATTATCATCATCATCATCATCCAGAGTGTGCCCATTTGGCTTCACAAAAAAAACCCAACCCTAAAATGACCATTCAAAATATCATACCACTAAGAATCAGGAAGCTAAGCAAGCTGCTCTGTTGGTTAATGAGAAACAAAAAGAAATTTCCCATAATCAAATAGGTCATCTGATGGGCAAAATAAAGCATTTTAGGTAAAAATATGGAGATGGTTCAGCAAGACATATTATGCCAAATTTTGATGTACATTTTATCAAAGTTAATTGCACAGTTTACAATGAAAGCCATTGCTTGTGATATTCTAACTCCAAAAATGTTCCAAAAATGCTTTTTAAGTGTTTCTTAACTTAGTTTCTATATATGACAGTGGTCAGAAGTGATGCTTAAGACGGAAATTGTAGGTTTTAAAAACTGGAAATGTTACTAATGGGACAGGCATGGGATGCAGAGTGAAGACCAGGTTCTATTTGTAGGTGGATATTTCTCTGTGCCTAAGTTGATCGATCTCTAAAATTGGTATGCATCCATAGTTTGTATTCACTTTTTAAAACTCCATGCATTCTTTGTGCTGTATGTGTTCTCATTCATTTTCAGGCAACACTTTTTTTGGAAATGTCACTGATTCCTAATTATTTTGTTGCAAAGGATGATTTTTTTCTAAATGTATTTTATTCATTTTCCAGATGTGCAGAAATAGGGAAAAGTCAGTACTAATGTTGGGAGTGCTGGAAGGGTCTCAGCAAGGCACTTGCTGGAGGCCTGATCCAAGAGCTTCATCTTAATCTATATATCATGGTCGTTTTGTTTTGTTTCACTGAATGATAGAATTGAAAGGTGGGATTTTCAGAAGTGCTAACTATTAATTCAGCCTAATTCAGCTCCCAGTAAAATCAGTGGGAGTTTTCCTCCAAACAGATAATGAAAAGATGCTAAATCTGGAGAAGCAAAACATAATCATTTTTAGTTTTACTTTTAATGGACATCGGGACTTTAATCTAGGGTTTTTTCCCAGTAAAGTGCTATTGTCTGCACTCTCAGTCAGAGGCTTTTTCTATCTTGAAATAAAACTAACTGGATTATTTCCAGGCAAGACATTCTCTGCACTACCTTCCCAGTGGAAAAGCAAATTAGTATTTCTGCAAAATTTGCTAAACTAGAAGCCAGGAGGGTGAGGGAAATAATGACCACGCACATTCTAGGTAGTAAAATAAAATTATCTGAAAATCTCTTTGAACGACTCAGGAAATTTCAAAACTAGTGAAGTGCACTGTGGCTGGAGAGTGTCAACTGCAGGACTTAGGAAAAAAAGAATACGATCCCAAAAGGTAAAAGTGGCAGGTGTCCCTCTAGGGGAAAGGGTTTGGACTTGTGTTCTTTTATGGCCAGAAGAACTTGAGCTAAAAGTTCTGGATATGGATATGAAGGATGATGTTGCAGAAAGCCTATTGGATTCCAATGTGGGACGTCTCTAAAACACCCAGGAAGGAAGCCACATTATCATAACTTTGTCCGGTCAAAGGGCTCAAGGCATATTTCTGCATCTTGCGCATACTAATTTTGGGGTGAGTGAGTTTATTTGGCTGTTTGTGTTTTTCATTTTCAGTTATCTAAAACTACAGGGTCAGCTGAGATTGTGAGTCTGGGGACTATTTGAGCCTTTGTTCCCTGGATCATCTTTGATCAGCCTCAGGCAGCCTTGTGATCACCCTCCCCCTGTATGGTTAATGAGAAAGTAGGGCTGACCTAGGAGAGAAGGCCTTAAAAACCAGAGGCTAAGCGACCAGGGGAGCTTGTGATAGAGAGTCATAATATAATCACTATGGTTAGGAAGGGCCACATCACCATTGCCAGCACTGCTCCTCTCCTCCACTTGTGCCTGTATGGAGACAGAGAACCTGACCATGGATATTTCTACCCAAATCCTGGTGTGGATTTGCAGAGACTGTGGCCAGCATTTCCCACTCTCAGAAAGCCGGGGTGGTGGTGGTGGTGTGCGGGGTTGGCTGGGGGCATCCAGTGTGAAAGGTGCCTGCTGGTGGAATCTCTCAGGAACCAAATGGGAGAGCTTTAGGAGGAGGTGCTAGGCTGAGGAGCATCTGTGCCCAGGAGGAATTCCTCAGGAGTATTCATATGGAGATGTCCAAGTCTGAGGACATAAAAACATAAGAACAGCCATACTGGGTCAGATCAAAGTTCCATCCAGCCCAGTGTCCTGTCTACCGACAGTGGCCAATGCCAGGAGTCCCAGAGGGAATGAGCCTAACAAGCAATGATCAAGTGATCTCTCTCCTGCCATCCATCTCCATCCTCTGACAAACAGAGGCTAGGGACACCATTCCTTACCCATTCTTGCTAATAGCCATTAATGGACTTAACCTCCATGAATTTATTTAGTTCTCTTTTAAACCCTGTTATAGTCCTAGCCTTCACAACCTCCTCAGACAAGGAATTCCACAGACTGACTGGGTGCTCTGTGAAGAAGAACTTCCTTTTATTTGTTTTAAACCTGCTGCCCATTAATTTCATTTGGTGGCCCCTAATTCTTATATTATGAGAAAAAGTAAATAACTTTTCCTTATTCACTTTCTCCACACCACACATGATTTTATATACCTCTATCATATCCCCCCTTAGCCTCCTCTTTTCCAAGATGAAAAGTCCTAGCCTCTTTAATTTCTCCTCATATGGTACCGTTCCAAACCCCTAATCATTTTAGTTGCCCCTTTCTGAACTTTTTCTGATGCCAGTATATCTTTTTTGAGATGAGGAGACCACATCTGTACACAGTATTCAAGATGTGGGCATACCATGGATTTATATAAGGGCAATAAAATATTCTCCGTCTTATTCTCTATCCCTTGTTTAACGATTCCTAACATCCAGTTTGCTTTTTTGACTGCCGTTGCACACTGCATGGATGTCTTCAAAGAACTATCCACGATGACTCCAAGATCTTTCCTGATTAGTTGTAGCTAAATTAGCCCCCATCATATTGTATGTATAATTGGTGTTATTTTTTCCAATGTGCATTACTTTACATTTATCCATGTTAAATTTCATTTGCCATTTTGTTGCCCAATCAGTTTTGTGAGATCTTTTTGAAGTTCTTCACAATCTGCTTTGGTCTTAACTATCTTGAGTAGTTTAGTATCATCTGCAAACTTTGCCACCTCACTGTTTACTCCTTTCTCCAGATCATTTATGAATAAGTTGAATTGGATTGTCCTAGGATTGATGCTTGGGGAACACCACTAGTTAACCCTCTCCATTTTGAACATTTACCATTTCTTTTAAGCCGTTTTCAATCCATGAACGGATCTTCCCTCTTATCCCATGACAACAGGAAGCTATCCAGCTAGAAAGGACTGCTTTCATGCCCCTGGGGGAGGAGGATATGACTGTTACAGGGAGGACACTGGCTGCTCGTTACTGTTGGCAGCCTAGAGCCTTTGTTAGCTAGAAAGATGGGAGGATATTTTACCCCTTCCCATTGCCAAGTCTCTTCCAACTGAAGAGTGGGGATGCCATTCAAAACCATATACTACATGTGTTGCAGGAGATGGCATGTTCTGCTGCTGCAGGGACAGCAAGCCTAAATAGATGCTCATCTTGTGGATGAGGGGTTGGCTCAGCTTGAATGATTGATTCCTATGAGCCATCATAGCATGTAAGAATTGGCCACTGTCCAAAGGAAAGGAGATGCCTTAATCTGGGACTAAGGAACCAGAGTAGGAGGGGAAGTTGAAACAGTTTGTGAGTGATGGACGTAGCGTTTCTTTTAGGTATCTGGGATTTGTTATATTCCCATTGACTATTCTTTAGAATGACAGTCTTTACAGTGTCTGTGCTGATATAAGTGTTGGGATAGCTTTGTGCTTTGGAGTGAATCCTGCAATCTATTCTGTTAGAGCTATTTGAGGTGTGAGCATATAAATGCTTTACATCACACCATTTAGAAGTTGATAGGAGGGTGTATTACAAACCTATAAAACATTTGCCCTCTGAAAACCTAAGCGGTCTCAGGGTGAGCACCGCAAATTGAGCCACCCAAAATCACTAGCCAATTTTGAAAATGTAGACCCATAATTGATTATTTACCAGAAGTTCTTTATTATAATTATGTAAAGCACAGGTTAATTTTAATGTTAGATCACAACTTTGTCAAGAAGAATTTTCTTCTCTTCTTGGATTATGCCGATACTTTTGTGTTAAGAGACTGAGCAAACTGTGGATACCACATAGCAGTAAACATTCTGGGAGGCATTAAGGGAAAGGAAAACTCAGCCAAAATATCCTCATGTCTACTGCTACTGCCTGCACCTAACATCTGTTTACGTCCTGAATTCAGCTTGCCTAGTCATAGAATCATAAGACTGGAAGGGACCCTGAGAGGTCATCTAGTCCAATCCCCTCCACTCATGGCAGGATTACCTTCTGCCTTGTAACTCACCCGGTGATTGATACTAGGGCTGGCAGAATAAAGGAAAGTATAGCAGAGGCCCCGTGTTTTCTAAATTTTGTGTATAGTAATGAGTACTCTACTTTCAGATATTTCTGCACCAGAATTACGTGGTTTCTCCATTGTCATGTATTTATTTTGTTTTTAACTGAATAAAGCATGATTGCTCTATTCAGTAAAAATTACATAACATAAGAATGACCATACTATGGCAGACCAGTGATCCTTCTAGTCCAGGTCCTATCTTCCAGCAGTGGCCACTGCCAGATGCCTTGAGGGAATGAACAGAACAAGGCAATTATTGAATGATCTAGTCCCTGTCGTCCAGTCCCAGCTTCTGACAGTTGGAGGTTTATGGATACCCAAAGCATGGGGTTTGCTTCCCTGACTATCTTGGCTAATAACCCTTGATGAACCTCTCTGCCATGAACTTATCTTATTCTTTTTTAGTATAACCGAGTTATACTTGGCCTTCGCAACATCCCCTGGAAATGACTTTCACAGGCTGCGTGTGTGTTATATGAATTACTTCCTTATGTTAAATTAAAACCTGCTGCCTATCAGTTTAATTGAGTGACCTCTGGTTCTTGCATTATGTGAATCAATAGATGGATAGTGAGTGCTATAGTAATACTTACTTATCTCAGTGATGTTGTAAAACTTAGTTAACTAACATTTGTAAATCACCTTACAAATCCTTGAATTGCATGTGCTATGGGAAATCAAAATATTATTGTTCAAGTATCAGTTGGATGGAGACAGTCCCACCTAACTGCAGTCTGTATTTTAAGGCAACCTTTTAATAGTCATTATAAAATGGCTCATTTAGTTCTCAAATTTATAGCACCACCTAGAACAGTGTCTGAGAATATCAAGGTACCAGCCAACTCTCAGTTTTAAAAGCAGAGGCTTTCCTTCTGAAAGGAGGAAATGTGTTCTTGATAACTCCATTTTGTCAGAAAAGGGCCATAATTCTCCTGAAAGATACTTATGATACACATTTCTGCCCTCTGTGAAGAGGTACTAGCTATTAGCGAGGATGGGCCAGGATGGTGACCCTAGCCTCTGTTTGCCAGAAGGTGGGATGGATCACTTGATGATTACCTGTTTCAAAGGGGTAGCCGTGTTAGTTTGGATCTGTAAAAAGCAACAACGAGTCCTGTGACTAGCAGACATACCGAAGCATAAGTTTTTGTGAGTGAATACCCACTTCATCAGACTCATGATGGTGGAAATTCCCAGAGGCAAGTATAAATATGCAGGCAAGAATCAGTCTAGAGATAATGAGGTTAGTTCAATCAGGGAGGATGAGGCCCTCTTCTAGCAGTTGAAGTGTGAACACCAAGGGAGGAGAAACTGCTCATCCTCCCTGGTTGAACTAACCTGCCTCTGGAAATTTCCACCACATGCGTCTGACGAAGTGGGTATTCACCCACGAAAGCTCATGCTCCAGTACGTCTGTTAGTCTATAAGATGTCACAGGACTCTTTGTTGCTTGATATTTACCTGTTCTGTTCATTCCCTTTAGGGCACTTGCCATTGGCCACTGTCAGAAGACAGGATTCAGGGCTAGATGGACCTTTGGTCTGACCCAGTATGGCCATTCTTATGTTCTTATCAGTGATTCCCCCAGAGAAAGAGGAGAAATCCAATATGATGAAGTAATCTGGTACTGGTGAACAACTATCTGAACAAGTCATATTTTTAGATGGAGGAAAAACGTGAATTGCTTGAGGATTTGCTTGAGGAAAAAAAATTTCAGACACTTTGACTGCCCTTGTTTTCAGTTGGTGCTGGTTGCTGTTCCAGTTCCTAAGAGGAAAATACCTTCAAGAAGGTTAACGACATTTTGGGCTGTATAAGTAGGGGCATTGCCAGCAGATCGAGGGTCTTGATCATTCCCCTCTATTTGACATTGGTGAGGCCTCATCTGGAATACTGTGTCCAGTTTAGGGCCCCACACTACAAGAAGGATGTGGAAAAATTGGAAGGAGTCCAGCAGAGGGCAACAAAAATGATTAGGGGGCTGGAGGACATGACTTATGAGGAGAGGTTGACAGAACTGGGATTGTTTAGTCTGCAAAAGAGGTGGGATTTGATAGCTGCTTTCAATTACCTGAAAGGGGGTTCCAAAGAGGATAGATCTCAGTGGTAGCAGATGACAGAACAAGGAACAACTGTCTCAAATTGCAGTGGGGGAGGTTTAGGTTGGATATTAGGAAAAACTTTTTCACTAGAAGGGTGGTGAAGCACTGAAATGGGTTACCTAGGGAGGTGGTGGACACTCCTTCCTTAGAGGTTTTTAAGGTCAGGCTTGACAAAGCCCCGGTTGAGATGATTTAGTTGGGGATTGGTCCTGCTTTGAGCAGGGGGTTGGACTAGATGACTTCCTGAGGTCCCTTCCAACCCTGATATTCTATGATTCTTCTTGGAATTGGAAGGAAATGTAGAGAGTCAATGGAGTTGTAACGAAATCAGTGGAGCTGCACCTGCTTACACTAGGGGTGCATTTGGCTGATGACTGGTGGAGATGTGAAATACATGCTTCATAAATGATATGTCTTGAATAACCTTTTACAAATACAGCAAGATTTTTTTGAATTGAAGAAGTGCATACATTTATGCTAGTGTTTCCCCATGGAAATGATATGGAAAAAGCATACAGTGTAATCAGGAAAAAATGAATCAGATTTTAGATTATTTCAGGAAGTCAAGGCTACCCCAAGGCTGCTGCCACAGTTAAGAAATTCAAGGAAGAAGCTAAGCACTTCTGATCAGTTAAAGAGTGTGATAAAATTTACACAGAACTGGAAAAATAGCTGGTGTTGAGCTGATACAACAAATAATTAGGTTCCACAATAATAATTTGCAACTAGTTTCAGAGCTATATATCTTTCAAATGTTGCAATAAAGTGGCTGAACCATTACAATTCACACAAGGGCATCCTGATCCTCAGGTCTTTCTCATATGATCTGGGGGTTGCATGGTACTGGGGTGCACATATAAAATAAATTGATTACATATACATTTTCTACTATCTTGGCATTTCGTGCTTGGATGCCCAGCAAGTATTATTGATCAGGCATATATGCTTCCTTACTGATTATATCAATTACTTGGTGCTCTGCAGTTAAATTGGTGTCAGATAATGAGTTATCGATCATTAACTGGACTGAAAGTGAGGGGATGGATGGCCTGGCGGTTTAGCAGGATAATCTCTAACTGCCAAGTTCGCATAGTTATCTGTCATGCTATCATGAAAGCCAGAATTTTAAAACAAACCTACTAGGCCATGCAACTTAGTTTCCTACAAGAAGAGCTGGTTACATTTTTTTTTTTGGAAAGAACATTTATGCATCAGAAATTTTCTTGCTGAAATAGAAATATTTCATGGGAGCGTGTTGATTTCAATGATTCAAAATTGAAACTGAATGTTTTGTTTCATTCCTACTGCCTTCTTTTGTTTCAACATTTACATATTGTATTAATTATATTTTATATTATAGTTTTGAATTCTTGAAAATATTTATTTTCATAAAGTTGTTGCAATGTTTAAATATACCAATATTCCACAATTTCCATTCTAACACTTTTTGTCCCAATTTGTCCCAATTTGGGACAAAAACAGATTTTGAAATGTTGTAATTTCCCATTTTCCAACAGAGCTACCTACATGTTCATTGTCCAGTCTGGTAAGTATCCTGAATAATGAGCCTTCCACCTCTTCTTTGAACAATTTCATTGAACTGAATGGAATTAGGCATGATGTACACCAGTATAATTTAGACTAGCAGGTCCAGATATCTGCTGTGCTTCTGTTGTCTAGAAGTTCCGAGAGACAGTGTAAAGCTTGTGAGAACTGGTTTTTTGCCCCCTGCAGTCTAATTTCAGTCTTCGGCTAGAGAAGTGCTGTGCTCAGAGTGATTTAGCAGTAGAGTGCTGACTTTTAGCAAGGGCTGAGAGGAAGGATGGCTTTGTGATTAGGGTGCTGGCCTAAGAGTATCACACTAAGTTACCTGCTCTGTCACTGTGTAATCCAGGACAAATCACTTAGGGCTAGATTCACAAAGAAATGGGGGGTGTGGTGATGCTGGCATCACTTTTAAGTGCTAAAGCCTGAGTCTGGTGCTGAGCTCCATGCATGAGGAGAGAGACATGCCTTAGAATGAGATTCACAAAAGCCAGCATGCGAGATGGCTCCCAATCTGAACTAACCAATGGGAAAGACCAACCTGAGGCGTGTGTGCTAAGCCTCACCTCTGTCTTGGAGATAGATGCCTGGGTCAGGGAGGCACCTCGCTCTGCTTGAGATTCTTAGCTGCGAACCCTTTCATAATGTTAGGCTCCTGTGCCATTTTAGCAAGAAGCCAGAGGAGGGTGGGAGAAGGAGAGGACTCCCCTCATAAATTTAAGCTCAAGGGTTAGCATATTGAGCTGGGAGGAGGGAAACTGCCAGTTCACACCCCCCTCCTTCACCTGAGGGGAAGAAGGGGTTTAAACTAGGCTTTGCCACTTCTCAGGTGAGGCTTTAGCTATGGGGCTATGGTATATTTGGATATAGGGCTTTCTGAATCTCTCCTGTTTAAGATGTTCCACTGTGGATTAAATAACTTTAGAAAATCATTGGGCCAGAGAATCATTGGGCCAAGGGAAATTTAACTGCAAAAATTGAGTGAGTTTAGGCATCTATGGGATTCAGGAAAAACTGATCAGGAGTTTGTGAATCCCAGTGGGGCCTGATTAGGCAGCAGTTAGGCACCTAAATCCTTTTGTTAATCTAATCCTTAGTCTCTCTGTGCCCTCTGTTCCTCAAACAGGGATAATAGCACTTCCCTGCCATGTAGGGGTGTTGTGAGCATAAATTAATTAAATAGTCTGAAGTGCTCAGATACTACAGTAGGAGACCATGTAAGTACTAGAGAGTGCTGTGTTGATTTTTTTTTATTTAAATCAAAGTTAAGTATTTTTAAGGAGATTCAAGTGGACTCTCAGTTATTGGCTATTCTTCAATGCTAGAAATATACCCAGGTTTACCCAAATGTAGCCAAACGAACCACACATCAAAGAGCTTTGGAGAGTCAGAATTTGAATCTGGAACCAAAATATTTTGAAAAGCTAGATTGAGCTGACCACACTTTTCCCGTCTGTGGCTTACTCTTGGTTACAGCACAGTCCCTTGAAATATTTAAGACTATGGTAAAAATATCAAAATTTTATAAGAGCATCTTAAGGTAAGTCTTTCCATACCATCAACCTTTTCTGTCTTTCCCCCCTCCCTCGCTTGCTGTAAAGGGACAAAAATATAATTAATTAGCTGGTTCAGAGCACAAAACATACATAAAAATCCTGAACTGTGCATGGCCCCATTCACAGGAAATAAAACAAACTTTATAGCCAAGGAGAAAAAATGCAGTTTCCAGGAAACTAAGCAGCTGGAACATGTTGAAGGAATTCTGTCCATAGTAGCAAAGCAAATGGCACAAAAGAATAAAGGACTCATTACCTGGAATATTGAACATCATGTTATGAACAAATGTTAGAGAGTGTAAATATAACAAATATAACACGATATTGTTGGAGGGGGCCGGGCCCCGAATAATTGGTAATATGGCATGGGGTTAAAAGTTTATATTCTCAGGCCTGCCATTGCCCTCGAAGTACCCCTTAGATTAATCAATATGTTCCTTTAAAGCTAGCAAGAGTACATGCAATCATTTATCATTTTCTTTTGTTCTTTTGTTTATGGTATAAAATGTAATCGAGCAAAGGGGAGCTCTGTAGTGTGGGTAAAGGATATAGTTTAATTAAAGGATCCGGTACTTAATGAATTGTAAATGATGAATTACGGCACCTGTAAGCATCTGTGTAAACAAGTGGGGTATATAAGGTGGGGAAAAGGATAGTGATTCGTGCATGATCTGAGATTTTATATCTCCTTGCACCTTATTTGACTCAAATAAAGATACTTGCTTCTCCACTCCGGTGTGTTCATTGGGGATACGCACACCGGGCAAATGAACCCCAACTGTTGCACCCCCTGCAACAGTTTTGGCGAGCCAGCCAGGAGGTCAGAGGCTAAAAATTAGCCTTGCCCGGGCCCTCTCCGGTGGCCGACGGATTGAGACAATCACTGATGCCCAGCGCGCACCGGTGTTTTCACTGGGGGCCTCAGCGAAGTCTGGTGCAGCCGACCCCGGGAGGCACAACGGTGCAACGCCCCAGAAAGTGGAGAAGCTTTGGTCCTGAGCGACGGTGAGGAACCGGTCTCAGGGATAAGGTAGGATACAAGTTAAAAGGTTTAATCTGTCACCTGCTAAGGCCTGGGGATGCCCAGGGTCTCCCAGTAAGGAATGGGACAGGGACAGTCACAGGATAAGGCAGCGTGCACGCCTCTAGAATGTATTCTGGCTAATTGGAAAATCGTTGGAATGGATCCACTAACTAAGGGTAAACTAAAAAGGTATTGTACAATAGACTGGCCTCAATATCAGCTAGAGAACCAGGAACGGTGGCCACCGGAGGGTTCGATTAATTATAATACGATCCTCCAATTTCTTTTATTTTGTCAATGAACTGGTAAATGGAATAAGCATATGTATGGTCAGATATTTATGTCATTATGGAACAGAACGGATATTTTGAAGCAGTGTAATTTGATTCCAACAGGCTTAGGAAAGAGTTGTGAAAACGTTCCAAACTCCACTGTAATAGCAGGAGCTGGGTCCCATTCGGCCACAGCACCCCCACTGTAAGGTGACAAAGTCTCCACAGCCCCGCCAATTGAGCCCTCCACAGGTTTGTACCCTTTAATTACTCAAACGCGAATCACTCGCAATGCTACAGGTACTCAGGAGGCAACCACTATGCAGGTGTATTCTCATGTTCCTTTTAACCCTGTGGATTTAGCGGCTTTTAAAGCACAGGCAGGGGAATTCTCTACCAACCCCTCCCGATTCATTTCAGTTTTTGAAGGTTGTCTGGTTAGTCATAAACCTGACTGGAATGACTGCCAGGTACTTCTGTGAACACTCCTCTCGGAAGTAGAGCGGAACCAAGTTTTAGCTAAGGCACAGGCAGAGGCAGAAAGGAGACATGAACAGGATCCGGCTACCTATGTAACCCTTCTGCCCCTCTGAGTTGGCAGCAACAAGGGCCGGGTTCAGTATCCAGGGGTTCCGTTCAATAACCCAATGCCAAACCAGCTCGAGCCCCCACCCAGTGACCTGGGAAAATCTTACACACACCCCTAGGCGCCTCAAAGAGGCAATGCTTCCCCTCTCGCAAGCACAGAGTCTCGGTGTAGCAGAAAAGGTTTAATACATGAGATAAACAACAAACACTAAATTGGGAAAAACACCTCAACTAGAGTTCATAGACCAAACCGTGAGCAAAGACCCACCCCAAGAAATTGGGCTGTGTCCTCTTTCCTGGGCTCTTGAGTCCAGCAACCCCCCAAATCACCCACAGTCCCAAAAGTCCCACAATCCCAAAAGTCTCTGTCCTGGGTCAGTGCAGCCCCAAAGTTCGAGAGTCTATCTGCAGAGGTCCCTGCCCCCAGCCTGGGCAGAAAGGGGCACCTTACGTGTCCGGGGCCAACTGCCTTGCTATAAGGAGGCAAAAGATCAGGTCCCTTTTACTGACCCCCAGTGGAACCCTAATAAGCCTGAAGGTATGGATCCTTTAACTAATTACAAAGAACTGTTGCTGTTTGGCCTACGTCACTCGGCAGTTCGCCATAACAACTGGGCAAAGCCTTATGAGATAGTACAGGAGCCAAAGGAGAGTCCGGTAGCCTTTCTACAGCGCATCCGGGCCGCAATTAGACAGCATACAACAGCCAACCCTGAGAGTCCGGAAATTGAGGCAGTCATAAAGGGTATTTTTACCAGTCGGGCTGCCCCAGATATTAAAAGAAAATTACAAAAGAAGGAAGATCTCATGGGAATGACTATGGCTCAGATCCTGGAAACAGCTAACAAGGCTCACAGTCTTCGGGATGTAGAGAAGGAGAAGAGGCAGGTAAAAATGATGGTCACGGCAGTTCAGGCTGGCCGAGGGCAGCCCCCTGTGGGTGGAAGGGGCCGTGGATATAGGGGTCGAGGTCGAGGGTGCCCTGGTTCCCAAGAAAGACGGCTGGGTCGAGAGCAATGTGCACTCTGCCGACAGGAAGGACATTGGAAGAATGAGTGTCCAAACCGGGAGTGTATCCCCCAGATGACAGCAGGGACCCTGACAGATTAGGGGGGTCAGGGGAAACGGATTACACTACCCCTGGAGCCCCGAGTAAAAATGAGGGTAGGAAGCACTGAAATGGACTTTTTGGTAGATTCAGGAGCAGCCCGAACTGCTGTAAACCAGCCCCTCCCCTTGCCCATAGAAAGCTCTCTGGTGGTAACCGGGGCAGTTGGAAAAGCAGCTTTGTGCTCAGTTTATGCCCCTGCTGAATGTGCTCTGGGGGAGAAGACTATTACACATCGGCTTGTTTATCTCCCTAAATGCCCCACTCCGTTGCTAGGACGGGACCTCCTATGCTGGTTAGGGGCTACGTTGCACTTCTCTCAAGATGAAATTGTTCTCACTCTACCCCCTGAAAATGCCTGGGTTATGGTTTTGGAACCTGAATCTGAATCTACAATTACCTGCGCCCTAGAATGGGATGAATGGGAAGGCCAGGTGTACCCTTTGGTTTGGGCTTCAGGGACCCCAGGAAAAGCCGCTCATTTAAGTCCCATAATGGTGCAGCTCTTGCCAGGAAAGGGGCCAATTCAGATTAAGCAGTACCCCATCAAGAAGGAGGCCAGGGAGGAACTACAGAAAATCATAGATAAATTCCTGCAGTGCGGGGTATTACGGGAGTGTCACTTGGCTTGGAATACCCCTATCTTACCAGTCCAGAAACCTGATGGCAGTTATCGGTTGGTGCAGGGTTTAAGAGCCGTCAACAAGTGGGTTAAGATTTTACACCCCCTGGTGCCCAACCCATATACCCTGCTAGCCTCTGTGGGGGGACAGTATTCATATTTCTCAGTTCTTGATTTAAAGGATGCCTTTTTCACCATCCTGGTGGACACACATTCCCAGGAAATTTTCTTCTTCGAATGGGAAGATGCAAACAGGAATAAAAGGCAGCTGTGTTGGACGGTGATAGCACAAGGATTTAAGAACTCCCCCACTCTTTTTGGTCAAGCTTTATCCCGGGACTTGGAAGGATGGGAAAATGAGAACAAAATCCTTTTCCTACAGTACGTTGATGATTTATTAATCGTAGCAGTGGGACTAGAAGTATGTCTCCAGGCAACCGTAAGTCTTTTAAACTTTCTTGGGCTGTGGGGGTATCGCGTGTCGAGAAATAAAGCCCAAATTGCCCTCCCCAAAGTACGTTACCTAGGCTTCCAGATCAGACAGGGGGAACGCAGCTTTCAAGGGGGAGGCTTGAAGCTATTTGTCGAGTTTCTACTCCCTGGAATCGCAAGCAGCTCAGAGCATTCCTGAGAATGGCAGGATTACAAACAGACTTCACTAGAATAAGACAGGAGATCTACATTACTCACTTCACCTCTCTACAAAGGAAAAAGGACTGTAAGCTGTCTAAACTCCTACCTGCCACATGGGGCCACAACCGTGGTACCCCTAACCCACCCAGCAATATCGTCAATCTATCCAACTACACACTCAGCCCAGAAGAAAAGTCTGTCCTATCTCGGGGACTCTCTTTCTGCCCTGCCACCCCCACCAACATGATACAGTTCTGTGGCGATCTGGAAGCCTACTTTCTTCGTCTCCGACTCAAAGAATACTTCCAGGACAACACTGAACAGTGCACTGATACACAGGTGCCCTCCCACCAACAGCACAAGAAGAAGAACTCCACATGGACTCCTCCTGAGGGTCGAAATGACAGTCTGGACCTATACATTGAATGCTTCCGCCGGCGTGCACAGGCAGAAATCGTGGAACAACAACATCGCTTGCCTCACAACCTAAGTCGTGCAGAACGCAATGCCATCCACAGCCTCAGAAACCACCCTGACATTATCATCAAAGAGGCTGATAAAGGAGGTGCCGTTGTTATCATGAACAGGTCTGACTACCGAAAGGAGGCTGCCAGACAACTCTCCAATACCAAATTCTACAGGCCACTTCCCTCAGATCCCACTGAGGAATACACTAAGAAACTACAGCATCTACTCAGGACACTCCCTACACTAACACCAGAAGAAATCAACATACCCCTAGAGCCCCGACCAGGGTTATTCTATCTACTACCCAAGATCCACAAACCCGGAAATCCTGGACGCCCCATCATCTCGGGCATTGGCACTCTCACTGAAGGACTGTCTGGATATATGGACTCTCTACTCAGACCCTATGCCACCAGCACTCCCAGCTATCTCCGTGACACCACTGATTTTCTGAGGAAACTACAATGCATTGGTCACCTCCCAGAAAACACCATCCTAGCCACCATGGATGTAGAGGCTCTCTACACAAACATCCCACACACAGATGGAATACAAGCTGTCAGGAACACTATCCCTGATGATGCCACAGCACAACTGGCTGCTGAGCTCTGTGCCTTTATACTTACACACAACTATTTCAAATTTGATGACAATATATATCTCCAGATCAGTGGCACTGCTATGGGCACCCGCATGGCCCCACAATATGCCAATATCTTTATGGCTGACCTGGAACAACGCTTCCTCAGCTCTCGTCCACTCACGCCCATTCTCTACCTACGCTACATTGATGATATCTTCATCATCTGGACCCATGGGAAGGAGACTCTGAAAAAATTCCACCATGATTTCAACAGCTTCCACCCCACCATCAACCTCAGCCTGGACCAATCTACACGGGAGGTCCACTTTCTTGACACCACGGTGCAAATAAGTGATGGTCACATTAACACCACCCTATATCGAAAACCTACCGACCGCTATGCCTACCTTCATGCCTCCAGCTTCCATCCCAGACACATCACACGATCCATTGTCTACAGCCAAGCACTGAGGTACAACCGCATCTGCTCTAACCCCTCAGACAGAGACCAACACCTACAAAATCTCCACCAAGCATTCTCAAAACTACAATACCCGCACGACGAAATAAGGAAACAGATCAACAGAGCCAGACGTGTATCCAGAAGCCTCCTACTGCAAGACAAACCCAAGAAAGAAACCAACAGGACTCCACTGGCCATCACATACAGCCCCCAGCTAAAACCCCTCCAACGCATCATCAAGGATCTACAACCCATCCTGGACAATGATCCCACACTTTCACAGGCCTTGGGTGGCAGGCCAGTCCTTGCCCACAGACAACCTGCCAACCTGAAACATATTCTCACCAGTAACTGCACACCGCACCATAATAACTCTAGCTCAGGAACCAATCCATGCAACAAACCTCGATGCCAACTCTGCCCACATATCTACACCAGCGACACCATCACAGGACCTAACCAGATCAGCCACACCATCACTGGTTCATTCACCTGCACATCCACCAATGTAATATACTCCATCATATGCCAGCAATGCCCCTCTGCTATGTACATCGGCCAAACTGGACAGTCTCTACGGAAAAGGATAAATGGACATAAATCAGACATTAGGAATGGCAATATACAAAAACCTGTAGGAGAGCACTTCAACCTCCCTGGCCACACTATAGCAGACCTTAAGGTGGCCATCCTGCAGCAAAAAAACTTCAGGACCAGACTTCAAAGAGAAACTGCTGAGCTTCAGTTCATCTGCAAATTTGACACCATCAGCTCAGGATTGAACAAAGACTGTGAATGGCTTGCCAACTACAGAATCAGTTTCTCCTCTCTTGGTTTTCACACCTCAACTGCTAGAACAGGGCCTCATCCTCCCTGATTGAACTGACCTCGTTATCTCTAGCTTGCTTGCTAGCATATATATACCTGCCCCTGGATATTTCCATCACATGCATCTGAAGAAGTGGGTATTCACCCACGAAAGCTCATGCTCCAAAACGTCTGTTAGTCTATAAGGTGCCACAGGATTCTTTGCTGCTTTTACAGAATCTCAGTGTGGTTTTTGTGCTGGCCGTGGTATCATGGACCATTTTTGCAGGCCAACAAGCACAAGGAAAAGTATCAGGGGCTGGCCTGGCACAGATGCAAGCATTATATAATGACACATGAAGAGAAGGGAGTACCTTTCAAAAAGAACTTCAGAAACAGACTTCAAAGAGAAACAGCAGAACTAAAATTCATTTGCAAATTTAACACCATTAATTTGGGCTTGAATAGGGACTGGGAGTGGCTGGCTAGTTACAAAAGCAACTTTGTCTCTCCTGGAATTGATGCCTCCTCATCTGTTATTGGGAGTGGACTACATCCACCCTGATCAAAATGGCCCTGTCAACACTGGTTCTCTACTTGTGAGGTAACTCCCTTCTCTTCATGTGTCATTATATAATGCCTGCATCTGTAACTTTCACTCCATGCATCTGAAGAAGTGAGGTTTTTTACTCATGAAAGCTTATGCCCAAATAAATCTGTTAGTCTTTAAGGTGCCACTGGACTCCTTGTTTAAATATAAGGAAAGGATCATGAAAAGAACAAGGACATCTACATGATGTGTGTTGATCTGACCAAGGCCTTCAACACAGTGAATCACAAGGGTCTATGAAAACTCCTTCATAACTGTGGCTCCTCTGAGAAGCTGATTGCTGTCATCTGCTCCATTCTCAGTAGCATGATGGCCAGAGTGTGGTGACTCATGACATGCCTTCCCTGTTACCAGTGGCCTGTTACCAATACCAAATAAGGATGTGTAATGGCTCCAGCTCTCTTTGCTATTGTCTTTTCAGCCCTGCTCTTGTTTGCATTCCAGGGCTTTGACAAAAGTATACACATCTGGTTTTGTTTGGGTGTCTAGTCGGGCTATAGCGACTCAGGGCCCACACCAAGATAATCAAATGGCTATTAAGAGAGCTCCTGTTTGCTAATGACTCCACCCTCCATTGCACACACACACTTGTGGACATTCAGCTTATCATGGATCACTTTGTTATGCCTCAAAATGCTTTAGCTTCACAATCAGCTTGAAAAAGTTGGAGGTCATGTACCAGCCAGCACCAAACCACCAGCATCATAAGCACCATAAGCCTATCATCACAATTCACAATACAACCCTCAACTTGGTAAGGAAATTTTGCTACCTGGATAAGATACTTTCCAGGGTGATGAGATCATTCAGCGCCTGGCCAAGGCCAGCTTGCTATTGACAGGTTCACCCACAGGCTCTGGAGGAAGTGTGTAGTCTGCCTCAGAACCAAGATAAAAATCTATTGCACTGTTGTACTCACTCCTCTACAGCTGCAAGTCACAGATGCTTTCCTGACACTGTACTAAATAGCTGGAGAGCTTTCACCTTCCCTGCCTAAGACCCATCTGCAATTTCAAGTGGTGGGAAAAGATCCATTGAGATGCATGCTTATCAGGGTTCAGCTTTGCTGGGTTGGACACATGTCCTCATAGAAGTTTCCTGTATACCAGCGGTCCTAAACTTTCAAGGCTTGTGCGCCCCCCCCCTTTCTTCTGTCCATGCACCACAGTTTGGGGACCTCTGCTATATACGGAAGTGGTTCTCTATAGTCAGCTGAGCACAGGAAATTGCTTTAAGGGTTGACCCATCCTCAGCTATCAAGACACCTTGAAGGCCAACCTCAAAGCATGCAAAAGGGACATTTAAACATGTGAACTCACTGCGCTGGACAGACTGAGACAGAGAGGTGTGTGCCATGAGACCATGTCCACTTTTTAGGAATGGCGTACAAGGTCTCTGTGGGAAAAAGAAACCATGGCATAATGCCAACATCTCCAACCTTCCCCCAACAATGACTATACTTGCAAGATATGTAATGAAATGTACAAATCCTGGATTGGACTCACTTCCCATGGGAGAAGCTGTAAAAATAAATAAACCCTGAACTCAAGTCAATAGTAGCTGAACACTCCTCTGCCGAAGTGATGGGACATTCCATCTCAGGCAAGGATCTTGGAAAGTGGGAGTGGTCCCAGGAGTAAGCAGGGTTTGGAAGGAAACGTTGGTACTACTATATTTCTTTAAGGGCTCAGGACCAGGTTCCTGGCAGACAGAACAGATTAAGGCCCTCCTTTCTTCCAGTTCATCCTCAGTTGGCTGGGAGAAAAGGGGAATAAAATGCTGCCTCCCTCATAACAGGGCAGATGCCTGTAGATGTTAAAGGGATTAATAAGACACGGAGTCCTCAGTTAACATAAGAATGACCCAAAGGGAATGAACAGAACAGGAAATCATCAAGTGATCCATCTCCTGTCGCCCATTCCCAACTTCTGGCAAACAGAAGCTAAGACTACCATCCCTGCCCATCCTGGATAATAACCACTGATGGACCTATCCTCCATGAATTTAGCTAGTTCTGTTCTGAACCCTGTTTTAGCTTTGGCCTTCATAACATCCTCCGGCAAGGAGTTCAATGGGCTGACTGTGTGTTGTGTGAAGAAATACTTCCTTTTGTTTGTTTTAAACCTGCTAACGAAGAACAGGAAATTAGTGATAGCAGAAGGCTGCCAAACCTCCGAGCCTAAGGACTAAGTGGGGCCAGTTGAGGATCACAAATTGCAGCCCAGCTCCAGGAGGAGGGCTGGGGCTCCTGCCATAAGGAGAAGACACCGACTGAGAAGATAACCCCGAGGGGACTCGTAACAGAGTTTATAAGGCAGGCTTCAGAGGAATCCTGAAAGTCAGAAGCACTTTTGTTTATATGGGACTTTTTGTTATGGATCCTTTTGAATGAGGTTTTATAATAAACAAGCTTCAAGAATGGTATTATTAAGTTAAGCATCAAGAATGCCTGAAGTGGAATTATTGTCTTCCTGAGAAGGGAAACTGAGGCAAGGAGTACATGCAGTGTCAGACTAACTTAGCAAGGGGTGCTACATGGCAGGCACACCCTTTGACACAGGTACACTTAGAAAAACAAAATCCCCAAACTCTTACTTGCACACATATTTCTCCCCCCACAGAGAGGACTGGAAAGAGAGAATGAACCACATGCGAAAAAATGTCAGTCACATCACTTAAAACACTACTGGATAGTGCTCAGATTCTACCAGAATGCGGTGGCATGAGAACCCATAAAGTGGTAGAGTGCTCTGTAACAATGACTGATGTTCCATATAAAAAGTTAAAATTAAAAAAACTTGACCTCAACTTGTTATCACAGCTGCACCATCGCTCAGTTGCTGCTCTGCAAAATTCTTTTCTCAGTCCCCAAGATCAGATAACAAAAAGGATGATAAAACTGAAATTAGAACACACAGATCTTTATCGCATCTTTTACTGCTTATGTCCACAAATGAGTCTTTAATAAACCTCGGCTAAGATAAGCTTCCAAGGTTGCCCCTTCATGAAACTTCACGGGATTCTAACTCAGAATATCACTTTTTTTTTTAAATGAATGCATCTTAAGTGAGTGGGTTTCTATAAGGAAAGTGAAATATATTGTAAAATAGACATTTCCTAGGAAAAATAAATTAAAATATTTGACCATATAATAAAGGACTACAGATTAGTTACCATGGTATCTTGCGAGAGCTTCTCTCTGGTCATTCTAATTTCACATCAATAGCTATTGCCTTATCACAATGTTTCAGTGCCTTGGGTGGTCTGGCTATTTCAGATGCAAGCTGAGAGCCCTGGCCTTTTGGTCAGGATGTTGGTTTCAGCCAATGATTTCTGATGTGTGGAAAGGATCAATATTTAAAGCCATCAAAAGTACAGGATTTCACACTTTTAACAGCTTATGCCTCGGTTCTCTAGCATCACAAATTTAAATCGTTCGGGCAAAAGCAGCCATGCTTTTCATTTAGAAGAATGTGGGGGAGCTGCATCTGAATGTTAGTCACAGACCCAGATTGTCTTAGTCTTGGCATGAGCATGGGAAGGAAAGAGGAGCTATTTGTTATGCCTGATCCTCATGTGAGGGTTAAAATAAGTAGCAGGCCCCACACTCCAGAGGCTGCTGCTCTATGCACCATGTGATTAGAAGTTTCCCAAAAGGAGGTGGGAAGGAGACACAGCTGGCATTTCTTTGTCTCCCCTGTAGTAGCCCATGGAACTGGTTAGGTGAAGGAGGGGAGCAGGCTACATCTACATCTACACTGCACACTCCTTACAGCAGTGTTTTGAGTACATACATTGCATGCCGCACCCATCCCCGGTGGGTATAAATAGCAGTGTAGATGATAAGATATTGCTTGGGTGAGTAAAGGCATGCCTGAACCCTGTGGGTCTGTACTCTCCATGGTTCTCTCCGTGCCCAAGCAATGCCTCCCCCAGCTATACTAGCAGCATAGGGTCCTGCTGACTCCCCGCTGCTGGGACCTTTCTCTGCCACAAGAAGCTGCTGGAGCCTTCCCTGCTGCCTCCCACTGCCAGCACCTTTCACTGAGATGTGTGGCTACATAATGTAGTGTGGACACAGCCTGCTTTTCACTTAGGCATGTAGCTATACATACCCTATGTGCTGCTGCCAGTGATGTGGAATGTATCCGTAGCCTAAGTGACGGTTTGGCCTATGCACTCCCCTGTATGTTGGCAAGCCCTGTCCTGAAGGTACAATTCCTGGAGTTTCCTTAGGAATGGGATAACTCCACTCAATGATGCAATTTGGTGACATCACTATAGATTCTTCCTAATGATGGTTTATTTAAGCAATATACATGAGTTATCTAATCTCACACCAAGGAGTCTACAATGCAATTGTATTCTGAGACTCATGCAATGTAGAAGAAAGTAAGATTGCATGAGAATAAAGATATAATACATTTATAAACCTAAGGTGCAGTGGTGGGAACTACAAATGGTGGACTACACATGGCTACATGTTGGGAAAATTTCCTAGTTCCACTGCCCTCCCAGCAGGGAGTTTTAGCACTGACGCTGAGATCAGGAGGTATGCAGCGAAGCAGCTGCAGGACTGGAATCCTGTTGTGTGTTTTGTTACAGAATAAAAGTAAAACTTTGTTCCTAGTGGTGTGTCTGAGTGGGTCTGGTCTGTGGTGAATACACACTGGCACACAACACAGAGCCCAGTTCCCCAAAGTTGTGTAAAAAAAATCACAAGGCCCGATCTTGAGCAACTCCTACAGGGATGTTGAACAGGTGTATGTAAGTGTGTGCATTTGTGTGTATGGAGGGGGTTTACACATTGATGATAATATTTGTACATATATAGCACCTTACATGCAAAGATTTCAACATGCTTTACAAAAACTAAGTTTCACAACACCACTGGGGCCTATGTAAGTGCAATTGCCATATTACAGATGAGGGGAAATGGAGTGTAGATAGGGGGAAAAGAGAATAAGTGGTCTTTCTAAGGTCACAGACCAAGTGAGTGATAGAGCTGGAAATAGAAGCTAGGGGTCTTAATTCCCAATTTGCTGTTCCCACCACTAAATAGCAATCAAGAATAATTATATGAGGAAACCTCTTACAACTGGGAATTCTCATACCAAACAGTTAGTTCTACTGCAGCATCATACTGTGGGCTGACACAGCAGTGGTGCAGAGAGCACACTAGTCTTTCAGCATTAGGAAGATGTTTGATTTAGCTCTAGCCTTAAAAAAAACAAAAACAAAACATCAGAAGGAAAATACACCGTTGGCAGTTTCCACGGAAGAGGTCCAAGACTGGAGTAGTAGGAGCATTGCAGGTCAGGATGCAAGTGGCTACGTAGAGTCAAGGGGAACTGTCTGTGAAACACTTGCCTCCACACTGCTCTGTCTGGTGTTATGCTAGTGGAGGTGGGAAATATGTAACCCACTGGTCATTGTGTGTTATATTACATGTCCCCCTCTGCCACTGATCCACAGAGGATATGGCTCTGTTTCAGTTTGATAACCATGACTCATGAAATGGCTATGGGTAGGAAATGGCATATTAGTCTATTAAGGGGTTTCTTGGACTTTTCTCAGAGATATTTGGGGCTAGGTATTGTTGAAGATAGGATACTGCACTATAATTACCCTGGTCTGATTCCATATGATAATTCCTGCATTCCTGTTCTCCTTGGAAAAGAGATGACTAAGGGAGGATATAATAGAGGTCTATAAAATTATGACTAGTGTGGAGAAAGTAAATAAGGAAATGTTATTTACTCCTCATAAAACAAGATGTAGGGGTCACCAAGTGAAATTAATAGGCAGCAGATTTAAAACAAACAAAAGGAAGAATTTTTTCACACAATGCACAGTCAACCTGTGGAACTCCTTGCTGGAGGATGTTATGAAGGCCAAGACTATAACATGGCTCAAAAAATAACTAGATTAAATTAATGGAGAATAGGTCCATCGATGGCTATTAGCCAGGATGGGCAGGGATGGTGTCTCTAGCCTCTATTTGCTGGAGGTTGGGGGTGGGCGACGGGTGATGGATCATTTGATGACTGTCAGTTCTGTTTGTTCCCTCTGGGGCACCTGGCATTGGCTGCTGTCAAAAGACAGGGTGCTGGGCTGAATGGACCTTTGGTCTGGCCCGGTATGGCCATTCTTATGTTCTAAATAAAAGCAACTGAGTGATTTCAGAGAGAGGGAGAAAGATGTTTCTGTAACATCTTCAATTCTGATATGAAGTGTGCAAACCAGTTTGTCTCTTTCCTTTTAATACTTCTTCCATCGATAGCATGCAACAGCGTTTATAAAGAATCTGGTATTGGATTCTCAGTTCTCATCTTGTCACAGGGTTTTTAGACCTCGAAACTCTGTGTACTATAATTCTGAAACTTGATTAGACTGATATTATTGGAAAGTGAATTTACGACTTTCAAGAGTAATAGGATCAATATCCATAGAGTAATGGGTTAGGTAACCGTGCCAATGTAATTTACCTGCAAGACTTGCGGGCAGGTTACTTCTTAAAACACTGGACATAGAAGTAATTAAGTTTGATCCTGACAAGACATACAAACAAATGAGGATGCATTTCAAGTCATCTGGAAATCTTTTAGATGAAGAAGTAAAGCTAATGCTGAAAACAAAATGAATTCAGTAGGTAGTGTGCTAAACAAAGTTACCCAGCTTGAGCAACCATCAGAAGAGTTTCTTCTTCTTCTGGGCAAATATTTGTCTCATATTGCAGTCACCTTTCAATAGGTACCAGAACTTTCCAGGTGTTATTTCCCACACAGCAGCACCCATGTGTCATAGTGTAGCTTAGGGTATCCTGTCGCAAGAATAATAGCATGTCAGAAGCGACAAAGAGTCCTGTGGTACCTTATAGACTAACAGACATATTGGAGTATAAGCTTTCATGGGTGAATACTCACTTTGTCAGATGAATGTAGTGGACATTTCCAGAGGTAGGTATAAATATGCAGGCAAGAATCAGTCTAGAGATAATGAGGTTAGTTCAATCCTCTGGAAATGTCCACTACATTTTCAGCTGACAAAGTGGGTATTCACCCACAAAAGCTTGTGCTCCAATACGTCTGTTAGTCTATAAGGTACCACAGGACTCTGTCGCTTTTTACTGATCCAGACTAACACGGCTACCCCTCTGATACTTGACAGCATGTCAGAGATTGAATGATGGGGCTATTTCTTCTTTTGTAGTTTTCTAGAGAGGGAGATCCAGTGC
The DNA here is from genome assembly GCF_007399415.2 of Gopherus evgoodei. NCBI lineage: Eukaryota > Metazoa > Chordata > Testudines > Testudinidae > Gopherus > Gopherus evgoodei. The sequence goes on from NC_044327.1 coordinate 118,524,229, forward strand.
CTGCCAGGGGAATTATCTCAACCTCATTTTTCACCACTCATTATTTCCATTGAAAATCAGGCCACATATGTGAATGTCTAAGCAACAGTGACGCTCAAATTTAGCCTTTGTATAAGCAGAGTCAATGGAGATAACATACTTACACTGTGGCTGTACCTTTACAAAGATGCATGCTGTGATAGGCTCATGTGAGTGTATGGTATGCATCTTTTGATAGAGATATGAAAATGTATCAGCTGAATGTCCTCTAAAATGCAAGCATCCTGTGAGGGAGTACGCTTTCTATCTAAACTAAGGTTAGTAACAAACGATCACCTGCTTATTACATTGTTTCCCCCTGAGAAATGTTGATTTGAAAGGTTGGAGAGTTGCTCTGTAAAGACAGGCACAGCACATTGAAACAATGATTGTTGTTACTTACAATTCACAATACAACAGAAGTCCATATTATTTTACACACATGGGCCAAGTTCAGATGTGGTGTAAGCGGACACAATTTATCCTACTAGGAGTGGCTTTTGGCCAAAGTCCTGGCCATAAGGAACTTAGGCCATGGCTACACTGACTTTACAGCGCTGCAACTTTCGCGCTCAGGGGTGTGAAAAAAACACCCCCCCAGAGCGTTGCAAGATACAGCGCTGTAAAGCCTCATTGTAATCAGTGCCGCAGCACTGGTAGTGCGGCTCTCAGCGCTGCAAGCTACACCCGTAGAGGATGTGGAGTACGTGCAGCGCTGGGAGAGCTCTCTCCCAGCGCTGGCGCTGGTACCACACTCGAAACTTCAAAGCGCTGCTGTGGCAGCGCTTTGAAGTGCAAGTGTAGCCATACCCTTAGAAATTGACTCAGAGTAATGCAATACTCTGGATAACAGCTAGGTAGTGATGGATGCAGCTGCTGTCAGTGAAAAAGATCATGAAAAGAGGAGCTTAAGGTAAGTGAATAATTAGTTTAGAAGAAGAAAGGTGCATGATACATAAGATGAAGCAGGCAGTTCCAAACACAGCAGATGGTGTGAAAGGAGGTACAGAGGCGAGAGTAGGTGAAGGACATAAAGGAACAGTTAGTAGGCAGGCTTGGGAAGAGTGTAGCGGAAGATAGAGACACCCTCATGAAATGACAAAGCAGTTGCAATGAAATGATGGCGCTTCAAGTAAATCCTCTCTTATTCCACCTTTGTTCCCACCTTCATCTACCCATTTGTCACCACCTGCTAACCTACCCAGCTGCTAACAGGGAGTTTTGCAAGGGAGTTCTCCAGGTGAAGGAGAAGCACCTACAGCATCTGTGGGGTAAGTGACTGTCTGCAGTGTTTGGGTTTGTGTGTGTGTTTGGGGGTTACTTGCTGTGTGCTGAACTTGTGTTTGTCAGTCTGTTTGGTTTGTTTGTTTGAAGGACCGTGTGCTGTAGCTGGCAGTTGGAGGTGGAGCTACTAGGAAGGTTTGAAAGCTAGAAGCCTCTGGTAATTGGCTGAACCTTAACCAGTGGGCGGGGCATTCACTCAGGCCAGGGCTTTATAAAGCTGCGCACAAGCGACCAGGGAGCTTAGCGAACAGGAGCTGCTAACAGGGAGTTTTGCAAGGGAGTTCTCCAGGTGAAGGAGAAGCACCTACAGCATCTGTGGGGTAAGTGACTGTCTGCAGTGTTTGGGTTTGTGTGTGTGTTTGGGGGTTACTTGCTGTGTGCTGAACTTGTGTTTGTCAGTCTGTTTGGTTTGTTTGTTTGAAGGACCGTGTGCTGTAGCTGGCAGTTGGAGGTGGAGCTACTAGGAAGGTTTGAAAGCTAGAAGCCTCTGGTAATTGGCTGAACCTTAACCAGTGGGCGGGGCATTCACTCAGGCCAGGGCTTTATAAAGCTGCGCACAAGCGACCAGGGAGCTTAGCGAACAGGAGCTGCTAACAGGGAGTTTTGCAAGGGAGTTCTCCAGGTGAAGGAGAAGCACCTACAGCATCTGTGGGGTAAGTGACTGTCTGCAGTGTTTGGGTTTGTGTGTGTGTTTGGGGGTTACTTGCTGTGTGCTGAACTTGTGTTTGTCAGTCTGTTTGGTTTGTTTGTTTGAAGGACCGTGTGCTGTAGCTGGCAGTTGGAGGTGGAGCTACTAGGAAGGTTTGAAAGCTAGAAGCCTCTGGTAATTGGCTGAACCTTAACCAGTGGGCGGGGCATTCACTCAGGCCAGGGCTTTATAAAGCTGCGCACAAGCGACCAGGGAGCTTAGCGAACAGGAGCTGCTAACAGGGAGTTTTGCAAGGGAGTTCTCCAGGTGAAGGAGAAGCACCTACAGCATCTGTGGGGTAAGTGACTGTCTGCAGTGTTTGGGTTTGTGTGTGTGTTTGGGGGTTACTTGCTGTGTGCTGAACTTGTGTTTGTCAGTCTGTTTGGTTTGTTTGTTTGAAGGACCGTGTGCTGTAGCTGGCAGTTGGAGGTGGAGCTACTAGGAAGGTTTGAAAGCTAGAAGCCTCTGGTAATTGGCTGAACCTTAACCAGTGGGCGGGGCATTCACTCAGGCCAGGGCTTTATAAAGCTGCGCACAAGCGACCAGGGAGCTTAGCGAACAGGAGCTGCTAACAGGGAGTTTTGCAAGGGAGTTCTCCAGGTGAAGGAGAAGCACCTACAGCATCTGTGGGGTAAGTGACTGTCTGCAGTGTTTGGGTTTGTGTGTGTGTTTGGGGGTTACTTGCTGTGTGCTGAACTTGTGTTTGTCAGTCTGTTTGGTTTGTTTGTTTGAAGGACCGTGTGCTGTAGCTGGCAGTTGGAGGTGGAGCTACTAGGAAGGTTTGAAAGCTAGAAGCCTCTGGTAATTGGCTGAACCTTAACCAGTGGGCGGGGCATTCACTCAGGCCAGGGCTTTATAAAGCTGCGCACAAGCGACCAGGGAGCTTAGCGAACAGGAGCTGCTAACAGGGAGTTTTGCAAGGGAGTTCTCCAGGTGAAGGAGAAGCACCTACAGCATCTGTGGGGTAAGTGACTGTCTGCAGTGTTTGGGTTTGTGTGTGTGTTTGGGGGTTACTTGCTGTGTGCTGAACTTGTGTTTGTCAGTCTGTTTGGTTTGTTTGTTTGAAGGACCGTGTGCTGTAGCTGGCAGTTGGAGGTGGAGCTACTAGGAAGGTTTGAAAGCTAGAAGCCTCTGGTAATTGGCTGAACCTTAACCAGTGGGCGGGGCATTCACTCAGGCCAGGGCTTTATAAAGCTGCGCACAAGCGACCAGGGAGCTTAGCGAACAGGAGCTGCTAACAGGGAGTTTTGCAAGGGAGTTCTCCAGGTGAAGGAGAAGCACCTACAGCATCTGTGGGGTAAGTGACTGTCTGCAGTGTTTGGGTTTGTGTGTGTGTTTGGGGGTTACTTGCTGTGTGCTGAACTTGTGTTTGTCAGTCTGTTTGGTTTGTTTGTTTGAAGGACCGTGTGCTGTAGCTGGCAGTTGGAGGTGGAGCTACTAGGAAGGTTTGAAAGCTAGAAGCCTCTGGTAATTGGCTGAACCTTAACCAGTGGGCGGGGCATTCACTCAGGCCAGGGCTTTATAAAGCTGCGCACAAGCGACCAGGGAGCTTAGCGAACAGGAGCTGCTAACAGGGAGTTTTGCAAGGGAGTTCTCCAGGTGAAGGAGAAGCACCTACAGCATCTGTGGGGTAAGTGACTGTCTGCAGTGTTTGGGTTTGTGTGTGTGTTTGGGGGTTACTTGCTGTGTGCTGAACTTGTGTTTGTCAGTCTGTTTGGTTTGTTTGTTTGAAGGACCGTGTGCTGTAGCTGGCAGTTGGAGGTGGAGCTACTAGGAAGGTTTGAAAGCTAGAAGCCTCTGGTAATTGGCTGAACCTTAACCAGTGGGCGGGGCATTCACTCAGGCCAGGGCTTTATAAAGCTGCGCACAAGCGACCAGGGAGCTTAGCGAACAGGAGCTGCTAACAGGGAGTTTTGCAAGGGAGTTCTCCAGGTGAAGGAGAAGCACCTACAGCATCTGTGGGGTAAGTGACTGTCTGCAGTGTTTGGGTTTGTGTGTGTGTTTGGGGGTTACTTGCTGTGTGCTGAACTTGTGTTTGTCAGTCTGTTTGGTTTGTTTGTTTGAAGGACCGTGTGCTGTAGCTGGCAGTTGGAGGTGGAGCTACTAGGAAGGTTTGAAAGCTAGAAGCCTCTGGTAATTGGCTGAACCTTAACCAGTGGGCGGGGCATTCACTCAGGCCAGGGCTTTATAAAGCTGCGCACAAGCGACCAGGGAGCTTAGCGAACAGGAGCTGCTAACAGGGAGTTTTGCAAGGGAGTTCTCCAGGTGAAGGAGAAGCACCTACAGCATCTGTGGGGTAAGTGACTGTCTGCAGTGTTTGGGTTTGTGTGTGTGTTTGGGGGTTACTTGCTGTGTGCTGAACTTGTGTTTGTCAGTCTGTTTGGTTTGTTTGTTTGAAGGACCGTGTGCTGTAGCTGGCAGTTGGAGGTGGAGCTACTAGGAAGGTTTGAAAGCTAGAAGCCTCTGGTAATTGGCTGAACCTTAACCAGTGGGCGGGGCATTCACTCAGGCCAGGGCTTTATAAAGCTGCGCACAAGCGACCAGGGAGCTTAGCGAACAGGAGCTGCTAACAGGGAGTTTTGCAAGGGAGTTCTCCAGGTGAAGGAGAAGCACCTACAGCATCTGTGGGGTAAGTGACTGTCTGCAGTGTTTGGGTTTGTGTGTGTGTTTGGGGGTTACTTGCTGTGTGCTGAACTTGTGTTTGTCAGTCTGTTTGGTTTGTTTGTTTGAAGGACCGTGTGCTGTAGCTGGCAGTTGGAGGTGGAGCTACTAGGAAGGTTTGAAAGCTAGAAGCCTCTGGTAATTGGCTGAACCTTAACCAGTGGGCGGGGCATTCACTCAGGCCAGGGCTTTATAAAGCTGCGCACAAGCGACCAGGGAGCTTAGCGAACAGGAGCTGCTAACAGGGAGTTTTGCAAGGGAGTTCTCCAGGTGAAGGAGAAGCACCTACAGCATCTGTGGGGTAAGTGACTGTCTGCAGTGTTTGGGTTTGTGTGTGTGTTTGGGGGTTACTTGCTGTGTGCTGAACTTGTGTTTGTCAGTCTGTTTGGTTTGTTTGTTTGAAGGACCGTGTGCTGTAGCTGGCAGTTGGAGGTGGAGCTACTAGGAAGGTTTGAAAGCTAGAAGCCTCTGGTAATTGGCTGAACCTTAACCAGTGGGCGGGGCATTCACTCAGGCCAGGGCTTTATAAAGCTGCGCACAAGCGACCAGGGAGCTTAGCGAACAGGAGCTGCTAACAGGGAGTTTTGCAAGGGAGTTCTCCAGGTGAAGGAGAAGCACCTACAGCATCTGTGGGGTAAGTGACTGTCTGCAGTGTTTGGGTTTGTGTGTGTGTTTGGGGGTTACTTGCTGTGTGCTGAACTTGTGTTTGTCAGTCTGTTTGGTTTGTTTGTTTGAAGGACCGTGTGCTGTAGCTGGCAGTTGGAGGTGGAGCTACTAGGAAGGTTTGAAAGCTAGAAGCCTCTGGTAATTGGCTGAACCTTAACCAGTGGGCGGGGCATTCACTCAGGCCAGGGCTTTATAAAGCTGCGCACAAGCGACCAGGGAGCTTAGCGAACAGGAGCTGCTAACAGGGAGTTTTGCAAGGGAGTTTGGAAGGGGAGTAGGAAGGGAGGGGGTGTCCCTTGTCGGTCTCATCTGTGACCCATTGGTCCCCTGAACCCATAACCTGACCACATTGAAAACCTTTCTGTTTACAGCAGAGAGGACTTTGAGAGAGTTTGACAGAGGGAGGCTTACAATGGTGAGGAGGACCCGCAACACCTGTGCTAGCACTACTTCTGTCTCCTCCACCTGTGCCTGTAGCCAGACAGAGCACCAAAGCATGGATGCTTTTACCCAGATTCTGGTGTGGGCTTGCAAAGACTGTAATTTGCAATTTCCACTTACTGATATCCAGGCTGGGGGTGGCATCCAATGTGAAAGGTGCCTGCTGGTGGAATCTCTCAGGCAGCAGGTGGGAGAGCTACAGGAGGAGGTGGCCAGGCTGAGGAACATCCATGTCCATGAGCAATTCCTGGACAGTATCCATGTGGAGACAGCTGATGGTGCTGTCCCAGTTGACAGGACTACTGACACTCCAGTGGAGGAGATGCTTCACACTCCAGTGGAGGAGGAGGCTCAGGGCGGACACCGCCAGCTGGTTACTTCTAGCAGCAGGCAGTGCTCCACCGCTGCTGCGAACCCTCCTGTTGTGGTAAAAGATAACCATTATGCTCTTCTTGATACAGGAGAGAAGAAATCACCCCCAGTAGTTAAGGGGGTGAAGCCTCGTACCCCTAAGGCTGGGAGGACTGCTGCCACCACTGCTAAGAAACGTAGGGTAGTGGTGGTTGGAGACTCTCTGCTGAGGGGGACGGAGACACCCATCTGTCGCCCTGACCGTTCATCCCGGGAGGTATGCTGTCTGCCAGGGGCCCGTATCCGAGATGTTACAGAGGCTTTGTCGAGGATTATCCGGCCTTCTGACTACTATCCCATGCTACTCATCCATGTAGGCACAAATGATACTGCGAGGTGTGATGCTGAGCAGATCAAGAGTGACTACAGGGCTCTGGGAGTACGGGTTAAGGAGTTTGGAGCGCAGGTGGTATTCTCTTCGATTCTTCCTGTTGAAGGTAGGGGTCCGGGCAGAAACAGATGCATCGTGGAGGTGAATGCCTGGCTGCGAAGATGGTGTCGCCAGGAGGGCTTTGGCTTCCTCGACCATGGGATGCTATTTGAGGAAGGACTGCTAGGAACAGATGGCGTTCACCTTTCGAAGTGGGGAAAGGCCTTATTTGCGCACAGACTGGCTAACCTAGTAAGGAGGGCTTTAAACTAGGTTCGACGGGGACAGGTGAGCAAAGCCCACAGGTAAGTGGGGAACAAGACCTGGGAGATGGGTTGGAAACAGGAGGGAGCACGGGCTATAATGGCAGAGAGGAAGGAGGGTCAGGGCAAAGCTGGGAGGCGAGATCAAACCAGTATCTTAGATGCCTTTATACAAATGCAAGAAGTATGGGTAATAAGCAGGAAGAACTGGAAGTGCTAATAAATAAATACAACTATGACATTATTGGCATTACTGAAACTTGGTGGGATAATACACACGACTGGAATGTTGGTGTGGATGGGTATAGTTTGCTCAGGAAGGATAGACAGGGGAAAAAGGGAGGAGGTGTTGCCTTATATATTAAAAATGTACACACTTGGTCTGAGGTGGAGATGGACATAGGAGACAGAAGGGTGGAGAGTCTCTGGGTTAGGCTAAAAGGGGTAAAAAACACAGGTGATGTCATGCTGGGAGTCTACTACAGACCACCTAATCAGGCGGAAGAGGTGGATGAGGCTTTTTTCAAACAATTAACAAAATCATCCAAAGCCCAAGATTTGGTGGTGATGGGGGACTTCAACTACCCAGATATATGTTGGGAAAATAACACCGCGGGGCACAGACAATCCAATAAGTTCCTGGACTGCATTGCAGACAACTTTTTATTTCAGAAAGTTGAAAAAGCTACTAGGGGGGAAGCTGTTCTAGACTTGATCTTAACTAATAGGGAGGAACTTGTTGAGAATTTGAAAGTAGAAGGAAGCTTGGGTGAAAGTGATCACGAACTCATAGAATTTGCAATTCTAAGGAAGGGTAGAAGGGAGTACAGCAGAATAGAGACCATGGATTTCAGGAAGGCGGATTTTGGTAAGCTCAGAGAGCTGATAGGCAAGGTCCCATGGGAATTAAGACTGAGGGGAAAAACAACTGAGGAAAGTTGGCAGTTTTTCAAAGGGACACTATTAAGGGCCCAAAAGCAAGTTATTCCGATGGTTAGGAAAGATAGAAAATGTGGCAAAAGACCACCTTGGCTTACCCTTGAGATCTTGCGTGACCTACAAAATAAAAAGGCGTCATATAAAAATGGAAACTAGGTCAGATCACGAAGGATGAATATAGGCAAATAACACAGGAATGCAGAGGCAAGATTAGACAAGCAAAGGCACAAAATGAGCTCAAACTAGCTATGGGAATAAAGGGAAACAAGAAGACTTTTTATCAATACATTAGAAGCAAGAGGAAGGACAGGGTAGGCCCACTGCTCAATGAGGAGGGGGTAACAGTAACGGGAGACTTGGAAATGGCAGAGATGCTTAATGACTTCTTTGTTTCGGTCTTCACTGAGAAGTCTGAAGGAATGTCTAGTATAGTGAATGCTTACGAGAAGAGGGTAGGTTTAGAAGAGAAAATAACGAAAGAGCAAGTAAAAAATCACTTAGAAAAGTTAGATGCCTGCAAGTCACCAGGGCCTGATGAAATGCATCCTAGAATACTCAAGGAGTTAATAGAAGAGGTATCTGAGCCTCTAGCTATTATCTTTGGGAAATCATGGGAGACGGGGGAGATTCCAGAAGACTGGAAGGGGGCAAATATAGTGCCCATCTATAAAAAGGGAAATAAAAACAACCCAGGTAACTACAGACCTGTTAGTTTAACTTCTGTGCCAGGGAAGATAATGGAGCAGGTAATCAAAGGCATCATCTGCAAACACTTGGAAGGTGGTAAGGTAATAGGGAATAGCCAGCATGGATTTGTAAAGAACAAATCGTGTCAAACCAATCTGATAGCGTTCTTTGATAGGATAACGAGCCTTGTGGATAAGGGAGAAGCGGTGGATGTGATATACCTAGACTTTAGTAAGGCATTTGATACGGTCTCGCATGATATTCTTATAGATAAGCTAGGAAAGTACAATTTAGATGGGGCTACTATAAGATGGGTGCATAACTGGCTGGATAACCGTACTCAGAGAGTAGTTGTTAATGGCTCCCAATCCTGCTGGAAAGGTATAACAAGTGGGGTTCCGCAGGGGTCTGTTTTGGGGCCAGTTCTGTTCAATATCTTCATCAACGATTTAGATGTTGGCATAGAAAGTACGCTTATTAAGTTTGCGGATGATACCAAACTGGGAGGGATTGCAACTGCTTTGGAGGACAGGGTCAAAATTCAAAATGATCTGGACAAGTTGGAGAAATGGTCTGAGGTAAACAGGATGAAGTTCAATAAAGATAAATGCAAAGTGCTCCACTTAGGAAGGAACAATCAGTTTCACACATACAGAATGGGAAGAGACTGTCTAGGAAGAAGTATGGCAGAAAGAGATCTAGGGGTCATAGTGGACCACAAGCTTAATATGAGTCAACAGTGTGATACTGTTGCAAAAAAAGCAAACGTGATTCTGGGATGCATAAACAGGTGTGTTGTAAACAAGACACGAGAAGTCATTCTTCCGCTTTACTCTGCGCTGGTTAGGCCTCAACTGGAGTATTGTGTCCAGTTCTGGGCACCGCATTTCAAGAAAGATGTGGAGAAATTGGAGAGGGTCCAGAGAAGAGCAACAAGAATGATTAAAGGTCTTGAGAACATGACCTATGAAGGAAGGCTGAAGGAATTGGGTTTGTTTAGTTTGGAAAAGAGAAGACTGAGAGGGGACCTGATAGCAGTTTTCAGGTATCTAAAAGGGTGTCATCAGGAGGAGGGAGAAAACTTGTTCACCTTAGCCTCTAATGATAGAACAAGAAATAATGGGCTTAAACTGCAGCAAGGGAGATTTAGGTTGGACATTAGGAAAAAGTTCCTAACTGTCAGGGTAGTTAAACACTGGAATAGATTGCCTAGGGAAGTTGTGGAATCTCCATCGCTGGAGATATTTAAGAGTAGGTTAGATAAATGTCTATCAGGGATGGTCTAGACAGTATTTGGTCCTGCCATGAGGGCAGGGGACTGGACTCGATGACCTCTCGAGGTCCCTTCCAGTCCTAGAGTCTATGAGTCTATGAGTCTATGCAAAAGAATTCTCAGGACATACATAGCATTTTCACAGAAGCTCCGCTGAACTTGAAAAGCACATTTTAAAATGTAACCAATAGCACAGCTCTGGAGCTAATTATTTCCAATCTGGAGCTTTGGAACACTGGACCGAGACCAAACACATTTAACTTGGATCACTGAATATCCACCAGAGGAGGCTTTTTAGTTCAAAGGACTTGATCCCACAATTTGTTGTATGACGGCTGACAGCTGCACTCATATGGAACCCCATTGATTTGTTTTATTTTTTTTACTTCTGTGTAGTGCTGTGTGGATACAGCAGCCAGTGTGCATGAAACACATTACAGGATCAGGGCCTAAGCATCCTCTGTTCTGATTTTACTGTTTCCTGATCTTTCTCTATTATCTTTACCATTTTTTTTGTGGCTTTCTTAATCAACTCTAATTAATTCTCTGAGCAATTTTACCTTGTTTTGTAGTTTTTTTCTCTCTGCATTTTAGGAAACTGCTGTCCTCCGAGTCTTTTGTGTATACCCTTCACAGTTCTCTAGTTTATATAACTGCTCACACTTGGCTTTGTAATTGCCCAATCATGTACACTATCTTTTTTTGAGCAGGCTTAAAGTAGAATATAAATAGATGTTTCTGTAGAGTAATTTAATTTTACAAATGTAGTGTGGATATCTGTAACATTGTTTTTCTAAATCCTCAGCTATACCCAATATAAAACAGAAGTGTGTGTTAATCCCTTCAGTTTCTAACCCACACATTTGTAAGTGGTAACTTTATATTCAGACATATTCCGGCAACCATAGGCACTGACGTAGTGCATCAGACTAGTAGGCCATCTAATCCAGTATGCTGCCTGCACCAGTGGCCAGTAGTAGATGCATCAGAAGAAGGTGCAATAAACCTTGCGATAACCAGTTTTGGAACAATCTGACCACAGGAAAAAAATTCTTCCTAACCTCTATTAGTTAGGAGTTGATTTGTGCCCTGAAGGAAGAGAGTTCATAGTCCTTCAAATTCTTTTTTTCCCCTTTAAAAAATAGCCTTATTATTCTAGCTTTGCAGCTTCTTCTTATCCATATGAATGTGCCTGGTATCCTTACAGTAGTCTTGGTTAAAAGTAAGAACATTTTTGGTATTATTGGAACTGCCAGCAATTGTAGAAGTATGCAGTATTTATTTAAACAATTTTTTAATACATTATTATAAATAGTTCATGACCAATAATAATTAATAGGCATTATTAATACTCCTACACTAACATATTTTACATCAATTTACTATTTACCATCCTAAAGGCTCACAAGACAAGTAGATTACAGGTATTGCTAACCTACCTACATTACTTAGCTGGAGTAGGCAAAGCAGCCCTACTCTGGTCTCCAATGATTACTCTTCAGTAGAAACCACCAAGCTATTATGGGTTACTGCTGCTCTTCCTCAAAGATCCTCCCTTGTAGGGTCCCACGGGACTCAACACTGTTCTCTCTCCTCTTTAGAATCTATATGAAACCATTTAAAGATACAGTCAGACATCACGGGATTCACTACCAACAATATGCCAATGATGATACTGAATTGCAGATCTCATTCTTCACTGATGCACCCACCAACTTCATGAAAATGTCACCAGAGATTGGCTTCTGGAAGAATAGCAGCTAGCTGTAACTGTACCCAAGCAAGACCAAAATGATGCTAGTTACCCATGCGGGAATCAATGTTTGCAGGATTAGGGTCTGGAAGAGCAAACTATTAATTATTCTTTTCAAAATTTGCCCCCTAAGAGCTGGATTTTGACATGAACTACTTATAATGCTTGAAGTAAGAGCCCCCCCCACAACCCTTTAGCTTCCCTAAGCAGGCTACTAGACCTTGGCTCCAGGAGCATAGAAATAAGTAGATCTAGATGTCCACTTACTCCTGGCTTAGAACACATGCGTTGCCTGTGGCCTGAGCAGATAATGGGTGGAGTCATTGCTCCAAGTCCCAACCTGCTACATAGAGTAGCTAAACCAGCATATTGAAGAGGGCTAGTAATTTACTGCTGGCCTGTACTTCAGAAGGAAAGCGGAAGCTGGGGGGGAATTTTGACTAAGGGGGCCATCTATGAGGCACATGGTTTCAGGGGCTATGCCTGGGATGGCACAAGCTCTATTTCACCCTTTATTCAGGGCTGTGCCTAAAGTTACAATCAAATCCATTGTGTGTGTGTATGCAGGATAATGGGGAGAGATGCAGTTAGCAATGTGCTGTGATTCTGTGTTGTTTTTCCTTCAGCTGGGCAGTTTATTTAGCTGGGCATTTTATACCTGGGGGATTTTTATTAATTGTTAGTACCGTTTGTGAGAGCTGTTGTTTTTTAAGTCTGTCCAAGAGCAGCTGGTATCTTTGTGGAGCTATTGCTGAATGGATGGATTGCTCTGTGTCTTACAAACTTCCAAAGCTCTGCAGTCTGATGCTGTTTTTATTTTTATTTTTAAATCACCATGCCTTTGCTGCTGTTTGTTGCAATTAATCATTGGCTGGTTGCTGGTATGTTGGTTTTCTTTGAGTTTTGGTGTCCACAGAGTTGCTGCTCTCGCCCTGGAAATATTTAACCGGTGGTTTACATGTTGTGCTGAACTCTTTTCTATGGAACATTTGTTTTCTGTATCCTTCTCTCACTTCCCAGTTCTCAGTAGTTCTCGTTGCTAGAGGTAATGCTGTTGAAAGAGTACAAAAGGACACTGAAGGATATATCTCCAGCTAAATTTGGTGGGAGGCAGTATAGCTTGGGCACTTGGGATTGCTTTCAATTCTGAAGTGGTGAAAGTTAATAGTTCTGGACTGTTAATATTAATGGTTATATCTTTATCTGCCTTCCTGATTGACTTTCCCCTCTGCATTTCAGCACTGGAAATTAAACAGTATTAAGCTGACTTTCAAGAACAACAGAAAATGGAAGAGGCTAAAATTAATTATGGGTTCCATGATTTTTATCATATTTTATGGTTCCCTGTTTATTATTCCCCATTTATAATTTCAGCCTCTTTTTTTTTCATTGTCTGAGTTATATTAGTAGTCATCGGCTATCAACTGCTTTGGCTCACTGGTTCTGAACTGACATTCCAACCTAAAGAAACAGGGAGATGGAACTGAGGAAAGGAGAAGAAAAGAAGTGGAAGAGAAATATCAACATGAATATGACATATGAAAAAGGAGAGGGCATGAGAGAGAAATATAGGCAAAAATGAAAATATAGATGAAGAATGGGAGAAGAGGTATCTTGGTGGATATGTAGCCAACTATATGGCTCATTCTCCCTTTACAATGACATCTGTGAGGTCTCTTCACGGTTTGAACTAAGCAGAAGAGCTAGTCAAGCATTTTCCACCAAAACTTTTTATCTCTGTAAATGGCTTTTTGAAGCTATGCAATTTTTCATATAAATTTCTGGGTTTGCATTTAAAAAAAAGCACCTCAAAACTGAAAACATTGTGGTTCTCTTTGTTAAAATTTGTTTTTCAGAGGGGATTTTTTTCCCGGACAAAAACCTGGAAATGTCAGCAATTTAAAAAAAAAATTGGGGGGAATTTTTTTGTGGTAAATAAAATCAATTTTTCTGCCAGCTATACTAAGCAGGAATAGGTAGAAAGAGACAGGAGTAGTTCTTTCTGAGTTAAATCCAGTTTTGGCAAAAGTAGTACATCTTGCACCACTGTAGGAGTTTAATTTTAAAATGAAAGGTTTGTTCAGCCACCTAGCTTAAGCATAATGATATTGTATGGAACAAAATTGTATGTTTCCAAAGTAACATGGACAGCGTCACACTTTTCTGGTTTTATTTCCAGCAGAAGCAGAAGAAAATTCCTGCAATTTAAGGCAAAATGTTCTGTAATTTTCCACTGGGCACTCCCTTGCGGCTTTCACACATTCTGTTCAACCTCCTGTGCCTCTTGATGTTAGGGATTCCATCCTCCCCCCAGTTCACCTCGTACAGCTGGATCTTTGCTGGGTTAGTGTGAATGATTACATTTTCTATGCTCTCAGTCATTTCTTTCTCTCTGTCTTTTGGCAGTGACTATAGCTTCAAAATCAATTTCCCTGTAGGTTCATACCTACAAAAGGTTATTCACATGAGTAACATAAACAAACTGTGGACATATGTAGTATCTATAAGCCCCCTTCTTCATGCACTAGAATTGAACTTTGGACATTCAGCCACTGTAGCATGACCAAGCCCCTGCTCCTTTAGCTAAAGGAGAATTCCTTTAGGAATGAATCCAGAACAAGTTGTCATAGCTGCTTGGAACAGCTAGTAGAACGAAAAGATATGATTACATATGTGAGCTCAATACAGTAGTTCAATGTACATAAGGACTGCTCATGTGAGTTAGGTAGAGAATAAGAGCCATTATACCATGGTCTGAAAGAAAATTTCTCTATGCTAAAGAAGAGACTTAAGGATAATTGATTTATACAGTGCTCTGAAATTGTAAAAGATAGTGTAAGGGCCAGGAAGTAGTATTAGTGACTGTTACAATGTATTTCGAGATTTGGTTTCTGAAATTCTAAACCTTTGTACCAGACAGTTATGAGCTCTCCGGCAGTGATGAGATGTAGCACTGCGGGGTTCGTGTAAAAAAAAAAAAAAAAAAAAAAAAAAAAAAAGACAGAATTAAATACCACTGACACCATTTTGTAAAAGCTTGCAAATAATGCTGTGCATATTGAGGCTATCCAATTTCAATTTTTAAGAGAGACAATGTGAACCTACTGGGAACAGTGGAGTCAGACCCTTTTGCTATCCAGATGGATCTACCAGAGCCTCGCTACAGAAAATTACAACTTAGTGAAAAACAACTAAACAAACATCTAATCTTTCCTCTGCTTAGTAAACCCACCAAGCCAACCCCTCCACACAAAGTCTGACAACTCATTGGGGGTGGGAAAAAGATGGGGCTCCATGCAGCTGTAACATAGCCTGTTTAAGCGTGGGAATAGTGACTTCTACCAATCTAGATACTTATCTGACCTCATGTCTCTAGTATCTGAGCACCTCACCATCACTAATAGATTTTATTCTCACATCAACCATGTGAGGTAGGGAAGTACTTGTCCCAATTTTTTAAAGATTGGGAACTGAGGCACAAGGTTCATTAAATGACTTGCCAAAGGCCACATAAAAGGCTCTGAGTGAGCCAGCAATTACCAGTATACCAGAATATGCTAGACCATCTGTCCTAGTCACAGTCCTTCTGCGTCCCCTAGACAAATTGGGATCAATGGATTAACATACATGGAGATTCACTTTGCTAGAATTCACAGTAAGAATCCTGTGACGTATTCATGTAAGTGTTTATACAGCTAATTGTATCATCACTTTTTTCCAGTATTGCAATAGATTCCTTGTTATGAAATTGGAATAACTAAGTGATAATGTCATTGGAAATGAATGTTGGAACTGAGTAATAAGTCCTGCTGCAAGATAAATGCCAGGGCATTTGGAGAAAATAAACTTATGAGAAAGCAGGGAAATGGGTTACTGCACTTTGCAAGTAGCAAGGAAACCTTCAGCTGGGCCCAGACTTCAATTCCAGGATCATTATTGCCAATCTACTGACTGAGTCAAAATAACACACAATAGAACAGCTCTAAAAGACTAACAGAAGAATAAGGTTGCAGCAGGAGTGAAAGCTGCTACCTGTCCCCACTGCTTTTAGGGTCTGATCCAAAGTGTGTTTAACCCATATAACAGCACAAATTGACTTAAATAGGTTTTGGGTAAAGGCTTCTAGTGGAAAACTCTATTCCAACTGGTTTAGCTGGGCCCTGATAGGCTGGGGCAAATGTCTAGCAGTGCATGAGCACCTGTAAGGACCATAAAATTTGGCATGCAGATCAGTTGGTTAGTATCATCTGGATGCACATGAATTAGCATTATTGAGCATGCACCCTTTGCACTGTCATTTGAGAGCTTAGCCTCATTGTGTATTTCAGGAATAAAGAAAACAGCTTGCCCATAAAAGTGCACATTACCATGCTGATCTATATTGGCTGTATTCCTCTATTCGTACAGTGCTAGCAGTCTTTCTAATCCCATCGATGTGGCTTTTGGGGAAGATAGTTACAGTGACTGAAGACCTCGTTTGACTATTGCCATTACTGAGGTACAGGGTGAATGAGAGAACCTGGAAAGAGATATTTGCTGCTTTGCATACAGTAGGGAGGATGTTTTTATGTTGGCATGTGTGGTTTTGGCTATAAAGACAATGGAGCATATAATATGGAGCCTCCATTTCAGTGAATGAGACCTTGAAGTTAGTGCACGGAAATGTCTGGAACATGACTGTGATGCAGCGAATACTTTAACTGACTGAGCAGAACTGACAAATTTTGCAACACAGGAATGCTCTGATGATCATGGCATGGTTGCGTCAATGCTTGGCAAACTATTTAGCAAGGAAATAAACCTTGTGTCTCGAAATATCAGACTTGGGCTATGTCTACATTTGGAGCTGGGATGTGACTCCCAACTCACATAGACAAACATGTTAACTCATCTGAGCTAACAAGCAAAAAATGGTAGTGTAGCTGTTGTAGTACAAGCTAGCTGCCTCAAACACAACTCCATCCCCAGTCCCATGCATACATCCTCAGGGTGGTTCGCATGTTTTGCCGCTGCCCAAACTATCACAGCTACACACGATTTATAAAATAATATTTCTAGCATTCTATTTCTAGCATACTACTCATATAGCATTCTATACGAGAGCTAGCCTGAGTATGTGTAGGCAAGCTGGGAATCACACCCCTAGCTCATACTATAGACATAGCTTTGGAGTCTTAAAAGCCCTTGAGTGCATAGGAAGAGGTGAGGCTATTTTCATTGGTTATCTCTCCTAACAATTTCCATAATTGGATCAGATATATAGTCTTAAAGGCTAGAATGGACCATTATGATCATCTGCTCTGACCTACATAACACAGGCCAAAGAATCTCATCCAATAATTCCCGCATCAAGCCCCTGACTTCGGTTTGAGCTATAGCACATTTTCCAGAAAGATTCAGGAGACAGGACTGCTTGCAGTTACCATGGCTTTTCTCATCAATTTCCAGGTCAATAGTTTCTGGAGGGCTGATAGGACTGAACAGTCTCTTCTTAAGATAGATGGAGATCTTAGCTACAATAAAGCATTATCTTCAAGGCCTTTCAGCCCTACAGATGTCTCCATGAGCAGCGCCTCTGAGGTCACAACTGTTATTTCGTTTTCTATTTTTACAATCTCTTTATTAATTTTTAAACAACTCTACAAAACTGCAGAGCGGAATTGCTAAAAAATCCCCACAAGCCCACAGCTAATAGAACCAAAAAAATGAAGTCCAACCTGCACTGAGCCAAGACATCGTGTTCATGTCCCTTCACAGATAACTCCTCACATTGTTTGTCCCCTTTTTCTTTCAAAAATTGAATTAGAGGGACTATGAAGCCCTCCCCTGCACATGTCAGCAGTAGGAAAGGGGTAGCCCTACTCCCCATGGAGACTGATGGACTTGAGGACTGTCAGGGAGCAAAGCTGACCCACTGGGGCCCCAATTCTGGATAGCTACAGAGCTAGCAGGCAATCTCACCCATGCTCTTGCTGCCAGCTCCCCTCTTGTTGAAGGATGGAGATGCCATTTGATAAAAGGTTGCATGGGCTAGAGGAGTGATACTGCTGTAGGGAGACAGCAAGCCCAGAGCCTGAGCTCAGGGCTGTTGGTCAGGTCTAGGGGGGCACCCTGGGTTCATGGTTAATAGGAACCTGCACTGCACGGTGTGCAAGAATCAGGCTGAGCACACATGTGCCCTGATTGGTGACTAAGGGAGGATTTTGGAGGGACACTTGGCCTGTTTGTTTGCTAGCAATGACAACTGTTTGCTCACTAATAAGTGTATTGCTGTAATGTCGACAGTTGAGCTAAAGTCCTTCTCCACCTGGAGGGAAAAGATGGGATTGGAACAAACTACCAGAGAGGACAGCTTCCACCACAGACACATGATATAAGCAGATACACTATTATTAATTAATGTATTGTGAGTATCCAGGAACCCCACCATGGACCAGAGCCTTTCTGCTAGGTGCTGTATAACCCAGGGCAAAAAGACATTCCCAGCCTCTAAAGGGCTTACAATGCTCAGTTACAGTGGCATGGGGGGACTTAAGGACCTATACAGACATATAACTTGAAGTGTCAGATGTTCAGAGTTGTGTTCTGTGAACCTAATTTACATCTTTTTAATCTATATTCCAGTAGTACCTACAGGCCCCATTGTGCGAAGTGTTACATACACATGCTAAGAGGCAGTCTATGCCTTGAAGAACTTACAGTCCAAATCAATAAGACAAGACAGAAAAACAGTGTCAGGGGAATCAGAAGTAGACTGACTTGCCCAGCATCACACAGCTGATCAATGGCAGAAGTAGGACTAGAACCCTTGAATCATGATCCATCACCCTACCCAGTGGCCTGTGTAGTCTAGGTAATAGTGTGTGAGAATGAAGAGCTGTTACTATTTATAGAGCACCAAGGCTCAATTCCCTGCTCTGAAGAGTTTATAGCCTCTGGCCCCAGTCCTGCAAGGGGATCAAAACAAGCAGTCCTTATTCCCACACAGAATAAGTCAATAGGGCCCTGCGTAGATCAGATTGCAAGAGAGAGGCCTAAGTGAAGACAAGAGAGAAAGGAGTGAGGGTTAGATGAAGTCAGGACAATTTTCCCATACAGTCGCTTGGGTGACCAGTGCTTGCACCTTGTTGGCTACTTTTTTTGAGGCTATAATTTACAAGCCACTATGATAATTTGCAAATGGACTTATTGCAAATAGATATACAATAATAGTAACAGTGCCTGGAATTTAAATACAAATACTCAGTTCTTGAAAAGTCTGGCCCTAGAAAGGATGAGTAGAGTTGAACTAGCTGCGCATGCTGATATGATACATGAAAGCAAATTGGAACTGTTAGTCAAGGGGATCACTCTCCTATATAACACTGTTATTCATCAAGGCGTCGGATCCTACAGCCTATCACAACTACCTAGGTACATAGTGAGCAAGGCCAAAAGCAAAGTGATTTAAACTACTCAAAAAATGCAGATTATTAACAGCTGCACTTTTTTTTGGAGCACATTATTGGTTTTATAAGTTGTATTAACTGTTTCTTCTCTCATTTTTGCCTCTTAAGCTGTGGTTATTTCAGAAGCTCAGATACCTACAGAGTTGAAATCTAGGACAATCCTTTTCTTTTTAAACACGAACAAGCAAAAACCATTTTTAAAATTCTTTTTAACAGTCAGAATTTCTTCTGCAGGTAGGAGAGGCCTTGCCATGAATATCAGTGTGATCAGTAATGATCCATCACAGCCCAGGCTTTTCTGTTATCTGCATTTATATTGGCGTAGCTGCATCTTAAGTAGCCAAAATATATCGTGGACTACATGATTGACTAGAATTGGTGCTCATGACTATCCACAGTTATTTGGGGGAGAGAGAGAGACACGGTAGAAAAATGATTGAAACTGAATTCTGGTCACAGCTACTTTGTATTTGTGTTCTTTCACTAGGCTCTCGCAAAGCATTAGATGCTGCACTAGTTAACAGTTTGCTATACATAGTGGTTTGTTTATGTTCATCTGACCCTATTCAAGGCTTTACCGTGGGGGTAACGATTGCTTCTCGAAGAAATCAAGAAAATGCCACAACTTTTAGTCACTAATAAAGATTTGCTTTTGATGCAAGTGGCTTAGCTCTTCTGATTTTGGAGCCCAAAGTTCTATATCTCACAACACCCATGTAGCACATGTGAGTTTTAAATGATGTTTGAAAAACTTTTTGAGATCTCAGGTGATAGATGCTAAAGTGCAACTATCAGTATGATACAGACAGAACACAGTTGCAAATAACAGCTGTCTGTTGTTGTTAGAAGTGCAAATGTCTATTATTTACAGTGTATGCTCAGTACAACTGTCTATTTTATAGGAGAATTGGCAGGTGATATCCCTGTATGCAAAGCTTGTAATGGTTCTAGATTCCATTATTGTTTCCACTTAGAAACACAAGTCTTGCAAAACATAATTACTGAAAGTTGCACAACTTCCTTTGCTGTAGAAAAAGCCTGTAGCCTACTAAATGCAAAGCTACTGCTGTGAGGTATTGATTATGGCTGTGCTAATTTCAACTGGCATTTTCAGTACTTCTGTATCATCAGTACTGTGCTAATACATTCTGAGCAATTGCTTCAGAGCATACCCATCAACCAGTGATGGATGACCCTTTAAAGGGTCACAAAGTCGGTACATATAAAGTGGATCCACAACTTTTTTCATTCATTTCCTTAGGCCTGGAGCAACATCAGCTCACACTTCTTCAGCTTTCTGCACTGAGGCCCCTTCTTCCAGCAGTGATCTGCACCCTGGACTTCACTCCAGACACCGTCTCCACCTTTTAATCTGTTCAGTATCAATGAAAGCAAATTAAAAACAACAACGGCAAATAAACCCAATAAGGAACTACCAAAATAGGTATGTAACAATAAACATATCTAGTGAACTTTTAACTATAGAAAAGCTCTCCCTTTCCTTCCTGGTATACATATTGATAGCATACATTTTTTTCCTGAAAGATAAGTTAGTAAGTTATAAACCATTCTACAGTACTTTAAAATTAATTTGCTGCAGTTAATAATCATAAGAACAAAAGACCAAGACTAGATGCCTGTCAGGAAATGTGCTTTAGCCATACAAGTTATTGGTCTCAATATGAGAGTAACTGGATAAAATTATGTGGCCTATGATGTACAGGAGGTTAGACCAAATGTTCTGATAGTCCCTTCTGGCCTTAAATACATATGAAAACCTCTTTCTCATGTAACTGATCTTTTATCTATCACCACACTTCTCCTCACAGTCCAGATTCTCAAAGGCATTTAGGCATCTAACTCCGATAGAAGTTTGGAGCCTAAGTACCTCTGAGGATCTAGGCCAGAGATACATTTTGTTTTCCTTTAAAATTAATCCGTTAGTGGTTGTGAATAATGCTGGAGTGACATGCCTAGCGAGGGCTATCTAGACTTTGGCATGAGGGCCTGGCATCAGATTGCAGTTGAGGGTGTTCAGCACCTCGCAAATCAGGAGTAAAACAGGTACAGCTTAGGTTGTGGCTACTCAAGCTTTCCTACTCCTTTCTGTCTATGGACGTGTCCTTGCAGGGAGTGCTAACAAAGGTGTCTATTAGTGGCAAGGGTGATGATAGTTTCACTCCCCAATGAGCTGAACTGTGACTAATTCACTTTATACAGATCTCTGAAAATCCATTAGAAATTAATGACTTTGAGTCATTACTAACCTGGGTTACTTAGCTGGGTTGGATTTCAAGCAGTCTGCTGGAGGTGAAAGATTCTTTGGCCTGTTACCAATCCCCTGAGCAATCTAGGTCTCCAGAACACAGCAGTTTGAATTAAATGAGACATGAACTCATAACACATCAAACTGTCTTAGAAAAAAATTTCTTGATTAAACAAGAGTCATGACCTAGTGATCTGAACTCAGGACAGCAAGCCAGGAAGTTGTCCTGAATTTTAAACCTTCTAAACAGTGACTCTGTCTGTGTCCTGGGACAAGCAAAGTAGGCCCAGATCCTCAAATGTAATCCAGAGTGTTGGCACAAGAGTTGTGATAGAAAACATCTATGCTTCCGGATAGACTGCGGAAATAATGGATGACTTTAATTATCTAGGCAGTAAATTGTCATCAAATGAGCGCAGCCAGTCAGATATCCTAAGGAGAATTGGTTTAGCAGCGTCAGTTATGAAAGACCTGCAGAGGGTCAGGTGCCAAAAGAAGGCAAAACTATAAACAAAATAATGGATTTACTCAAACCTGTGCACTTCCAATGCTCTTATATGGGTCTGAAGCATGGACATTGCTTAGAGAAGACATCAGGAAGCTGGAGGCATTTCATATGCATTCCCAGTGGTGACTACAGGATATAAGCTGGTTTGACTTTATCAGTAATAGGGATGAATCATTGAGAACGGGTCTTGAAAGGATTGAAGTCATCATTGATCACAGGCTCTTTTTGGTCATGTTGTCTGCCTCAGAAAAAAGGGTCATGCACATTGAGCTCTGAAGATCAGACTTGAGGTCAGAACTGGGGGAGAGGGACACTACCTGGTGGCAGTCATGTGGTCGCCCAGGATTAACCTGGCTGCATCAGCTCAGTAATAATCCTGTGAGGGTAAATAATCCACTGGAATAAAGCCGTGAAGCATGGTCATGGACATTCGGCACAATGGTCCTCTGCTGTCTAACTGTATAGTTGTTGCTAGGTGCCTCTATATCTTTGAGGAGCTGGCCTTTAGTCCTTGATTCTGAAATTCTTACTCATCTGAGCCATTCGTACTCATGAGAATATTGTTATTGAACTCAAACTATTTTTATGTGTAGGAACTGTTCAGGATTTGCAAAGTTGTGCCCTTAACAACTGTAAAATGGGGACATTAATAATTACCTATTGTGACAGACCCAGGCCAGTGGGGTGCAGGAGTCTGGTAGAGGGCAAATATACTGGTCACTGGGTGAGTAGTTTTCTCTTCCCTGAGTGACCAGAGCAAGGTCTGCACTAGAGTAGTCAGGAACTTGCTAGAACCAATTAAGGCAGACAGGCTGATTAGAACACCTGCAGCCAATCAAGGCAGGCTAATCAGGGCACCTGGGTTTTAAAAGGAGCTCTCTCCAGTTAGATGGGGAGGAGCCAGAGGAGAGGAAGTGCATGTGAGGAGCTGGGAGCAAGAGACACAAGGAGCTGAGACTGAGAGGGTGTGCTACTGGAGGACTAAGGAGTACAAGCATTATCAGACACCAGGAGGAAGGTTCTGTGGTGAGGATAAAGAAGGTGTTTGGAGGAGGCATTGGGGAAGTAGCCCAGGGAGGTGTAGCTGTCACACAGCTGTTACAAGAGGCACTATAGACAGCTGCAAATCCATAGGGCCCTGGGCTGGAACCTGGAGTAGAGGGTGGGCCCAGGTTCCCCCCAAACCTCCCAACTCCTGATCAGACACAGGAGGAGTTGATCCAGACTGTGGGGGAGATCACTGAGCTGAGCAAATCTGCCAATAAGCGCAGGACCCACCAAGGTAGAGGAAGAACTTTATCACATTTATCACATGCATTAAACCCCACAGCAATTTTGCTATATATGTGCTAACTATTCATATGTTAATTAAATTTTTCTGATCATAACTAATTAAATCATATTCTGTCTTCAGAGTCACTGATTTGATGGGTTTACTCTTTTATATTAACCTTCAGAACTATGAATTGGTGCTCCAAAAGTTAGGTGATGAATCCAATGCAGTCCCTGCAAGTTAAGATGTCAATGTACAATGCTGTTGCTTGCCTAGAAGTTTTCAGGGGCTACTTTTTTTTTTTTCAGCTTCTAAAGAGGAGTTCAACATTTATTGCCACTTTGTTAGCATATGTTGGGTTGACATTTTTAGAAGAGTTCCCCACTGAACTTCCAAGAAGTGTAAAGACACCCAGTTTTCTTTTATGGAGATTTCCAGCCTGGATTCCCATTTGGCCAGAGAGCTCTTTCAAAAGTAGGTTTTGCTTTCACTTTATGTCTGGGAGGGGACACTGATAGCCAGATCCCCTCAGTAGAAGCTCCTGCTGTTGCTGCTGCAGAGCAGTGCTCCACAAGGAGATGGCCTCTCTCTTTCTTCCCCTGCCTTGGGCTGCTAAAACTCTCTTTGTACTTGTCTTCTTCCCAGGCACACTTGTGGCAATGCCTAAGGGGTGGGGCCTTCCCTAGCCTGAGCCTTAATGCGGGGATTGTAAACCCCATCACAGTGGGATTCACAAAGGGGACAGGCACCTAACTGCCGCTTTGGCACCACAGTCAAAAATTTAGATCCTCCAAACTCCTGATCAGCTTCCACTGAACCCTTTGGGTGCCTGAACTCCTAGTTTCCACAGATAAAGTTTTCCTAATGCTGAAATTTCCACCCATGGGCATTCACAAAGCCACTTCAGTCCTGACACCAAAAATCAGTTTGGCTCATGCCTAAGCCCCAGCAGGATTCACAAACTAGGCGTTCTCCTGTGAGGCCCGATAGCATAGGTATGTTTAGAGGCCCCCTTAGAGCACATCTGCCAGATTGAGCACCACACAGCCAGAGGTGGGATGGTGGTGCCCCCCACCTCACCTCTACCGATTGGTTAGAGAGTTAGTGGACATGGATTCAATTCATAGTTCCACATCAGGCAGAGTGAGGCTCTAAAGTTAGATCTCACACCTTCCAGGTGAACACCCTGGCTATTGAACATAATGGGGGGGAGGACAACAACAGTTCCTCCACATTGTTTTTCTTTCTAGCTTATGTACCTGTCTCCAGGAGATGCTTCATGTCTGTGAATCCTGAGTGGATGGGGGTGCCTAACTTCCTATGAGGGCTGGGGCTTAGACCACATTCCTCAACTTGATATTTCCTCATTCTGGCTCCTGTGAATCCCCTTTTTAGGCTCCTAACCCTCCTCACACATTGAATAGGGACAACTGGGGATTGTGAATTCTGCTTGGCACCGGAGGCTTCTAAAGGTTAGGCTAAGAGTGACTAAGTCTCCTTTGTGACTCACACTTAGAGCTGCTACAGGCCACCGTAGTTGTTAGTGCCAAGGATATTTCATGAAAATATTCAGCCTTGTCAAGAAGGCCGCTGAGGGTTAAAGCTTGGTGAAATGGAGGGAGCACCCAAAGTTATGTCTGCATACACTGACAGTGTATAGTGCTATTTGATCTGTCACCCCAAATAATCCCAAAATACTGTGCAAACGGTAATCTTCCTAACTCCCATGTAAGGTAGTTACCATCCTGATTTTATTGAGAGGGAAACTTGCACATTTGTGTAAATTTTCACAAGATCACTGGGAAAGACAATGAGAGAAATAGTTGCAATTTTGTTTTAAATTGAAAACACTGGTATCACTTTTTTTTTG
Organism: Gopherus evgoodei; assembly: GCF_007399415.2. NCBI lineage: Eukaryota > Metazoa > Chordata > Testudines > Testudinidae > Gopherus > Gopherus evgoodei. Next base: position 118,549,048 of record NC_044327.1, read on the forward strand.
ACATCTCATGGTTTGAAATATTTTCATGACATTTGTTTCTCTGGTTTTTGACTAGCAAGGCCCACGTGTCCTGAGTCTGGGTTCTTCATCCTCTATATGCTCATTCATGTCCCTGGTATTTTTGTGTTAGAAGGGTAAAGATAGAAAACAAATCCAAGTTTAGGTAATACAGGAACAGGCTCATTGCGGTATAACAATCACAGATGAGCAGACTTCCTGGCTGACTCTTGGCTGCTTGCACACCCTGAGCCAAAGGAAAGTTCAGCTCTAACAGAGCCAGACATCCCAAACAGAATATTCAAATAGACTCGAATAACACTGACCACAATGCAACATTCATTCATCCCTATAGCAGACTGAAGGAATGATGTGTAAATGAACAGCGTAGTTGGCAACAAGTCCTCACTTATTCATTTCAGGCCCAGAGAACCTCCCATAGTGCAAATATAACTGCCTGCTTTCCCAGTAATTTGGTTTGAGATTCATTTTGTGATCACAAACTAGCCGCAGCAAAAGGCCAAAAAGAATATGAAGGACAACAGCTTTGACTATAGGGGAGAGAGAAAGAGATTTTTTTTTTCCAGGAAGCCAGTCAATATTATTTGTTTGTTTGTTTAAAATAAAAATGAATCCTCAATTCCTGCACAGCCTGTTTTGTTTGGTTTAAAATCAGCTTCCTACACACCGAACCTGTTCTTTTCATGATGCACTCAAATGTTACCACCAAACACTGCGAATCATCAGACAGTTAAACTAGCTACTATATACTTATTGTACAGATGCATATTGCCACTTATTTTCCAGAATGCCATGGACTGGAAGGCTAATCTCAGATATTTGATTTTCAAGATGTAAATTTAAAGGGGCAATTATGTTTTAATAAACTGTAAAGCATAAATGAATAACTATGCTGCTACTATGATCAGCCCTAGCAAATCAATTCCCAGCCTTCCCCTTGTCATGATGCTGTTGCAAAAAAAGCAAACATGATTCTGGGATGCATTAACAGGTGTGTTGTAAACAAGACACGAGAAGTCATTCTTCCGCTTTACTCTGCGCTGGTTAGGCCTCAACTGGAGTATTGTGTCCAGTTCTGGGCACCACATTTCAAGAAAGATGTGGAGAAATTGGAGAGGGTCCAGAGAAGAGCAACAAGAATGATTAAAGGTCTTGAGAACATGACCTATGAAGGAAGGCTGAAACAATTGGGTTTGTTTAGTTGGAAAAGAGAAGACTGAGAGGGGACATGATAGCAGTTTTCAGGTATCTAAAAGGGTGTCATCAGGAGGAGGGAGAAAACTTGTTCACCTTAGCCTCTAATGATAGAACAAGAAGCAATGGGCTTAAACTGCAGCAAGGGAGATTTAGGTTGGACATTAGGAAAAAGTTCCTAACTGTCAGGGTAGTTAAACACTGGAATAGATTCCCTAGGGAAGTTGTGGAATCTCCACCTCTGGAGATATTTAAGAGTAGGTTAGATAAATGTCTATTAGGGATGGTCTAGACAGTATTTGGTCCTGCCATGAGGGCAGGGGACTGGACTCGATGACCTCTCGAGGTCCCTTCCAGTCCTAGAGTCTATGAGTCATCTGTCTAGACCTGAAGCTGCTTATACTAATCCTCGCAGTTCTGCTTTAGCCTTATTCTCTGCTCTATTTGTGCTCACTACTTGTCCTCAGAACACCCCTGTGAGGGAGGGAAGTGTTTTTTATCCCCATTTTGCAGATGGGGAACTCATCCTTCCTTCCATAACTTACCGTTTCCCTTGTGTTCTTCTCTCACTCTTGTCCCTGTGACTTCTGCTAGACCCTATATGCTTGAGATCCTCTCTTTCGCCCTCCCTGCCATGCCCTGCTCCATCCTTTCCCTCAGGTGGTTCCTCAAATCACAGCTCTTTGAAAGAAGGACAGTCCAGTAATTAGAGTGCTGACTTGGGCTCCAGTCCTTGCTCTGGCACAGACATCCTTTGTGATACTGAGCAAGTCAGTTAGGCCCCATTTGGAAAGGGGCTGAGGCATTGCTGTGTATCTAGACACAATATATCGATCCCCGAACGCGCTCCCCGTCGACTCCAGAACCCATCGAAACGAGCAGCGGTAGTGGAGTCGACGGGGGAGCCGCAGACGTCAATTCCGCGCCGTGAGGATGAGAAGTAAGTCGGAATAAGATACATCGACTTCAGCTACGGTATTCTCGTAGCTGAAGTTGCGTATCTTAAATCGACACCTCTCCCAGTGTAGACCAGGCCTAAGTGATGCATCACCTAATTGATTTAGGAGGGTGTTGGGTGAGGAAATATATCAGAGACTGTGAGCGGGGGCATCTAAGTACTTTATCTATAGAAAAATTTGCCTCTAGTTTTTGAGACATTGAGAAATGACTATCTGAGATTTTTCTAGATTATCATTAGGCACTATTGTTGTTGCACACAAATCCAGCAGACAGTATGGTTAGTGGGCAGTTAAACAGTTACAAACCGTTGAAGAAAGAAGTTTGGAATAAACCAATAAGGGCTGCAATCTAAATCAAAGCTGAGTGAGACAAAGGTTCATGCTTTCTGGAATACTGCATCTAAACTAGATAAAAAGATACTGACAAAAGTCTTTAAAGTAATATTAAAGTGGAATTACAATCAATGCTGCTTTGATTTTTCCCTTTTCTTTTTAATGCAAGCACTAAAGAAAATAATGTTCCAAATATAGGTATAAATTTTTCTTCCCCAAGCAAATACTGTAGAAGAGTGGCAAAGTTTTAGAATTTTTTTTAAAATATGAGCTTCTTAAATCAAACAAAGGATTTCCAAACACCTCCTAATCTACTCAGATTAAAAAAGATTTCAAAATTACAGAGAAGTGGTAATCTGGAATTTATCGAGCCTAATTCTAATGTACACAAAGGCCCCTTTTTCATCATTTTAGCAAAGTGAAGGGTCCAAAATGTATGTGTAAATATAATTGACTTACACTTTAAGGACTGATGTATTAATTTAGATGGAATAAAGAGGCCCAAAAAGTAAAAGGCACTAACATAATCCATTCACTGAACAGCATTAAACAGTTTTTTAAATACGGTTTCTGGTTTGGTATACAGAAGCCTCAGATTGCTTAGTACCATGGTAAACACACCATTAAAAATCCTTTTAAATTTTAATTAAAGATACAGAAAAGAAAGAAAAATAGTTAAAACATTTGAAATGCAAAATATTAAATAAAGGCTTTCATTTTAACAACATCTCTTGTTTCCATTCCCTTTAGCTGGAAGGAAAAAGTCTTCCTTTGACAGACTCTTACATTTTATTAAAAACAGGAATAACTGTCCTTTTTGGAGAAAAGAGAAGTTAGTTAAGATGGGCTGGAGCTGTTATTGTTGCAGTTGTTAAAGTCCAGTCTAGTTTACTAAGAAGACAAAACAAGACAAACACATACAAAAGGGAGAGGGAAAAGAAAAGCAAAGATAGAAAATGCAGCTTCTGTCTCTGGTGTTGACTTTCATGTGCAACCTCATTGCTGGAAAACCACAGGTACAGCACACTGTCCTAACAACCTCTCCAAGATCTGGCCAACTTATACATTGTAAAGCTATCAGAGGGGTAGCCGTGTTAGTCTGGATCTGTAAAAGCAGCAGAGAGTCCTGTGGCACCTTATAGACTAACAGACGTTTTGGAGCATGAGCTTTCATGGGTGAATACCCACTTCGTCAGATGCATGTAGTGGAAATTTCCAGGGGCAGGTATATATATGCAGGCAAGCTAGAGATAATGAGGTAGTTCAATCAAGGAGGATGAGGCCCTGTTCTAGCAGTTGAGGTGTGAAAACCAAGGGAGGAGAAACTGGTTCTGTAATTGGCAAGCCATTCACAGTCTTTGTTTAATCCTGAGCTGATGGTGTCAAATTTGCAGATGAACTGAAGCTCAGCAGTTTCTCTTTGAAGTCTGGTCCTGAAGTTTTTTTACTGCAGGATGGCCACCTTAAGGTCTGCTATAGTGTGGCCAGGGAGGTTGAAGTGTTCTCCTACAGGTTTTTGTATATTGCCATTCCTAATATCTGATTTGTGTCCATTTATCCTTTTCCGTAGCGACTGTCCAGTTTGGCCGATGTACATAGCAGAGGGGCATTGCTGGCATATGATGGCTTATATTACATTGGTGGATGTGCAGGTGAATGAACCGGTGATGGTGTGGCTGATCTGGTTAGGTCCTATGATGGTGTTGCTGGTGTAGATATGTGGGCAGAGTTGGCATCAAGGTTTGTTGCATGGATTGGTTCCTGAGCTAGAGTTCCTATGGTGCAGTGTGCAGTTACTGGTGAGAATATGTTTCAGGTTGGCAGGTTGCCTGTGAGCAAGGACTGGCCTGCCACCCAAGGCCTGTGAAAGTGTGGGATCATTGTCCAGGATGGGTTGTAGGTCCCTGATGATGCATTGGAGAGGTTTTAGCTGGAGACTGTATGTGATGGCCAGTGGAGTCCTGTTGGTTTCTTTCTTGGGTTTGTCTTGCAGTAGGAGGCTTCTGGGTACACGTCTGGCTCTGTTGATTTGTTTCCTTATTTCCTCATGCGGGTATTGTAGTTTTGAGAATGCTTAGTGGAGGTTTTATAGGTGTTGGTCTCTGTCTGAGGGGTTGTCAAGCTGTTTAGGGTATTCCTTTTATCTGCTTTTTTGCTCACAGGCTTGCAAAATATGCAGTCTTGCCCGGCTAAGCCAGACTCTTTTTAAACAGAAGGAAAAAGGGGAGAGAGACAGAGACAGAGACAGAGACAGAGACAGAGACAGAGACAGAGACAGAGACAGAGACAGAGACAGAGACAGAGACAGAGACATCGACATCCCAGGTAGTGTTTGGGATTCAGACAGAGCTGGTAGAGATGGTGATGTCATCTGGCTTTCTCTCTCTGTCCCAGTCTGGTCAGCACATCTCTCAGGATCAGGATGATGAAGGTCTGGGGTTGCAGCAGATGGTGGGAGTGACAGACAGGATAGTGAAACTTGCTTCAGTATCCAGTTTTATTCCTCAAAGTCTCCTGAAGGACACCAAAATGGAGTGATGAGTGAAATACCATAGCTCATTATTTCCACCAATTAGGCCTAATTTGTGACATGTCAATTTTGGTTTACTGATTTCTGGTTCCACACTTATCTTGTTTACGAAGCATGATCGTAACACTGTCCTTGAGTTAAATAACTTCTCTTTGGACTAATTCAGACTTTCTGTCTTGCTTTTGCACTTTTACTCATCATCATTTATTGTTATAGGTTATTGTGCCATCTTATGAATTTACATCCACTTTTCTACAGTGGAGCTGACTATTAGGGTAAATTTGTAGGACCATTTATCACAACAGGACCCTTTGCATTGCCACAGAGAGGTGTGAAGTAGCTTAGGGCTAGATTCACAAAGGAGATATATAGGATCATAGGAGGAGAAGGAACCACAAGGGTCATCTAATCCAGTGGTCCTCAAACTTTTGTACTGGTGACCCCTTTCACATAGCAAGCCTCTGAGTTCAACCCCCCCCTTTATAAATTAAAAAACCTTTTAAATATATTTAACACCATTATAAATGCTGGATGCAAAGCAGTGTTTGGGGTCAAGGCTGACAGCTTGTGACCCCGCTAACCGTGTGACCCCCTGACGGCTCCCAACCCCCAGCTTGAGAACCCCTAATCTAGTCTAACCCCATGCCAGGAGGCAGGATTTGATGTGTCTAAACCATCCAAGAAATGTGGCTGTGACAGATTGGATCACAGAAACCCCCTTGGGGCTGCCAATTGATATGCCAAGACTACTTCTGCCCCTGCCTCCCCTGCCAGCCTGGGACTCCAGCACCCTGCCTGGTGGTGCCAGGCATGCTTGCCAGCTACATACACAGACCCAGGTCTGAACCACATCCCACAAACTGCAGGCTTACTTGAAAGCAGCTTAAGAAGTGTTCCTGTCTTTAACACTCAGATGCCCAACTTCCAGTGAGGTCCAAACCCTAAATAAATCCATTTTACCCTGTATAAAGCTTATATAGGGTAAACTCATAAATTGTTCACCCTCTATAACACTGATAGAGAGATATGCAGAGCTGTTTTCCCCCACCCCTCATGTATTAATTCGTAATCTGAGTTAACTAATAAATAAAAAGTGATCTTATTAAATACAAAAACTAGGATTTAAGTGGTTCCAAGTGATGACAGACAGAACAAAGTGAATCACCAAGCAAAATAAAATAGAACACGCAAGTCTATGCCTAATACAGTAAGAAAACTGAATACAGATAGAAACTCACCCTCAGAGGTGTTCCAGTAAGATTCCTTTGACAGACTAGTCTACTTCTAGTCTGGGTCCAGCAATCACTCACACCCCCTGTGGTTACTGTCCTTTGTTCCAATTGCTTTCAGGTAGCCTCTCTACTCCCAAAGGATATTTCTTGAGCCAGCTGAAGACAAAACGGAGGGGTCTCCCAGGGGATTAAATAGATTTTCTCTTGTAGGTAGACACCTCCCCCACCCCTGTGTAGAATCCAGCTACAAAATGGAGTTTTGGAGTCACATGGGTAAGTAACATGTCCATGCATGACTGAGTTCCTTACCAGCCAAGCCACATTCCTGGGAAAGCTCAGATGTGAATTGGTATCTCCAAGTTCATTGTTGGCTTAAGTGTTTCTTGATTGGGCACTTACTAAGAATAGTCTTTTCTCAGTAAGTTGACCAACTGCTTGACTGAAGCTATTTAAAATTAAACAAGTACATAGCCAATATTCATAGCTTTGAATAAAAAAATGATACATACATACAAATAAGATGTATTCAGTAGATCATAACCTTTTCAGAGATATGTTACATGGCATATGTAGCATAAAATATATTCCAGTCATGTCATATTTCCATTCATAAGCATATTTCCATAAAGCATTATGGGGTGCACCATCGCAGTGGCTATCCAGCCTGTTCAGTGAAGGAACTTCTACAACCCCCTAGGCAGTCTGTTCAATTGTCCTACTGTTCTTACAGTTAGGAAATTTTTCCTGAGATTTAATCTAAGTCTACTATGTTGTAGTTTGAACCCATTGCCTCTTGGGCTGCCTTTTGTGGCAAGAGAGAAATTTTCTCCATCTTTTTTTATGGCAGCCTTTCAAGTATTTGAAGGCCGTCATTATGTCCCCCTTTAGTCTTCTCTTTTCCAGACTAAACATACCCAGTTTCTTCAGCCTTTACTAGTATAGCTTGCATTTCATCTCTATGATCATCTTTGTCACTTGTCTCTGGTCCTTTCCAGTTTCCTCCAAAGTATCTGAAACACTCCCCTCCCCCAGCTTCATCATCTGCAAATTTGATCAGTATGGTCTCTATTCCTACATCCAGGTTATTCAGGAAGATGTTAAATAACACTAGACCGAGATCAGATCCCTGTGGAACTCCATTTGAGACCTCCTTCCAACCTGACATAATTCCATTAAAAAGTTACTCTTTATTTGTGATTGTTTAACCAGTTATGTATCTATTTAATGGTAGTTTCACCAACAGGGGCGGCTCCAGGCCCCAGCATGCCAAGCGCATGCTTGGGGCGGCATGCCACGGGGGGAGCTCTGTCTGTCTCCGGGAGGGCAGCAGACAGGCCGCCTTTGGCGGCATGCCTGCGGAGGGTCTGCTGGTCCCACGGCTTCGGCGGACCTCCCGCAGGCGTGCCTGCGGAGGGTCCGCTGGGCCCATGGTTCCACCGAAGCCACAGGACCAATGGACCCTCCGCAGGCACGCCTGCGGAAGGTCCACTGGGACCCCAAGACCAGAGGCAGGGACCAGCAACCGGCAGAGCACCCCCCGCGGCATGACACTGTGCTTGGGGTGGTGAAATATCTAGAGCCGCCTCTGTTCACCAAGCCTGCAATTCTCCAGCTTACTTACCAGAATGTGCCTTGCTGACACTTTAGGCACCTAAATTCAACATTTGGGTGTCACTTGCATTCACAAAACCACTGATCAGCTGCTGCCTAGTCCTATTGGCACTTAACCTTGTAGGTACCTAAGTTTCCATATGTAAAGTCTCCTACGGGTCTTAGTCCTGACACCACTGAGCTGTGCAATACCTAACTAACACCTACATCCTGGTAGGATTCTCAAACTAGGCATTCCTCTATCTCATTTTCATGGCCAGATCCAGCAGGCATACTCCAACATCACCTGACCTTCACAAAAGACAGCCAGGAGGAGGAGGTGGTGTGATATGCCCTTTATACCCAGTGGCTCAGTGGTTTGGGCACTGAGCTGGGAAGTTAGAGATATGGGTGTATGTATCTGCTCTAAATCAGATACAGATATTAATCCAGGTCTCCCACAGCCTGGGTGAGAGCTCTAACCCCTGGGCCCATTTTCTCTAATACTTTTGCAAGGAAGCAGTATATTTCCTTACACTGTTTAATACTGAATGATGGTCCATGGCATTTGTGTGTGAGAAACAAATCCCTAAGGAACATATTTGGCCCCTCTGTTATTTGATTGCCTTTAGTAATAATAGGCTGATTTAGCTCAGTGATAGATCATTTCAAATCGATCTATCGTCTATATAAGTTACTGGTAGAGCTTCTTTCACTGTAGTATTTGAGGATCTCACAATGCCCCAGTGAGGCAGGGAAGTGGTGTTATCACCTCTTCTACATATGGGGAATTGAGAGACTAAGGCCCAGCTCCTTGTCTTAAATGATTTACCCAAAGCTGAATAAGCAATGTGTGGTGGATCAGGGAAATGAACCTGTCCTGTGTCCCAGGCTGGCACTCTAACCCCACTACGATGAATGTCAAAGCCCCCCCTCCTCGCAACCCTTCATCCCAAAAGATGGGCCTGACTTTTTCCACAGGGTATTTCATGCTGCATTTTTACTCATAACATTCAGACCTCTGCACTAAATAAACGTCTTGTCACAGACTAGCCCCAACACTTACAATATCTTCTCCTCCTAGCTTTAGTCCATTTTGCTTGATTAAAAATGTCTGTTGGGCGCTTTGACTTTCAATTCATGGGGTCTGTCTTATGTTCGCTCATCAATATGGAAAAGTCACTTTCTGAAGTCTAAGTTAACTCCGAGGTCATAGTCATGGAAACTCCCCTTCAAAGGAAAATAAAGCATAGCTGATATTTGACATTGTGCCTTCTCCTATCCAGCGCTTTCAAAAGATCAAGCTTCAGTCTCAAAAAATCTTTTTGGTTTCCTATTGCACCCTTGTTTTAGCTTTGCCTGGTTTCACTCTGTACAGCCTACACACAGATTTCACACAACCTTCGTTGTGCACCCTGTGCATGTATCTGAACTACAACAGACCCAAAGGAGGTTAGCTATTGCCAGCCAATTTCTTTGCCTTGCATTTTTCATCCTCTGTTTGTGTGACCTCTTTTAAATTCCCCTTTGAAGCAAGATGCTCAGATTCTCAAACCCACTAAAGCTTTGATTCTTGAAGACGTCGGCTGCATATACTTAATTTTACACATGAGTAGCTCATTGACTATAAAGTTTACATATGCATCAGTGTTTGCAGGATCAGGGCCGACATTTGCTTTGACCTGCTCCATTTGCTAATGGAAGGTTCCATAAATACCACTGAATTTATGTCTCCTATTGAATACCTCTGCAAGATATTTTGAATCCCATTCTCTTCCCCTTGAAGTTAATGGGAAAAGTGCCATGAATTGAAGTTCAGTCCAAGAGACTGACTGAAGCAGAAATCTCCCTTTTGGACCAATTTAATTTCCTCTTCAAACTGCACATTTAGGCTATTTTACTAGCTATTTAGAGTGGAAATTCATCAACAGCATTTCTCCCCTGAAATACTGCTTTCCTCATTTGCACTCACCTAATTTAAAATTAAAAATGATTCTGACTGTGGAGTTCTCCAAAGGACACTTTTACCTAGAAGGTTTCTCCTTTCTTTGCTTTGACAAAACCCCTGCAACCAAATCATTATTTTGGCTCTTCAACCTACAAATGGTTTTTTTTCCCCCTTCCATTTCTCATCCACAGTTCAATCAAGCATATAGTTCCTAATCTTATGGAACATTTGAAAATGATGATTCATTGTTAGGAGCACCGAGCTGGTCATTAAAATTTAAAGCGAGGTTATCAGAGTTATTTTAGTCGTGGTCTTTGAGGTAGATTTGAGGAATGACTTGCAGCCAATTCCTGCCCTGCCTGACTTGTGTCCCTTCAACTCTTCACCACTCTCATCCGTTTCTTTTTCTTAAATCAAGCTGCTGGGATGATTTTGCCGTCGGACCAATTCTGTAGTCTCCATCTGACTATTAGCCAACACCTTTCATGAGCCTATTGTACTATGACAGCGCTTTGTTCGCATTTTAGTATGTTCATTGCTTCACCCCCCTCCCCCCGGCAAAAAGCAGAGTCCTCTAGCATCATATTCTCAAATACCAGTAAAAGAGACTAATGTAAAGACATTTTCAATGATCCTTTAAAATCAACCCTTAGTAAATGAACATTTTTATTCTTCCTAAATTTGCTTCAAATACACTATGGGTTTTTGAATATCCATAATAAAATATTTGTATATACCTATGTAAAACATGTAAACTTCCTTTCATCCCAAAGGATCCTAAAGTGATTCACAAACTATGGAGTCATGCTTAAAATCAGACTCAGTCCAGGTACCTTTTCAGCTTCAGGGAGCCACACTAAGTTTAGTGAGGCTCTGCATAGGTGCAGGGGTCCTCAGTAGCAGCTAATACAAGATGGGGCATGGATAAGGGCAGCACCAGTGAAGATGCTTCTGCCAGTATTGGTGCTGGATAGTAGAAATTTGATTGATGTACAGAACAGTTCCCCCTGGCAGGCTGAGGAATAATTGCTGGTCAAGTGCCCGTACCCTTATTAACAGTGGCGTGGGATCAGTTATGCAGGACACACAGAACCTGTCTTTTTTTAAGGTTTCATTCAAAAATCCACCACTAGCTTTGAAAGGGAACTAGAGCACAATGGTCGCGTCATTACAAGGGAGTGAGAAGTAGCTTTGCCCTGACATGTCTGAATTTTTAACCTTTAAGATCAACAGAAAAAAAAACCCACAACGGAAAAAAAAAATCTGGTGAGAGTGTGCGAGTTCCCAGCTCTGTTGTTTCTCCACAAGCCATTCATCTGCTGAACATTTCAAAATTAAATATTTATGCAAACACCCTGGTGAGTTTCCTTTTAAGGTGGTTGTGTTTGCTCAGGAAGAAGCACAGATGGCTCTGTTCACTCAGGCTACATTCTTTGCACATCACCAGTTAATTTGCTTCATTCTCATTCCTCTGCAAGCCTTTCAGCATCTGTAGTTATCAGACCTGCAAGGGTACACTTGTGTCTGGGCACAGCTTGCTTGGTGCTCCAGACTCTCAGGGGAAGGGCTCAACACTCAGGCAATGTCTGGGGAAGTGGGTTAGTGCATTCCCTGTAACCTGAACTACATGCATGCCACAGGTTGTGAACTGTAAATGCAGAAAGACAATATTCCCTTGGAGAAAGCTCACACACAGCAGGAAGGTGACAGTTTGAGCAACAGCAAATATTTCTAACATAACCCTGAAACAGAGGGAGCAGAGGAAGTTGAAAGGAGTATTGGTCCAAGAATTGGGAGGCTTTATGTGTTGATTGTTAGAGGCTACCTCTTCTGAAGAAGGTGGCCACAGCTGCACTGCTCCAAAAGCTCAGCACAAATTGAGACTCATGGTAAACTCCTCTCCTGTGCCCCCTTCATTTCTTTTCATGGAGCATCTTAGTCCTCTGTTGTGCCCAGTCAACCACCTAGGCTTGCCGGTAGAGGGGATGGAACCAAAGCTTTGACTCCTCATCCACTCCCGAGTCTCTACTCACTTGCAGTGTTTAAACAGCCCTTGCTCTTCCCCTCTCTGGCTGGAATCACAATCTGAGCAGGTCCAAGTAAGGGTGTCAGGGAAACTGTTGTATCCCCCCTTATTCCCCTGCAAAGCTGAGTAAGGCCTGTGACTCTCTTGCCAGTATGGTGCAGCTGCTCTCTAAATGCTGCACTAAATATTGTTTGTCCATGCTTTACCTGAGCAGATATTGGTTGCATTAACCACAAGCTGTAAATCGACTGATAGTAAAGAGAAGCAACCTGGATTTACAGCCCCTGTTGAGTTGCCAATGTTTTTAGAAGATTTTTCTGCTAGAATGCAACCTCTACTCTTACCAGTGGATTACCTTGCAATCCTGCAGCGAGAACTCAGTAAAAGGGATTAACTCCAATGACATTATCCTTGCTATGGATTTTGGAAGAGTATCCTTCCCGCATGACAGAACAACTTGCTGTACATGAGTAATGGTTTTATGTGATTGAGTTTTTAACAGGGGCTGGAGTTATGTAAAAAAAAAACCTGTTGATGCACAATTCTCTGCAGGCAATCAATATCTGAACTCTATATCTGGGTAAATCATAGACAGGCAGGGCTGGCGTTGACTTTAAGTATCACTAAGCACCAGCTATTTGAGAAAGGAGCTCAGATAGAACTGAACTCTTTCTAGACCTAATACTGGCAAAGTCATATTGAAATGAATGAATGACCACCGCCACATAGCGTCTTCTTCCTTAGAATCTCAATGAGTAAATGGTAGGCTGCCAGAGACTGAATCATTGCTCACACTGAGTAGCACCTCACACTGTGAGTATCTATGAAAATTAATTCGCAGAGTGAGGTGCTACTTAATGTAAGGGTTTTAAGAAGGTGGCCCAAACTAAACCCTTCTGACACTTCTGTGAGAGGTTCTTATTTCCATTCAGGCAAATTGAGGCACAGTCAGGATCAAAAGCAAGTTATCTGTTATATGGTAGAGTCCAAAGACATCAATCAAGAAACAAGATGCGAGACTCAATAGGTGGGAAGAGGGGAGGAATAAGGAGGTTAATAGTAATAAGATCACATGGTTATGTAGATTAGCTCTGCAAAATGTGAAGGCTGAGTCAATGGAAGAGTAAGGAAAGAAACACAGGAATTCTGAGTCCCTACTCTAATCACTGTATCTCTTTTGACCTACATGTCAGTGGGAGTCTTTTAATGAATACGAGAATTACTCAATATCCACACTGCATGTTTTTCAGAGGAGTGTGAAGTGTGTCCAACACTGACTGAAAGTCAGTGGGATTTGGGAACCTTACTCAGGCTCCTCTAGGTGAAAAAAAATCACAGTTAATAGTTACTTCTATTTTCTGATCTCCCATGTGTATTCTGGTGGTACGTGTATTTGTAGGTCAGGGTGCATCAGATTATAGTAATCAGAAGTCAAGATGAGAGCCAAAACAAATTCAGTGGTGTCGCTTCACAAGGGTTTATGGAAATGTTCTCTTTGGTTTTGATCCACTTGGTTTCGTACTTCCTAAGGTTTCGCTTTGTGTTTAAATTTGTAGAGATGGCCTAACCTGAAACCCTGGATACAAATATTCCCGAGTTTTGATGGTAATTAGTAATCTAATTTAGATTTGGATCAACATTTCCTAAGTGGCCTCTTTCTGTATTTTGGACAGGCCCAAAACCCAACTGTAAGAGTGTGAGTCACCAGTCAGTCTGCCCCCTTGTGGCAGGGTATGGCACAACAGGGTCTCCTACTATTTGGCGTGGCTGTCAGCTGACAGTCATACTAGCCCTGAGGTAGCCTGCTTCTTCTTGATATTTGGCCCTCCATCCAGGTTACATATAATCCTGCCATTCCGGGATAAACAAACAGTTCAACAATCAATAGTCCATCAACCTCCAATTCCAGGCTTTCTAGTCCTTACCCTTGTATAAGGGAGTTTCAGTACTCCTTCCCTCTTGTGTCCAGAGGCTTCCATCCTATATTCCTCAGTAGGTCAGTAGGGAAACCCAGGCCTCAGCCCCTCCTCTGGGCTCCAGTCTGGGAACCCTTTAATAAGCAGTCAAGGTCTGGCTACGTGAACTCCTGACTGCCTCCTGAAGCACTTCCTATGATCCCCTATTTTAGGGCTTTCCAATAGCCTCTGTCTGGGCTTACTGTGCATTGGCTTCTCTTTCAGTAAACCTCTTCTTAAGGGTCACTGCAGAGCTTCTTAGTGATTTCAGGCATCCAGTTGGTTCTGTTGCAGGAAACTTTGTTCCACTCAGAGGTGCCAACATTTCACTTTCCCCTAGAGGTGCTGGACCCCTGCTCCACCTCAGGCTCTGTCCCAGGCCCCACGCCCACTCCACTCCTTCTCACAAGGCCCCGAGGTTAATGAACTGGATACAGGAATCACGGAGTAAAATTCAAAGGCCTGTGTTATACAAGAGGTCAGACTAGATGATTAAAATAGTCGCTTCTGGCCTTAAAAAATCTATGAAAAGCCCTCCTTGGCTGGAGAGTCCTCTCCAGAAACATGATGGATTTTCTGGCTGATTTATTTGGTAAGAAAATGATGAATTTTGTAGAAGCTCGATTTCTAAGATAAATAAAAAAACAAACAAAAACAGACAGCAAATAACACACAGCGAATCAAACCCAACAGATAATACAGTGCAGCCTGATTATACACATCGGAGGCAATTTTCTCCTTTAACAGGCTCATTCCTTTGTCAGATGGTATTTATATTCTGTGTATAGGAAAGTTCACAGAACATACAGCAGTGATATTAGTGCAGCGCAGCATAGTGCAGTAGCTGTTCTAATACTCATTCCTGACTTTGCCCAAGCTGCTCCATGCATCTGCAACCATAAATGAGGAATAGGGCCTATTATTAACACATTCCATTGCCAGTGCAGGGAATCCTGGCTGTACCACTGACTTAATCTCTGTGCCTTGGTATAGCTACCAATAGAATAGTAAGCTTGTTTGCAAATTGTTGAGATCTTTGCTTGACAAGTCCTACTGTCATAGGTGCAAAATATTTGACTTCTAGACTATAGCTCATGATCAAAATGTGCCTCTAACTGGTTGAAGGTGCAAGTTAGGTAGTTAGAGCAGACAGTGCTAGGGATTAACACCACGGTTCATTCAGTGGGCGCATGTTTTAGCTGCAAATTGTTCTCATGAAAACAAAGGCTGGGCCTCAGCCTGAAGCGTTACCTGAAAACATTTGCCTTTCAGCATATCCTGGAAAAGATTCTGAGCTCATAATTTGTACTGAACAATATTCACTTACTCATCGCACATCAATCTCTTCTAGTTTGTGCCTTCAACTAAAATATAGAAACAGTTTCCAATAGCTTCTGTTTACCCTGCATTCAAAGACAATCCGAAATCTATCAGACTTTCAAGATAACCTTAAATCTGGGAGCATGAGGACTTCACATAAGCTGATGTTTCACAGTTAATAGTTATTAAACTCAGTAATGGCTTATTTCTATCTTGGGAATGAGTCTATTAATCTTATATTTTTCAATACCACCTCACTGTCCCTCACATGAAGGACCAGGAAAACCAGTAAGGGGATCTGACACAACTTCCTAGGAAGGGAAAAAACGAAGCACAGTTAGCAAACCAGTCTCTGGTAGCAGTGGGCTGTAGACTCAGTGATGGTGTATTGGCTGTCAGTTTTGCTGTGTGCATGTGGAGGCAATTTTCTGATCTGTCCTCTGCTGGTATAAAAAGCCCTGCCTGCAGCTTAAGTGGGACACTAGAGGTGAGTGAAATTTTTCCACTGAAAAGTTCAGATCTGGGTCAACCAAAACATTCCACAAATTCAGATTGAATATGCTGAGTTGTTTCAGTCAGAGCCACTTCCCCTCCCAAAATTTCTAACTTCTCCCCCAAAAAGTTTCATTTTGACATTTTTGTAATGAAATGTTTCTGAATTTGAAAGTTTTTTTGTTCCAAATTTTACTTCAGTTTAATCAGGAAAAAAGGTTTAAAAAGTCTTGAAAACTAAATGTTTCATTTCAAGTAGAATGAAACATTTTTGTTGACTGGAAATGACATTTTTCAGTTTGCCAGCAAAACAAAAACAACACCCATCCCTCCCAAAAAAACAACCCAGCAACCCACACCAGTTATTCACATGGCTGTCTCGGTATTCTTTCACTGAGGGAGGGCAGTTCTTAACTGGGTGGGAGATATTCACTTCCCAGGTATCCCTTCCATTGGGGAGTGCCCCAGAACATGGCTGAACAGCTCTGACTGTGGAGTAGGGCTAGCATTTCCTGAAAGAGCAGGACCGTACAGGTTGTGCTGGCCTATACCGCTAACACTCTTGCTTCTCTTTAAAGTCCTTCTTCAGAGGCTAAAATAAGGAAAGAACAAATTAAAAATTACTTAGACAAGTTAGATGTCTTCAAGATGGCCTGATGAAATACATCCTAGAATACTCATGGAGCTGACTGAGGCGATAACTGAACCATTAGCGATTATCTTCATGGAAGATGGAGGAGATTCCAGAGGTCTGGGAAAGGGCAAATATAGCACCAATCTATAAAAAGGGAAATAAGGACAGCCCGAGAATTACAGATCAGTCAGCTTAACTTTAGTACCTGGAAAGATAATGGAGCAAATAATGAAGCAGCAGTTTGCGAACATCTAGAAGATAATAAGGTGATAAGTAACAGTCAGCATGGATTTCCCAAGAACAAATTGTGTCAAATTAACCCACTAGCCTTCTTTGAAAGGGTAACAAGACTTGTGGATGGGGGGAAGCAGTAGATGTGGTACATCTTGACTTTATAAGGCTTTTGCTACTGTTTCACATGACCTTCTCGTAAACAAACTAGGGAATATAACCTAGATGGAGATACTGTGGGGTGGCTGCATAACTGATTGGAAAATCATTCCCAGAGAGTAGTTATCAGTAGTTCACAATCAAGATGAAAGGGCATATCAAGTGGGGGATCAGTTTTGGGTCCAGTTCAGTTCAATATTTCCATCAGTGATTTAGATAATGGCATAGAGAGTACACTTAAAGTTTCCCGATGATACCAAGCTGGGAAGGGTTGCAAGTGCTTTGGAGGATAGGGTTAACATTCAAAATGCTCTGGACAAACTGGAGAAATGGTCTGAAGTAAACAGGCTGAAATTCATTAAAGACAAATGCAAAGTACTCCTCTTAGGAAGGAACAATCAGTTGCACATATACAAAATGGGAAATGATTGCCTAGGAAAGAATACTGCAGAAAGGGATCTGGGGGGTCATAGTGGATCACAAGCTAAATACAGTAACTCCTCACTTAATGTTGTAGTTATGTTCTTGAAAAATGTGACTTTAAGTGAAATGATGTTAAGTGGATCCAATTTCCCCATAAGAATTAATGTAAATAGAGGGAGTTGTTAGGTCCCAGGGAATTTTTTTTTGCCAGACAAAAGGCATTATATACATTTTAAACAATTTTAAACAAACAATTTAATACAGGTATTAAACAGGCTGGCAGCCCCCCCCCATCAGTTCCCCTACATCCCCCCACCCCAGCACCTCCCACCCGCCAGTGGACCCCGTGGATCAGCACCTTCCCTCTGCTCCCCCTGCCTCCTGCCCATGGCTATCAGCTGTCTTACGGCTTCAGGAGGCTGGAGGGAGGACGTGGTGCACAGCCTCGCCCCTCCCCCCAGCCCTCTGAACGCTGCAAACCAGCTGATTGTCATGGACAGAAGGCAGGGGAGGGAGTGGGGAGGCTGCGTGCTGCATCCTTGCTCCTCCCCCCAGCCTCCTGAATGCCGCAAGACAGCTGATTGCCATGGGCAGAAGGGAGGGGGAGCCAGGGGAAGGGGCTGATCCACGGGTCCACTGGCAGGTGGGAGGCACTGGGGGAGGTGTAGGGGAGTTGATGGGGGGTTGCCAGCCATGGACAAAGCAGGTGGCCAAATGACAATATAGAGGAGCATTGCACAACTTTAAATGAACTTGTTCTGTAATGGAGCAGGGACATAACATTGAAACAAAGTTAAGTGAGAGGAGGTTAAGTGGGGAGTTACTGTATGAGTGGATAGTGTAACACTGTTGCAAAAAAAAGCAAACATCATTTGGGGATGAATTAACAGGAGTGTTGTAAGCAAGACACGAGAAGTAATCCACACTTATTAGACCTCAGCTAGAGTATTATGTTCAGTTCTGAGTGCTGTTTAGTCTGGAGAAGAGAAGACTGAGTGGGGAGATAACAATTTTCAAATACATAAAAAATTGTTACAAAGAGGAGCGCAAAAAATTATTTCCGTAACCTCTGTGGATAGGAGAAGCAATGGGCTTAAATTGCAGCAAAGTCAGTTTAGGTTGGACATTAGGAAAACTTTTGCAATGATCAAGGTGGTTAAGCACTGGAATAAATTGCCTAGGGACATAGGTGCTGGAACTAGGAGTGCAGGGGGTGCTGAAGCACCCCCTGGCTGGAAGTTGTTTCCATCCTATACAGCGTTTACAGTTTGGCTCAATGGCTCTCAGCACCCCCACTATCAAAGTTCCAGCACCCCTGCCTAGGGAGGCTGTGGAATCTCCATCACTGGAGACTTTTAAGATCAGGTTAGACAAACACCTGTCAGGGGTGGTCTAGATCACTGGTTCTCAAACTAGGGCTGCCGCTTGTTCAGGGAAAGCCCCTGGCGGGCTGGGCCAGTTTTTTACCTGCCATGTCCGCAGGTTTGGCTGATCACGGTTCTCATTGGCCGTGGTTCACCACTCCAGGCCAATGGGGGCTGCAGGAAGTGACGCGGACTGAGGGACATGCTGGCCACCCTTCATGCAGCCCCCATTGGCATGGAGCGGCGAACGGCAGCCAGTGGGAGCTGTGTTCGGCTGAACCTGCGGATTTGGCAGGTAAACAAACCAGCCCAGCCCGCCAGGGGCTTTCCTTGAACAAGTGGTGGCACTAGTTTGAGAACCACTGGTCTAGATTATACTTAGTCCTGCCATGAGTGCAGGGGACTAGACTAGAAGACTTCTCAAGGTCCCTTCCAGTCCTGTGAGTCTATGGTTTTTGAATAGGCATTGTAATCACAAGAGTAAGTCACCACATTGACACCTCAAAAACTCCAACCAGCCATCCCCTGAAATAAATCAAATCCTAAACCTAAACAAAAAACAAAGTAAATTTATGACAGCTCTGCCTCCACTCCCCCAACCCCCTGCCAAAATGGTGAAGTGTCAGAGATTCTGTTAAATCCTCTTGGGAGTTTGCTACAGCTATTGATTTTACATTGAAGATGCTCAGATACTACAGAGATGGGCAGCAGAATAAAATTCCTTGTATGTTTACATGCAATGAAATGCATAAGCCTTCTGGGTATATTCTGTAGGCAGATTTAGCAGTCTTTTCACATTTATTTGGATAGAGATACAATTTGAATGTGAAGCTCTCAGATCAAGGTATTCTTAATGGCTCACACATAGTTAAGGCTGATTGTAGCTATATATCTGAAGCACGAGTCACATTATCTATAAAGCTTTATACCTTCTCCTCGCCAGCACTTTTTTGTTGTAACCATTTTGTTACAGTTGGCTAGGTATTTGTGTGTCTGCCTTTTCAATTTACAGAAATTTAACAGACAGTATTGCAATAAAAAAACGTTTTCAAAATGAATTCATGCTCAAATCTTCCCTTGGGGAATTTGATTATTAGGAAATTGAAAACAAAACCTGACAAGTAAATAACCAGCTTTCACTTGCATATGCAAATACATTGCCTTAATTTAGGCAGCAAGGTAGGTATCTGATCATTCTGAACATGCATTTGAGTGTATAAATTGATAGCCTTGTCCCCTCATTTCATTCCTCCCAGTTAAGCAGTTAATTTTTAATTGTATCTCATTTTGATGTGCACTACTAGATTTTCTTCTCTGACGTATCGCAGTTGAAGATGTTCTAGTACAATGAAAGCAGAGTCAGGCCAAAGGAGAGGGCTTTTTAAAAATGCCACCCTCATTTGAAGTTTAAGGGCTGCAGTGTGGCATGTGTCTTTTTGAAAATGTAGCCATGAGGCATGATTTTTTAAACCTCAGCTTCCACTTTTGCATACACAATAATCATGGGAATGCAAATGACTAAGCCCACAATCAGCAAGACTAGCAAATGAAGGTTGTACAGTGCGAAACTGCAAGTACACATAGGGAAGGGAGGGAGTCTATTTTAAAAAAAAAGCAACAGGACCAAATGTTTAACCTGATTAAGTAGTAGGGAGTGTGCTTGTTTTGTTAGAACTTTGAGACATCTGCATTGCTAAACCTAAGCTACTATAGAAGCTGTTTAGTGACCTTTGTGAAATTAATTGGTTGTCTCAGTATTGCTTCTTGTGGAGAAGTATCAAAAAATTAGTCTCCCACTAGGCAGCAGCTGGCACCCTTATTGGTAGTCTTATTAAAGGCTAGGCCTGAATTGACATAGAAACTGAACTCTAGCCTCATCACCAGGTCAAGCCTGAGATACATTGGCAGGTGAAAGTAGCTTGCATTGCTTTGCCTGTGCTACTGCCAGTGTGAATAAATAGAGGATTTTATCTCCAGGACAGTCTTTCTGACTCCCTTCATTCTCACAATATTCATTTTAAAACCCCCTATGGTACACTGTGTGGCAATGGAGATAATAGTTTAAAAGGGTACCTAGCTATAACGAGCCACTCTGAGTCTGACCTATCCCCTCCACCTGACACCAAGTTCATTCTCTTTGGGAAAGATGCTCATAATAGTTGCATTTGGAGATATTTTAATTTTTGCCATCTGGTGGATTATAGATGCAACTACAGCAGTAGGAGTCCATATTCCTCAGGGATACATTGGCAAAGTTGGAAAAAATAAAAAAGACACAAAACTCAAACCAGAACATCAGATCTGAATCCCCTCGATCTTTGGGGGAAGCCAGTATGTTAGCTGAACTTTGTGGTGTTGGGTCACCCACCCCAACAGGTTTATTAAACCTTTTACATTTTTTAACTGCGAGAGAAAGTATGATACTCCAGCTAGTAGGATCCAAAGCAGAGAGAGCTGCACTAGGAGAAAGAAGGTAAAATGGGGCCCATTTAAGGCTACCCCTCCCATTTAAGGAAAGGAAGAACCCTCACTCTGGTGATATTAGGGTCCAGTGGTGCCTCCCCTCTGCCCTACCTGTGGCCTTCGGGGACAACTGCGAGAGGAGTGAGCCAGAGAATCCGGCCCTATGAGCAGCAGCCAAAGGTGGGGCCTCTGGAATTCCAGTTAAAACAGTAGAATGTTCTGAATTTCCCTACCCTATGCTGATTGGCTGTTTGCACCAACAATCCCAATATTCTTTTCACCTCAGCTGCACTCCACACCTGCTTCTCCTTCCCTGCCCCATTCCTCTCTTCCATCCTTGCTTCCCTTTTTCCCCACACTTAGCTGATCCCTAGCTAAGTAAACCCCATGCCCCCTGCTCTCCCCACCAAAAGAAACACTCATCCTGGAATTAACATGCTAGTCGTAGTCATCACATTGTTCACCCTGCTTGTGTGTTACAGCAATGGTTCTCTACCTAAGTGCTCTGCAAATGACTTAGGCTGAAAACTAACTGAACAGAATTCAACTATATCTACAAACAGTAGATTTCCAAAGGGGTTGACAGCTTCATTCAAAATTTTGTAGGAGCACGCAAAAGAAAAAAAGTTGGGAACCAATGTGTTACAGCCCTTCCCCATCCTGTGTCTTTCCTGTCTAGGTAGACTGGTAAGCTCTGGGGAAGGGACCATCGTTAGTGTGTTTGTACAGTGCCTACAATAATGGGATCCTGGTCCATGAGTAGGGCTCCTAGGTGCTGTGGCAATACAAATAATAATCACAACCATAACAACAACAACTTCTCTGCAATGCTTGCCTTCTTTGCTTTTTGTAAGCAGTGAATGCAGAACTATTTGTAATGGAATGTTAAAGTGTATTATACTATTCAGCCACAAAGTGGCACTGAGTGTAAAATAGCAGGGCTCTTAGGATGAACATATCTAGTGTGTATAAGCAAGCTCTGTTTGCTAGACCATATCAGGTCCAGGAACATGACATGGTGTCAGGAGTAAACGAAAAACAGAAACAGAAAGAGCAAAGGCTGCAGTTGGAAGGAACAGTACCATAGGTTGGAGGACAGCATTAATATGCCACTCTTCAATGCCCTAGAGAATTTCAGCTTTAACAAACCTTCATAATAGACAGACTGGAAGCAATATTTTGCAAGAATTGGAATTCCAAGCAAACCCCATATAGAAACTGAAAGTATATAGGTATCTTCTTTAATTTATATTATGGGGAAGAAGGCAAAGAATATCTTTAATCCTTTGAATTTACTGAAGACAGTAACAAAGATGATGATGAACGTGTTCTGGCTAAGTTTGATGCATACTTTATACCCTAGAGAAACATGGTTTACGAAAAAACATGTTTTTACCAGAGAATTCAAGAACCAGGGGGAAATGTTGAATGTTTTATAAGAAGCTCTGCATACATTGGCTGAAAACTGTGATTTTGGGAATGCAATACATGAAACATCAGAAACAGGCTGGTTATTAGGTTAACATATAAAAATGTTCTCAGTAGCCACAGCTGAAGAGAGATTTAACCCTAGCCATAGCTATTCAAATATCAAAGCAATCAGAGCTGGTGAAACAGGAAAATCTAGAACAACGTGACAAATATAAAAAATCTGAAACTAGCCTAGAAGCTATAAACAAAGACTTCTATGTTAAAAATTGTCATCATAAAACCCCTGAGGCAAGGATAGAAGACTCCTAGGGACAAATTCCAGCCTACATGCATAATGTGTGGAAAAAATCATGTCCCAAGAAGTGATGCATGGCCAGCCAGAGGCTCATGGCATAATAATCATTTTAAATATGGAGATTTGGCAGCTGTTTGCTGCACCAAAGTGATCAGGGAGGTTGACATATTACAAACAGACAATCAAGAACCATTGTTTCTGGGGCCTATCACTTGTGATGACATACAACCTGCCGGAGAGTGAAATTGAATCTCATAGCAAGGCTATTGACTTTTAAATAGACTCAGAAGCTGATGTCAGTCATCTCAGTAGAGATTTAAAATAATCTTCAACACCTCTCGCAGCTGAAGTAAAATGGCATAGCTCTAAACTAGCCCTGGAGATATTTTTAACGGCATAGACCAGTTCATGCAGTGTTGATGTAGCTGTGTCGATCCCAGGATATTAGAGAGACAAGGTAGATGAAGTAGTATCTTCTGTTGGTGAAAGAGACAAACTTTTGAGCCAGTTCATCACAGAAGCAATTTAGAAAGATGAAAACTATGCAACTCAGAGCATATATGATCAAAGTACGATAGATTAACAGTTTTCTCAGCCATGATGGACCTAGTGAGAAAGGTGGAAGAACTCAATGGAATATTTAGTGATATTGGACTTTTGAAAGGAGATCCAGTACAAATAACCTTAAGAGACAATGCTGAACCATACAGTGTATATGCACCTCACATAAGAACATAAGAATGGCCCCTAATGGGTCATACCAAAGGTCCATCTAGCCCAGTATCCTGTCTTCTGACAGTGGCCAATGCCAGTTGCTTCAGTGGGAATGAACAGAAGAGGTAATCCTCAAGTGATCCATCCCCTGTTGCTCATTCCCAGCTTCTGGCAGGATTCCTTTTCTTTTTGCACATGCACAGAAGTATAAAAATGATATGTGCAGATTGAAAAGAAGTGCCTGGCAAGCATATGAGTATGTGAGAAATTTACAGCTATTTGTGTGGACTGGAATCGGTTACATAGATAACACATCATAAACTGCCTATAACCCTCATCAATGGAAACGACCTGGATCAGGAAGCTGAGATGCCAACATCTATTGCTATGTTTAATAAGATTTAACCTAATTTCTAAATATGTTCCTGGAACAATCTGGTAGTAGCAGATGCTCGGTCATGGAAACCACCATCACATTCAACTATCCATGAGCTCAAAGATGAAGTAAAGGCATATGTGGATGCTGTGAACACAGACCTATGTCCAGCTACCAGAAAGCAACTCACCACACAATTCTAAGTTACATTGGGGTGGCTGGCATAAGTATCTAAAGGTCACTAAGAAAGTGACAAGACTATGTTGTGGTGTGTGGACAATTGAGTCAAAGGGACTTGTAATTAAAATCAATTGCATTGTATTTCCAAATGAAATGAGAGGTGAAACATAAAACTCATCCATGAAGCACATCAAGTATTAATGGGCCAACTAGTCAGTGTGGTGGCCGGGCATCAGCAAGGGACATAAAGAATAAGGTGTCTGCATGTGAACACTGCAGAACTAACAGACTAACACAACACAAAGGTGCTTTAACATCATCATCTCTCCCAGACAAACCTTGGAAGAGGACTAGCTGCAGATTTATGCAAATTCAGAGGACATTATTACCTGGTGGTCATGGACTATTTTTCCAGGAATATAGAACAAGTGAGTTTGAGACATAATCCATTGCCCGTGTTATCAAGAAACTGAAAAGCACTTTTGCTCATTTTGTCATTCCTGAACAAACTAGTGACAGACAATAGACCACAATTCACTGCAGCAGCATTAAGTAATTCCAAATGAAATATGATTTTGATCATATTACTAGCAGTCCACATTACCCACAAATGGAGGGAGAAGCTAAGAGAGCTGTTTAGAAAGCCAAGAAAATCCTAAACCAGGAAGAGCCATTCTTTGCTTGTCTGAGTTACAGAAAACCACCAGTTGCAGCTACCTGGATATAATCTAACATAACTCCTGATTGGAAGACCAACTCAGACCTACTGTTCTAACTTTTGAAAAGAATCTGTGTCCAAAGTGGCCGCACATGAAGAGAATAGCCAAATCAGTGAAAAGATTTTACAAACACTTTTAGAAGAGATGTCACCTGGACAGCTGCTAATTCTAGAATACCGGGACTATGTTCATATCAAGCTGAAGGGAGAAAAAGGACGGACAACTGCAGCTGTTGCAAAGAACTCAGTGCCCAGAACTTGTGTGTTCAAGAGCAAGAGTGGAGAATTAAAGCAAAACCATCAACATCTACAGTTTGTTCCTCAGAAAGAACAACCAATAGAGCAAACTCAAAATTTCAAATAGATGACAGATGCAGACCATGAAGAAGACAACTCTTATTCCAAACTGAAGGGTTAAAAGCCATGTGCGTTTATGTAACAACCTGGTATATGGATTGTGCCAGCTCTTTCCCAGACCCAAAGTCCAGAATTTGGTCAAAAGACCAGAGGCCTAGCAAACAGTGATTAGCTAAGAGCAGCAGAATAAACAAAAGATAACCTTACTTTGCCAAAATAAGCCTAGTCAGCAAATTACCAGATGTTGGAGCTGAGAACTAAATAACTGTGTCTTATTCAGAGTTGCAGATTGAACAAAGAAGCCATGTTTCAGTTGTTAGTTTCTTCTGTACGGAGACATTCTTCCCACAGATCCAACCTTGAGTTTATGAAAGGTTGGCACATGTCAGTATAAGATATGGCATCCACCCACCTCCCTTTCCCAGGGACCAATGCCTGCCTTAAAACATAAAGGAGACAATCTTTATTGCCATATACTCTCATTGTTTCTTTGTTTTAACCCCTAGGAATGTATCTGCTGGACAATCAGAAGAGCTACTTCATTCCTATGGACCCCAAATCAGAATTCAACATATATATTTTATACTAACAACATTTTATCAACGTATTAATTAAATGTTAACTTACTAACTTGAGACCAGGGGTGGAGACATTATGTAACCTGTTAACCATTGGCTAATGTGCTATCTTGTCTTGCAGCTAGACCTTTCCCGGGGTGTGGAACTGTCTACTCCGTCACTGTCTCCCACCCATGGAAAATCCATATATTCTATTGTAATCAATTGATTGACAGTGTCTCTGAGCCTAATGAGCAAGGTGACACTCTGCCAGCACTGTGTATAATAAACTCATATGCTTGACCCCTACACAGTATGGATTTAAGTTCTTTCACAAACCAACTGGAGACAGTCATATCTAATGGATAGCCAGATGACCAAGTTGTTATGTGTTCAGGTCGTGTAATTAGAAAACTAGTACAACTCAGAGATACTTAACAGATTGCTACCTACTGAACTTCAAAGACAGCATGATAGTATAAATATTGTAAATGGTCAGAATGTAGAACTTAAGGCGGAGGTGTAATGGAATGCTAAATGTATTATACTGTTTACCTGCTAGGTGGCACTGTGTGTAGAATACCTTATTTAAATGAACCTCAGTCATACCTGGCAGAGTATTAAGGATCTTGCGATGAACACATCTGGTGTGTATAAGCAAAAGCGCTGTAGCCAGTCCATGTCTAGTACAGGATATAACACCATTCAAAGAAGCCTGTTGTTGGAAGCAAGCCAAAAATCAGGATTATTTCTGCAAGTTTCCCTTTACTGCCTGGAAGTGTGAACAAGAACAAAGCAGATGCAAACACAGCATGAACAGCAATAAGTGAATGTGCAGATGCTCCCTGTAATGTATGTGCTAGCCAGTCTCACTCCTATCTGTGTTCTAGTAGCAGGAGACTGATGGCTCATTAGAACTTGGCAGGGACTTTTTGGAAGGACAATGTGCTGCGGGAATAATTAGTGCTAGGAATGATGCCTCATGGAGACCTAGATCAGCGCATGCGCACTCCAGGTGGGGGGCTGTCTCAGCCTCCGCAATGGGTGCCTGTGGTGAAATTCCCAGTCCTGCTGCATGGTACTTGCCTCTCTGATAATATTTACTGAGGGCTTGGAGGGTGCACTGAAGTGTAAACTTAAAAGAAATAAAGTAACGCATCTGTTTCTCTGCCACAAATACACAGGCAGAGATGTGGACTAGCTGGCTGCTTTGAAGAGAGAGTTATGTAAAACACCAGTAGCCATAATCAATGATGTAAGAAGGGGAATAGAATGGCATTAAGTTTCTCCTCTGCTTCCTGCCACTGCACCAAGAAGACATCTCAAGGGAGGTGGAGCCTGGCAGGGCCGGCTCCAGGCATCAGCACGGCAAGCAGGTGCCTGGGGCGGTCAACGGGAAGGGGCAGCACGTCAGGCTCTTCAGCAGCAATTTGGAGGGAAGGACCCACCACCGAATTGCCCCCGAAGAATGAAGGGACAGCGGTAGAGCCGACAGCGGCTTTTTCTTTTTTTTTTCTTGCTGTTTAGGGGGCATAAACTCTGGAGCCGGCCCCTGGAGCTGGGTACTGTAGTGAGAGGACAAAGGATCCTCTAGACTGAAGAAAATGAGAGGGTAAGTCATTGTTCAGACAGTGATATTTGTGTTCAGAAGTCCTAATATCATCGATTTATATTTAATACCAGAAGGGAGCATTACATCTTACCTCGTGTATATCACATGCCTTTACCTTTCATCCAGTTACTCCTGTATTGAGCCCAATAACTTGTGTTTGGCTAAAACTTATCTTCCAGAAAGGCATCCAGTCTTATTTGAAGGCTTTAAGAGATAAAGAATCTACTGCTTCCCTTGGTAATTTGTTCAAATGGTTAATCACCCTCACTGTAAAAATTGTGCCTTATTTCTAATTGAATTTGCCCATCTTCAGCTATCAGATATTGGTTCTTGTTATGCCCTTCTCTGCTAGATTAGAACCCATTACTATCTGGTATTTTCTCCCGGTGAGGTACTTACACACTGTAATCAAGTCACACCTCAATCTTTTTGATAAGCCAAACAGATTGAGCTCTAAGTCTCACTGTTAGGCATTTCTCCAGCTCTTGAATCATTTTTGTGGATGTTTTCTGTGCCCTCTCCAAATTTTCAAAAATCCTTTTAAAAAACATGAGTGGACGGATCAGTATCAGTCTCACCAATGCCATATACAGAGGTAAAAGTCATCTTCCAAATCTAGTCCCCGGTTTATACATCCAAGAATCACATTGGCCTTTTTTGCCACAGCATTGCACTGGGAGTTCATGTTGACATGCTTATGCACTATAATGATCCTTCAGTTATAGTAGTATTTAACCATCCCTTCCTCTCCACTGTATTCAGTCCAGCCTAAAATTGCAGTGGATCTGGCCTTCATGACAAATTCAATTGTCCCTCATTGCCTCTTATTTTTATACCTCCCAACCCCGTACAACCCTTTACCGCATGCAGACTTGTCTCAGACAGAGTCCTTCCTTTCCTCACTGACTCCAACAAAGCTGCCTTGGTAGAAAAACTGCACACAACCAGCACAGGAAATTACAGATCCCTGATGGCCTTAAAGGGGGTCTCAGAACACTTTAGTAGTATTTTATTTTTACGTCTGTAGAAATTTGTTTTTTCTTCTTTGACCTATATCGGACCAGATTCCTCCACCCTTACCCATGCTGAGCAGTATTTTATTCCATCAGTGAAGACAATAGGACTCTTTTGCAGAGTAAAGTTCTCAATATTACAGCCTTATTGTAGTGCAATGGTGATGGCCCTGGATTGTCAGCAGCAGGGATCAGACCCAGAAACCTTTGACTTCACCAACATGAGCTTCTGCTGCCTGAGCTGAAAAACTGCTCTATTAGCCAAGGTTATGACAGCCTCTCCAATCATTATAGCTGGCCCAGGGACAAAGCACCACAGTGACTGGGAGTGGGTTACACACTTCCCCGGCTGGGGAAGTTCATCTCGTCTTCAAAGCCCAAAGTCTTCTTGGTCCTGCCCAAATCCCACTGGAAGCGAGGAATCTCAGTTTCTGCTGTGGAGCGATTTCCGGCCAAATAAAGCAGGGATTGGCTGCAGGCCACCAGATTGACTCTGGGCCAATCATCTGGCACAAGGGTAGACTGAGTGATGGGAGATACACAGCTAAAGCAGGAACACATTTTGTTTTGCAGCTGCTGGAGGGATCAAACCAAAGTGCAGCCTGTACCTATTATGAGCAGGCCAGGAACGGCTTAGACCTAGCACGTGTCCTGACCAACGCAATGGCCATGAGACTGGGCACCGGCAACACAGTGGCATTTCCAACTCTGACAATTTTATCGTGACTCTAGCAATTCTGGGGTGTTTTACCTGTGTCATGACAACATGATGGAAGGCTGCCAACTGATGAGTTTTCCTCATTCAACATGGCCACCAACCCCTCTTACTGCCAATGGCGTTGGAGCCAGCAAGATGGCCACCATTTCCTTACAGGCTAGCTGTATGTGACTGTAAGACTGCCCTTGAAGTTGGCTGCCACCTCTTGCTGTTTTCAAGGAGATTGAAGGAAGACAACATGGCTGCCACTCTGTGGTTCAGGGGGTTAGACAAGACACAGGGCCTGAGGACCAGAGTCGTCCTTGTGAAAGGTGGCTGGGGGAAGTGAAGGGGAGCAGGAGGAAAATTTAAGGGTTTCATTGGAATAGTGTGCAAGGGGATCTGAGGATAAGAGGGAGGCTGATGGGAGTGCAGGGGGATATTGATGGGGATGAGAGACAAAGGGATCTCTGATGGCTACTCCTCCAGCCTGGGGTTAGTGGTGAGTAGGGGGAGTCCACTCTGAGCACCCAGGAGAAGGCAATGTTTCACTGTTACCAACTCTTGAAAGTTGATTGAGAGTCATGGGATTGTAGCCCCTGCAGGAGGAGCTGTCATGATGACATAAGAAGCTCCTCCATTGCCACGATTTTCAGAGCTGGGCAGAGTTTCTGTGAAAGAGCCTGGGGGATAAGGACCAAGACACTGAGTCCTGCTGTCAATGTATGGCCGTAGAAGAGGGTTCTGAGGCATGTGGTGAGGGGAATTGGAGAAAAACTGTATCTGGGGCCCACTTACAAGTGAGACTACTTGTGCACTCACAAGAAAGCATATTTTTATAGTGCTTTGTTCAATCGGTCCCAGAGTATGCAGTATCTTATAGGACCGAGCCCTAGCTGTATCATCCAGTCTCATTTAATAGGATTTTGATTGCTATAAATACCATCTTTGAGTTACCTTTCTACTGGTAGTTTGTAATAAAACTGAGCTCTATATTTGTGTTTTACATGCTGTGTAACCCATACTAGGAAAATCAGCTTTTTGTCCTCCTCTAGTGACTGGTCACATAAGACGTTAAAGAGTTGCTGCTGTTTCCAATAATGGCATTAGAATAGTCTTTTATTTTGAGAGGTAGAGCCTATGGGTCTTAGCACCTAAGTTCAAATCTCACTGTTGGCTCAAGAAGGGTTGGCTACACTATCATATCAATAATATGAAAGGCAAACTTAATTTAATCCCTTATTTACCTTTGTATTAAAACTCCAAAATACAGAGATGTATCCTATAAAGGGGAGCTCCACCTTAATATTGCATAAATATCTGGTCTCGTTTTAACTGGAATCTGTGCAATTAAAAGATGTAAGTTTGGCCAGGTTCCATTTGACATGTTCAGATTCTGACATGGCAAAATTAATTTTTTTTATTACTTTCATTTTAATCCATAGGTACTGGAACTAGGGGAGTGCGGAGTGCTGCTGCATTCCCTGGCTGGAAGTGCTTTCCTTCATACACAGGGTTTACAGTTTGGTTAGATGGCTCTCAGCACCCCCACTATGAAAAATTGTTTCAGAACCCCTGAATCTACTGTTTCTTACTCAGTAAGGACCTGCTATCAAGCTTACACTTACTTTACTGTATTCTCTTATTGTAATGACTAGGCATAGAATGGGATTGCCAGTATTTAAATACAGTAAAAGCTGTTTTATCCAGCACTTTAGCAACCAGAAAATTCCATTAACCAGCACTTCTGATATCTCCCAACATAAATCTTCAAGCTAGTAACCAGGACTTGTATACTGCCCAGGAGGTTATGGAATTTCACATTCTTTACTCTACTTTTATGCAAAAGAGGCAGAAGACAAGTAAGTAAGCTGATATCAGGGATTTATTTGAAAAAGCAGCTTCCAGGGTGTGTCACAGAGTCATTACAGATTCAGCCCAATCTCCTACAATTACCATGATAATAATGTTGATAATGATGGTCCTGAGGCACTGCAAGATCCTGAAGTGCCTTCTGAATCATCAAAGAGAGATTAGATTATATAGTACAGTATAGTTTTAGTATTAAGTGTATTTTTAGTGATCTGGGTGTACACCATGCACTGCCCATAGTGATATGTAGTGTCATAAGATAACCTACTGTACAGAAAATTTTACCGGTATACACCTAAGTGTTTCAAGAAACCAAACACTCTGCAGTGCAGTACTATTACTGGGATTGGTGAGTACCTGTATACTATTTAATAATTTATTCATTTTTTGACTTCTAATTCTTTGAAAATTGGTATTCCATTGGTAAGCATAACGTAGCTTTTACTGTACCAGATAACAAAGCTTTTATTGTACTTAAGAGAGGCAGGAGGCCTTGTGGTTAAGGCACCAGACTACTCAGGAAATCTGGGTTCAGTTGTCGGCTCTGTCACACTGCTGTGTGATCTTCAGCAAATCATTGAGTCTGAGTCTCAGTTCAGTTCTCCTGTTCATTCGCTGCCTATGTCTACAAGCTGTTTGGGGCAGGAAGTAGCTCATATTATGTGTACTAGCAAATGGCCCTGTGATTTCAGTTGGTGCTTCTGGGTTCTACTGTAATGTAAATTAATGATGAGTGTGCTAAAGGGGAAAGGACCTATTCTTCCAGGGTCTACAATTTTGATGTCTTGGGCAAATCCCAGTCAAAATAATGGCATGGCTGATACAGAAATAATTCAATGAATAATTAATGAAAATTATTGTAATAATGCCAAGCAACAGGGTGTATGGAAAAAAGATCTTGTGAATGTATCTGATGTCTTTTTGTGATGAGATTACATGTTTGGTTGATAAAGGCAAATAGTGTTGATGTAATATGCTTAGAATTCTCTAAGGCATTTCACTTGGTAATGACATTTTGATTAAGAATGGTACAAAATCAACAAGACACACTTCAAACAGATTAATAACTGGCTAACTGATAGAGTAGCCTCATCAATTGAATGTTTCTAGAGGGGTCCTGGAGGGATTGGTTCTTGGCCCTATGCTATGTAACATTTTTTATCTATGAACTGGAAGGAAACAAATCACTACATGTAAAGAATGCCCATACTGGGTCAGACAAATGGTCTATCTAGTCCAGTATCCTGTCTTCTGACAGTGGCCAATGCCAGGTGCTTCAGAAGGAATGAACAGACCTGAATCATCAAATGATCCATCCCCTGCATCCACTCTTGCTTCTGGCAGTCAAAGGCTAGGGACACTCAGAGCATGGGGTTGCATCCCTAATCATCTTAGCTAACAGCCATTGATGCACGTATCTTCCATGAATTGTTTTTTGTTTTGGTTTTTCGTATGTACAAAGATTGGGGGGAAATGATCAATAATGAAGAGGACAGGTCACTAATACAGAGCTGACTGGATCACTTGGTAATCTGGTTGCAAGCAAACAATGTGCATTTTAATATGGCCAAGTATAAAATTATGCATGTAGGAACAAAGGCCATACATACAGGATGGGAGACTCTATCCTGGGAAGCTGTGACTCTGGAAAAAACCTGGGGGACATGGTGCATAGTCAGCTGAACATGAGTTCTGAATGCGACGCTAATGCAGTCCTGGATGTATAATCAAGGGAATCTTGCATAGGAGTAGAGAGATTATATTACCTCCATATTTGGCACACAGGAAAAACCAGTGGAATACTGATTCCAGTTCTTATGTCCACAATTCAAGATGGATGTTGAGAAATTGGAGCGGGTTCAGAGAAGAGCCAAAGAATAATTAAAAACATCAGAAAACATGTCTTATAGTGACAAAGTGTCCTGTGGCACCTTATAGACTAAGAGATGTATTGGAGCATAAGCTCTTAAAATCTCCTATGATGGGTATCCACAACCTTCCTAGGCAATTTATTCCTGTGTGTAACTACCCTGACAGGAAGTTATTTCTAATGTCCAACTAAACCTCCCTTGCTGCAATTTAAGCCCATTGCTTCTTGTCCTATCCTCGGAGGTTAAGGAGAACAATTTTTCTCCCCCTTCCTTGTAACAACCTTTAATGTACTTGAAAATTGTTATCATATCCCCGCTCAGTCTTCTCTTCTCCAGATTAAACAAACCTAGTTTTTCAATCTTCCCTCAAAGATCATGTTTTTGAGACTTTTAAACATTTTTGTTTCTCTTCTCTGGACTTTCTCCCATTTGTCCACATCTTTCCTGAAATGTAGCACCCAGAACTGGACACAGTACAGTTGAGGCCTAACCAGTGTGGAGCTGAGCCAAAGAATTAGTTCTCATGTCTTACTCACAACACTCCTGCTAACACATCCCAGAATGATGTTTGCTTTTTTTTTGCAACAGTATTACATTGGTCACTCATATTTAGCTGGAAATATCAGCATCTGTAACACTTTCTACCATATCCGCATGGCAAGGAAACTCCATCCTTTCCTGGTGGACAAAGTTCTGTCCTCATTTATTCTTGCCTCACCTCTCAGCCGGAGTACAGCAACATAATATTCCTGGGCATGCAGCCTTCAGCATATAAGAAACTCCAATTGGTTCAGAACACTGCACCATGTTTCCTCAGCAACACAGGCAAACCTGTCTGTCCTCTGTTCTCTACACTGGATTCCTATAGAATTTTGAATCCATTTCAAGGTCTCAGGCCGAGACCATGATGTGCTATTTAGAAGATAATCTAAAGCTCTGGGATGAAGAACATGGTATGCTTATAGCACAATGGAACTCTCAACAATAAGAGTAAGCTCATCTGTGCAGAGACAGAGCTTTCTCTGGAGGCAACACACAAGAAAGGGTATGTTTATATTAAAAAAAAATCTCAAACCCCACGTCCTGCTAACAAGACACTCCCCACTGCACATATTTATCTCCCTTGGGAGCGAATGAGAAAACCACCAACACATGACACATGCGTAGTCATGTTGCTTAATGCACTACTGGAAGGTTCTCAGATACAACAGTGGTTAGTGAGGTATAAAAACCTATACAGAATAGAATAGAAGGTCTTGTAGTTAAGGCACTGGACTGGGACGGGGGAGATTTAGGCTTAACTCCTGCCTCAGTCACAGACTTTAATTGACCTTAGGCAAAGTACTTAATGTGGGTTCCACATCTGTAAAATGGAAATAATAGTAGTAGAATTCCCAGATAGGCAAATTTGCCTTTCATGTTATAAATGTATATGAAAGACCTGATAACACTGATCTGCAGAATAGCATTTGTGTCTAACTGAATGGTGTTGTCAGGTTCATTTGTATCTAGTAGAGTGAGTTCAGGCTATTTCCAGTCAAATAACTTCCCTGAAGGTTAAGGAAGAGTTTGAGGTATTCTGCTGGTATTCTGACCAATTCTGCCAGTCCAGAGACACTTGGATAGAAGTGCTTATAAATCCAAGCCATTTAAGCAAAGCCAATATATCTCATCCTGGATTAGTGACCCCTTTACCCACCCTACTACATAATATGTGGTAGGAGATCAAGTGAAGCCCACTGGAGCCAGTACACACAATTCTTGAAAGAGAAATATGTACAAGGAGGATTCTTAGATGCTAATCACTTCTCTTTCTCTGTAATATCTTGTTTTGACTCCCCAGGCTTTGCCCTTTTATCCACGTCTGTGACTCCTCTGCAAGTGTTATGACCTGCTGTCAAGTATAATTCCCAAATCTGGACCTTAGCGTCCAGGATATGGGTACTAGCATAAAGTCCTCTAAGCTTAATTACCAGCTTAGATTTTGTAGCGCTGCCACCAATCAGGAATTTTTAGGGCCTGATACCCTCTGGTCCCCCCAAAACCTTCCCAGGGGACCCCAAGACCCAGATTTCTTGAGTCTCACGACAAAGGAAAATAAACAATTCCCTTCCCCCTCCCTTCTTCCTCCCAGCTCCTTCCCGCCCTGGGAACACTAGGAGATTGCCTGATTCAACTTCTTGAATCACCACACCGAGAGGAGTGTTACCTTCCCCTCACCAGAGACAATACAAGCTGTGTGAAATTTATCCTTCTCTTCTCCCCACCAATTCCCTTGAATCTTAACTAGGAGAAAAAAATCACACAGGTCTTAAAAGCAAAACTTTTAATAAAAAAGAAAGAAAAAAGTAAAAGGTTTATCTCTGCACTTTAGATGGTAAAAAGTTACAGGGTCCTTCAACTATAAACAATAGAAAGAAACTTTCTCCAGCAGAAACACAATTTAAGCTACTTCCAGCAAGTATACATATGCAAATGGAAAAAAAACAAATTAAAAGACTAAGACCGCCTTTTCTTACTTACAATTCTGAATAGATAAGAGACTGTAGCAGGGAGATTGGCAGAAACCTGGTTTCACCTCTAGTCCCATCCAGGACCCAGGGAGAACAAAGCCAAACCCCAAACCCACAAACAAAGGCTTCCCTCCATGAGATTTGAAAGTATCTTGTCTCCTGATTGGTCCTCTGGTCAGGTGTTTGCAGATTACTGTTTGTTAACCTTTTATAGGTGAAAGAGACATTAACCCTTAGCTATCTGTTTATGACACCTGCTCTGCTGAGCTGGCCATGGTGAGGATTGACAGGAATCTATGAGTTTCCATGCAGGTGCAGGAGTCTGCTAATTGCAGGACTGGGTAAAGCTGTTAGGAGACTGGAGAAGTAGATCACTTCAGTCCAGGCTTTAATGGGCAAGGTGTTTCCAGAAGCATCAATTTTCCTTTGTATTTCATAATATTGTTAACAAGGATGGAAGGGGAAAGTCATTGAATCGTAGAAGTCCAAAATGGTAAGAGACCTATTCTGACATCCACTCCATCTCCTGGCCAACATGGGATTCACTTTCTATGGTATATCTAGCACTGAGTTCTAGCTTGTTTTAAAATATTTTGAGTGATGGGGCTTCTATCACATCGATTGATATTTCACAATTTGTTCAGATTTCCCTGTTTTGAATTTTGTCCTTATTTTTCCCAGTTTAAGTTGTAATTAATTTCAATATCAACTAAGATCAGTATAGCCAAATGTATCACACTGACATCATTGATATAGCATCTGTAATCTTGTAAATAGAAGCATTTCTCTTAAACAATATTTCTGAGGTTATTTCACATATTCCTGACTTTCTCCTCCAAAATATGCCAACTAAACTTCTAAGTCATTATTTTAGCACACATTAATAATGAAGATTTTTCCTCTAAAGAGGGTTGGATATATGGCCAATTGAATACTCTATGTTCTGTCCTTGAACAGAGTTCATATCCATAACCATTTATCACATGCAACAACCAAGCAATTTCAGTACATTAATTCTGCCCAAATCGGCAAAAGATTCATTTCTCTGTTTAGTAGATAGGCTTAAGATGGAAAAATAAATAAAACTTATCGATATAGCACATCACAGAAATGGCCTTTATCAAGCTAGATTCAATGAATAAAAGCAGGCATATCAGAGCAAGTATTCTTAGGAGGTATATACATTGCCATGGGGTGATTGATTTCCTCAGCGGTTGCAGATTGTTAATGTTATTTGTGTTTGAATATTTAAAACTGTTTAGGAATAGAACATTATGAGAAGGAACTGATGATTTTGTCAGTCTCTGTAATTCTCCTGGTTAAAAAAGTGAAGGAAAAACAAGGTTAGTTTTGTGCCCAATTATATTTATTCTGTTATGCATAAAAAGGCCATTTCCCCTCTTAAAGTTTTGTTGTTGCTGCTAGAGAGCTTCTTGGAAGACTAGAGATTTTAGTTGCCATTTGAAGAGGTCAGAGCACTGAATCCCTTATAAAGAGATGCCAAGTCCCAACCGTGTTGCAGTTGTTTGTTGTTAAAGCAAAGGTTTTAAAGTGTGACTGTGAATTCCTTCACCTCAGTTACTCAGCTTTCCCCTTCTTTGTCTTTGTGAGGCCACGTCCAGACTAGATATTAAAATCGATTTTAGATACGCAACTTCAGCTACGGGAATAACGTAGCTGAAGTCGAATTTCTAAAATCGAGGTACTCACCCGTCTGGACGGCGCTGCATCGATGTCCGCGGGTCTCCGTGTCGATTCTGGAACTCCGTTCGGGCTGATGGAGTTCCGGAATCGATGTAAGCGCGCTCGGGGATCGATACATCGCGTCCAGACTAGACGTGATATATCGATCCCCGAGCAATCGATTTTAACCCGCCGATGCCACGGGTTAGTCTGGACGAGGGCTGAGTCATTGTATGAGTTCTCCCATCATTAACAGATGGATTAGAGCAAGCTGGCTGCGTGGTCAAAGCACTGGCCTCTGATGCAAAAAATCTATGTCTTGTCCCTGCCACACATTCTCTCTGTGATTTTAAACTAGTGGCTCATCATAAAACAGGAACAACAACGTTTCCCTTTTCTTGTCTCGTTAGACCAGTGATGGGCAACCTGGCGGGCTGCCGGACAGTTTGTTTACATTGACTGTCCACAGGTCCAGCTGCCCACAGCTCCCAGTGGCCACGGTTCTCCATTCCTGGCCAATCAGCGCTGCAGAAAGTGGCAGCCAGCACGTCTCTATGGCCCAAGCCGCTTCCTGCAGTGCCCATTGGCCAGGAACAGTGAACTGGGGCTGCAGGTTACCCACCACTGACTTAGACTGTAAGCTGTTTGGGGCAGGAATTCTCCCTTCTATACGACTGTACAGAGCTAGCACCGGGGGCATTCTTTTTACACAGCCAGCCAAAGAGGGCACCATTCCCTTTTTCTTTTGTAGGGCACCTTTAAAAAGCTTTTGACCTCCCAAGCTTTGTTTCTGTATCAGAAACTGTTTCAAATGGAGACTCAATCACTCTGCCCTGGCTGCTGAGATGAATAAAATAGTCTACCAATTTTAATAACCTTCATCTCTTTCTTTGTGCCGCAGGTAACTTGCACTGACAGACTTGAATCACTGAGCTTAGGACATCACTACATCTGTTAAACTGGCATGTGCCAAGTAGCCTCAACCCAACTCTTGTAAAGGCAAATGATTATCGATGACTTTTTGACTGTATGTTACCAAGGAACGCTCCAGACATGGAAAAAAACAAGCAATGAGAAGATCAGTGTCACTTCCTCAGGCTATCACTACCATGACCCCTTTGCTAGTGCACTTTGTAACTTGAGATTGGAATTTTCCAAGTTTGCCTATGCCCAAGTGGTCCACTGTGCACTTTTAAACTGGGGCTCAGCATATGTAGCCTTTTTGTAGAAACAGTCTGTTGGTGTACCCAAGTCTCCCGAGAGCTCCGAGTGCTGAGTGCTCCAAGAGGCTGTGCCAAACATGGTGTGTGCTCCTGCAACATTCACCCAGGTACTCAGAGAGCCCTATGTGCCCGGTCAGGTGCTTCTGACTTAGTGGTGCCAAAGGCACAACTAAACCTGAAGGTGCATGTTAAGCCACTCAAGCACCAGTCATTTGCTCATTGGTTTCCTGGATCATCCCACCTTGGAGAATCCCAGTACAAACGGATTCAAGACATCCACTGATGTGGGTGGAGGCTGAGAGTATCAGAAAAGTGGCAGGGAACTGTGTATGTGTCAGATAGGGCACAGGGCCTGAGAAAGTATTCCTCTTGGGTTTTGCACTTCTGGGTGAGGGCTTCACCAGCCACTGATTTAGCCCAATGCCCAACCCTGTGAGGGTGCATATGTGGAGGAGAAGGAAGGAAGATTTGTCCTGGCTCAAAGACGCAGGCAGTACCACTGCCTTCCCAAAAATGAGTCTGAGAGAAGTAGGACCTTCCTTAGCCTCCACAAGGCACTGGTAGTCCTGTGGTACAGATTAACTCTGGATGTCATCATATGATGAGTTGAGGTGTGATCTGGAGAAGGCAACACAGGAGTCATAACCACAGAACCTCCCACCACCTCCCTGCAGATACTACTAGTATAAGCTCATCTGCTCCCTCCTTCTAAAATACTTAGTATCATGGCGAGAAGGGCAACACATTACTCCTCCATGGACAGAAATACACAACTATCCAGCATGCAGCCATTCATTTTCTGTCAGTGCTAGACAGGGTGGCTCACAGATCAAATATGCAACATACAAAAAACACCCATGGGTTCATATGTTATTTCCCATTGTTATCCATATAATTGGCAGACTATCATGCCCAGCAATGATATTATGATTTAATAGTTGTATGTTGGTGAGTCCCACAAACCCATTGTGCTAGACACAGTGCAGGATGTGGCCCCAGCGCTGATGATCTTCCCAAAAAGTGTTCACTTTATTTTTGTGCAATGCCCTATTCTTACACTGAACATGTTGTGAGGCACTGTGGTTCCTTCAAACTATGTGACAAATGCAGTAGAGCAGCTCTGTGTTCCCTGTTTGTCCTTGTGGATGACTAGATGCACGCAGGGGCTCACTTGAGGTTCATTTCCTTGGGATGCCCTTAGCTCTGGGAGTTTAAAGCACCGATGCATGATTAATTGCTTAGCTCTCAGTGCACAAAGTAAAGGTTAGTTTTCTCTTGGGAATAGGGGAAAGGGCAGGGGGAGGGAGGGGAAAAAGAGAAATGGGTCTTAAAGGAAAACACTTATGAGGCCATGTCTACATCTAAAATTTTGCAGCGCTGGTTGTTACAGCTGTATTAGTACAGCTGTATAGGGCCAGCGCTGCAGAGTGGCCACACTTACAGCAACCAGCGCTGCAAGTGGTGTTAGATGTGGCCACACTGCAGCGCTGTTGGGCGGCTTCAAGGGGGGTTCCGGGACGAGAGAGCAAACCGGGAAAGGAAACCAGCTTCCCCGCGGTTTGCTCTCTCGGTCCCGGAGCCAGCCAGCAAACCGCAGGGAAGGAGACCTGCTTGCTCGGGGTTCCGGGACCGAGAGAGCAAACCGGGAACGCCGCGGTTTGCTCTCTCGGTCCCGGAGCCAGCCAGCAAACCGCAGGGAAGGAGACCTGCTTGCTCGGGGTTCCGGGACCGAGAGAGCAAACCGGGAACGCCGCGGTTTGCTCTCTCGGTCCCGGAGCCAGCCAGCAAACCGCAGGGAAGGAGACCTGCTTGCTCGGGGTTCCGGGACCGAGAGAGCAAACCGGGAACGCCGCGGTTTGCTCTCTCGGTCCCGGAGCCAGCCAGCAAACCGCAGGGAAGGAGACCTGCTTGCTCGGGGTTCCGGGACCGAGAGAGCAAACCGGGAACGCCGCGGTTTGCTCTCTCGGTCCCGGAGCCAGCCAGCAAACCGCAGGGAAGGAGACCTGCTTGCTCGGGGTTCCGGGACCGAGAGAGCAAACCGCGGCGAAGCTGGTTTCCTTTCCCGGTTTGCTCTCTCGGTCCCGGAACCCCGAGCAAGCAGGTCTCCTTCCCTGCGGTTTGCTGGCTGGCTCCGGGACCGAGAGAGCAAACCGCGGCGTTCCCGGTTTGCTCTCTCGGTCCCGGAACCCCGAGCAAGCAGGTCTCCTTCCCTGCGGTTTGCTGGGTGGCTCCGGGACCGAGAGAGCAAACCGGGAAAGGAAACCAGCTTGATTACCAGAGGCTTCCTCCTTCCACGGAGGTCAAGAAAAGCGCTGGTAACTGTCTACATTGGATTACCAGCGCTGGATCACCAGCGCTGGATCCTCTACACCCGAGACAAAACGGGAGTACGGCCAGCGCTGCAAACAGGGAGTTGCAGCGCTGGTGGTGCCCTGCAGATGTGTACACCTTCAAAGTTGCAGCGCTGTAACTCCCTCACCAGCGCTGCAACTTTCTGATGTAGACAAGCCCTGAGTGTGCCCTGGAGGAATTCCTGAGCCAGCCAGCACTATTGGAATTATAAGGATGCATAAGGCAAACACGGACAGGACAGGAAGCCTGTGCTTGCACCAAGTACTGCAGTGACTCAACATGCATCAGTGACTTCAAAGGATGCAGCACAAATACATGTTCAGCAAATGAACTCTATGCATATAAATAACCTCCTCCTCCTCCTCCTCCCAAATACTAAAGATAAAGGTTTTACGTGAAAGCACATTGATGTAACAGTGTCAAGTTTGACTTTAAAAAACAAACAAACCAACACCCCCCAAACCATATAGCAACATTTTCTTATTAAACTCTATTGATTTATTTCCCGTACTGTTATTTTGGTATATGAAAATCTCAAAGGGATTTAATTTATTAGGCCCAAGGGAGGACAACTTCTTTTTGTGCCGGAAATAAAAATATTCCCACTTGGCCAATAAAATACTGCACCATGATCAGTTTATTAGTGTGCCACTATTTTAAATTCAGAGTAAAACCTCACACATACAATTCATCATGGCTTGGTTTACCCTACACTCATATTTCTCTTCCCTTAAATGTGATATAACAGAAAAGGCTTCCATTAATCCCGACTGACAACCCCAAATAGATTTTTTTTCAAGGACTCTAGCACAAAAATAAAAGCAGTGGTTTAGAACATATCCTCAGGTTTGCACCTGGATCATCGTTTAGAGCTAATGATTCACCTCTTTCATACACCAGGGCAAATCAGGAGTAATTCATTGAAATCAAGTTTTAACAGTGTGAGAGGAGACTCAGGCCCAGTATCAATGGACAGGAACATAGTCACAGGATAATGGTCTCCTGTTGCTAGATAAGTGCCAGGCACGTTTCTTTTGCTGATAATATTCTAATCCAGGAACTTCCCTGTCTACAGAAAAGATGGGGCCTGACTTTCCCCACCCCTGTACCACATTTACACCAGCATAACCCAATTGATTTCAATGGCATTGCCACTGTAAAAAGAACAGGAGTACCTGTGGCACGTTAGAGACTAACAAATTTATTTAAGCATAAGCTTTCGTGGGCTAAAACCCACTTCATCGGATGTGTGGACTGCATAGAATATCTGTAGTATTTATTGGTGTATCTTAGGTACTTACGTGTCCCCCATCAGCAGAGAATCTGAGCACCTCACAATGCATTTATCCTCACAATATTTCTGTGGGGTAAGGAAGCGCTATTATCCCCATCTTGCACTTGGCGAACTGAGGCACAGAGAGATTTAGGGCTTGTCTTTTCAGAAACAGTTTGCACCAGTCACTACAGTCCAAGACAAGCCCTAAGTGGTTTGCCTATGATCACATAGGAAGTCTGTGACTGAGCAGGGAAATGAACAAGGTCTCCCAAGTCCCAGGCTGGCATCTTAAGCACTGGACCAGCCTGTCTGTGAAGACTTATACCCCTGCCACCTCATTGACCTAGAAATGGATTTAGTTAGCTAGGTCAGAAGGGACAGCTGTGATCATCTAGTCTCACCTCCTATATAATAGAGCCCGCAAAATATTCCCTTTTGCTTTGTGTGGTCCTTTAGTCTCTTGGCTGGCTTACTACACCCAAAAGGGAATATTTTGAGGAGGTTCTATGTAGTGTAGTAAGACAGCTCAGAGGGCACTGTCTCATATCATGCTGGTACTACTTTGTCCTGTACGCACTAGCTTCCTTCCTTTTTCCCAACAGCAAACAAGCAGAAGCATATTAAAACACCTGTCCCTTCGGCAGGTTACACAGTTCATGCTTTCAGTGTGGCCAGGCCTAAAGTGTCTGAGCCCACTCACCAACCAACATTTTAAAGAGCAGATGTGACATGGGAGAGTATATGAAAAAGACAATTCCCCTTTCCCTTGCCTCAGAGGCGACCAGTGAGAATGACCAGAATAGTTCCTAGAGTTATAGCAGGCCAGTTTCCTCTCGTGTTGGCAGTCTCATTTGCTGTGACTCAAGAGCTTATGAGGTGAGTCTTCAGATGAATAATATCTTGGCATTTCCCACCCTTTCTGATCATTTTTCCCCCCTCAAGCTGGTGCATGTATGAGCTGCTTTCCAGTTTGCTGATGGTTATATTCCTCCCTCCTTCTCTCCTGCTTCCCAAACACACAGAAAGAGCAATCCCATGCTTTCACTGGAATGATTTCGTTTAGATTAAAAGCCAAGTCGCATACAGGGAGGTGTTTGCTGTTGTGTTAGTTTTGGTGGAATAGGCCCAGAGAGTCGAAGGGTTAAACAGGATCCTGTCACTGTACAAAACAAAACAATTTAAATGGGTTAGGGTTAGGTGGGCCCAAGATGCCCCCCATATTAACACACTCGTTTGATGCCTTTGTAAGATATCCCATTTTGATTCTGTTCACATTCCTTTGGGGAGAGGCTGAATTTTTGCTATCAAAACTGCAGAATGCTAGCAATATACAGTGTACTCTAGGGATTATGGATTACCCTACCGGCTGGCTGTTGAACTAAGTATTACAGTACCTTCCTCTGGCTAGATCCTTTCCATCCAGCTCAGCGTGGGCAGAGTCAGCACGTTTGCTACACTGCACCACAACAACTCTTTAGTTTATCAGTTAAGTAAAGGGCTAGTCATCTTGCAATTTTGATGACTGGAATGGAGTTCATTTAACAGATCACCTACATTCCTGGATCCTGTTTGACTTGTCCTCTAGGTGATTTCCTACCCAGCAGGATAAATTCTGAATAGTTCCTGTAGAAAAATCTCTTGCAAGACACGAGGGGCTATAAACCTCTATGGCTGCAGCCCAATCATCTTTAACACCAATCGATGCTTCCAGAAGGAAAGTCTAAACTATCACCTGCAACCGCTGCACTGACTCCAGTACCATGTGTCCACACTTGCATTCCTGGGGCAGTCATTGGCTTCGGTGAGAGATTGGGAATGGGCAAGGAACTCAGGATCAAGCACAAGGTATATAAGCCCTCATTTTTCACAAATGAGCTGCAGTCTTTCGTGCCTCAGAGGCTGTGGATGTTGGGCTTTGTGTAGGTGGTCAGTTCCAAAGTTCTTACTCACATAGGTAAATCCTTAATTGGCTAAGCCAGCCTCTTGGAGTCTTAAGAGTCTCAGGCATGTAGCAGAGTCATGAGAATGGGTCTGCTACTGTTAAATCTCAGGTTTGCCTCTGTCATAGGTTTCACCCCCACTCTGGGCTTTAGAGTACAGATATGAGGACCTGCATGTGAACCTCCTAAGCTTAATTACCAGCTTAGATCTGGTTTTGCTGCCACCATCCAAATGTTTGAGTCATCTGGAAAACTCTGTCTTCCTCCCCAAAATCTTCCCCTCCCTGGGTAGCCTTGAAAGACTTCTCCACCAATTCCCTGGTGAACACTGATCCAAACCCCTTGGATCTTAAAACAAGGAAGAATTACTCCTTTCCCCTCCTTCCCCCCCCCCCACCAATCCCTGGTGAGTCCAGATCCAGTCCCCTTGGATCTAAAAAAACAGGGGAAAAAATCAATCAGATTCTTAAAAAGAAGGCTTTTGATTAAAGAAAAGAAAGATAAAAGAAAAAAACCTCTGGGAGATAGCATACAAGCTGATCTCACAGACAACAGATTTAAAACATAGGATGTTACCCTGGGCAAAAACCTTAGTACACACAAGAATATCCAAATTTGATTATTCCCCTAATTGCACAAAGACAAGCTACAAAAGAAAATAAACATAAACCTATTTATTCTTTTCTAAAACTTACTACTCTGATAAGAGGTTGGTTTCTTGATCCTTTTGTACTCTGACTGAAACTGACCAAGACAAAGGGAACTTCCTTCCTTCCTTCCTTTTGAAACATCCTGTCCCCCCAC
The DNA here is from genome assembly GCF_007399415.2 of Gopherus evgoodei. Classification (NCBI taxonomy): domain Eukaryota; kingdom Metazoa; phylum Chordata; order Testudines; family Testudinidae; genus Gopherus; species Gopherus evgoodei. The sequence continues at coordinate 118,593,403 of NC_044327.1, forward strand.
TGGTTCCTCTGGTCAGGTGTCAGCTAGGCTAGGTGAAGTTCTTAACCCTTTACAGGTAAAAGAGGCATTAACCTTTAACTATCTGTTTATGACAGCATCTCTGCTACTTGGGGATGTGGAGCCTGTTGCTCTAGCAGAAAATGTGTCCAGGAAGCATCTCCATGCTGCCCCCTTTTCTTCCACTGTAATGACAGGTGCCTACCTTGTCATTAGTGAAATTCTAGTGCAGGGATAAGGGGAGGGTGCAAATACTCCCCCAACTTGGCTGATTGGTTGGGGTGCTAGCATAGGTGATATTAATCTTTGAGTTGAGCTACTTAGCTTTTCAAGTTACTATCTCTAGTACAGGGCCCATCACTGCAGTATCTAAGAACCCCCCAAAAACTGACAACCAGAATTGACTTGTCACTCAGGGTGAGCACTATAACTTCTTGGTATGCAAGTCACACACTAGCTAGCTCATGAAAGTTACATGACTGGATGCTGTGTGTGCCTCTTGCTGTCTCCTCTCCGCTGAGGTGTATGAGTTTGTTTTTGTTCTGTTTTAAATCCAAGGACATTAAGTTCTTCCTTCTGCAAATTCCCTGGTTGTTTGTTTCTCTATATTAACTTTGAAACTTTAAAGTCTCCTACCAATTTGATATTGTAATTTGGCACTGCTTGGTACCTGAAGCACCTTAGAAATTCTTCTGCAATAATTGACATGTGAGAGAGAGAGAGAGCAAGAGTAAGAAGGGCCATGGAAAATGAGCAAAATGACCAAGACAACCTAGTTATGGGGTTCACTCACCACTAGGCACCTCCTCCTCCTCACTGTGCTGGAGATTAACTCTTTCCACATATGCCATCCCCTTGCAGTTGCTAATGCCATCACTTTGTCAGGACTCAATTTCTCCATTTTGTGCTTGACCCTCCAGCCAGTTCACTGTAGTTTGCCCCTTCCTGGAGATGGCTTAGGGGGTTGGGTATTAAAGTCTTTCTGTACCAACCAACTCAGGCAGCCTTCCAACTCACTGCCTTTCAATGGTGCCACTTCCCTTGTGGCTTGTCAGGAACCCAGGCCCACTCTCTTCTGCTCAGAGATCCTACAACCAGCAACTGAGATCTGCACTGTCCCACATTGTTGCCTTTCCCCTGGACTACTTCCTACAGCGCTTCTCTCAGGCTTTATCTCCACACGGCCCAAATAGGCCTGTCCCTTTGGACCAAGCAACCTAGCTTCAAAGAGAATGACAACAGAACTCCTCCCTACCACCCCTTTCTGGCTTTTACCTGGCTTTATATAAATCCCAGTTGTTCCTATTCAGATAAGCTTCCTCCTTTAATTAGTCCTCTTTGCTCCTTGACTCCTCCTCCAGTTGCAGTCTAGGCAGTTAATTGGCTCATCCATACGCCTTAACTTTTTCAGAGGCTGGTGTGGGATAACAACCCCCACCATAAACCTTTAACAGGATACATGAACCCAGGGGGATAATGTTGTCCCTAGTGATTTCCCATTAAATGTCAGTGAAGCGAATCATAGAGACTCTGAGATGCTTTTTTTTTTTAAATGGATTTTAATTGGAAGGGGACATACTAAAATACCAAAGGTTCTAAGAAATGCTGACTTTAGCTTTATTAGGATTAAATGAACATGAGAAATGCATCAAAACACTACCACCACCACAGTGGAAATGGAAAAAAGTGGTTGATGCTCAAGATTATAGAATCTGCAGGAACTGTTGGACTAGAGGAAATGTTGGAAAGCAAGAAGCTTGAGGGATTTTTTCAGGGATGATTTATTAAATTGCCTGGGCTGGACTATTTCTTGATAGGTCACAGTAGAAAATTGCTATTCATTGAGCAGGATCATGCCATAGAGAGAGGCTGTGCTGTTTCATATAAATGCTTAAGTATTATTTTTTAGAGCAGGGATTTGAGTAAAAGCTTCCAAATATCTGGCCCTTATAGCAGACATTAATTCTCTTAACCAAGATTTTTAGAATACAAAAAAATATTTTTTTGATGTGTTACACTGGATCACATGGCCTCAGAAATAAATACTTCAGGGAGGGGGGGAAAAAAAGCAAATGTTTTGTTCCATTAAAACACTTCCCCAAATTACCTAGTGAAGACAAACTTAGTGAAACAGAAGAAACACATTTAGGAATAAAATACCACTTTTAAACAAGACTGAAGCTGTGCCAATGCCTCAGGAAAAAGGAAAAGGGAAAAACATAACAGGAGCTAAGGATAGCAAGCCTAAAATGGCTGCCCCTCTGGTTACTTCCTCCACTTTCTGGAACAAAAAGTTATCCTTGATACATTCCAAGATCTTATTGGCGATTTTATGTTTTGCTGTATTACTTTCTCAACAGATGTCTGCTCTTCCTTTTTCCCCAGAATTCTGTCTCTTCCCACCTCTGGTCTACCAGCATGCAGACCTCACATGAAGAGGTGCGCAAGAGCAGTGAATGGCCAGCCATCAGGTGGGCAGGGAGCCCTGGGAGATGGCAGCAAAGAGGCGTGAGCAGCCCCCCGGGAGGAGGGCTGAGTGGCACCAGGTGTGGAGCATGGGCAAGGCTTTTGGGAGGAGGAAACTGAGCAGAGGCGGGCCTTGTGGTGGAGCCACAAACCAGGTGTGCGCAGCCTCCCCAAATGGAGGAGTCATGCACTGCCAATGCCCCTCTACATCAATATTACAGTCATGAGACTTAGCCCGTCAAGTCTCTGTGGTGCCAATTAAATAATAATTTAGTTTATATACTAGTGAAATGTAGTCTAGCTGAAAATACTATAAAGTGGGTGCACAACTGGTTGAAAGACTGTATTCAAAGACTAGTTATCACTAGTCACACTCGGACTCCCCTGTTAAATGGGCATAGCTAGTGGGATCCTGCAGGGTGGTTAGGCCTGGGTCTAGTATGATTCAATATTTTCATTAATGACTTGGCTAATGGAGTAGTGAGTATGCTTATAAAATTTGCAGATGACACCAAGCTGGGAGTGGTTTGCAAGAGGCTAGGTTTAAAATTCAAAATGCCCTTGACAAATTGGATAATTGGTTTGAATTCAACAAGATGAAATTCAGTAAAGACAAGTGCAAAGTAGTACACTTAGGATGGAAAAATCAAATGCACAGTTACAAAATGGGCACTAACTGTTTAGATGGTAGCACTACTCAAAAGGATCTGGAGATTATAACGGACCACAAACTGAATATGAGTTGTCAATAAACTGCAGCTGCAGAAAAGGCTAATATAATTCTGGGTGTATTAACAGGCATGTTGTGTGTAAGACACAGAAGGTAACTGTCCAGCTGTACTTGGCACAATTGAGACCCCAGCTGAAGTAGTGTGGCCAATTTTGGGCACCACAATTTAGGAAGGTTGTGGACAAATTGGAAAGAGTCCAGAGGAGAGCAACAAAATGATAAAAAGTTTAGAAAACTTGACCTATAAGTAAAGGTTGAAAAAAACTGGGCATGATTAGTCTTGAGAAGACTGAGGTGTTGGTGGGGAACCTGATAGTCTTCCAATCTATTGTAAAGAGGATGGTAAACAACTAGTCTCTATGTCCACTGAAGGTAGGACAACAAATAATGAGTCAGAAAGTTTTTCCTATTTTGTAACCTAACTATAAGGGCATTTAGCTCTGGAATAGGCTTCCAAGGGAGGGCATGGAGTCCCCATCGCTGGAAGTGTTTAAAAAAACAAGTTGGACAAACACCTGTCAGGATGGTCTAGGTTTACTTGGTCTTGCCACAGCAGAGAGGACTTGATGACTTCTCGAGGGCCCTCCTAGACAGACATTTCTACGATACTTTCCAGATTGAAAGGAGGGAGCCTACAGCAAAGAGACTTCTTTACAAGTTATATCTTCTTTTGTCGCTTAAAGGATCAAAACATGCCAGGAAAGTATCTAGTAAAGGCAAAGTTGAGAACTAAATGCTACCTATGAATGTATTAGAGGGAAAGGACTAAGCTCCGAACTCTAAGCGTTGGAGAATCTGTGCAGAAGACCACCTTCTGAGGTGTTCAGATCTAAATGGTAGGGTGTTTTGAGATATTTCATGTCTTTTCAGTTTCCTATGACATGTTTAGATAATACCAACCTGGATGCCTTTTTGACATCAGTTATGGCCCATGCTTAAGTTTACAACCAGCTCATTGTGACTTGTAATAGGAATGAGGCAGATACACTCATTAATTCTCATGTTCTTTTAAATTTGTGAACCCATTGGTGTAGCCAATTAGCACTAATCAGGCTGTAACAATAGTCCCTGTACTCAGTGGATAATGACTCTTCTCATGTCACAAGCCCTGTCACAATATTAGGTATAGACAAATATTATCAATGGTACGTGTTAGGGACTGATTCAGAGGTGCTGAAACCCACAGCTTCCACTGATTTCTACTTTGGGTGCTCAGCACTTTGAAAATCAGCCCCCTAGATCATTTTCTCTGCCAATACAGTAATATTCCCTATGGCTTTTTAATAGTGCATTGTCCATTCTAAGGCCCCCAATCATAAAAACACTTAATTGAGATTACTAATCTAAGTAAGAGTGGGCCCTAATTGTTCCAAGCAACAGGATTTCTACCGCTTCCCAGGGTGAATTCTCACCCCACTCAATTGAACTTGCTCACAGTCAAGTAGTGTTCCCTTATATTCAGCATAAATCTTCACTTTTCTTAATTATATTCTATTATTCCTAGTTATACCTACTTTCCCCCTTTTCCCCTAGTTACATTTATTCTTATTTCTACTCCATCCCATTTTTCCAAGTTCTACCTTAAAAGTTCCTCTCTTTCTTTAGGTCTCAATCCTGCAAACCCTTATGCACAAGCTTAATTTTAAGCATGAGTAGTTAGGTTGAGGTCAATAAGATTCTCCGTGTGGTTAGAGAATGTACCCATGTGTTTTCTATGATCAGGGCCTTAGTGCTCATAATTTTCAACCAGTTCTTGCCTGTTATTTACCCTTTCCCACCCACCCTTTCTCCTCATGAAGTTACACTATCTATTCTGATTTAGATTGGGCAAACTTTACTTATACTGGTGAACAATCACTCAAAGGAGGAGCTCAAAGGACTTCTTGGGTGAGTAACTGCTTGCCAGTGCATCTAAGAGTCATCCTAGATGTACAGTCATCCTCACTCAAACTCTTTAATCTCTCTTCATAAATCAGTCTCTAGCCTCCTAATTAATTTTTGTTGCTCTCTGTGAATTCAGCTGGATAAAGCTTACAGACTTTTTACCTTTGCTGTGTTGTGACAAATGAAAATCCTCATGCACAAAGCTAGTGAATGTTTCTGTTTTCACTTAGGGTCACTCAGTGCAAATAAAAAAATGCCTGGACTTAGTACACCACATCACACAGGAAGACTTTTGTATCAAAACTTTATTTATTAAACAAAAAAACGCACCATTGGAATAACATTGCTATAAAAATGAATATGAGACTGTTCTACAGTGCATTACAAAACCCCTTTTTTCTTCATGTAGTTAGTATACAAGATTGTGTGTAGAAACAGTCATTTATTTTTAAATCGTAAGCAAGTTTCCTTTCGCATAGAACAAGATTTACACTTAAATATTGCAGTCACTAGTCTAATTTGGTTAACAATGCTAGAATTTGACAATTTAAAGAAACTGTTTATAGGCTCAAAATGCCATTTTTAGGCCTTTTGAAACAACAAGATTTTTTTTTTTAAACTAAGGCTAGTTAAAACTGTAGTGTAACCCATTTCGACCAGATTAAGGTATCACTAGTAGGCTAACAATTTGTTTGAATTACCTTGCAAAGCCCTTTAAATGAAGAGTTAGCACTGTTTTCCTCAGTGTTGTAACAATTAACAGCTTATGTCAGTGTTTCACAGTCAACATCTTTTGCATGACCTCAGTGGCAGATACTAGTGAATATTTAGCAAGACAGCTTTGCCAGTTACTCTTGAATATTCTTATAGTTAGGTCTGAATAATATAGTTTTAAAACACAACACACTGATGAGACATGGGACACGGCAGCTTTAACAGCCAACTCTAGGTTTCCAACCAGATCTCCCTTTTATCATAAATTATCCAAAAGAAAACACTCTAAATAATAAATTATTACTTATAAAAAGTACACCCCTTCCCCCGAACCCTCCCATCCTACACATGGTGACAATTCACAAATATAGGAATTGCCAGGTATATTTTACAATAATAAAAACAGCAGTTTTCCCTTCTTCTACCAACACTGCTTTCTTGCACTTCAAAATACATGTACAGCATACAGTGAAAAACTCCGGCCTGTGCCACTTTATGACATATGTACTGTATTGTTATTGTTTTTCTCTAATCAAAAAATTTCAGAATGAAGATGCTTAAAATGCTGTCTGCTGAGATCAAAAAAGAAGACTGAGCAAATTCAATTTGCAATCAGACAGGACACTTGCTGGCCAATACAGAGACAAGTCAAACAGATAAGAAAAATAATCTCGGATCACATTCAGTTGTTTGTGGCTTCGCTAATAATCATATGTTTGTGACCTGAAATATTTTTATTTTCCATATTTTTACATGTCTATGTAGAGATTCAATAACATTTAACACCCTGACCCTGAAAACACATATGCATGTGCTTAACTTTATTACCATGAGTAGGCTCACCAGTAAAGTTACACATGTGCATAAGTGCTTGCATAGGATTGCCAACTCTCCAGGATTGTCCTGGAATCTCCAGGAATCGAAGATTTATCTTTAATTAAAGATTATGTCATGTGATGAAACCTCCAGGAATACAGCCAACCAAAATTGGTAACCCTACGTTTGCAAGATTGGGGCCTAGCCATTTAAAAAAAATAAAGACTTGGCATGCCTATTAAAGGATTCAGTGAACAGATTTGGCTGTCAAATACAAGTGATACGGTGCTGCTGGAAACAGGATCAGAATGTTCTAGTGGAAATAATCATTTCATCATGAGGTTGAGTCTTGATGCAGTATCAGACATGATTTTCTAAGGCAGTGGTCCCCAACGCAGTGCTCGTGGGTGCCATGGTGCCCACTGGGGCATCTATGCGCGCCCGCATACTGTCCGATGGACAAGCATCCACCAAAATGCCACCAAGAAGCAGCGTCATCCCGAGGCGTTGCTGTTGAAATGCCACTGATTTTGGCGGCGACGCCTCTGGATGATGCTGCTTGTTGGCAGCATTTTGGCGGCGACGCCTGATGTTGCCACTTCTCAGTGGCATTTCAGCAGATGCTCGTCCGCCGGCCATGGTCCTTGGTGGCTCGTTGTCCAGCGTTCGCCAGATGAAAAAGGTTGGGGACCACTGTTCTAAGGTATCACAACTGCCTTGGTTCTCAACTGTGCTACTCTAGTTTTTGTTGATTCAATTGTGTTGATTGCAGTGGGGCTGCCTTAGTGTATAACTGGAGTAACACTGTGGAAATTCAGACTTGAGAATAATATGGCATTTAAGAGAGGACATTTTTATAACGCAATATAAAACTCAACAGCTCCCACCAGACCCAATGGCAAAACTCCCATTCACTTCAGTAGTGAGCAGGACCAGGCCTTTTATCAACATAACAGCTCACAAAACCACTCTTACAATAAGGATGTGAGATTAGTAAATTATGATTCTGCTCTTCGTGTTAAAAACATTCTTAGGGAAAACTTTGAATTGTACAAGTAACTTGGCCATCATATTTCGTCCATTTAAGTCAGAGTGGTGCTATTTATGTTTGTGGTATATTTGAATATTAATGGGGTGTTTATCAGAATTTATTTGTTGAACAATACAAAGTTATGAGACTAACCTGGGAATTGTATGCACAGACAATGAAGTTCCTGGCAGAACTGTGAGGTCTTGCTCAGAAAAATGAATATGATACAAGATATACAGCTGCAGAATTCTTGACTGCAAACTCCAACTGCTACCTGTGATGGTCGCCCAGGAAACTATTCCCAGGTGTGATTAGCTAGCTACTTCCCCATGACAACTTTACAAATTTGTTACAAGTTAATTTATCTTTCTTTACATTTACAAGGGTGTTTAGGGTAGAGAATGATTGAACATCAATAATTTTTCAATTTAAATATTCTGGAAGCTTAGGAATCAGACAAAACTGAAATAAATTTTACATCTGAATTCACTGCAAACGCAGCACTATCAAAATATGCCTTTAAAGGTTTTGTGCTGTTACACTCATGTGAGTCTCCCATGTCTGGATGTTTATTTAAAAGGTCAGTATCTTTGTTATTGGACAACTAAACTGAAATATAAAGTTAAGTAGCTATTTATTTAACAATTCCTTCTCAGTCTCTGGACTTCCTCAGATCAAGTTTCTGAAGAGCATTATTTGTCCAGAGATCCTTCATTTTTCCTGTACACCCAAGTTTATTTTTATTTAGCTTGATGTAAGTCACAGGGCTACAGCTTCTTTTTTACCTATCAAGTGAAACCTTAAAGGACTCAGACTTGTGCGCTAAACCGATACACTATATAAACTGGATTTGCAAGAGAAACAAATAGAGGTAACCTACCAATGTTCATAGCTTAGTACTTGTCTAGAGAATTTGGAATATAGAGAAATTAACAATTAATCTAAAAACTCGGTTACTTTTTTATATGAAATTTTAAACTCAACTTGCAGCAGAAGCATCTTACTAACTAGAACGAAAGGTGTTAGCATGTCTTGGTATTAGCTAATAGAATGAGCTGTTCTTTCCCATCAGGGCTGGCTTCAGGCACCAGCATTCCAAGCATGTGCTTGGAGGGGCAATCTGCAAGGGGTGGCAATCTGTGTGTTTTTGCCCCAAAGCAGCATGCCGAATTGCCACCCCAGACGACGGGGGCAGTCGTTAGGGCAGCATGAGCATTTCCGCGGTGGCAGCAATTCGGCGCCAGCTTCTATCTTCAGCCTCAAGACAGGAGCTGCGCCGCCGCCAAATTGCTGCCGCCGTGGAAATGCACAAGCTGCCCTGACGGCACACTGATTGCTCCTGCCGTCCTAGGTGGCAATTAGGAGTGCTGTTTGGGGCAGCAAAAACAGCAGAGCTGGCCCTCTTTCCCATAGTTTATTTATAGAATAGAGAGCACAGGAATTTATTTTAGCTTAGATTTTGTCCCCAGTCCTGCAAAGCTGTATTGACTTAGATGACACAACTCACTTCTGTAAAGTTAAACACAAGTGTTTGAAGGACTGACACCTATATTAGGACACAGCTATGGCTGCATATGCCTGCAAACTAGGGATGACTGAATTACTATGTAAAATTTAAGAATCTCCTCTTCCGGACGACTCACAGATATAAAAAACCAAACTTGTTCTGGATCTTCTGCAGGTTCTGAAATTTTGCATTTCTCTTTTCATTTCCAGTTTCTGGCTGAGTTTAGAGATGGAAATGCTTTAGAATTCACAAGAAAGGCTGCCCTCAAGAGAAATCCAGACCAATTTTGCAGACATTCAAGGGTCTAACATTTAAATCAATGAGAGTTGCATTCACAAAATGGCTATGATAATCAAAGCCACAGGACAGACATCACAATAACCAACGTTCAAATAAGCATTTAAATATTTGGTTGCTTATCCAAACAAAATCCAGTTGTCAAAACTTTTGAGGTTTACCTATCACATATTTTAGATAATTTTGTACCATGGATATATTCAGTTTTGCGTTAATGTTCTATGATTAAAAATTGCTCATTAAAGTCCTATGAGTCAGATCTTGTTTTCCAGAGTAACTCAGATTTACTCCAGGATAAGACAGTGCAGAATTTTGCCCTGTGGACCTATTTCAAAATAACTGACAATCTCTGCTAGCAGGGAAGAGGCTCTTTTTCAGAAAGGTGTGTTTAAACCTGCTTTGCAGAAACAAGACAGTAGGCTGGGACATCATGGGATCAAATACCAAGACTATGAATTTGGTTGTCATCATGACAAATTTGCTTGCTTTGTTTTCAGTGGAAGTTCTTAGTTACAGATCTGACAGAACATAAAAACTCAACCTCTCACACAGATATGACTTCCTTAACTCTTAGGAAATATCTGACTAAAATCTTAGTCAATTGAATAAAATACATTTTGGTAAGAAACATTTTCACAAACACACTAGAGTTCCCTAATGATGCATCTGAATTCCATCCTTTGCATCTGATTTCTTCCCCAATACATGTAGAAAATGGCTGTAGAAAATAATCTGAATTATTACCTCTGTTACAGTGCCATTTTACTCAAAATATTTTATTCAGGGGTTCACATATAATTACCCACCTAATAAAAGGGACTACTAGTTGTAAAGATCCCAGCCCTTCTGTGCTCTTTTAAAATTATGACCTACTCAAGCTTGAAATCAAAGGCAGAACTGAATGGAGTAATTCATCTGAAATTCTCTTATTGGGTTTTGCAGCCACTTAACTGATAAATATGCAAATCAGTTCCCTTTTGGTGATTCAGCTGCATAAACAGGGATTAACTCTGAATGCAGCTGAAAATTCAGCAATAAAAAATATGCTCACAAAATTTAGTCAATTCAAACAGTTACAGTTATCAAACACTGTAATATGAAGCTAGACTACTAGATAAGGGGGGAGAACACTGAAAGGGTTTCTCTAAGTTCACAGCAGTGTCCTGATGCTAAATTGTGGTTGGTTGGTTGTTTTTTAACTATGACTGAAAAAGGAATATCCTACTGCAATCAAGCACCTGTAATTTTTTCCCAATCATGCACCAACTTCTTAGTTCATTTTCTTGAATTTGTTGTTTGTCTGTAAAAACTGTGCTATGTCCATCACTGCTAACCGATACGTCTTATCTTCCACTGTGCCTGACCTAGGGTTGCTTTCCAATTTCCGCAGCCTCCACTGAGTTAAGGAGAAGTCATTGGTGACTGAATCACAGAGTTCATGGAACTGAGCAGTCTCAAACAAGAGCTGGAGCAGTAGAGAAAGGGTGGGAGGAACTTCACCCATTTTCCTCTTGCTGCTGCGAAAGGTGGCTCTGGAGGAGCTTTCAGATATCATCACAGTGCAGCATGGCACAAAGACCACCCATATTTAGAAGGTTTCAGAGTAGCAGCCATGTTAGTCTGTGTCCGCAAAAAAGAACAAGGAGTACTTGTGGCACCTTAGAGATTAACACATTTATTTGAAGGTGCCACAAGTACTCCTGTTCTTTTTCCATATTTAGTAGTGTTCTAGTCCAAGCTTAAGCACATCATCACTGTGTGTCAGAGAAGATTGCATATCATATCCTCTTTTTGTAAGTATACGGCAGCTGGCAGCATGCCACCAATGCAGATTTTTTTATGTTCCCATTCTCTGTAGCCAGATATAAAATGTTACCTATGGGAGGATTTCCAAAACCTTGCAAAAATGGGTGGACTTTACAGCAACTTGCTAATGCACACTGCTTGGGCAAGATGAGTGATTGAAATTACAAAAGAAATGGGAGTTATTTGTCTTGTTTTGTGCTGTTGGTAACACTTCCAATCCTTTGGTGCTATGTCATGATTATTTGTTACGGGTGCTTTCACATAAAAAAAGTATATAAAAAACAAAAATACATGAAGAGTGAACTTCCACACTGACAAATTATGGCATGGTATATGTTTAAAAATACATTTGAATGATGTAAAACTAGATTTTCATCAAGAACTACACACCTCTATTAAGTAAAATGTGAGATAGTCATGACATCTCAAGTATTACAAAGGCAAGCAGATCAAAATGAGCAATCAAGTGGCAACACCTCGAGCTCTGCTGTCATTGTTTCACTTATTTGCAAGGGCCACACTTTAATTGCTTTAGATGCTTGATCTACAGTAATGTAGCGGATTTTTAGTTATTTATTTTTTAGGACTCATCAAGAATCTTCCTTACGTTGAATGAATGGTACTGAAGAAAGAGTGGTTTTATGGGGTTGCGTACGTGTGGTGTATATGAAGTACTTGTATGCTGCAATGTTCCTGGATAATACAATTTATCTATTCATCAACAGCTGTTAGAAGGCCGAGCCAGTAATAGCATTAAGTTGCTTCATTAGCCCCTCCAAACTGGCCATTTGTTCACTCAGATCATCCTGTTCATATACCTGCAAAAAACCCAAATCAATAGTCAATGTGAGCTATAACCAAAAGTCTGTTTTAAAGGACACAGAAATGACAAGCAGGGGTAGAGCCTCTTGAAACAACACATTAAAACAGTTGTTCTCAGATTCATCACTTCACCCAACTGAGACCCAGTCACCTACTTGCTCCCCTTCCACTGCAGTCAGCAACCTCCTCTCCTATATATCTAGTTGGTGAATTCAAGGACCAAACTCTGTGATGAGTCCTAGAGTTCCAGTATATGCCTTCCCACCAGCAATGTTGCTTGCAATACTCCAAATCTTGGATGATTCCAGAATGGCATGAGACTGACTGACTGAATGGGAATGCAGCCATAGCGCATTGGGATGTACTACAGAGGCTGCTCCCAACTCCCATTATAGCCAGTGAGTCTTAACTCTTACCATTGCTGTTAATGGGATTTGAGGACACTCAGCGCCTTGCAGGAGGTGTTCAGTATTAGGGTCTGTGACAGAAGTGTGTGTAGGGGGGAAAGGGGATGGGTACAGAGGACAGCCAACTGAGTATCTGTCATGAAACCTTAAACAACTGGCAAATGTACCTGTCATTGGGAACCACTGACCTCAAAAGTTATGGAGACAAGAGTAAAATGAATGATTCTCTGCTTTGGATTCTCGGAGAGAGAACTCAAACACTAGTTATTTATGTGGACTTTTCAAAGTAGATGATTTTGAAAGCACTGTGGGAAATCTGCAGCCTAAAGATCTGGACAGAGTTAAGAATCCAATAGCATAATCATGCTTTGCAGAAATAAACTTAAAAAATGCCCTCAATTCACCCCTTCACCCCCAAAACTCTGACTACCTGAAGAGCCTATTAACTCCTGTGCCATTATTTCCTGTAAGTGTTCACACACTTGCTGAGTTTGAAAAGTGTCCCTCTTGGGAAATAAATTGTGCTGCTGTTCTAAGATATTTAGAACCGAAATAGCATTTCATGTTATCAAATGTTCTGTGCTAAATTACTCTTTATGTCAGTAATTTTACCAAAGACGTCATTTTCATTCCTCTCCCCCAATACAAGACTCCCATGTCCCTTATCTCCTCTATGTGGTAGAGCCGGCAGAACTTGGAAGAAGTTCAAAGAAAGAGGCTGCAGTAAGCCACAGGACTGCTCTGCGACCACATTGTTCAGTAACGGATTTTACCCGCCAGTGCGCTGGCTCAGTGCTACACTTCATTCAAAGCACTAGTGGTTTCAGTTGTCAGGTTAGACTGTAAATCATGGAATCATGTTACGCTTGTTGAGTGAAGGTCCAGGTGATTGCCAGAATCAGGAAAGAAAAAAAAACACAGCAAGGGGAGTAAATGCCACTTTGAAAAGTAACCTCTTTAGTTAGGGGAGGACATTTATCTTATCTGCTTTGGAAATAGCTTTGAGATCTGTGGACAAAAGCACCAGGTCATCAATCCTGCAACTAGATATGCATTTATAGGAGTGAGTGCAAAGCATTATCATCATTACAAAGAGCCACTGGTAGCACAAGCACCACTAAAAAAAGCTACTGGGTTAGGAAAGGGTCAAGTAATAAAAACCTATTTTTTGGAGATGGCTCCACACTTTGACAGCCTTTACTCTAACATAGTGGGAGAAGAATTCTCTCAGAACAACACAATAGCACATTGTTTATGATACTCCTAACAATAAAAGGGAACATAATTTAACTGTCCTATATTTATATGGGCAGCAGACCAAAAATCTCTCTGTGCATGTCAAAAACAGATTTCTTGCTTTTTCCCTTCCCCAAGGTTTCAAACATAAGAGGATTAGGTAACAAGATGCCAGATGAACCTGTCTCGCGATGCATAGTAAGCCACTCGCACACACAAGGAAATGAAAATATTGTACATAACAGTCTGTCTCCTTAATTTTTTTCCTCTTTTTTATTTAGTTTCTTTTGCTCTTTCTCTACTTTTTGTAAAGTGCTGTGTCTAAGACTCTTAATAGGAGTTAATGGGATTGCTCTACATTTTCTGATTATTTTTTCAGACATCTTTTCCCTCTGATCCTTTTTCATCTTATCTATCCCTTGCACATTATTTTTTTTCTCTCCATTGTCTGGTATTGCTTTATAATCTTTTATTCCTTAACTTATTTTTTCTGACATCAGTTTTCTCATTCATTCTCTCTTCCATCAGTCCCGTTCTCCTTCTGGATCCCGTGCTTGACAACTAGAATTGTTTTGATCTCTCAGCCGGTACAAAAGAGATCATGTAAATAACAATATGAATTATATATGCACACAACACAGGTTATCTGTCTATCTGTATCAGACACAGGCCCAGATCCAAAGGCACTGAAGTCAACAGAAAGAATCTTACTCACGCTAGCAGGCTTTGGATGAAACCTGTTGTTCCTTAACTGCTACTCACTGGTATAACCTAATACATCAAGTAGGCAGAGATGAAGCTGTTCAACTAAAGTGATTGGACAGAATATGATTTACAGCTATGACCCTGCACTTAAAGTTAATATGGTTTGCGATGAGACACTTTTTTTTTTTTTTTAAAGATTGTTCTTACGTTAGCTGGATCCTCTGTCTGTTTGTGGCCCTCTTCTGACACTTCTGGGGCTGTTGGCACCGAGACTGGAAGCAGAGGGGATCGTGCTTTTCCAGCTAATCCAAGTGATGCTGTTTTAACCTGAGCCTTGGGAAGATTAGGCCCTGAAAGAGGAAACAAATGACAATAATAATGTATGAATAATACATATAGGGGAAAATGAGGTTTAAGCCTTCTGTGCAAAATGCACTTAATTTAACTGGTTATAATTGGTTTTATATTTTCAATCCTAAATACAGATTATCTTTTCCAAATGTTCTTACATTGCTTCTTCCTAAAGGGAAGCCAGTGCCGACTGGAACACTTGTTGAAACTCTGTCAATTAGATTTCACTGTGAGCAAGCTCTGAATCCTCTTGCTGCCACATCCAGATTGTCAAGTATTTTGGGATGTCTTTGTAACTCAGATGGAAGCCATTTTTGCCACTAGGCCAGACCATGATGGGCTCATCTCCCAAAATAGGACTTAAAATCTGCCCAGTACTAACACTTCAGTACTTGTGGGTGGTGGGAGAAGTAATGGTTGCTACACTTGCCACTCCTCTAATGAGTCGTGATGAGGTCCCCGGTGGTTTTTCTGGTGGAAAATGAAGGTCCTCTCCCATGTTTTATCTTTTAAAACAACAGGTAATAAAACCACTGTCCTGTTCAATGTGTCCTCTCAAAATACAATAGCTTCTAATGCTCATGGCTATGTGGAAGCTATTGCTGGTGACATAATGGCTGGCTACTGCAAAGAGTATATGATTCTGATTTTAAAGACACTGGAAAGGTTTGAAAATGAAACAAAATGTGTAGTATTAATTAAGGAAATGGGCACATATCAAAGACTTATACTATTAGAGGTGAGATTTTCAAAAGTGCTCAGTATTGGCCTAACTCTGCTCCCACTGAAGTCACTAGTAAAAGTCCCACACTACCAGTTGTGTAAAGCCAACTCAATCCATTGCATCTACTTCATCCCTTCTCTTGAATATCCCTTAATCTGACTCTCTTCCGCCTTGCCTCTATGGACACTCAACCACAGCAAAGCATGTTGGTTCCCTATGGTACATTTTAGGTTGATATGCCCAGGTTATCAGCACTCTCCAGACTGAAATTTGTTTGGCAGAGTACATTGCTTGCTAGGGTTGTGGACTCTCTCAAAGCATGGCTGCTATCAGTTATCAGGAGATCACTGCCAACACAGATGATCCCATTAGGGACAATGCTACATTTTCTACATTGTGTAAGACATTTTTTTATTCAGCTCATTTGTCATCCTGGGAATTGAGCCCAAAAAATATATCTGAATGAATGAGCCTGGCTCTCCAGCCTCCCCTCCTTATCTCCCATAATTTTACTAGGAGCAAGGCTTTTAAGATTTCCGTGCTTTTGTTTACCCATGTGTAAAATGGGTATAATGATAATTACCTACCTCACATAGGTGAATTATATCTAGATATGGTCATAAAACCACCACCATCTCTGCAGTATCGGAGTCATTTTTGGCTTAATTAATGAATGTTTGTAAAGTGCTATAAGATCGTTGTATCAAAAATGCTAGGAGAAGGTGCAAGATGGCATTATATAATATTTTCTATGTCTATTATTACATCAGTTTTCTCTCCCTCCTCCATCTATAGACTAAATCATTGGGAGTAAGGTGCCTAAATACTTCTGAGGATCTGGGTTTACCTTACCAGATTGGATTATCGTGCCATCCAGTCTGATATCCTACCTCTAATAGTGGCCTATGTGTGGTGCTTCAGAGGAACATGAACATCCCTCCTGGCCAAATAATACACCAATAATACCATCTTCTGATGTCCTGACTCTGGTGGGAAATATCTGATGCCATGAAGCATGAAAACTGATTATCCCATCTTAACAAGCAAATATCAGTTTTGGTCATACAAATTATCCAGCCACTATTTAAATCCAGACTGTCCTTTCTAAATTATAGGGTTTAACTTTAATCATTCATTGCTCTTCTTCTTCCCCAAATAGGTTCCAATCTAATGAGCTCAGTCATTGTAGATCATTAATAGATCATGAAAAATAATTCTCTGGGGCCATCAGTGGTGCTACCAAGAGGAATAACTGTACTATGGTAGGAAAGGCAGTTGCTGCCGCTGGAGAAGAGAAAGTACTCCCCTCCTCCCAATAAATTATTGCAGTCATGACAGTTTTTAGTATTTTTACAGTTCTGGTGAGTAGTCTGGGGACAAAAGCTGCAGATTAATTTTCCTGCATTTCAAAGAATTTTTTTCACATTTTTAATTAGTTTAAAATGTGTATAACAGAGCTAAAGGACCCGCAGCAGAGGAAACACAAAAAAGGAAAGAGAGAATGAAATTCCCCCCTCATTAGAGACCCCCCCAGCACATTAGTTATAAATACATTAACTTCCAATAAAGAATTATAAGACAAAGACTAAAAAGAAAAGAGACCCATGTATGTACACTCCCCAAGTGTCAGTCTCTTTGATAATACAAGTTTAACTGAAACAACAAAAAAAGAAAGTCAATACTGACTAAAAGAGATCACTAAAAAGATAAAAACCCTTTGCCAGCTCCAGTTTAATAGCTAAAAAAGTTATTCAATAACTGGCGCTCCAAACTTCCCAGT
Organism: Gopherus evgoodei; assembly: GCF_007399415.2. Taxonomy (NCBI): domain Eukaryota; kingdom Metazoa; phylum Chordata; order Testudines; family Testudinidae; genus Gopherus; species Gopherus evgoodei. The sequence goes on from NC_044327.1 coordinate 118,610,675, forward strand.
ACTTAAAAGAAAGACTAGACAACACAGCTATCTCCAACAGATACAATCTCTTAAATGTCACAAATTCAAGTAAAAATTTTAAGCAAGAAAATGTGTTTAGCTTTCAGTTCCTCAGATAAAAGTAATTTTCAAAGGGGAAGAGGCTTTTTTTCCCCCTCCCCTATTAAAGGATTTCTGCTGATATGGAAGTGAATGCATACACTCTTGTTTGCATTCGTGGATGCATTCTTTAAAATTTGTGTTTGACCAAGCAATTTCTGGACCTGGCTGTGGCATCAGAATCCATTTGATATGATAAGAAATCAGTACATGGTGCAAGGCATGCAGAGGAAGAAAACAAAGATCCGAAGATAAAATGAGAATTCATCCAAAACCGAACTCTTACATTCTATTTACACCAAGAAAAACATGATGAGTCAGAGGACGTACATGGGCATATCCATATTGATTTAAATGGAATTATGTCCACTTACACCAGCTGAGGATCTGGCTCTATAAATTATTAATACCCTTTTGTTTGTACAGTAGTTTCAAAATGCGTTCTGTATTTATCTGTCTGTATGATGCAGCGGGACCAGAACTGGCTGTGAAGCCTGCATGACCCAAGCCCACAATACTGGGGGCCTTTCACCTATGGGTCACAGGTGGGAATTTTGCCAATGTTTGTAGTGATCAATGTTCAGTGGTCTACTATATATGAAACAGTAGAGTAGTTTCAGCCCAGTTGTGAAAGGCTGGGCACCAACTGAGCAAAGCCCTTCCGCACATAGCGAACTTTAAACATATGACCAGTGACTTCAATGTGGCATACACACATTCTGAAAGTACATGCTGAAATGTTTTGGTGAATAAGGACTTGGGCCTCCATATCACAAACCCCACAATTTAGTTACCACTCTTGTTGGAGGTCTCACTGGAGAGACCAACGACTGATTGCAATCACAAAAGTGGTTCCCCTGGGTCCCAGTTGAGACACAGTGAAGGGTCCTTTGCTGTATCTATTGTGGATAAAACAGGATTTCAATCTTCAGTACTATCCAGGCAGTGCCTTTTGCAAGCTCTGAATTCAGTCAGCATTGTTTTATTTATACCTAGCTGCCATGGTTCCTATAGGCTTTTAAAGGGCTCAAGAGACCCTGGTTCAATTCCTAGCCCTGCCACTGGTTTGCTGGGTGACTTGGGCAGGGCATTTCCCTCCCTGTGCCTCAGTTTTGCCATCTGTAAAATGGAAATAATGATACTGCCCTCCCTTTGTAAAGTGCTTTGACATCTAGAGATAAAAAGCACTATATAAGTGTTAGGTCCTCCTCCTCCTTCCTCTTCTTCCAACCAGTGCTCACTGGAACGCAGGAACAACTTGAATGGGAACATATGTCCTTGATTACTCTGATGTGGTACAGAATAAAATAATGCAAGCCTGCTCTCCCAATATATTGTCTATACAATATATAATGTATTGTTGTCACAAGCACTTGCTTGGTGTTTGTGACCATAGCATCTGGGCCTTGAACCATGCATCCACATAGGTTTAGAGCTTACTTCAATTGTTTGAATGCTGATGTGCAGTGCGGCTCAAATTGAGAGCAGAGTAATGTAAAGTGTTCAGTAATGCCTTCTGAAATAAGACACTACCTGGAATGTGCATCCGGCAGTCACAGATTATATAACTAATGCGCAAATTAAGCATTTAATATTTTAAAATATTAAAGATTAAAAAAAGTAAAAACACAGTTTAGATGCTGGTGTGCAGAGATCATAGACTATCATGCGGACCGATATTGTCTTATTGTTCACTCATACTCCCCATCTGCCTGTATCCATCTGTTGTGTCTTATGTTATACTTAGCTCGGAAGCTTCCAGGGACAGGGACTGTTTTTTGTTTTGTGTTTGTACAGCGCTCAGCACAATGGGATTCTGGTCTAAGACTGGGGATTCTAGGTGCTATGGTAATACAGATCAAGAATACAATAAACTGTAAGCAGGTATGGGCAGGGACCATACTTATACGTTTTTAAAGCACTAAGAGGACATCTGCATTAACCTGTGAAGAAAAAGAGTGCAACTGTGACCTCTGTAACTGTAGGATTTATTTTTATTTATATTAGCACCTAAAGGGCCCAATAAAATATATATTTATTCAGGTTCCTATTGCAGTACAATTTGACTGGAACCTTTGGCTACCACTGTAACATAATGAAGAATAAAACTAAACAATTGCAAGTCAGACTCGAACCATGCTTGTTCCCTGGTTAACACAGATGTACTGTATAATGTTTCTTTCAGCAAATGACTTCATCCTGTGACTTGCTTGATCTTCATGGATTTGGGGAGAAAGTAGACATTTTACATGGAGGAGAACGAGTTTATGTGAACTGCAGAAATATTCTGCTATAATATTCCTGTTGCAATGCATATTTGTACCTGTAAATCCCCTGGTAAAAATCCTGTTACTCATATGTAACTCATTATAGTAATTGACCTTAAAGAGCTGCTTTTCTGCACAAAGACAGATGTTCCCTCCTGGATATTGTTAATGAAAAGCCAAAATGACAATTAGCATTTTGTTTCCCCTTCAGCTCACAAAAACAACAGGCAATTTCTAAAGCTTGTAACGAAAATGACAACCAGAAAATGTTACTTAAGTAAACCTACATTTAAAGTTCCCCACTAAATGTTTACAGATGATAATCAAAACACCCACTGTATGTAATTTGATTAGTTGTACATACAAGTAAGAAACAAAGAATATTGAAAAGACCAAGTCGACCTTTCAATAAATACACTGGACACAGAAGGCTGATGAGCTAAGTAAGCTAATGTATGCAAATGAATTACTAATTAAATTAACAACCATTTAGTTTCTAATGCTTCCAAACCCAGCAGGACCCTTAGAAGAAAAATAGGAACCGCTGGCTCATGAAGAGAAAAATGACAGTGCTCCTCAGGTGTAGTTCTAAGTAGCCACAGCATGAATTTACCATTTTAAAGTTTTATTTCGCAGAAGGGTTATTAATTAAACACTTCATTTGCTCATTAGTTATACAGCATATGGCTGATAGGTGAGAATTCCAGCTAGTGTTTTATTTCAAAAGGCCTTATTGAGCACATTACGTCACTCTGCATTATATATCAACAGCACTGCACATCGGTGGGCAAACAAGTGTTCTGTAACATCATTAAATGAAGATAACTGTAAATATATGTGTTTGCATGGGTGGTGGCCTAGATGCTGTGATATGGACACCAAGTAACTGTTTGTAACAGTAGTATATTATGTACTGTATGGATATTGAGGTTAATAGCAAAACTCAAACTGACTTCCGAGGGGCCAGAATTTCACTGGATATGTTCAGTACTGGTCAGTCTATCTCCAAAAGGGTCTAGAAGTAATAGAATGGTTCCAGAGACAGCCACAAAATATATTAGTCTTGTTTAGTTCAGAGAGGACATGAATAAAAGGGTGACATGTTAGAGGTACGTAAATCAGGCATGGTGAGCAGGGAGTCAATGGTCCACTTACACTTACCTTCTCTCATAAGGCAAGAAAGGGGAACATCCAATGAAATTTGGACACATCACATTGAAAACTGATTATAGGAGATATATTTTTACAGAATTCATAATCAATATAGAATTCACTGGCATGGGAAGTCGCCTGGATTATAAGAACACTCCTAAGTTTCAGTACAAAAGTGCTCAATACCTGAAGCTTCTATTGACATCATCTGAAGGATGGGAATGTCTCAACACATCTGAAAATTAGGGGCATGGAGGCTGATCCAAGACAATGAGAGTCTATTGACTTTATGAGCTTTGAATCAGGTCCAGAATATAAGAGATATAAACCTTAATGTTTAAACATGAAAGCCAGCCACCAGCTGCCTGCGTGTAGGAAGCAATATCTTCAATGGAAAGATAATTCCATAATTGTCCACTATAGGATTTCTTGCACTTTCTTCTGAAGCATCTGGTTCTAACCACTGAAAAAGGGTCCCTGACTAGATGAACCACTCGGGTGTGATTCAATATGGCAATTCCTACATCCCTTTCTTATATTCTGTTCTTCCTACAAGTGTGCAGCCATAAACATCAATTGAAAACTGATTATAGGAGATATCTATCAGATATAGGAGATATCTGAGCAAGGCATCAGAGAGGATATGAAAAGAGAATTTTGCTCTAAGAGGTATTGTATGGGTATACCTTATTGGTTCCAGTTTTTAACTTACTGGTATTGAATCCTCTGACTCCATAAAGAGTATTGGAGGACAATAACATGTAGCCAACTTTAATTCTGAATGAATTCCCCACCCCATTCTCCATTCCAGCTAGTACAGATCATGGAATGTTTAGGGCTTACCCTCAGTAAGTCATGTAGCCAATTCCTCCCCACTCAACCCCCAGGATTCTAACATGTCACTTGTATAACTAGTACTTTTAGCGTCAATCTCTTTTTTTGAAAATAACTCTTTCATTCACAAAGGTGCAGTTATTTAAAGAGTGGTATTTCCCCCTCTTTTACACAGAGAGTTCTTAGACGTTCTTTTAAGGTTTCATTGAACAATACTGAGAATGAGAGGAAATACTATGTCTGATGAGGTTAACAATTTTATCTATTACTCACATATTGTATTTTCCCAGTTTCACCATAAAGTGGGAATTTGCAAATTGGGAATCATTTTAAAGTCAGAAATTGCTAGGCTCAAAAGGCAGAAGTTGACTGAATGTTTACACACTCTCCAGGGATTTAAAAGCTAATTAGGTAGGCCTTAAAAGACCACAAGAAAGAGACCAAGTGAGCTCAGGTAAAAGTCAAGCTGTTAACTAATTAACTAGCCTGTTACCATTGCAGGAAGGATCAACACATAGCAGCAGTGATTAGAGAGTTTGCCTGTAAAAAGGAAACAGTTCCCAACAGACTCCGTAGAATTTAAGTTAGTCCCCAGTCCTGCAAACATTTATACATGTATTTGGTTTCCAAGGGACAACTAATAGTAGCAAAGTTAAGCACATGCATAAACTTTTGTAGGATCAGGGCCTTATTTCCTATACAGGCTCCCAATTTTGCAAAACATTTAAACACCTGCTTAACTTTAAGCATAAATAATTTCAATATAGAATATAAATATATTTAATCTATAATAGATATTATATACCGTGGGGCTGAATTAAGTCTTTAATTTTGTAAGAACTGGAGCCATTTCCTTGCAGCATTAACAGAACTGTGAGACACTCTGTAGGAATGGACCATAAATGTCTACGTAAGGTACTACAGACACACTGAAAGATATTTAAGCATTTCATTTAACACTTTCTTCCTATGTCTCAGATGCTTCTGACTATAAAGAAGGTGACAGACCAAACTTGAATCTTTATTTTTTTAGTTAGTAATAAAGAAATGCGAGGGTTTTATTGTTATGAACTAAATATTTGTGGAGGGTTTTCTGGGGTTATGTATATCGCAATGTGAAGAGGTCTTTTCTTCCTCCCTTTCAGTTCCAAACAACTACAACAGGAAATCACAAAAGGATCAAAGACAACTAACAGGTTATTTGATACTAACTGTACTAAAATGTATGTTCTAACTGTTTAAATGCAGTTCTGAGCTTGCTTGTACTACATGGCAGAATGTCTCCATTAAGTGAGATGGTGCCTCTCAAGGGAACGGAATGTTAAACTATATGACAAATATTTGAAGACTAGACTTTTTTACACTATAAGTAAAAAAAAATGAAAGAAATAAAGATATTTACATCGTCAGTAAAAATGGAGCTTTTAAAAATGACTTTCCCAGATAATAATGAACAGCAGCTTGACTTATTCTATAGGGAAGACGCTTTTACAAAGAGCCTAAGTTTCATTTGTTTAACTTTGATATTATGGGGAAAGAAATTCAAAAATGAAACCAGAAAAGATAAAAAGGAAGAGGTCATTTTGTGAATTTCAAATGTACAGTACCAACTATTTCATGGAATTGCCCATTGGGAAGACTTGTGAAGGAAGTTGACAAGCCTTTTTTTTGTATGTAATAAGTCTTCATGACAGGTGTAACAAATGGTGGGTATAGAAAGGACACTTGAAGATGAAAACAATCACAGAGAATGTTAACACCTAGAAGAAGAAAGTCAAAGCCTTGAAACATACAAGATGTTTCTTCTGTCCTTTCAGGGCCTCTCCTTCAAAATTGCAGCTATAAACTTTCAGAACATGAAGACATTTACAAACTTCAGTTGGGCATTATGATGTTTTCTTACAATTCCATTATATGAAGTTAATGCGTATGTCAGAATTCCATGAAAAATCCGGTGACTGTTAGGGTTTTACTTTACAACATCACATTGATCCTCTTTGTCTTTTACTTCTCAAAGAGGAAAAAGGCTTTTCATCTCTCCTCGGGAAATATGCAATGAGATCAGTGAGCTGTCAGTATAAAATGGATGTTGCTGGTAGTCGCTGGTCAGTGATATGAACACAATCTCAACTGCTTATTCATATACCCCAAAAAGGTTTGCTCTTCCACCTGTGTGACACTGAGGGCTTGTCTACACTTACATTTTACAGCGCTCTAACTTGCTGCCTCAGGGGTGTGAAATGCACTTGTGTAAACAGGGTCCGAGTGCTGGGAGCCGCGTTCCCAGTGCTCGGAGCTAATCCTCTTGTGGAGATGGATTATCAGGAGCTCTCTCCCAGCACTCGCACGTGACCGCACTCACACTTCAAAGCGCTGCCATGGGAGCGTTCCTGCAACAGCGCTTTGAAGTTTCCAGTGTAGCCATGCCCTGAGCCAAGCCATATTAGACTGACTAGAGCTTTGAAATGTAGACTTGTATTCTTAGAAGAGTTGGAGGAAGGTAGTGATTGTATTGGTCTGTGTTTACCTATATCTTGTTAGAGCTTAACAACATAACCAGATGGTTCCTGTCTGTTACTATCCTTTATCTTCAACTCAACTATATTCAACTCAGCAAGCAGCCCTAGGGTTGCTCCCTGTGCTTATATCTATCATTCTTGGTGTAGCACCCCACACCCCAGAAGGTCTCGCAGAGCCATTAAGGAAGCATCCTGCCAGCCCAGTGGGAGCCCACCACCTCTCCAACAACCTCGCAGTGTGTCCCCACAAAGTGCTTTAGCGTGGTGGGGGTACCTTTGCCCATGTGTCTGCTCTGGCGACCTGCACTCTGTACTGTGAATAGCAGGGAGCTGGCTCTAGAAGGAACCAGACTCAAAGTCTCTGATCCCTCCTCAGCTGGATAAAGGTGTTACACTCTTCAGCCTCGGCACATGGCATTATGGCCAGTGGCTGCCAGGACAGGGGCCTCTGGGGCTGACTATGATGGTGAAGGAGGGGAGAAGAGGTAGAGAGGGGGAATGGGCCAGAATCACCAGTGGAGTCATTGCTGGAGCCTGGGCTGTGTAGCCTGTGGCCCAGAGAAGGCCAGTGCAGACCCTGAAGTGAGGAGGGTGGAATCAGAAGGTGTACAGATTCAGTGTGTTTCCCAGGGAGACTTCTCCTGCCAGCAGAACTCCTCTGGAGCCCAGATGTAACTGCAAATCCTTGGTGAAGGGGGCCTCAGTGCCACTGCCTGGCCTCCCCCCAGTTGTGGGGGGTGAGGGGGCTGCTCCAGGACAAAGCAGCAGCAATGGCCAGGGGACAGACGGATCAGTTTACAGAGAAAGCTCAAAAGAGATCGAATCTCTAGGGCAGAGCTCAGCAAAGGGTGGATGGGGAGTGGCCATGAGAAGTGACTGCAGGCTACTGGAGGATGCAAATGCCATGGAGCAGGGTGGATAAAAATCAATGATTCTTTTTTTTTTTAAATCAAAATCAGATTGTTTTTTAAAACGTTATTTTTAAATTAAGTAGAGGTTCAATTTTTAAAAATAAACCTATTGTAAATTAAGTTTGAAATTGAAGGCCTACATTTATTATAATATATTTAAATAATTTTAATTAAATACAAAAAATAATATTAACCAGTACAGCTTTGCTGCCAAGCATTAAAGCAAGTCAAACTGCTGAACTGGTGGAAGTCACTGACTAGGATCTTGGAACCAGAGTTTGCTGAAGTGGATCACTTGAGTATTACCTGTTTTATTCATTCCCTCTGGAGCACCTGGCATTGGCCTCTGTTGGAAGACAGGATACTGGGCAAGATGGACCTTTAATCTGACCCAGTAGGGCCTTTCTTATGTTATTGATTCAGAGATCAAAAGGGGATATTAACATTAACATGGAAATTGGGTGTAATAATATCACTGTCTATGTTTCTCTTTGAAATCTGTAGTAAACTGTTTAGGAATTGCTTAATGGATAAGTACCTTATGCTGATGAATGCAACTAATTACCTTGTATACATAGGAAATAGAACATTTTACTTCAAAGCCACTATTCTTCACCCAATGAATATTTGCTGTCAAGAGATTATCATAGCCCACCAGAGGTCTATAAACATTTTCTAGGGCCCTGATCCTGTATCGGAGATCTGCTTAAGCTTCGTCAGGGAAATTTAAGTCTCCTCAAGACTGAGGTCTCTAGCTCCAGTCTGGATCACCCGGATACTAGACATGGTTTGCCTATTTTGGACTATAACCTGATGAACTGATTCTGAAAAGAACTTTTTGCAACTCAAAAGCTCACCATCTCTACTGTGAAAGTGACCTAACAACTTTACTCATAACTGTATATGTAATGATCTTTTAACCGATACTCTGTCTCCTTTTCTTTTTTAATACATTTTAGTTCAGTTAATAAGAATTGGCTGTAAGCATGTATTTGGGTAAGATCTGAAATATCCATTGACCTGGTGGGTAATGTGTCAGGTCATTTGAGACTGGTAGAATTTTAGATGCGATGAAGAAGATTTTCCATAATCCTCATCATATTTGACTTGAGTGTCTGGGCTGTAGGCCTAAGGCTGAGCTGCTTTAAGGGAGCTGTGTTTTTGGCTTCTGAGTAACCAGCAAGGTATTGTAGAACCTGTTTGGTTGCTGGATTGGTGAATCTAATGATTAGAAATAACCATCAGTTTTGGGGCTCACCTACCACCCCATTCTTTGCAGTTTGCTCTGATTAAGCAATCTCAGTGTGCCCCCCGGACCCTGATCACAATCTTTAACCAGGTGGTAAATAAGCCATCCATGCAGTCTTTTTATGGATTTGTATTGGATCTTTTGGAAAAACACTCAACATTTTCAAAAGAGAGTTGTTTAGAGACGATGTAGTGATTCTTCAGAAAACCATTTAAAAAAAACAAACAAACAAACTGCTGCCTCATATTAGGCAAAATGTATAATTAATCAATTTACTTCTATAGGGGCTTGATCCTGCAAAGCACGTAAGCACATGGTAAAATTTAAAACCTTAACTAATCCCAGTATAGTCAATAGTGCTATTCAGTAGTTAAAATTAAGCATGGTCTTAAAGTGTTTTGCTGGACTGTGGCCAGACATCTCATTAACATGCATGATTAAACCCCTGTGATCCTTCATCACCAAAGTATCCGAGTTGAATAGAGGAAGCCTGATTTCATAAAATGATATGGGAGCCGAAAAGTTTGAAAGGGTTTTTTTGGGGAAGGGAGGGCAGGGTATATGGATGTGGGGGTGGGGGGCGGGAGGAGAGATGTGGAACAGAAATGACAACAGTCTTTGACTGCAAAAGTTGTGATTTTTTCATCTGATGCTAATGTGATTTAATTTAGGATTCCAACACCAAAAGGTTATGAATATGCCATTAGTTTCCCAAAGAAAGATTCTAATATATCTCCTGCCCTACCAGTGTTTGCTGCATTCTGAAGACATCTGTTACTTTGTATTCTAGATAATTTATCAAGAGAAGAATCTAAAACTCTCATTTCCAGCCAGCATTAAAAGATGAAGAACTGGAACTAGAAGAACCAGAAATGTTCTCATAGTTTTTATGCAAAGAAACTAATAGTTGAATTGGTGGGAGTTAGAACTATATAAAACAACAATATGCTTTTATTTACATTTTCCATTAGCAATGGGAAATATTGACTCTGAGAGGTAAATGTCTAAAAGAGCACACAGATTTATCTGTACAGTTAATTAATTAGTGTCAGTTGGATTAATGTGAATAAATGTCCCGTTCCATCACTAGATTATACCTATCTGCTTTTTTTTTAAGTACAGTTCTGCTCCACAGGGCGTTAGATTTATAGTCTCTCCTAGTTACTTCCTGATCAATTATACTTTGCTTATAATTAAAGAGTTGCCTTTGCACTTGGAACACAATTAGGAGTTAACAGCTATTAATTATTATTATTATTATCATTCATATTGCAGTAGCGCGAAGGAGGCCTAGTGCTGGACCAGGAATCCCTTGCCCTCGGTGTGGTACAAACCCAGAACAAAACGATAGTCCATGCCCCTGGAGAATCGAACCTCCCCTCTCATAGCTTTGTTGGTTCTGCAGTGCCAACAGAAGCAAAACAATAGCAGCCTTTTGTTTGTTTGTTGCTATACTAAGCAGCTATGATTCTAAACACACAGAAGTGTAATGGAATGGTTTTAGCCCACAAAAGCTTGTGTTCAAATAAATTTGTTAGTCTCTAAGGTGCCACAAGTACTCCTCATTCTTTTTGCTGATACAGACTAACATGGCTACCACTCTGAAACCTGTATGATATTGTTCAACTACTTTGTGGCACTGTGAAAAGCAGATCTTATTTAAGGTAATCTCAGCCTGTATTTGTTTTCCCTTTTAGGTGTTTATCATGGTAGGAGGCATTAAATGAATTACATTGGGTCCGTGGAATTGATGGTACAGCAGAGGAACGAGGTAGTGACCATGTGTGATGTTGCACTCCATATGATTTTATGTAAGTATGCTGATGAGTATGAATATAATGTAACTTGAATATGCTTCATGCAAAAGGTCTCTTGTAAGTTATCATTACAAAGCTTACAATCTACTGAGTGTGGTCATCCTGTTTGTATAAATGTATCACTCTTGTATCTGAAACTAGAAATATAAAAGATAACTCTGAGGGCCTATTGTAATTATGCAAAGTGTGGGCCATTAATGGTGGTTTGGAATCTTGATGGCTCCCATTAACCAGGACAATTGTCTGTAGATGGCTTTGTTTTACTTGTGAGTCTTCCTGTATACGAGTGTGCTGGCAAGTGGGTAATGAAGTCTTACAGTGACATGTGATTATGTCACCTGAACTGGAATCCATCTTTAACCTAGTGCTTTTCCATTGAGAAGGGGTGGGTGGGAACTCAGAGGGACAAAGGGTTCCTGCTTATGCAAAAGATATATAAGTGGGTGGAACAGAGAAAAGGGGGCAGCCATCATGAGAAATCCCCTAGCTACCACCTGAGCTGGAACAAGAGCTGTACCAGGGGAAAGGATTGTGCCCAGGCCTGGAAGGTGTGGAGTCTGTGAAAGAAACATATTGAAACATCGCTGAGGTTGAGATTTTATACATAAAGAGGTCTTTATGTATGTGCGAGATTACTATGGCACAGGATGAATTAAGTTATATTCAATTCATTGTTTCATACTGATTTTACCTCTCATTTCTGTGGGTGTGATTTTTGTATTTTTTTTTCAGTTTTCTCTCTTGTTTTTCTGGTTCTTTCTTTGAAATCTTCATACAGAGGAAGAAGTGGCAGACACAGCAACCATCAGATCGAGCTGATTTCCTTAGGCAGGTATGCTTGCTGTGGTAACCTCTAATGAAGGCACTTAGTGGGAGGCTACAAGAAGGCACTGGTAGGGACTTGTACTAATGTGCTGCCATAATTGATTACTTAATATATATATATACACATAGGCATGCATGCTAGACTACTTCTTGCAAAAAACAAACAAACAAAAAGTTATGCCAAGAATACATGATTTCCTGATGAGCCAGAGAACATAAACAAGTCCACATTCTGTGCAACCTTCCCCTACAACTTCCAGATCTTATCCAGTTTAGATCACACCTTCCAGTGTGTAAGGAAGAAAAAAAAATCAAACTCAATTTTGCTGTACAATGATGTACTTTTTAGTTCTGTCATATCCACTGGCATATTGATCCATGGAAGATTGAAAAGATGGGAATTTTTACTTCTGTTTGTACATATTATGCAAAAAAAAGTAAAGTGGCAATAGAATACAGCACTTTTACAACTGCAAAAAATACAGGGGCTAAAGTTATAAAACTGAGATACAGTATAAAAGGCTCTGCTTAAGAGGTCACATTTTCTACCCTGCTAACAGCACACTTACAGCTACAAAAGACAAATGATCTGCTAATCCAGGTTCATTTAAAGTGCAGCGGATCATTTCAACAGTTAAAAGGAATTTCCACTTGTCAGGAATTTAAAAAAAACCACACTCCTTCCCTGGCCATTTGTAGAATTTATGTCAGATCCATAAAGCAATAAGCTCAACACTCCATCAAGCATTTTCTATTTAACCTGAAAGGGGACTAAGTCAAATCGCTTAAATGTCTATGTCCATGATTTGCAAGGAGAAATGACGGCAGCCACAATGGAGTGTAGAAAGGAAAGATTGTGAAGCTACTCTCATGTCTTCAGATTTAGTATTAAGAATCTGAACCACTGTATCATAAAGTGATGATGAAATGGTGTGATCTACTATAAAATATCTATGAAATGGGCCAGCTTAAAGCAGAGAGAGCAAACTCAATGGACTCAAGTAAAAAGGAGTAAATTTCAGCTTTGGGGTATGTTGAATGTATGACCTGATAAAGAAGATTGTGGCCTTTTAAGTTATTTATTAGTTCACTTATGGTAAAATACTATAGAGTTGAATAAAATACGTTAACCTTTCTACAGGTTTGTATGTACTAGCTTATAGATGTTAATAGCTAATTATAACACTTCTATATAATTCTATTGGATGCTAAAATACCTATAGAAAAGATCTTCAATTAGGGCTTGATCCAATGCCCATAGGGGTGCATGTGTGTCAACAAAAAGACTCCCATTGACTTAAATGACCATGACATTTGGCCCTTAAATTCTATGGCCACAATTTTGAAAAACAGGCTTAAAGTTAGTCTCCTAAATCCACATTTACACACATGAATAAATGGTCTGATTTTCAAAAGTGCTAAACATACCCAAGCTTCCACTGAGATCAGTTAGATCTGCTAGATAGTCATAATCTTTAAGAATCAGGCTGCTTATTTAGGTGCCTGCATATAGGCTTCTACTTTTAGGGATCCACTTTTGAAAAAATCTTAGTCCATACAATTCCTATAGAACTCTGTTATATTTCTATAGAACCCTGTTGGCTTCATCCCAGTTCAATTAAACAGGAAGTTTCCATCATAGTTCTTTCTGGAGGGATAAGACACTTTCCCAACATGTTTGAGAAATGAGAGAGTAATGTTTTCCATGACACTCACTTAAAGTAATAAACATTTTGCTTGGTCTAAGTAATGACAAATTTATTACTAATTACATTATTATGTTCTGCAAGTAGAAATTCCTTGAGATCTAAAAAAGCCTAGTGAAAAATTAATTCATTCCATCTATCTGTTGGAGCCAAGTAAATATTTTTCTCAAAAGAGAAATTGCTAGCATTTAAGGGTTGGCATGCCCCCACCTACAGTAAAATCAGAAGGGTTTCAAAGAGGGATATCTCCATGAAGGTGCTCGCCTGGAGTTCCTCCCTAATTGTTCTGTCACTGGGGAGGAAGGAGGAATTGCCTGTCCAGAAACCCTGCTGATCCTCTGAGCTCCATGCAATTATCAGGGACTACCCACAAACAAGCCAGTGTGCCTCCACAGTGGCTCTGGTCCATGGCAGCCACCTTCTCTGGAAATGTGAGTCCAGTGGTCACAATTAATGTAACCTTTTGTCTAATTAACAATACAGACTTATACAGCATAGGGAACACAGAAAATTCTGAGGTAACATAATTACTCACAAATAGCAATTTTAATGTTGATCACTGAACTTTATATGGGGATGGCTGGCTAACATGCCTCTACTTACTCCTCTGCCCCCACCACCAAAGCATGAAGATCAAGTATGAAAACCTGATTGCCTTACTTATGCAAGTAGTTCTACTGAAGTAAGTAGGCTTATTCACATAATAAGGTCAGTAGGATTTGGCTTTCTGTAAACTTGTGGTATTACATAAGGACAAATAGACCCTATCATATATAAAAACATAATTCAGTTGTAAGAGTTGGTGGAGGGGAGACTTTCCAACATTGTAGGGTTTCTCTGCTTCTGTCTGATGTCAAAAATAGAATTACCTAGTGATGGATAGCAGGTGTTCATAATAAAAACATGGTGCTTTTTTTGGTAGTCTTGTAATCACTTACAGTTAGGTAACATATGTTGTGTGGCAAGAATGCTATGTTCAGAGAGCAACATCTGAATATAGAACAGAATTCAACAGAGTTGAAATTTCTGATCTGCGGGTAATTCTGCCAAATTGAGCAACCCATCACATTGCATAGTGTGATTTATCAATATTGGGTCCGATCTTGCACACTTTATTCACACAAGTAGTCCCTATTTACCAGATAATATTATTGACTTCAAAAGCACACCTCACATAAGAATTATTCATGTAAGGATTCTAGGATTGGGCTGATATATATATGTATACATATATATATGAACTCATCTCATTTTATTGCATTTAATACAATATAGAAGAGGTGTGAAATATGGGGTGGTGTGTAGTTGTGCTATCCTAGTAGCATCCCAAGAAAGGAATATCTTTAGTTAAGCACAATCCCTCTCTCTGCTCCATAGTCCATACTAGCAGCAAACAACTACCTTCCCCATGACAGCTCCAGTGTGGAGATGGTGCATTGTGGAGGATGGACCTAAGACTCTACCCTTTCCCCACTTGCTTGTGAGGCAGGGTAGTGGGTGGATCAGGTCATTTTTTTGACAAATACTATATTTGCCGAAAAACGCAGTTTCAGTCAACATGGTACTATTTGTAAATTTGAACCAGGCCACAGATTATTTTGGGATGGGGGTGCACTCAATCTCTCCTTTTGAAGCTGTTCCTCTTAGTATAAATAATCACTGGAGCAGGGGCTTAAACTTGAGTCTCCCTCACCTGAGTGAGTGTCTTAAACACCAAGCTAATGTCTGGGTAGTGATTCTCCTTCTCTCTGGCCAAATGGCTATTCAAATATTTTATACAAAGTGAAGGAGCTTCAGCAGGAGAATCTGAAACAAATCCATCCCTATAGCCTGGAATGGGATGAAATGCAGGTTCAAATGCCTGCTCCAGAGCAGGGATTCAAACCTGGCTCTCCCAATCCCATGAGAGCACCTTAACGACTGGGACACAAGCTCATGTTTTGTTTGATCTGAAATAGAATTTTTCAATTTGCCAACATTTTTTGGCATTTCTGGATTTGGTTTGATCTGACTGATTTCCCCCTCGCCTATTTTTGGAACTGCCAAGAGAACCAAAAAATCTAGTAGTGAGAACTCCTGGCCCCTTACCTCTCTGCACCTGGACCCATGCTGCAGGGGGGGCAATGCAGGAATTTAAAGAAGGGTCTTTCTAGCATCATTCTTATCTCCTAGTGTTTTTTTTTCTTGTCATTGTTTTCTATTACTTCCCATTCATTGCATATTTAATTTTTATTTTTAACAAGTTTGCTGTCAGGACTGGATTCCAGACAGTTTTTCTGGCAAATATACATAATCCTTTCGTTATCAAGAAAGTAAACCTTGAAACTGGAGCCAAGGATTTGGCATTGATTTAATTTATTGTAGTAAATACGAAATCTGAAATGAGACCAACTGATTCATTTGGCTCCTGATTTATTTAATTCTCCTCCCTTATTAATTAACTCTAATTTTAAACTATTGCCTTATTTTGAATTCCCATTCCAGAAAATCCTAATGAAATGCTGGAATACTATCATAAAATGGTCTGAATCATTTTTTCTTTCTACAAGAACTGAAATAAACTTCTTTAAGCTACAGGACAGTCTATATTTTCTTTCTGATGGTTAAAGCATGTATTTTTCTTTCAAGTCTGGGCTGGATGAATGGACTATAAGGTGGATAGAAAGCTGGCTAGATCGTCGGGCTCAACGGGTAGTGATCAATAGCTCCATGTCTAGTTAGCAGCCGGTATCAAGCGGAGTGCCCCAAGGGTTGGTCCTGGGGCCGGTGTTGTTCAATATCTTCATTAATGATATGAAGGATGGTGTGGACTGCACCCTCAGCAAGTTCGCAGATGACACTAAACTGGGATGAGTGGTAGATATGCTGGAGGGTAGGAATAGACAAATTAGAGGATTGGGCCAAAAGAAATCTGATGAGGTTCAACAAGGAAAAGTGCAGAGTCCTACACTTAGGATGGAAGAATCCCATTCACTGCTACAGACTAGGGACCAAATGGCTAGGCAGCAGTTCTGCAGAATAGGACCTAGGGGTTACAGTGGACGAGAAGCTGGATATGAGTTAACAGTATGCCACTGCTGCCAAGAAGGCTAACAGCATTTTGGGCTGTATAAGTAGGAGCATTGCCAGCAGATCAAGGGATGTGATCATTCCCCTCTATTCAACATTGGTGAGGCCTCATCTGGAGCACTGTGTCCAGTTTTGGGCCCCATACTACAAGAAGGATGTGGAAAAATTGGAAAAAGTCCAGCGGAGGGCAACAAAAATGATTAGAGTCCTGTGGCACCTTATAGATTACCAGACGTTTTGGAGCATGAGCTTTCGTGGGTGAATATGTCTGTTAGTCTATAAGGGGCCACAGGACTCTTTGCTGCTTTTACAGATCCAGACTAACACGGCTACCCCTCTGAAAAATGATTAGGGGATTGGAGTAAATGACTTATGAGGAGAGGCTGAGGGGACTGGGATTGTTTAGTCTGCAGAAGAGAAGGATGAGGGGGGATTTGATAGGTGCTTTCAAATACCTGAAAGGGGGTTCCAAAGAGGATGGATCTAGACTGTTCTCAGTGGTAGCAGATGATAGAACAAGGAATAACGGTCTCAAGTTGCAGTGAGGGAGGTTTAGGTTGAATATTAGGAAAAACTTTTTCATCAGGAGGGTGGTGAAGCACTGGAATGGGTTACCTAGGGAGGCGGTGGAATCTCCTTCTTTAGAGGTTTTTAAGGCCAGGCTTGACAAAGCCCTGGCTGAGATGATTTAGTTGGGGATTGATCTTGCTTTGAGCAGGGGGTTGGACTAGATGACCTCCGAGGTCCCTTCCAACCCAATGTATTAAGATGAGGCCCTGAAACATAAACCCTTATCAAAGGCCCGGTTTGAGGCCTAAGACCTGAACTAAAGCAATGGTCAAGACTTTGCTAACATAAAGCAAAGTTAAGCTGTAAGCCAGAAGCAGGCCCTGCTCACAGACGCTGGCAACGAAAGGGCTGATGTTGCAAAAATACACATACCTAAAAGGTACTGGACACTAGAGATGCCAGAGCACTCCGATACTTGCACATTCCACACAGATAACAAGGACAGGGGCAAAAGGGGAATATGATGGATAGAGTTGTTTTGTTCGAACCAAATGTACAAGGTGAGAGGTGGCACCTTACTGAGTAGAGTGCTTGCACCTTGCTATGTAGAGGGATTGCACCTCAATACGTCAGAAGTGATGTATAACTTGTTTGTACCTGTGTACAAGAACACACCTCTGAGTGGATATCTTTGTCTGGCCTAGGGGGCAGTGGAATGTCCCGCCACTGACTGAGCTGGTCCATTGCCAGGGAGCATATATGTACTAACTAGCAGCACCTTAGTAGCACCTTGGATAGCTAATCCAGGGAGCTGAAGACTGTGTTTCTCTTCCATAATAAACCTGGCCCGGGTGCCTTCGTACCTCACAAGAGTCTGTGGTCATTGGGGGTTCTCTCGGGGTCTGCTGTGTCAGCTTTCTGCACAGAGCTGGGGCAGCACACAGAGAGAACACATGCACACAGCTGACTGATATCAACACTGAATAGAACAGAGCACCACACTGGCAGCATCTGACCACACCCTGATATTCTATGATTTTATGATTCTAAGTGAGAACTTAATGGTATTTAATAGAGCTTCCCAGTAGAGAATAAGGAATTTTAAATGTAGAGGGTTGCAACTTTTAAGAAAGTCAAAATATAGGTAAAGGTTGACCTTTTAATTCTACAATTCTCACCAGGATGTCACTTAGTTTCAGTTCTACAAACGGCCTCAGTCCGCAGGCACAACCATCACTGATGTCAATGATGTGACTGGGAGCGGTGTGCATAGATAGAAGGCACAGTACACGGGCATTACGATTTATAGTCAGAGTGTGCTTATTAGGGTCTGGCCCAGGTTGCTGGCAGAGAAGAGCTGCTTTGTTCCAGGGGGCAGCTCTGAAAGCCACAGGAGGCCTGATTAGCATTTACACTCAGGCCACTTTGGAGCACTTATGTGGGCATTAAGGACATTTACACTCACTTCAAGGCCCCCTCCAATGGTCAGAATGCTGCAAAGAAACTTTAGTGCAAGTGAGTGTGAGGCTCACCCCTTAATCACTGCTGCTCCTCCCACTCTCCTTTGAGGTGCGTAGCCCTCCAGGGAGTGTTGAGAACAATCTCTGTATTTAGGAGAACACAAGAACTGCAACTGTGGCTGGCTCCTATCTGAGGTTCTGCTCCAGAAGGGAAGGTCTTTGTGTCCTTCACTTTCCTTGCACATCCGTGCCGGGTCCCAGCATAATACAATTAAATGCAAAACGTAAAATGATGGAAGTCAGTGGAACATAAGCAGAACAAAAATCAAAGCCCTACTGCAGAAAGAGGAAGGATAATCCAGTGTCTAGGTCTTGGAAGATCTGGGTTCAAATCCCTAATCTGCCCAAGAATTTCCTGCATAGCCTTTGGCAAGTCACTTAGGGCCAGGTCTGTATAGGTATTTAAGTTCCTAAAGATGCAGATAAGTACCTAGTGGGATTTTTCAAAAGCACCTACCTAGGTTCCTGCAGGCTTGTGAAAGTCTCACAAGGTGCCTATCTGCATCGTTAGGCACATAAATACCTTTAAATATTTGGCCCTTAGTCTCTCCATGTCTCAGTTCCCCACCATTAAAATAGGGATAACAGCACTTTCCTGCCTCACACGGGTATTGCGAAGATAACTAACTTAAAATTATGAGGTGCTCTCATATTATTCTGACGGCAGAGGGCAGATAAGTACATTAGACAGATAATCCCTGCATCCAGGCTCAGCTTGAATACTGCACCTTGGCGGCTACTAAATAATATCAGTCATTCTTTCCTGAATTATTACCTGTTTGAGACAAAAGTGGTGTATAAGGGACTTTCGGTTCTATTGCACTCATTGGTGGAGGTAGCAAGGGGTTGGCAAAGCTGCGGAGAGGGTGCGTAGGCCGGACACAGGCTGTGGGAATCGTTCTGCTCGGGGCGTCCTCGTTGCTGGCATGTTCAGGCTGTGTCTGTGGCAGCATGGATGGCTGTTGTGGGACTGGTCCTTCACTCACCGCTGTCAGGGAATAATAAAATGAACTATTATTGAAATATTTTTCCAAATCCTATTTCTTACTTTTGTGCTCATTTCCCAAAGAATGGGAAGTGCCAGCCTTTAACCTTTGAGGAGCTGTAAGAAATATGTAAACATTTTTTTTCAAAAGATATTAATAGATGAATTAGAAACAAGACATTCCTAAAAGCAGCCATGTGCCAGAGTGCTGCAATAAATTGTCCTTCAAATAAAGTACAGAAAATGACATTTTTCGCTCCCTCTGTATATTTTATTTGTATACAAACTTCCTAAGTTCCTATCACTATTGGATCTAGGTGCCTTTAAATTCTAAATATCAACCAAAATCATAAGTATATCATATGGATAGTGACAGAAATCTCAGCTGCTGAAACTCTTTACATCCTGCCCAATATTATTGTTATAGCCACAGCTAATGAGAGTTGAAGACAAAGAAGGGACATAATTTCTCTTTAACCAAATACCAATGTCATTTTTCCTTGAGACAGCAGTAATATTCATTGTGCCAAAGCAGTCAGTTGCTGTTTTATTATCCTATACCCAAAGTCAATTTTTCTGTGATTTAAACATGCCATGTCAACCTTCAAATATAAATCAAGGTTACTTTATGTTCTAGAGTGTTTTTTATAAAAGGCTCTCAAAAAGTATCTCTCTCATGAACTTTCTATGCCAAAACACTTGGCTAAAGTAATGTGAAAGAAAAATTAAAGAAAAGGAAAACATTTCAGTGGATGAAATAATTTCTTTTTTTGTCTGCTTTGTATCCAAACTGGTAATTTGAGTGTGATTACAACTGTTTAAAGCGACAAAGAGTCCTGTGGCACCTTATAGACTAACAGATGTATTGGAGCATAAGCTTTCGTGGGTGAATACCCATTTCGTCAGATGCATGTAGTGGAAATTTCCAGAGGCAAGTATAAATATGCAGGCAAGAATCAGTCTAGAGATAACGAGGTTAGTTCAATCAGGGAGGATGAGGCCCTCTTCTAGCAGCTGAGGTGTGACCACCAAGGGAGGAGAAACTGCTTTTGTAGTTGCAACAACATGGTCTGTTACTGAGAATATGCACACATTGCAAATGGAACTACAGAGAAGCTGCTCAGTGATATTTTCAAAGAACAATGTCAGGATAAAAGAGATGCTGTGTGACAGTGCCAACGCTTCTAGACATATTAAGGGCTTTGTATTAATGCTGTAATCCACTTTATTTGCACAGTCATGGGCCATACGTGAAAGTGATAAATGCTCTGGGTTCATTTTTTTTTAACTTAAAAAATTCACGTGAGTTGAGTTCTTATGAAAGGTGTTGGATTAAGAGTCCTGAAATCTAAAATTCTGTCATGGAACTTGGAGGGAAAAGCAAAGGTTGCAGGAGGAAAGAGTCAGGAGGCGGCAAAGGAAGTCAGTCTGTGTACACGTAGCTGGAAAGCTAGCTGCAGTTGCAGAACCTCTGTAAATAGTTCTATTAATAAAGAGCCAGTTTTGTTTTTGAAACATGGAGTTCTCTTATGATAGTACCCAGCATATGGTACATAAAATGCTATGCACAGAACAGGTATAGGACAAGCAACAGCATGGTTTAAGTTTCCCCACACTACTCTGTCAGTAGTTTCACTGGATAGCCTGTGGGGCAAAGGGTAGTTCAGTTTCCATGCCCATTCATTTCTTGGCTACAGATCTCTTTAGAGCAAGAGCTATATTACATTATTTCCTTCTCAGATTGAGCCTGCAAGCGGATCATGTGGTATGGAGGAAAAACATGAAGAAGGTGGGGTCCAATTGAGCAGGGAGGATAGCGGAAGTGTTGACAGACTGGGGTGATATAGTCAGGTTAACAGACCACAAAAGGATCTTAGTGGTTATGGTTTGTTTGTTTATTCTAGGGTGACTAGATGTCCCGATTTTATAGGGACTGGCCCGTTTTTTGGGTCTTTTTCTTATATAGGCTCCTATTACCCCCCAACCCGTCCCAATCTTTCACACTTGCTGTCTGGTCACCCTAGTTTATCCAGAAGATAAAACCCAGGAGGTGAGCAACTTGGAGGAAGAGGTATCTCATTGCATCTGTATATGGAGGGATTGAGGCATAGAAAATGAGAAGGAAGGAGTAAGATCAGATGTCACTTAATCTGTGTGGAGACTGGGTATGAAATCCTGACCCCATTGAAGTCAATGGAAGTTTTGTCATTCACTTCAATGGACCCGGGATTTCACCCTGGGTATCTCACTTTACAAAGTTATCTGCATTCTGTAAAAAGTCTGAGTCCTCCATCTAGTGCTGTCTCTAAGTCACTTAGTGTACTGGTCTTTGCTATTTTATACAGAGACACAATACTGCACCATCAGAAAGCCACTATTGTACTGCAGGACATCCTTCAAGGGTACCACACTGTCTAAATGAAGTTGCTCTGCCAATAGATTAATCAAAAATATGAGGGTGGAGGGAATAGATTATTTTGTACTTGAGAGAAGAATTTTAATTTTGAAGTAGTACACATCTCCAAGGAGTAAATCCTAGTCACCTCTATCTACCATGACAGGCCTAACTAGCTAGAGTTATCCATGAGGAAATAAGACTGTGAGGAAGAAACATTGTCTGGTTATGCCATGGTTATGGGTATAATATACTAAACAGAAAGATGGCCAGGAATCCCCTCTCCCATGTCACGAGTGGTAGCCACTTCTGCACAATGCCCAGTCAACCTATGGAACTCTTTGTCAGAGGATGTTGTGAAGTCAAGCCTATAACAGGGTTAAAAAAACAACTAGATAAATTCATAGAGGATAGGTCCATCAATGGCTATTAGCCAAGATGGGTAGGGATGGTGTCGCTAGCCTCTGTTTGCCAGAGGCTGGGAGAGGGCAGCAGGGGATGGATCACTTGGATATTGCCTCTGGGGCACCTGGCATTGGCCACTGTCGGAAGACAGTACACTGGGCTAGATGGACCTTTGGTCTGACCCAGTATGGCCGTTCTTAGGTTCTTATATGTTCTCATGCTCTGCACAGTGTCTCAACACTCCCATTCCAGATCCTGCATCCTAGGCAAATTCATGGAGGCCCTGCAGCCCTGGGCTTTACTGTGTTTCCTGATGATTTCCAAAACCCTGCCTCATTGTGTAGAGGAATCTCACTACAGCAGGGTTTGTCCATTAGTAAGTAGGCCAAGAGCTTCCCTAAATGACTAAAAATCTTTACCTTACTTGCAAACAGAGCAGTGGAAGGGTGCAAACAAGTTAACAAAGTATAATCAGAGGAGGGATGTATTCCTTTGGAGCAAACTGGATTTGTCCAGTATTGAGTCAGGTAAAAACTCCTTAATATCTGTGCCAGTCAGAATAGCTCATAGCTCAACTGTTAATCTTGTGGCTGGAGCCCAGAAAGCAAAAAACAAACAAACAAACAATCAAGACCCCAAACAGCTCATCCTTCTACTACAGAAAACAACCTTCCTGACACTTAGATATCTGGCCTACTTGTTATACTGGGAATGAAAATGCTCTAAGGATCTGGAACTCCAGAACTCGTTGTAGAAATAACATGTAATTACAGAGCCAGGACAAATCTCAAGGCACTTTATAATAATTAATGTCCATGTATATAAGTAATTACATCCTACTAGGTGGCAAAATTATTTTGAAAAATGGAAATGAGGATTTTTGTTCCAGAATCCTTGTATCTGTTCCTAAGGCAATATTGCAGACCTCTTCAGCAATTTGGAATTCCAGGCAGAGGAGACTAACTACAAGATGTGACCAATTTCACAATCATTTGTAGTTTGTAAAAGTTTACTTGGTTGTAGTGAAGTTTCCTTGTCCTCACTTTCAGTGCTCTCTGCAAAATGACGCCACTGACTGGCTCTCCACTCTTCTTTCCGTCCGCTCCCTTGCTCTGTGTGCCCCTTCTACTCTTCTTTCTTGACTGTTCTCTTTGGACTAGGCTTTGACTTGGACCACATGCCAGTGCAGGAGAGTAAAAGCACCTTTAAATCTCTGACTTGGTGCACAGAGGTAAACTAGTGCTGTGGGAGTTGGTTGGCAAATAACAAGGATGGAGAATGGTGGAATGTTGGCTCCATCCCTACTACTTGCTGGCCAAGGAGAATCTGGAGAATTGTGACTCAAAGGTGTGTGTCTCAGTGGCAAGGTCTTTGAGGGTGACTCCTTGCTCACAGCTGTGCTTAAAGGAAAAAATCCAGCCTTTTGTCTTTTTCTCCTGCTCTTGGCCTCACATTTTCTTTCATGATATTAGGAAGAGCCTACTTCTTCTACTGTGCCCAAGGCGATCACGTCTTTCAAATCCACTTCTTTTGGGAGTCTGCTGACCCACACTCATGGACAAGAGAGAACAGGCACGTATTGCTAACCTCCACTGACCTGCCTGCTATCATCTGAGTTTATGGTCTCGGAGAGAAAAACTTGATCAGCTGGCACCAGCAGTGCAGAAAGTAATATTCTTAACATTAACAGGCATTAGATATAGCTCCTGAGAAAGTTTCTGTTTAAATCCAAGTGGGCTAGAAATGAAAGATGGAGATGGATATTGGAAGGGAAGCACAGTTGTAAAATCTGAAGACTACAATACATTTTATTATACAAAAGTATAATACTATAATACTTGATGGCATTGAGCACTCCATCTACAATTGAAGGCAAGGATTCCATAAAAATTAGAAGGTTTGACTTGGGCTGTAAATATTGAAAGTAAGTTGTCTGAGGAAGATGTCTAGTATTTGAGAAGGGAGTTTTAAAACAATAAAACATTCATGCTTAAAAACCTAATGAGAGCCATCAATTCGCAGTTAGTTCGGTTCCTGAGGGAATGGAAGATGGAAGCTCTGAAAGTTTATTTAAATAATGGATGAAGAGGAGTCTGTTGCTGGTACCACATGATCCAGTTACCTCAATTTCTCACTTAGAAGCCAGACATTTGCCCTTACTAAACACAGCACTGATGTCTAATCCCAGAAGAATTCTTGATTACTTGAACAGATATTGTATTTAAAAATAGGATTTTGATGGAAGCTAGGCTCTCAGAGAATCCTGAATATGAAAAACATTGTATTGGGTCCCAACTGTCCTCACTGCTGAAGTTAAGAGCTTTGACAAGGTAAAAAAAAAAAAATTTGCTGTACCTTGGCATCTGATCCAAACCCCAATGAAACCAATAGGAGGACCTTCCACTGACTTCTACAGGCTTTAGATCAGGCCCTAACTGGAGTACTTTTATGTCCAGGTAAGCTCCATTTACAATGTGGAAGATTTATTTATTTCTTCAAATCCTCTGCTGCTGTCATGTTTTTCTGGATTCCAAAAGGAATGAACTATCTACTAGAAGAACAAAAGGCAGCTGGTGGACTTAACATAGTCTCAGCATTCTACTGTATACTTTTACTTTTCTCTTGCATTTGCATATAGACTAATAGAATCGTAGAAACATAGGCCTGTAAGAGATTTCAGAAGCTTATATAGTTCAGCCCCCTATGCTGAGGCAAGACCAAGTAAACGTAGACCATCCCTGACTGGTGTTTGTCTAATCTATTCTTAAAAACCTCAAATAACAGGAATTCCACAACCTCCCATGGAAGTCTATTCCATTGCTTAACTGATTATCCTTATAGCTTGAAAGTTTGTATTAATAACTAACCTAAATCTCCCTTGATGCAGATTAAGCCCATTATTTCATGTCCTACCTTCAGTGGACACGGAAAACAAATGATCACAGTCCTCTTTACAACCTTAATATATTTTAAGACTATCAGGTCTTCTTTTCTCAAGGCTAAACATGCCAGGTTTTTTTTAACTTTTCCTTCTATGCCAGGGGTGGCCAAACTTACAGACCCTCCGAGCCGCATATGACAATCTAGTGAGATTCCTCTACACAAACTAGAGCAGCTTTAAAGATAATTCTTTGGTCCATCATAAATGACTTCAGAAATATTTCTATTGAATACAGTGAAGCTGGATCTGTCTTATTCTAGCAAATGCAAAAAGAAATAAAAACAAAAACCAACACCCACAGCACCTTTTCCCCAAGAATACAAATATAAATACCTAAACCTCTCACCTGAGAATAAAACTCGTGTTCTAGCAAATTTATTATTCTTATTTGTATTACAATAAAGCCAGAAGCCCTAACTGAAATGAGGGCCATATTGTGTAGGTGCTATACAAATAACTAGAACCTGTCCACAGAGAGTTTATAATCTAAGTAGAAAAGACAGACAATGCATGGAAGGGGGAACAGGAGCACAGAGAAGTGCAGCCCAGGGTCACACAGAGCTAGTAATAAAACTAACAGCTCCTAAATCCCAGTCTGGTACCCTGTCCTCTGGGTCATGATTGCCATTCATGATTAAACATACGCTGGTATAGCCTGGGCTTATCTCTGACTTCATGTCAGAGTGGAGCTAACAGCCACATTCAAAGTGGGAGTACTTCTCAAAGATATCACTGAGTAAAAGATATACAATGAACAGTTCATACATCTGATATCATTATACTTCTCAAATATATCAAACCAAGACCTGTGGGGGGAATAGACCAGAATATATGGAAGTACTAGTCCACAAGCTAAATTATGACTTAACTGGCATTACAGAGACTCAGTGGGCTAAATCTTATGACTGGAATATTGGTATAGATGGCATAGAACAGGGGTGGCCAAATCGTGGCTCGCAAGCCACATATGGCTCTTTTGACAGTTAAAGTGCAGCTCATTGATCCTCCTGCCCCCAAGGCCTCTCCATTCTCTATCTATCAG
The DNA here is from genome assembly GCF_007399415.2 of Gopherus evgoodei. Lineage (NCBI taxonomy): Eukaryota > Metazoa > Chordata > Testudines > Testudinidae > Gopherus > Gopherus evgoodei. Next base: position 118,636,921 of record NC_044327.1, read on the forward strand.
ACAGGGGAGGAGAGACTCAGGGCTTCTGTCCTGCGGCAGGGTGGTGGGTTTTGGGGCTTCTGCCAGAGACAACTGGTGCCTGCTGAGAGTGGGGGGCACAATTTAAAGGTTCATGCCCCACCCAATAGCTTGAGTCATGCCTCCCCAGGCATGCCCTGGCAAAAAAACTCCATGCATCGCCTCTAGCTTCTGCCTGGTGGAGAGGGGGTCTCGGGGCTGGAAGCAAAGTGGGGTTTTGAGTGGAAGCTGACAGCTCATGATCCCCCATATAATAACCTCACAACCCCCTAAGGGGTCCCCACCCCCAGTTTGAGAAACCCTGTACTAGTCCTTAAAACTGCTTCTTCCTGACCAGTGCCACTTCAGTGGTTTTTCCTAGTTAAGGATGAATCATCAGGTCTCATCCAGTTGTTCATTTCTCTCATATTCTGAGATCTCAAGGGGACAGAATTGTCTGTGCTTGATGGGGAGGAGACAAACCTGAGATCCTCTGCAAGTTTGATGACATTGCAGCCTACAGCATCTCACAATCTTTCCCCAGAATCCTGAGGTACACGTGAAACAGCTCAAAATAGAGACCAGACAGATTCCTTAGGTGAAGGCTAATGGTTAGGAGGAACTGCAGAACAGGGTGAAGCCACCTTAATATGACATAAATATATTTCCTGGCAGCAAGGATAGAAAAGCAAGTGTATAATAATTGGTTTATATAAACTTCACTGATAGTGTAAAACAAACAAGCAGATGTATTATTCAAGGAGGTTCTGGTTGATTGTGACAGTCTTTTTTTTTTTTTTTTAAGTTTTCTTCTCAGTAGAAGATGAACAGTAAAACTTGGCTTAAGGAAGATTTTCAACACTGGAAGCTTTGAGGTCAACCATGAATGGTTTCAGGAACAGAAAGAGGCATTCAAGCATGGTCCACTTTACAGAACGCACAGCAACACTTTCCCTAATGACATTGCACATGATATATTCAAAGATTGCTACATCCTGATCAATAGTATGTTCAGCCATGTAGTACAGTAGGTAGAATTCACCACAAAGGAATTATTACAGTGCATGTATTTCATTTTTTTAAAACTTTACTGCAACGGGGCAAGAGTCTCATGGGGTTTTAACTGTGTGGTTCAAATGGATACAAATATACCTTATGCACCTTCCCTAGTATGATCTTCAATTGCCATCATTGTCAAGAAAACCCCACATGATCTGATTAAGACAAATAAGTGGATATGACTGAGTCAGAATCCTAGAGTTATTTTGCTGAAACCATTTTCTGCAGAAGAGAAGCCCTGTGGGAGAGCCAAACATGAAGCAGATTCTCCAGCTGCTTTTTAATGTTGTCTGCTAGCTGAGTGTGTAGGAGGGAAATGTGCAAGAAGGAGCACAGCCATTCTTTCATATTATGTGCTGCTGCCAGTCCCTGTGTTCAGTGGTGGGAGCATATGTGTAGAGAGCAAGAATGTACATACATACACACACACACACACAATTCTATCTATCTGTCTATCTAGCCTCTCCTCCATTCCACTCAGGCAGAAGGCTAACCCACCACTCTGTTACAGAAAGCTAGGAAATTGCTTGGCTGTTTATTTGATAAAACAAACGTATACGAAAATAGTTTCTGCCTTACGGATTTTTTTGTGTATGGAGTTTTGTGGTGCTCCTTTCTGTCATATTTTGCAGCTGAGTCTCCTGCATCTCTGATGGATGCTGCAGAAGTAACAATGTCTTCTTTGACTTCCCACCTGGTTTGCTGCATGTCTGGGAATTTATCCACAGATAATTCTCCTCACTTCTACTCTGCTGTGTAAAAGCGAAATATTTAGCCAGAAATTTTCAAGATGTCATTCTGACAGTAGTACCTCACAATTCCTACTGGAGATCTGCAGAAATATCTGCTTTGGATCAATCACAGCTGTACAGAAATGCTCAGTTGCTCTCACCACCTGCTTCCCGTGATGATTCCAGGGTGGGTAGGTTGGTCAGACTCAGTTCAAAAATGCATTTTTTTTCACAAGAAAAGGGTGAGATATTGATAAGATGACTGAGCTATGACATTCTCTGGGGGAGAAGTCTGGCAATGTAAAATAATTGTTTGTGGATGAAGGCACTTGATGGGGTGAATGCTGTGAGAGGTCACAGGAGAGGTCTGGAAGTATTAGAAAAAAGATGAGGTAATGCCACAAGGAGGACAAGATGATAGCGGCTGACCTAGCAGAGTCCAGAGAGGGGAGCAAAGGGCTTTCTCTCAAAAGGAGGCAGTCATGTTCCAATCCATGCTGTGGGAGGCCATCTACAAGATATGGGGAACAGGACACCAGCCTCCTGTCCAGTGCTCTTCAGGCGAGTGGCAAGTTTGTGCATGCCTTAGTTTGTGTTATACTTTTGAAAATTTATTAAATATATAATCCCTTGTGAAATGTATCATGAAACATACTTATGAAATGTATGATCCCTGCTCCACATTGCCCCAGTGAACACTATCAAAGTGCCTATCAGAGGTGCAATTGCCCATGCATCCACATTTTTAAAAAAAACTCTCCAGGATAAAGACCACACATTCCAGTCTGCCAATCTTCTCTTCCATCTCCATGGGTATCCAACATCTTGTAATATGAAGTTAAAATTCTCCTCCTAAGTTTGGTGTCCATACATCACAAAGCTGAAGATCCTGTGTTTCTGCACGTTAAATCTGTGATAATTTCGGGGTGAGGGAGGTCTATACTCTCACACAGAAACATCCAGCCAGGAGTCAGCTGCCCCAGCCAGGCCCTCCAGAGGCAACTATCATTTAGCCTTGTATTGGATCCAGTCATTGTAGGGGAAGAAGGTGACAATGATACTGGGTTCATGGATAGAACATCTAGGTCCACAGTCTACCAATAAGCCTTCTACTGAAATGTCAATTGCCAGTGACTCTGGGTCTGACCTTAATGACTGAAAGCAAAAATCAAACAGGAGAAAAACCACTCATGGAATTTATTCTCCATGAACTAGCAGCACAGACTGCCAGCAATATGAAAAATGTGTGTGATAGATTGACATAAATATGTAAGTAATTCATACTGAAGAGTAAAATAAAGTTAAGAGGGAATTATAAGAAAATATGAGCCCTCAAGCTAGGATAATTAACATGCAAAAGCATGGTCATAGGCTAGAACAGGGTAGGCAACCTGTGGCATGTGTGCCGAAGGCGGAACGTGAGCTGATTTTCAGTGGCACTCACAGTGCCCAGGTCCTGGGCACCAATCTGAGAGGCTCTGCATTTTAATTTAATTTTAAATGAAGCTTCTTAAACATTTTTAAAACCTTATTTACTTTACATACAACAATAGTTTAGTTATATATATTAGACTTATGAAAAGAGACCTTCTAAAAACTTTAATGTATTACCAGCACACAAAAGCTTACATCAGAGTGAATAAATGAAGACTCGGCACACCACTCCTGAAAGGCTGCTGACCCCTGGGCTAGAACATATGGCCTATGATGTTAGGAGTGCTTATTTCAAAATAAGATGTGAAGGTAAGGCTGAGGGACAACTGTTATGTGCGTATGCTTTCCAAAGAACATTATAAACTGTAAAGTGAGTACAGGAACAAAAGTACACCAATCTATTTCTCTAAAGAATATAAGTCTGGTAAATCTACGCCACGGCAAGCAGTGTGAGCTAGTGGAGAGTGTAATGGTCTGGAATTCAAGAAACATGGGTTCTATTCCTAGCTCTGCCATTAGCCTCCTAGACGACCTTGCACAAGTCATTTTACCTCTCTGTGCCCCAGTTTTCCCATCTGTAAAATGGTGATAATGATACTGATCCATTTTGTAAAGTGCTTTAAGATTTACTGATGAAAAATGCTATGTAAGAGATAGGTATTATTATTTTATGCAAGACTGTTATATCCTTCCTGAAGGGTCCATATATGGTAATATCTTTGTGGAATATGCCATAGGAAGGCAGTTTAAAGTAAACTGAGAGGATGAGGGGGCAAAGGATGATACGAGATGCCTGAGTCTAAGAAATGCTGCCCTGCCAAACTGTCATGGACAAAGGAGCAAGCTGGTAAAAGTATGCATTCTCCAGAAGCATACACTATTTCTTCCAAGTTTAATGACATGGCTTGGACTTATCTAGATAACTTGGTGCAGAGTTTAAGGCTAGGTACATTATGCAGATTTTTTTTTTATTTTGATCCAATTCTCTTTCAGTTCTTAATAAATCTTGTTTTGGTACAAACCAAGGGGTTTTAAAACTTTGGGGGATTTGACACAGATGATCCTGAAGAGGTGCAACAACTTTCAACCTCTAAGAAGAGGTGTGAAGGAAGATTCTCTGGTGTCTCCCCTGATCAGTATTCTCAGTCCACCTGGTACGAACTAACGAGCTTTCTACCATAATATTTTGATTCTCCAAATGCACAAGAATGCCTAATTACACATAGATGAACACCGAGTTTAAGGAGTATATGATGACAATGTTTTATAAGGAACAAATCTGCTGGTAAGAAAATACTAGAGCAATTTTGGCAAACCTGGGTTTAACATAGAGAATGCTGGGTGGGATTTTGAAGACCAATCAACATTGGCCTAATTCTGTTCCCACTGAAATCAATGGGATTTTTCTATTGATGTCAATGTGAATTTTGCCATTGATTTCAAGTTAGACCAGGATGGAGTGCTTTTTGAAAATGCAACCCACAATGTATTCTTTTTATATTGTATACTGGTTAACTTTGTGAAGAAGGAATTAACTGCAAAGACTGCATGCATTCTTACTACACTTCAAAATTATACTGTACTATACAACTGCAGATATTTTCCTTTTTATTACTGGCTCATACCAGAAAACACCCAGAGGAACCCAGTCATGAAGTGAGATGTCATTTTGTTCAAATTAATGTGTACACAAACTCTAAGCTAGTTATAAGCCTTCCTTTAAAGTATACTGTCCTCCTGATAAGAAATTAATACTGTGTTTGCTATTTCATAGATTTATAGATTCCAAGGTCACAAAGGACCCATTGTGATCATCTAATCTGATCTCCTGCAGTCCATAGAACATTCACAAAATTATTCCTGTTTGCAGTAGAACAGATCTTTTAGAAAAGCATCCAATCTTGATTTAAAATTTGCCAGTGAGGAAAATCCAACACAACTCCTGTTTCAACGATTTATTACCCTCACTACTAAAAATGTATGCCTTATTTCCAATCTAAATACCATTTCAAAGCACTTCATCAGAAAACAAACATCAAAATAAAAGGTAAGGCACTGTACTGACTTCTTCCTGTTCCAAAAGTCCGGTCAACAGAGAGTGTTGGGAATGGCACAGGCCGGAGAGTGAACTGCGGATGCGGATATCCACATGTTGGAGATGGCAGAATTCCTGGGTACTGGGCACTTTCTAGTGTTGGCACAGGGATGGCACTGACAACAGCTGAAAAGAGAGAGAAGGGGAGAGAGAATGAAAGATCTCTTAACATTCTGTGGGTATTTATAGAAGGTTAAAAATAAATGGACGGATCTAGCAGAAAACTAGCCATGGCTACATTTTCAAAGCAGGGTGCCCAAACTGTAGCCACAAAATATGTATTTTGTATCATACCTGATACAGTGAGGTCCTGATCCATGACTAGATCCTAAATGCTATGGTAATATAAATAATAGATAAATAAGTAAACAAACAAACAATACGTGTATGCTCTTTATAGACACACCAACACACATACATATACCACATCTGTATACAGAAATAGGCATGTTTCATGTGACTGAGATATTTTCACATACAAAAAGCCACTTTTATGTATGAAACTATCTGCAAACATAAATGCCCATTTCAAGGGTTCAGATTAGGCAGACAAGTTTGAATATTTTCCTGTTAAGTGACAAATATTTGAAAGGAAAATGGATGGATCAAGGCTTTAAGGGCCAGGATATAATCTTAGTGACTCTACTAAAGTTATTCCTGATTTACACCAGTGTAATTGAAACTGGTCCTACTTCCTCACTCAGTGCGTACATTTAACTCTAATAGTTCTAATGGGAATTACAACCAACAAAGACAGGAAAGAGAAACAATGGGTTCTGCACAGATTAGTCACCTGAATATTTAAGGCTTCTCCAAAGCATATGAATAATTTTGGTTTGGAAACTGGCTCAAAATCTAATGAAATCAGGATTTCTTGTGAGTGATTTCCAATATGTTCTGGTTTTGAACAATCCAGGAATAAACAACCAATAACAAAAATAATGGGCCAAATTCTGAATTCCTTTACCAGTTTTTATGCACTTCTTACTCAGGGAAACTCCCACTGACTTTAACAAAAGTTTTGCCAGAGTAAATATTGAGTAGGAACTTCAGGATTTGGCCCAATGATGATTTTTTTTTTGGCTTATGTAGCACTTTTCACATGTGAATTGCAAACAATATTATAAATGTTAAAGTAGACATTATTATTACTTCTAGCCTTTATTATAGCCACCACACAGAGTTGTAAACTCGGAAATTTGCCCCAGGTCACACAAAGAGTCAGTGGTTGTGCCAAAGCTTATTCCTTATTACTTCTTTAAGCACTAAATGACAGTCTTTGTTGGGCATTTCTGTACTTACAAAGGAAAATGGGAAGTATAGAACCGCACAACACGTTTATTAAGTAATGATAATCATAGTATTTTGAACATTCAAAATGTCTAGGTTCAATTTACTCATCCTTAGAATAGTAGTCTTACTATTCAAAGATTTAATTTTATCAGTGGAAATCATTTTATTCACACTTTTGAAAGGTTAAATAATAGTCTTCCTGCTTGTAACACGGTTAATGCACTGGAAAAACAATCATTCTGTACTGAGCCATAAAAACCCAACACATTTACTGAAGTCCATCCCTTCATTCTTCTCCAAGACATAGGTAATAAGAACTTAAAAAAAAAAATCAGAGTATTCACTGTAATGTAATATTTATGTAGAGAAGCTAAAGGAAAAGATAGCTTCAAGCATTTTCAATAAACCTCTGTAATATGACAAGAAATTTGTTCTGACATAGCCTACCAAGAATTGAATTTGTATTTAATACGGATGCTTTAGAAGTTTGAAAGCAGAAATTCCCTTACTAAATTTTGGAGCTCCCTGACCACTGCCCTTCTGCATCAAACATTTTTCACTACGCCCTATAAAAATGTAATCTAAGTATGGCTCGTTGAGATTATGAAGTAGAAACTCCAAAGCTGTGCTCAGAAGCCCAAAGTCTCCAAATATTGCCCAACACAACATCATCATGATCACCTCCACCCCCAAAACGGGGTTGTTGTGATTTTCCACAACTTTGGAAAAAATACTTACATAAAAAAATCAGTGAAAATAAACCCCCCAAAGTGATTCGTTTTATGAGCATATTTTTTCCTCATACAGATGTAAGTTTTATAAAAAATGAATAGATTGGAATTGTGTAGGTAAATCACAAGAACATAATACTAAGTAGTCAAAATTTTTCTACTTTTTTAAAAATTTGCCCTTATATAATGATACACACTTTTGTCAAGTTATTTGTTGTCAGCACCTACCCTACTATAGAGTGACCAGACAGCAAGTGTGAAAAATCGGGATGGGGGTGGGAGGTAATAGGAGCCTATATAAGAAAAAGACCCAAAAATTGGGACTGTCCCTATAAAATCGGGACATCTAGTCACCCTACCCTATTAATACGTTTTGACTAAGCTAATCAGAAAATGAAAAAAATGTTGTGTTGGGGCTGAGAAGGAGCACAAGTCTTTCACCAGTAGATAACACTGAATTCAACTGTCCTATTTTCCAAGATTTCACTCCATAACTTGTCACCATTTTGATACAACAAACTTGATGTAGCCTCCTTCACAAACAGACTTGGGATCGAAATCCAGATCTTCAATTTTAAATGCTTGTGGAGAAGGAAGGTGTTTAGGACTATGTATCATCAGCTGTATTTCAGCCTCTTTTCTGGTTTTCAGCTCAGGTCTGAGATCTGCATATTTGAGATCAATTGCGATGGTTATGTATTGGAAACAATGCTCTGAATTTTTTTTCAGTTTTGTCCTTGTGTGGGTCCAGGTCATCATTATTAATGAGATTAAGCCAGTTTTCCACTAAAACTGACTTTAGCGTCATTGGACTGTAATCTGCCAAAACCCTATGAAACCCCCTTCAACTGCTTTATCAAGTTTAGTGCCTTTTCGTGAAGGAATTTAGAGATTTAAGAGTATCATCATGGTGACATTTCAATAACGATGATGGCTTCAAACAGTCTCACTTGTAGCATCATGAAACTCACCAATGCTTTGCCCTTTCATGTCAATACAAAAAGTTTCATTCAATAGCTCATTTGATCCTGAAGAACTCAAACAAACTGATTTTCTGTGTTTTTTAAGATCAGCTTAAGTTGCTTCTATTTTGCCACTTAACAGTGCCAATGTGTTTATTTTACTTCAGAATAATTACCTGTTTTCATTTCTTCAGTCCTTTCTATAGCGTATTTCCTACCACTTTCAATGTTTGGCACATTGAGTCAGAGAAATGAAAAAATATCACCAAGTCCCTTAAAAAAATACCACTTTTATTTTATGTAGAAAGAAACAGGTTCATTACAACCCAGGCTAAAAAGTTCACAAATTAGACCTGAATGTGAGATCGATTTTCCCCCCATGTATCATTATATATTATAATCTATTAGACATATATGAATGAGTGTAGGATACAGATAGAAAACAGGACCTCACTCTTCTAAAACTATTTAAGATTTGATCCTAAAAAACACAACAGCACGTTTATCCATATACACTGACCTACTATGACGTGGACTGATTACTTATACCGGCATTGTACCATTGCAATTACCATGAGTTTGACTCTGATCTTGCCTATAACACTTCTACGTCAGTGTGATTCCACTGCCGTTATTCATCTCTACCTTGTATCAGGGTAAATCAAGAGTAATGGCTACTACAGCTAGTGCAGTTATTGCAGCGTAAGTCTAGTGTGAGAGAGAGAGGATTATCAGGCCCATCAACATCAGTGATGTAACTTCTGATTTTCTCTAGCGTAAATGAGATCAGAATCAAACCCATTGAATCTTTATCCTGTGCATTCTTCAATATTTTTTATGTTTACAACTCCCCCCTTAGGGAACAGCATGTCAGGCCGGAATGTCAAAGTGTGTATGTGATCGCGTTATCTACAAGTGGACACAGCCAAAAAAGGAGACAGTTCCCAAGAATGATTTTTGCCTCAGTACATTTAAGTACTTCCTTACCTTAAAATACAAGTTGTTTCATTGACATCAATGGGACCTCTCGTGCTTAAAGTTAAGCACCTGTGTAATGGGTTGCTGGATCAGGGCCTTATAGATTACTGGTAATGTAACATGTATCAAATAATGTTTAGATTTAATGTATGTTGAGCAGTTCATTGAAACCAAGGGATTCTTTCCAGAGATAAACATCTCCATCCTGTAATCCATGTTGGGAATCACACTGCACAGTAATGCATAAAATGACATTTGCTGGCTACATTTTATAATGAAGAACAGCAATCATCATAGTAAATATAACTCTTTGTAACGTGTGTCCCCAAGAACTGTACACATAGGATATGTACATATAAGAAATGTGTGGCCTAGTGGTTAGAGCAGTAGACTGGAGGTTAGGACTTCTTGATTCCATTTCCACCTACTGAATTATTGTGAAGCCTTGGGAAGCCATGGTTTACTCCCTTGTAAAATGTGGTTAATGCTACTTATCGTAGTTGTATTATGAGGCTTAATTAATTAATATTTGTAGGATGCTTTGAGATCCTCAAATGGAAAAGACTCTAGATGCACTATTGTTCTCACATAAAATTGTAAGCAGGAGTAAGAGATACACTACTCACAAGGGTTGCTTGGTTGTGAATCCATCGGAATCATGAGCTTGGCACGTGTGGCTCTGCGGGCAGCAAGTGAGCGCTCTAACGTTGACATACTACTTCCCACATCCTCTGTGTCAGGACCTAGTGAAAAGCAACACAGTAGCTATGTTAACAATGGCTATACACAAAACTGTTTCCCTCTTTACCGTATGTCTTGCAGTAAAGTGAATGAATATTTTTTCAGACATCTATCACTAAAACTAGTCACTTATATAGCATCCTCTCCTAATAGCTCTGCACACATCACTTCAGACACCATTCCTGAATAAAATGGTTGTTTCTCATCTTCTTTCAACTGTCTTTAAATGTAAATTTCTCCCTTTACAATCACATCTTGGTTTAACTCTCCTTTCTCCCTACTGCTGAAACAAAAATTGCTTTATAAAAATGATGCTAACTCTCTGCCTCAACATTACTTATTACCCACTTGCTTTAAAGTTCAAACAAAGTATCATGGCCAGATTTGGGTGCAAAAAGTTGGACATCTAAATCCATAATCTAGCACCTATATAACTGGCTTTATTTGCAGAGATGCTTTATATGCACCCACTAAGTCCCAGCCAATTCAAATGATTGGCTCAGCAGCTACAAAAATCAGACATTTCATTATCATATTATTTATACTGAAATATAGATGTAGGTATCTTCAGGTAGCCAAACTAAAAGTTTTAGTCCACTTACACTCATACAGAGATGTTTGGTGTAACCAAAGAAACTATCTCTGATCATGGAAGTACCTTATTTTCAGTGGGATGTTTGGTACAGTAATTCCCAATGAAACAGAAGATATGTTTTCTGGTTCTCAGATTGTATCATATCTGATATGTATATTATATTAATATCACATACGTAGTTATACAACCATGGGGGAAATGAGTTTATTATTGCCATAACAAAATAAACTGAATTTATTTGGTATCTTTGAGTAGTTCAACTCCATTTTGCCTACTCATCTCCACTGAGGCTATTCCTTTCTAAACCTCTGAGCAGCTCGTGACATTTTTTTTTTAATAAGACTCTCCACAAATCTCTTTCCTTTTTTCCTTCAAATTATCTTGATTTAGTTTTCAGGAGTAAAATCTCAGTCTTGCACCAGTAACTGTTTTAAGGTCCAAAACCAGTGATTAAATAGGGCAAGGACAATATGCTTTATTCAATTGGATATTCTAGGATTCCCGGTACTATAAAAGTATTTGTATCTGGCCTAGTTGTTTGCATGTATTTTTATCTAGCCCTTCTGGTTAGGCAACTGGTGTACTGTGACCACTGCTTATCTTGGGTCTGATCCAAAGATCATTGAAGTCAATGGAAAAACTCCAGTTGATCTTAATTGGTTTTGGATTATGCCCCACAATCATCTTACTTATGAATAGATTATACAGCCTTTTGGGCAGGGATTATCTTTTTGTTGTATGTTTGTAAAGTGCCCAGTGCAATGAAGCTGGGGCCTCTAGGTGCTAATCCAATACAAATTAAAAAAAGACAAAAGACAAACCACTATGTAAAATATCAAACACTAAAATCCTGACGGCAACCTATGATTTTTAGATCATTTTAGAGATTTTAAATCCTATTAGGTCTGCCATTTCTTTAACACTAAAGTCTGTACCTCTTATGGTAGGTAAGGAATAGAGATACAAACAATGGTAGCAGCTGAAGAAATCTAAGCATTTAGCATCATATATATCACCAAAGAATCTGCATTATTTAAAACCCTATCTGATTTTCCAGATTAACTTGTCTCTGTCACTCTGTCTGGGTGATGCAGCCATGCAAATGCATGCCAGATACACTTATATTTTGAATCTATATATTGCTTCTTCTTCCCCACCCCATTAAATTTTATTACTGAAAAAAAATTCTCTAACGAAAAGGAAGCCTGTACTGTTTAAGTATAGAAAAGAAAAGCTAGGCTGCCTATATACAACACTTAAATTGCATTTTTTGTATGAGAGTTTCTTTTTCTCTAGGCCAAATTCTGGTCTCACTTACGGAGGCGAAACTCTTTTTTATTGTGTTGTCTCTCTGCTCCATTTTTCATTTGACCTTTTCCCACTGTGTTCCGCACCCCCACTCTGTCACTCCCATCCTCCCCCCCCCCACCAATACAGTCTCCTAAAGTGGAATGCAAACTCAAGGCTTGTCTACATGGAGACTTAGTGCATCACAAGCCAACATACTCGCCTGCCGTGTCCACCATGTGGAGCCTGCAATTGTACACTAAGGTACCGTAGGTTTCAGAGTAGCAGCCGTGTTAGTCTGTATCAGCAAAAACGACGAGGAGTCCTTGTGGCACCTTACAGACTAACAAATTTATTTGGGCATAAGCTTTTGTGGGCTAGAACCCACTTCATCAGATGCATGAGGTGGAAAATACAGGAGCAGGTATAAATACATGAAAAGATGTGTGAGGTCAATATAATGAGACAATTCAATTAACAGCAGGATACCAAGGGAGGAAAAATAACTTTTGAAGTGGTATGAGAGTGGCCCGTTTCAGACAGTTGACAAGAAGGTGTGAGTAACAGTGGGGAGAAATTAGTATTAGGGAAATTAAGTTTAGGTTTTGTAATGACCCATCCACTCCAAGTCTTTATTCAGGCCTAATCTGATGGTGTCCAGTTTGCAAATTAATTCCAGTTCTGCGGTTTCACGTTGGAGTCTGTTATTGAAGTTTTGTAGTTGTCGAAGAATTGCCACTTTTAGGTCTGTTATCAAGTGACGTTACTTTCTTTGTTAGGCCAGTCTTGTAGTAGATGACTTCTGAGTACCCTTTTAGCTCTGTATTTTCCACTCCATGCAGGAATGGCACCAAGGTTTTTGGCGCCGTAGGCGGGGGTCCTTCTGCGCTCGCAGTTGGCGGCAATTCGGCAGCAGGGGGGGCCTTCCACACTTCCAGTCTTTGGGGCACTTCAGTGGCAGGTTCCGGAGCGAGTGAAGGACCCGCCACAGAATTGCCACTGAAGACCCAGAGCGCAGAAGGACCCCCCGCTGCCGAATTACCGCTGAGGGCAGCAAAATGCCACCTCCCCAAATTCTGGTGCCCTAGGTGACCGCCTAGGTCACCTAAATGGAAGCGCTGGCCCTGACTCCATGCATCTGATGAAGTGGGTTCTAGCCCATGAAAGCTTATGCCCAAATAAATGTGTTAGTCTCTAAGGTGCCATAAGGACTCTTCATTGTTTTTGCTAAAGTACCATAGTACACTTTGACTAGCTGGGTCATACAGCAGGGTCCACATGACCAGTTCATATGAGCAGGCTCGGGCACTGAAGATTTACACCCCGGCTGGCGGTGCACTAATTGACTGTGCAGACAAGCTCTCAATAACATTTGATTTCCAGCTGAAGTTGTGAGCTAATCATGAAAGAATGGAGTAGAAATCAAACCTGATGCATACTCTTCTAATAATTAACAGATGCAAAATAGCATGTCATTTTGGAAAAATGAAATTTACCTGTTCTGCAGACACTACCTGTTCTGTAGACACTTCTGAGTTGTTTAAAGTTTGAATTAAAACAATTGGGAATATTTGATTATGATAAGCTAAAACCTTCTAATATTGTATACAATATACTCTATTCATCAGTTGCGGGTCCAGGTGATTTTTCATTCTCTCAGATCTAAATTTCAGCATATGTATTGCTCCACTTGCATTAGAAGCTACCCATGCAGCTAGTCATGTTATTATATTAGACAAGAAGTATCTGCCACCATGCCCAGTTGCAGTGTTGCCAACTCTCACAACATTATTACAAGTCTTCTGATAATTGGTGTGTTTGCCAGAGCCCAGTTGCTAGAATCTGGTTATTATCTTGACAGCATGACTCTAAATATTCCAACACCAGAAGGCAAATAAACAGAGTCTAAATTAATTATTTTTAAATCTTGTGATTTTTAAACCAATCTGTGGATGGCTTGACTTGTGATTTTTGAATGCCTGGAGCTGGCGATACCACCAGAACTCTATTGGGCCTGTTAATCATGGCTGGCAATGGTGGAAGGGGCCTGCAGGAGGGGAGTCCCTCAGAGGCACATTTTAGAACAACCACTGTAGTACCCTTTACAAATGCACACTGCACATTTCCACCCTGTGTTGGCTTGATTTTGCTGAAGGCTCCCTTTGCTAGGTCTAGACTCCCCAGTCCTTATGTCTAGGAATGAAACAATGGGAGGGTGGCAAGTCCATGTACAAGGATTATGAGCACCTTTTCCTCTCTCTGACATAACTGTAAACAGGTAGGCCAAATCTGGACCATAGCACCCAGGTTTATTGATTTCAGGACTGACTATGTTATTCTGCCCCCCAAAGAGAATATTTTCATATCACTACAGATGCTTGAAGTTAAAAACAGCTCCAGGCAGGTTAGAGCTGGAACATTTCATTGAGCACAATGGCAGTGATATTACCAGACTGTGAGGCACTCTTGCTGCCCAGCTGAGTTTCAGACTGGCTGTGGCTGACTGGCGTGATGTCTTGACAGCTCTGCATTGGCGAGTCTCTTCCTGAGGGGTCAGAACCTGATGGCTTTTCAATATTCTTCATCTCCATCTCTTCATGGTGTATCCAGAGGTCGGGGGGCCTCAAGTCTTTCTGGCTGCCCTTCCTTTTTCCAGCACTATGGGTAGCACGCTTTCTGTTGAAAAAGTCCAGATTGAAATCTAAGAAAATATCCCCCAACAACAACAACAACAACAACAAAAAGCCCATAAAATTTAAGTGATCTCAGGTTATGCAACAAATAAATCTGTTTAGGTTTGTCCTACAAGGCTTAGGAACCAGTTATCTTGGATCTGACTGCTATGCCTTTAGGCCTCTAGAGATAAAGGTATTATAGCCATGATATGTTAAATTCCCAGGGCCTGGGGGGGGGGGTACCAGGTGTCTCACTGTCTAGCACTAGCTGCTTGCTGATCCATGAAGTGGCACTGGTGTTAGTTCCAGATGAGGCCACTTGCCAATCCCTTAGAGCTAGACATGAAGGTGTCTTACTGACAGCATATGTTTAGGACATGAATGAAAGGGGCAAGTGAGAGGAAATACAGCTAATTGCTCCAGAGGGTGGGCTTGGGGCTCAGCAGGGTACATCATCTGTGCACCAGCTGATGTGCAATTGGAGAAAAATTCCTTCCAGAAACAATAGGGGAATTGTGAAGTTCCTCTTGGGAAGACTATAATTTTTGATTTAACTACATATAGCAACAGCAATTGAATAATGCAGAATATATTCCCGCAGTGTCCTGCAGGTCTCATACTTTCCATAAACAGCTACAGCATACATTATATTTCTCAAAAGTATATTAAAACATGATTTTTATCACACAAAAGCTAAGAAATTCAGAGTGATATACTCCATAGCAACATTAACTTTCCTCCTTATGTATATTCATTACAATATGTTCTAGCCTTACAAGACCATACAGTGTGTGTGTATATACACAAAACATGCACAAGAAACACATTCAGCGACATATGTGCATCTGCTGTTAAAGAAAACGTATGCAACTAAAATATAAATCAAGAGCTCTCTGTTGCAGCTACCTAAAAAGTCTCATTGGCGATGCATTATTTAAACTCACTTTAAGCAGTTTAAAAATATGGAAAACATGCAGCCCTTCTATTTTATTTTTAATGGTATTTGTAGAACAATCTGTCTGAGCATTCACATAGCATTTTTCATCTGCAGATCTCAAAGCACTTTACATAAATGGATAAGTATAATCCAGTTTATTGGTGAGGAAAGTGAGATACACCCCAGTGAGGCCAAAATTTTCAAACTTGGGTGCACATTTAGTCATCGGAAAAACAGCAGCTTGATTTTCACAGGTGCTGAGCACTCCCAACTTCTGTTCAAACTTGAAAAACAGACTTCAAAGAGAAACTTCTGAGCTACAATTCATTTGCAAACTTAACACCATCAGTTTGGGCTTGATTAGGGCCTGGGAGTGGTTGGCTCACTCAGGACCGGCACTAGGGGTTTTAGCGCCCTAGGCACATGGCAATTTCGCCACCCCGCACCCTGGTCCCACAGCTCTGGTGGAGCTGCCGCAGTCGTGCCTGTGGGAGATCCACCGTAGCTGTGGACCAGCGGACCCTCCACAGGCACAACTGCGGCAGCTCCACCGGAGCCGCGGACCAGTGGACCCTCCACAGACACGGGTGTGGCAGCTCCACCGGAGCCGCCTGCCACCCCCTCTGACAAAATGCCGCCCACCAATAATCCTGGCGCCCTAGGCGATTGCCTAGGCTGCCTAAATGGAAGCGCCGGCCCTGGGCTCACTACAAAAGCAATTTTCCCTCTCTTGGAATTGACACCTCCTCAGGGAGTGGACCACATGCACCCTAACTAAATTGGCCTTCAACATTGGGTCTCCACTTGTAAGGTAACTCCCTTCTCTTCATTGTGTCAGTATATTTATACCTGTTTCTGTAATCTTCACTCCATGCATCTGAAGAAGTGGGGTTTTTACCCATGAAAGCTTATGCCCAAATAAATCTGTTAAAGTGCCACCGGATGCCTCGTTGTTTTTGTGGATACAGACTAACATGGCTACCTCTCTGATACCAACTCCTGATGAACCCCACGAGCTATTCACGCCAAAATGTATTTTATACATCTACCAAGTCATCACAGGCCTGATTCAAAGACAATTGAGCCAGGACCTCCTGAGCTCTAATTCTGCTTTGCCATTATTTGATCAAGTTGCAATCAATAAAATGAATAACATTTACTTACTGCAGCAATCTTGCATGGGAGTCATGAACATTCATTTGTAAAGTGCTTTGAAGATATATGGTGCTGAGTGCAACTACTATTAAATCTTAAATGTCTTTTTGGTAACTGAATTAAAAATTAACATGCACTACTCTTTACTCTTTAACTTTGCAATACATAGAGAGAGTATGGAATTATACAGTACAGCTTGTGGAATTCACTAAGACACACTACACATTGAATCTTTTAAGAAAGCTCTTTCCACTTTGCCGAAACATTGCTTCTTGTTATGCAGACACTATCCCAAACAGCTTGGATGAGGCAAATAAGTGAAGATATAGCTGATAACTCATTAGCATCCGACCTTGGAAAGGATGTTTTGTCCCCTGCAGGAGAACAGCTTTTTGTCTCTGATTTAAACCAATTATTGTACCATCTCATAAGTCTTCCAGCAGATAGGGATTCTATCTCCCTGCAGCTGTAGACAAATAAATAGAAGAGAAGCTCAACGAAGCCCTTTGCGATTCACTCCATTTTCCCTGACAGCATCGTACATATAACAATTGTCTGCACTTTTGTTTTTGTAACAGGCTGCAGTAAAGGGAACGCAGCTGATATAAAGGTGCAAGTAGGAAAAAAATCTCTTTACAAATGAGACGTGATTTCACTTTCAGCTCAGTTCACTTTCAGCTCAGTTATTTCCTGCAGGTTACTATTAAAGGAGTGGAAATGACACGTCTCCCTCACCACTATTCACACTACCAACAAATGCAACCTAATGCCTTGCAGGCAAGAGTCAAAACCATAAGCTGCAGCTAATGAGCAATGTCAAGGTGGGAGATGCAGAGTGAAACGAAAAAAGAAGACATATCCCAAGGGAAAACTGCAGTGACATACTGAGGATGTCTAGTGGTTGCTGACTTATTTGCCTGAATTTATTTTTCTTTCCTTTAAGTCTCCACCTAGTTTCTCCTGTCTCTGTACACATTTGCTACCATCAGTTATAATAGTGGCTTGCAGGCAATCTTTATTTATTTCTCATACTTTTACTTTACCCACTTCAGATGCCCAACACCATATTCACTACTTGACAACTTCTGAAGGACAACCTCCTATCATCTAGCTGCTGTGCTCTGGAGTGGCATAGGAACATAGGATTTACCTAACTGGATCAGACTGGAGGTCCACCTATACCAGTACCTTGCTTCTTGCAGTGGCCAGTACCTGAGTTTTTGGAACTTCTCAGGTTTTCATTTACATTGCACATGTGAGATTTCATGATTTTAGCTTGCTGCAAAGGCCATTAATAAGCATTATATTATACAATCTAAGCACAGTGTCATTTACCATCCAGTCCTGACAAACTCCTGCAGCAGTGAAGTCCACGGGTTGGCTATATACTGCATAAAGTAGAATCACAGACACACTGGGGTAGGAAGGAGCCTCAAGATATCATCATCTATTTCATCCCTCCACGCTGAGGCAGGATTAAGCATATCTAGACAATCACTGCCAAACATTTGTCTAATCTATTCTTAAAAATATCCTGTGATGGGGATTCCACAACTGGTGCTTAACTATCCTTATTGTTAGAAAGTTTTTCTTAATATGTAACCTAAATCCCTTTAATGCAAACAAAGCCGATTGTTTTTTGTCCTTCTGTGGACATACAGAACAATTGATCACTGTCCTCTTTATTACAACCTTTTACATATAATAATAATAGGAGATATACCTATTTCCTAGAACTGGAAGCCATTGAGCCCAGCCCCTTGTCTTCACTAGCAGGACCATGTACTGATTTTTGCCCAGCTCCTTAAGTGGCTCCCTCAAGGATTGAGCTCATAACCCTGGGTTTAGCAGGCTAGTGCTCAAACCACTGAACTATCCCTCCCCCTGAGTGAAGGCTGTTACCATGTCCCTGAACAGCCTTTCCTTGTCCAGTCTAAATGAACAATTCTTTTAATCTTTGGTCCTAGGTCATATTTTTAATATAATATTTAATTTGGTCTCTATTTACTGCCCTTTAGTTTATTGAATTTTGTCTCCTTGTTTACTTGTACTCCTCCATCTGTCTCTCCACCTGTTGTCTCTTGTTTTGTACATAGTTTGTAAGGTCTTTGGGGCAGAGACCATATTTATATTCTGTGCTTCTCCAGTGCCTAGCACAATGGGGTCATGGCCCATGACAAACAAATAAATAAATGTATACACACACATATGGACACTAGGGACACGTGTTACATATCGAAGTTAAATTGCCTGTTCTTTTATTAATGAACAGTAAGGCTGCACATGAGGATGGGTCCGCTGCAGGCACTGGCCAATGAGGGCAAACAGATGCAGTTCCCACCTGAGGGAAGTACCAGTGGCCATGTACCGAGTGCATGCCAATAAACTTCTAGTACTACAGAGGATATGACTACTGAGATGTTTCAGAATGTGAGACAATTCAACATACTTCAAGAGCTGTAGCACCTGCTTTAGGTACCACAGAATAACATAAACCTGAATACTTAATCATCCCACTTTCCTGCTTTTTACGGACATCTAAATTACTGGAAAGCTAGTATGGCTGACACATTATTCCTCCCTGAAGTCAGAGACAGAAAATAGCTATTATATCTCCTAATCCATCCCTCCATCATACAGTGTTTTCCTACAGTATATTTTATAGTGCTTTGCCCACTCATATTTTAAATGCCTCAAGAAGTATGGCCTTCCCTGCTCTTGGGAGATTACTGTATACTACATTATTAAAAACTTTCACCATTAGGAAGGTTTCACTCATATTCAACATGAATCAACCTTTTTCTTGATGTCATCTCATTCAGAGGTTTTGAAACTTACTGATGATTTTAAAATCAGAGGCAAGTCCACATTGGAAGCTGGATCCCAAACCCCTTGTTTCAGCTTAGGTATCTCTTCATAATGGTCTGAACAAGAGGCTCCATTACTCTCAAATTTGAGGAAGTTTGGCTTCGGACTTTTGAATTCTGGAGCTTGAGCCTAAATTTACTTGTTTATTTATTTGTTTGTTTGTTTTTATGTAACGACTTTCCCCCTTCTCCCACACCTTTAGTATAAAAGGTTTCGTTTCGGTTAACTTAGTCGCCACATCCTTCAATCTCTTCTACACAGTAGCAAACCAATAAGAGCTTTAGGCTGCATTCAGAGACCATTGCAGTCAACAGAAAGGCTTCCATTGTCTTTCGTGGGCTTCGGGGCCAGACTTTTCAAGAGCTCAGAACCCACAACTGAAGCTGATATTCAAAATAGCTCAGCATTCAACACATTGAGCTCTTCTAAAAACCAGGTCACTTATTTTGGTGCCTAAATAGGGACCACATATTATGAAAATCTAGCCATGAGTTTAGGTACTAAACTCTTTTGGAAATTTGGGTTAGGGTTAGGGTTATATTATACTATAACCCTATATATTATAATATACCAGTGACTATATTATACTTTAAACTTCCCTGCCTCTGAGCTTGACAAGGTCAAAGCTAATTTCAGCAGACAGTGAAACAGTTTATTCACATAAGAACGTCCATACTGGGTCAGATGGACACCTACGCTGCCCATGACCATCCTTTTGTTGCTCTGCACTCTTTTTAAAACATCAACAAAAATCAATGCAATAGATTTTTGACTTGCACTTCGACTAACTATTTGTCATCCTCATATGCAAAATATGATTAAATTTTATATCATAAAGTTCATTCTTTCACAATAGTATAATTACTGTATAATTCTGAACCAATGAACTAGTAAAATCCAGCTCTGCGGCAAATTAGGTGACTCCAGTGGAATTTCTTCTTATACCAGGTCCAGATGTCACCCTTAACTTTCTGGAACTGGAGCACCCACGGAAAAAATAGAGCACCCACCGGCAGCCTCCCCGATCAGCATCCTGTCCATCAGTGGGCCCTGCTGATCAGCTCCTCCTCCTCCCTCCCAGTGCCTCCTGCCCACCGCAATCAGCTGTTCAGTGGCATCCAAGAGGCGCTGG
Source organism: Gopherus evgoodei (assembly GCF_007399415.2). Lineage (NCBI taxonomy): Eukaryota > Metazoa > Chordata > Testudines > Testudinidae > Gopherus > Gopherus evgoodei. The sequence goes on from NC_044327.1 coordinate 118,657,591, forward strand.
CGGCAGGGAAGGAGTAAGTACGGGGTGCGCTTGGGGGAGGGGGACCAGAATGGGGCAGGGCAGGCAGGAGTGGGAAGAGGTGGGCAAGGGTGGGGAGTTGGAGGAATGGGGCAGAGCGGAGCTTGAGCATACCCCAGCAACTTAAAAAGATGCCACCTCTGGTGCACCATATACTGTCCCTTTAAAATATATGAAAATGGTCTCAAATGGTCTCAGTGCTGTTTTCTGGCATTTTTTATGAATAATAGGAATAACAGATGTTGACGTCCTTTCGCGGGACAAAAGCCTCACAATAGACTGAAAACTGAACCTGAACATCTCCATTTTTCACCTAGAAGGCATTATTAGCCACACAGACAGATAACATTTTTCCTTAAATCAATGGAATTCATTCTTTCCCCTCTTTGATTGAACAGAAAAAGGGTGGGCCATGAGGGGGCTGTTCGGCTGTCTGATTCTGAGGATCAGCCCTTGGCCCCAATAAGTGTTCGAGCTACTTTTTAGCATCTCTAACTTTGCCCCACCACGCCCTCTCCCATTCTACTGTGTGCTCCCAATGTGCTCCCTCAACGGTAAGCCATGTGTGGCAAAGGCTCTGGAACAGGGGATTCCCATATGACCGGGAAATTCTCTCCAATGGCCAGTTGCATCCAGTTTCTGGAATGTTTGCATCCCTTAAGTGGCACAGTATGACTGGATCAGATCACATATTTCAGCCTGTGACGCCACATCCTCTCAATGCTCATTGAAGACCTTGATCATATCATCTTTGAAACCTAACAACAGAAAAGTGGGCATTTTTTTGTCTGTTTGTTGAGGTATTTGCCAGCAACATACTTTCTCTGTTGCGCTGAAGAACGCCTGGTGCAGATCACAGCCACGATCACCACCACCACCACCGCAATGACCCCAACAGTGACCACAATGATTACTAGAAGGTTGCTGTTCTTTTGAGGTGTTACGCTGCCATGCGGAGGGTGCATCTGCCCTATGGGAGGTTCTGAAAAAATATAAATGATGGGAGAGTTTCAGCAGCAAAATTTAACAACAGAGTGTAAAAAACAGATGTGATGTACAACAGTTGGCAGAGACTGCTAGATCCGGTATATAGACCTTTTGCCCATCAGGTTGCCTGGATAAGTTTTGTCCCCCGTTGAAAGAGACAGGAAAACAAGACATTTTATGCCACACAAATACTTCTCTGACATAATTGATGAAAGGTCATGGTTTATGAGAAATAGCCTACTTATTTCATGCCCAGGAAGACAAATTGCTTGACACAGTGTGATCACAATATACCCTCCTTCTCCTTCAGAAGCCACCCATAAAAAAAAGTCACAATTTAAAGCTTGTCTGGCATGTGTGAATTCTACTTAAAAACAGACAGTTGGTTCAGAATGGTGTCACAAAGCACTGAAATTTATGTTTCACTGTATTGAGTGAAATGTGAGGACTGAAGTGCAAGGTGCTTACTGGAAATTAATGACCAGCGGCTGGGAGTTGATAGCTATCAGCTCCCTATTGCTATTAGCAGCTAAAACTGAAAAAAAAGGTGATATGCATTTTATTCCTTACACAACCTCTATTGATATTTACCTGAAAATTAATGTCTTGTGTATTAGCCAATCTGAATGTGTGATTCATCTCTCAAGATTCCATTCAGCCCATAATCAGCCACAGATTATATTGTATTGTATTTACTGATATAGCTCCTCTGGTGAAAGGTGTTAATCATGCTTCACTTTGAACACAATGGCAGATAGAGAGGTCAATCCTCTGAGAATCTGTGCTGAGAATCCTCATTTTCCATTAACTTCAATGGAACAACAAGACTGGACCCCAAATGATCAAGTTACATCATTTCTTGTTTCAGATCCCAATAACACTGACTTCTAAGGTTGGGCTCTTGCTCACTAGTTTTTATGGATGCTATTATGTGACGGATGGCACATTTTTTAACTGTGTTGACAGCTTCTTGCATAATTTACATAGAAAAATAATTATTCCCCTTGCATACCATCCAGAGAGGGCCCAATCCTGCAGTCTTTATTCAACAAAATTTCCATTTCGGTCAAAGGAAGTTTTTGCCTGAGTAAGGACTGAAGGTTCAGGATCATACATTATAAACACTAGCATAGGACAATATGCAATTTAGTTATTTTGTCTGCTAATGGATCCTATAAAGACTAAGAGCTCAGGAAAACCAAGAAATGATGACACTTAAGTTTGGAGAACTTGTCAATAACTCATGAGCAGAGTCTGTCAAGAGTTTTCAAACAGCGTCATCATCCCAAAAGCCCATCTGTAACTAAAAAAAAGTGACCATGAAATAATTTTGCCTTCATTAGAACTGAATGAGCACAAGACAAAGGTCAAAGCTTTCTAAATTGCCACTTTAGCGAGTGATAAATGTAATTTTCTTGTAATTTTCTATCTTCATTCTGTACTATAGTGTGATTACTTTACACAACAAATTAATTTGCTTAAATAAACTGACTTTTTCTCATAGTTCTTTTTCAGGCAATAGAACATGACAAGCAGTTGTGAGTTTCATGGCTTTTGTCATTAGAATGACCTAGTACAGGAATTCAGTAGTTTTTTCATATCCATATTGTGTATAAGGAATATGACATGTATAGTAAACACCTGTAAAACAAAATTGACCTTTCTTCCTTCCCTAGTTCATGCATCCATCCTCTGTTCTCTCCACAAAACTCAAATTTTCCATGAAGCCAACAACTATTAACCCAAATCTGTAAAACTGCTGTCAACCACTTGCTATATCAAGCATAATAAACAAAGCTGCATGATAGAACCTTTCTGAAGGCTTTTCAGTAAATTTTATCTCAAAAGTCTACTTAGACTATAAGCGTCGCAAAGCATGGACTGTGCCTTCTGTGTCTTGTACAGAACATGGGGTTGATGCTTAAATAATAATTATTATTCCTATAAAAACAGTAAATAAATGGCAGGTTGGGTGTTCCATTCTTAACCGTGTGAAGCAGGAGTAAGTCCATGGACATAGCACTAGTGTGAAATTGATACAAGATGGAGAAAATTGCTAAAGGCTTATTTAAGTTTTTCTCTTGCAACCCAGGATAGTGATTCATGTAATAAAGTACTGACTTGATTTGTCTGATCATTATTAAGGTTGCAGAATCCATGTTCACACATTTTCCTCCAAACAAGATGTCCTGGACTGCAAACCCTCCTCAACCTCTTTCAAGCCAGGAACAGCCAACCAACAGGAATAGACACAGGGAACTTCAAACAAATGCCATAACAACTTAAAGACACATCCAGACAGTAGTAATCATTTAAGCACACACATTACCTTTAGCATCTGAACATATAAACCACAAACTGATATTTTCTAGAGATAATAGGAAGGATTTTCTTTTGTTTAAAATTATAGTATCTCTCACGTCTTCATATAACACATACTGAAAAAGACTAGAGAAGCTTCCATTAAAAAAACCCCACCAGGTTAAATAACAGCCTTCATTCTATCTTTCACACAAAATAATATCCTTTAGAAACATCCATATTTTCTATAGTTTTCTCAGGGATTTAAGACTTGTTATAACCTTATTCCCAGATTCTGGACCTTAGCGTCCAAAATTTGGGGGTTAGCATGAAAACCTCCAAGCTTAGTTACCAGCTTGGACCTGGTACTGCTGCCACCACCCAAAAAATTAGAGTGTTTTGGGGCACTCTGGTCCCCCTGAAAAACCTTCCCTGGGGACCACAAGACCCAAATCCCTTGAGTCTCACAACAAAGGGAAATAATCCTGATTCCCTTCCCCCCTCCAGGTGCTCCTGGAGAGATACACAGACACAAGCTCTGTGAAACTACGCAGAGTGAGTCCCCCTCTCCGTTCCCAATCCTGGAACAAAAGCACTTTCCTCTTCACCCAGAGGAAATGCAAAATCAGGCTAGCAATCCAACACACAGCTCTCCCCTTGATTTCTTCCTCCCACCAATTCCCTGGTGAGTACAGACTTAATTTCCCTGAAGTAAAGAAAAACTCCAACAGGTCTTAAAAGAAAACTTTATATAAAAAAGAAAGAAAAAATACAAATGTTCTCTCTGTATTAAGATGATACAACACAGGGTCAATTGCTTAAAAGAATATTGAATAAACAGCCTTATTCAAAAAGAATACAAATCAAAGCATTTCCAGCACTTACATTCATGCAAATACCAAAGAAAAGAAACCATAAAACTTACTATCTGATCTCTTTGTCCTTACACTTAGAAACAGAAGACTAGAAAATAGAACTACTTCTCCAAAGCTCAGAGGAAAGCTGGCAGACAGACAAAAGACTCAGAGACACACTTCCCTCCACCCAAGGTTGAAAAAATCCGGTTTCCTGATTGGTTCTCTGGTCAGGTGTTTCAGGTGAAAGAGACATTAACCCTTAGCTATCTGTTTATGACAAGACTACATAGTAAATATGAATTTTTTGGAATCGAGAAGCTTCAGATTGATCATTTGGATTTTAAACAGGATTATTTAGCTTCACAGAAGTGGCATATAGCAGTGCAAATATCAGAGGGGTAGCTGTGTTAGTCTGGATCTGTAAAAGCAGCACATAATCCTGTGGCACCTTATAGACTAACTGATGTTTTGGAGCATGAGCTTTCGTGGGTGAATACCCACTTCGTCAGATGCACGTAGTGGAAATTTCCAGGGGCAAGTATATATATGCAGTCAAGCTAGAGATTATCAGGTTAGTTCAATCAGGGAGGATGAGGCCCTGTTCTAGCAGTTGAGGTGTGAAAACCAAGGGAGGAGAAACTGGTTTTGTAGTTGGCAAGCCATTTACATTGGTGGACATGCAGGTGAATGAACCGGTGATGGTGTGGCTGATCTGGTTAGGTCCTGTGATGGTGTCACTGGTGTAGATATGTGGGCAGAGTTGGCATCGAGGTTTGTTGCATGGATTGGTTCCTGAGCTAGAGTTACTATGGTGCGGTGTGCAGTTACTGGTGAGAATATGTTTCAGGTTGGCAGGTTGCCTGTGAGAGAGGACTGGCCTGCCACCTCAGGCCTGTGAAAGTGTGGGATCATTGTCCAGGATGGGTTGTAGATCCCCGATGATGCGTTGGAGGGTTTTAGCTGGGGACTGTATGTGATGGCCAATGGAGTCTTGTTGGTTTCTTTCTTGGGTTTGTCTTCAGTGGGAGGCTTCTGGGTACACATCTGGCTCTGTTGATCTGTTTCCTTATTTCCTCGTGCGGGTATTGTAGTTTTGAGAATTCTTGGTGGAGATTTTGTAGGTGTTGGTTTCTGTCTGAGGGGTTAGAGCAGATGCGATTGTACCTCAGTGCTTGGCTGTAGACAATGGATCGTGTGATGTGCCCGGGATGGAAGCTGGAGGCATGAAGGTAGGCATAGCGGTTGGTAGGTTTTCGTTATAGGGCAGTGTTAATGTGACCATCACTTATTTGCACCATGGTGTCCAGGAAGTAGACCTTCTGTGTAGATTGGTCCAGGCTGAGGTTGATGGAAATCGTGGTGGAATTTTTCCAGAGTCTTCTTCCCATGGGTCCAGATGATGAAAATGTCATCAATGTAGCCCCAGACAGCTTTCCAACACCAAATTCTACAGGCCATTTCCCTCAGATCCCACTGAGGAATACACTAAGAAACTGCAACATCTACTCAGGACACTCCCTACACTAACACCGGAACAAATCAACATACCCTTAGAGCCCCGACCAGGGTTATTCTATCTACTACCCAAGATCCACAAACCCGGATATCCTGGATGCCCCATCATCTTGGGCATTAGCACTCTCACTGAAGGACTGTCTGGATATGTGGACTCTCTACTCAGACCCTATGCCATCAGCACTCCCAGCTATCTCCATGATACCACTGATTTCCTAAGTAAACTACATTGCATTGGTGACCTTCCAGAAAATACCATCCTAGCCACTATGGACGTAGAGGCTCTCTACACGAACATCCCACACACAGATGGAATACAAGCGGTCAGGAACAGTATCCCTGATGATGCCACAGCACAACTGGCTGCTGAGCTCTGTGCCTTTATCCTCACACACAACTATTTCAAATTTGATGACAATATATATCTCCAGATCAGTGGCACTGCTATGGGCACCCGCATGGCCCCACAATATGCCAATATTTTTATGGCCGACCTGGAACAACACTTCCTCGGCTCTCATCCATTCATGCCCCTTCTCTACCTACGCTACATTGATGACATCTTCATCACCTGGACCCATGGGAAGGAGACTCTGGAAAAATTCCACCACGATTTCAACAGCTTCCACCCCGCCATCAACCTCAGCCTGGACCTATCTACACGGAAGGTCCACTTCCTGGACACCAGGGTGCAAATAAGTGATGGTCACATTAACACCACCCTATACTGAAAACCTACCAACCATTATGCCTACCTTCATGCCTCCAGCTTCCATCCCGGGCACATCACACGATCCATTGTCCACAGCCAAGCACTGAGGTACAATCGCATCTGCTCTAACTCCTCAGACAGAGACCAACACCTACAAAATCTCCACCAAGCATTCTCAAAACTACAATACCTGCACGAGGAAATAAGGAAACAGATCAACAGAGCCAGACTTGTACCCAGAAGCCTCCCACTGAAGACAAACCCAAGAGAGAAACCAGCAGGACTCCACTGGCCATCACATACAGTCCCCAGCTAAAACCCCTCCAACGCATCATTAGGGATCTACAACCCATCCTGGACAACGATACCACTTTCACAGGCCTGAGGTGGCAGGCCAGTCCTCGCCCACAGGCAGCCTGCCAACCTGAAACATATTCTCACCAGTAACTGCACACCGCACCATAGTAACTCTAGCTCAGGAATCAATCCATGCAACAAACCTCGATGCCAACTCTGCCCACATATCTACACCAGTGACACCATCACAGGACCTAACCAGATCAGTCATACCATCACCGGTTCATTCACCTGCACATCCACCAATGTAATATATGCCATCATATGCCAGCAATGCCCCTCTGCTATGTACATCGGCCAAACTGGACAGTCGCTACGGAAAAGGATAAACGGACACAAATCAGATATTAGGAATGGCAATATACAAAAACCTGTAGGAGAACACTTCAACCTCCCTGGCCACACGATAGCAGACCTTAAGGTGGTCATCCTGCAGCAAAAAAACTTCAGGACCAGACTTCAAAGAGAAACTGCTGAGCTTCAGTTCATCTGCAAATTTGACACCATCAGCTCAGGATTAAACAAAGACTGTGAATGGCTTGCCAACTACAAAACCAGTTTCTCCTCCCTTGGTTTTCACACCTCAACTGCCAGAACAGGGCCTCATCCTCCCTGATTGAACTAACCTCATTATCTCTAGCTTGCCTGCATATATATATACCTACTCCTGGAAATTTCCACTACATGCATCTGACGAAGTGAGTACTCACCCACGAAAGCTCATGCTCCAAAATGTCTGTTAGTCTATAAGGTGCCACAGGATTCTTTGCTGCATTTAGCAGTGCAAATGTAATTATTAGGTATTTCTGCACTTCTTCCCAAAGGGTGTCCAATGTCCCACAAACAAGCCATTATTTTACTGTGCAACTTCTTTCTCAATCGTGTGCTATAGAGGAGTTACAAAAGTCTTCATCAGTTCTTGATTTTCAAATGCTTTGTGCCTTTTTTTAATCTTGAGAAACAGCTTTAGAAAAGTTTGTTTATAACTGAACCCTACCTCATGTGGTGAGGTTTCGGCTGATAATGTTATAGTTGGTAAAAATGATCTAAAGTCCAGGCCTACCTTGATCTGATAAAAGATAAGTACAAAACAAAGTAGGGTACTAATTAGATAGCTCTGATTGTGTCTAAGATACCATTACTAAGTTGTGGGTAACAGCAGGAGCTATGTCTAAAATATGAAGTATACATCTATCAGATGGCAAAATATAGCAGGGAAAGGTTACTGAGTTCAGTATTCCCTCCCTGTCTTGTCTGTGGAAAGTAATCAGTCTCACTTAATCAGTTAGGTGCCTTGCAATAATTGTGTATTTTCCAGATTGGCTTTATACAGTACCTCAGGTGCTCTGTTCTTCTCATTTATTCAATAATGTGAAAACTAAAGCTCCATTAGGTAACTGGGGAGGAAAAGGTGTTGATAGCATATCTAAAACTCAGGTGATAGTGGTCAGATTCAGTAATCCACATCTTTTCCTCTTGTGTCTTGCTATATCAGCTCAGGTTTAATTAAGATTGCATTTGACAACAGGAGATTTAACATATTGAAACAAAATACTATGACATATTTTTTATGATGTCTTCCCTTTAAGATCTTTTGGTTCTCTGTTTTATTTCTTATACTTCCTTCTTATCATTTTTCTTATGATGTGAGATATAACTAAAATATCTCCTACGAAGAAAATAGCTAACTGGTTTTACAATAAATTTCTACTAGGGAAAGAACATCTTTTTGACTGGAAATGTGACAGTGGATTTATTTATTTTTTACTTTCCTGGGTCAGCTTCAAACAGCCAAAACAGATTTTTTTAAACTTGTCACACACAGAAAAAGAGGGCTACCTTTCCAACATGCTTTTTTAAATGGAATAATTTCCGCTTTCTGTAGTTTACATTTGCTAAATCTACAATCCATATAATAACTATTTAGTCATGGTTAGAAGCTGTCAAGGAATAATTAAATTTTCTCAATTATCTATTTCATTTTACTCTTTAATCTTCCTTAATTTCTTTTCTTTTACAGTCTATTTTGCCCTACTGCTTACAGAGATACCTCAGTTGGAAATGGAATGTAATACTACTACAGGCTTCCTCATAGCAAAATCTTAACAATGTCAGCCTTGTTTAAATTTCACTTCCTCTCTCAAGTGTACTAAGATCCATTAATGTCTATCTAAACTATAATATCTAAAATATGATTTTAACTCATCAAAACTGTTATTTCTCTTCCTCTCGTGACCTAGGACACACAGGGGAAGCAGTAGACAGGATATATCTTGATTTTAGAAAGACTTTTGACACACTTTCATATGACATTCTCATAAGCAAACTAGGGAAATGTGGTCTAGATGAAATTCCTACAAGATGCGTGCATAGCTGGTTGAAAGACCATACTCAAAGAGTAATTACCAATGGTGTGCTGTCAAATTGGGAGAGTGCATTTAGTGGGATCCCACAGAGGGCATTTCCGGGTCCAGTTCTATTCAATATTTTCATTCATACTTGGATAATGCAGTGGAGAGTATGCTTATAAAATTTGTGGATAACACCAAGCTGGAAGAGGTTGCAAGCACTTTAGAGGACAGGATTAGAATTCAAATGACCTTGACAAATTATAGAATTGGTCTGAAATCAGCAAGAAGACTTAGGGGGGACATGATAACAGTCTGCCATTCTCTTAAGGTCTGTAATAATGAGCCTATTGATCAATTGTTATTCATGTCCACTGAAGGTAGGACAAGAAGTAATGGGCTTAATCTGTAGCAAGAGAGATTTCAGTTAGGACACTTGTCTAACTATAAGGGCAGTTAAAAGCTCTGAAATAGGCTTCCAAGGGAGATTGTGGCATCCCCATCACTGGAGGTTTTTAAGAAAAGATTGGACAAACACCTGTCAGTAGTGGACTAGGTTTACTTGGTTCTGCCTCAGAGCAGGGGCTTGATGACCTCGAGGTCCCCTTTCCAACTCTATATTTCTATGATTCTGTAACACAAACTACCATACTCTGAATGGGATTTTGAAAATTTCACCCATATATGAACTGAACGACCTTATAAGTGGTGAAGAAGATTGTGGGAGGGAGTAGGAGGGAGAGAGAGGATGGGGTTTACTACTGAAAAAGGGCTTAATAATGAAACTTAATTGGATGGTATCTAATTTAGTCTATATTTACCATTAAGGCTGCTTCTGTCAATCAAGTTCGTGTCAACTGGCCAATAGGCCCCATCTCCATGACGACCTGTTAACAGAAAAGCATGTGTCAGAAACAGAATGACAGATAAACTGATCTAAGTGCAATCTGCTGCTTCAAACAGAGTTTATCTGACAATACTTAAACCATTAGACAGTGAGGGGAAAAGTAATTCTGTATGTGCATGAGAAAATCTGTCATAAAAGTCGACTTTTAAAACAAGCTGAATTTCAAGCCTTTGAGAAGCTTGCCTCTTTAAATTCTTTCACCAATAATCCTTGTTAAAGTGACAAAATAAGGTGAGGCAGTCATATTAGTCAGAACGGTCTTCCTCAAAAGCTGACAGATCTGATGGAAAAGTTAGTTCATAGTTTAGGTAACAGACATAATATTGGGCTTCCCTCACATTTCAGTGGCTTATGTTCATTTATGGCTTCCAATTGACATTTCTCTGAGTGCAGGTAAATTGTGATTATTATTCTACAAGGTGACAGTACATCTCATTTAGTGTCTGGGTGCCTAGTATTCCTTCTGTTACTTGCCACAGAAGATAAGTTTAATATTTGATTATATTCTTGTATGAGGGAAATAACCCCTGCATAGTTCAGTTTATGAACTGGCATTCTTGGAGGGAAGTGGGGGGGTTATACTTAATATTGAATCAAATCAGTCAGAAGAAAGTAAGAACACTGCAAAATTGTCAAATAGTATTCTACAAGATATTAAGCAAAAAAGAAATCATTTTATTCCATCCCCAGAAATATGATTTTTCATGGAATTGTCATTTTTTACATTGAAAATGCAGGAATTTCAAAATGGATATGATGTGATTATTGTTCTAAAGAAATTACAAAATCTCCTTCAAAATTAATCTTTGTTGTTTTTTTAAAAAAGAACATTTGCCCCATTTCACAGGTTTTGCACAAAAGTGGAAAGTAAGGAAAACTTTGACCTCTGAGATGTTTATACTTTGACCTTAATTTGTTGTATGCTTATACCAATAAGCAATTTTAGGCCCAAATTCAAAATGGTGGCTATGGTCATCTTGAGCCACCCAGGTGATGAATCTGTGCTGTTGCCAAGGACTATGCTTATGCCTTCCCCATACCTGGTAGATGAGGCCTGGCAGGGTTAGTAGGGGGCAGAGTAGAGCTCTGGTATACTATCCCTATCTTCCATTGGTGTAGGATCAATCAAGGACCATAAACCACTGTTAGAATGTAGTGCAGCTCTGGTGCAGGACAGAATCCGAATACTATACCAGCAACATACTGCTAATATGGGTGCAGTTTATACTAGCAAATCTGTGCTTTTGGCAATATTGCTTATTCCGCCCCCATCCCCCTCAGCAAAACAACCTGTACCAGTAAAAGTGCGATTTTGCATTTATTACTGCATTTACATTAGGGTCTTCTGCTGGCACATTTATGTTTGTCAGGGATTGCACCCTTTCACACCCCTAACCATTACAGCAATACAGCAGACATCTGTAGTGTCTGCATGGCCTGAGTAATGTACTTTCCCTATAGATAATGAGGTGACTAAGTAGATGGTATTCTTCCCTCAGTGTCCTAGCATGGAGTCATGGAGCCCAGTTACTTCCATCTTTCAGATGAGACATAAAAACGAGCCGATGATCAATTTTGGACAATAAAGAACTCATGAGTCTTTTTAGAAAAGTTGTATGGGGACATTTAACCCGAAATGTTCTAATTAAATTCCAGCTCTGGTATCTAGTGTTTAGCTACTTCAAATAGCTTAGTTGTTGCAGCTGGAAGATTTTCTTCACTTCCTACCATACTCTATTATTATTGTTGTGCATTGTTAAACAGTTGCTGCATTTCATTCTAGAGGTAGCTGCGTTTTGGGGGAGTATGAAATGATTCCTGGTGTAATTTTGTCTATCAATTTATAAAGTGCTTTTCAATGAAAGGAACTATATAAATGTACGATCATTATCATCATAGGTGACTTCAACATAATCATCTTTTCAATCAGCATAATTACACAGCAAGGTTGTACAATATTTAGCTGTAACACGTAACAGGCAAAAGTGATATGAATGTTGGATGCACTGTAATTCTATTTACAAAGACTGCACTGTATAGGAGTAATATTCCCAGGTTTGCAATAAAAGCTTTCAATATATGGGGATAAATTGTCAATAGAACTAAGTATATTGGGTTTCTCAGTGGGAGATGCTGGTGAGAACTCATATTTGTTTAAAAAATTGTCCTTATTTAGGCATTGAAGTGGGAGTTGATCTCTTTTGAAAATCTAGCGCCTACTGTCTGCTTTAACACCTCTCTAAAATTTGAGATATTAGACTCTTCAAGGCATTACATGTCACATTAACTGATGTACAAATATTTTAGAAACTGGAGGCCAATTTAAGGTTTCATGATCCTCATGAAATCATGGATTGAGCAACTGAGCAAAGTACAAACAACATGGTGATTTCAGAGTCCTAAGGTCAGAAGGGACCTTCAGATCATCTAGTCTGACCTCCTGCACATCATAAGCAACAAAACCTACCCAGTTATCCCTGTACTGGGCCCAATAATCTGAATTAGACTACATTATTTACAGCTCCCAGGAAACTAAACTACTCTGTCCCACAAGCAGAGAATAGGAAGGACCGAGGCACCGCAATAGCTAGACCCCTGCAATGGCAGGGAATTGATTTGGTGAGACTTCTTCCATGTTCATCTCCAACTGAATCCCACCAACTGAATTGCCCTATAGGCAAACCATGGTGAACCTGAATAGAGTAAGAGGAACACTGGGATTCCAAAGATCCAATAACGCTTACTACAGGGCTAGGTTAAAGCACTGGTAATATAGGCTTTTACCTAGAGATCCAGCTCTTGAAGTCATATGATTATAAATAAAATGAAGTTTCTAGCTGTAACAGTTATTCTTGAAAATGTGACCCAGAGGTAATCAACACAGTGATGTCTGTCTGAGTGGGCACGCATTAGGAAACAATAGCACTGAAAGGAATAAATGGCACTATACATCTTCCTGGGATGCTACCACCAAGAATGCTGCTTTTAAGAACATATGAATAGCCATACTGGGGGTAGACCAATGGTCCATCTAGCCCAGTATCCTATCTCTGATAGTGGCCAGTGCCAAATATGTCAGAGGGAATGAACATAACAGGGCAGTTTTGAGTGACCCATCCCATCTTGTCCAGTCCCAGCTTCTAGCAGGTGGAGATTGGGGTTGTGTCCTTGATCATCTTGGCTGATAGCCATTGATGGACCTATTCCCTATGAGCTGCTTAGGATGACCCTGAAAACACTCAGTGTATGGCAGGAGGAGAAGAGTGCAGCCATACCCACTTACTTAAGCAAATACACACCAACTTCTGGGTAAACAATGGGGAGGAGGGCTCTGCTGTCACTCTTTTCTCTTTTGGGAAGGACCTTGCTTCTGTTCCTGGGGGAAGGAAGGATGCCCCTTGATGCTCTGGTAGGGGAGGGGAACCTCTGACATTGTGCAAGGGGTGGGGGAGGCATAGGCACAAGCAGTGAGGTTAGAGCCATGGGGGATCTTGTGTTGTGATGTCCCCAGATTGCCTTACTCTGCCCCGACCTACCTCTCTAATAAAAGGAAAGCTTATTAAATGCTTTTTGGGGGGGGCGGGGAAATAAGCTTCCTGGTGAAGAAAAATGATCTAGTTTTATTCATGAAAGCGAATGTTTTCAAATGGTCTAACTTTTGATAACTGTTCATTAGACTAATAACAGGGCAGAGAAATAAATAACACTTAAGCCCAGCACACAATATTTCAACAAAACTGGATGTTACCAGTAGCTAAAATTGTATTTTGGTTCATGGTATTAAGATAAACAAACAAACACAATTGTTCAATACTTTGATTATCTTGCAAACCAACACATTAGGAGGCTGTAAAGCTGTAAGGTAAATCCTCAACACAGTGTGTTGGAAGCTAGATGCTAAAGAGTAAATGGTGCTGGTGCAGGACTACTAATGCTGTACTTCAAGGCAACATGCCTTCTTGGAAGCTTTCTTCATCTAGCTCTGTGTGGAGTTTACCATATTCTTCCTTTTGAAAAGTAAAATTATGCACAAGTCCATTGCTACTTTGAGCCCAAGTGCTTCATTATGGCTTGATGTCTCATTCTCACATTAGCCTACATACTTAATCTCATCTACACACAAAAACACACCCTTTGTGAATCCTTCTGCACTTCCAACATCATCTCCTACCTTGCTAATCCTACCTCATGTCACTGTGATTTTTTTTTCTGCCACACTCAGAACTGTTACTATTCCCCTGCACAATCTTTCCCTGGATGAAACCCCACCTTTCTCATTTCTCCTTCTTTAGTGGAGACCTTATATTTTCCCCTCAATATCTGACCTATGTAGTTGGCACAAGGCTGGGTTCTTGATACTCTTCAGTTTTTCTCTGAGTTGTGTAATGGATGGCAGAATTATGTTCAAGAAGTGCCAACTTTTCACTCAAATTATGCAGAAAGGATGGTTTTAACTTTGGACATCAATTCAGTGTGAATTATTTCTGACTTTTCTATTTCCCATTTGTGCTCTGTCTTCAATTAGCTCCTTCTTATGAATGTTCTATGACTAAAGTCCTCCACTGAAAAATGTCCTTTCTCCCACAACTATAGATCAACTACCATTATTTTCAATACATGTTTTAACTTTGCCTCATCAAGGCCACAAAACTTGAAGTTCCCCATGACTACAAATTTTCTGTTTCTTGTTAGTTCTCCAGCATTTGTAAATCTGGCGTCACTTCTGCTGTAACTCTAGTGGATTTCTTCCTTGTTAGCTCATTTTTCCTGATTTATGCTTCAGCATTTATATTTTAACTACTGAAAATCCCTTATCTCCAAATTTCAGGTATTCCAGAATTCCCTGGCCAGACTACTCTCACTCCAGGAAATATTGCTTCCATTCTGCTTAATGTTCACTATATTATACATGGGTACTTGCTATGAAGAGTAGTGACTTCATTATAGTATGTCTTGGTCTCCATGAAGTACTCATCATCAAATTCATCTGGCCCAGACATATCCTTTCTCTACCAACGTTTTCAGCCCTATACTCTTTTAACGCTAGCTGAGAAATACTCTTATTTCAATTTACAGAAGCTGTAAGAAATTTTCCTTCCCTCCAGGAGCCATAGTTTGAGACATGATGCTGACTATAAGTCCTTCGGCGCTGTGCATGGATACCAGCCAATGCGAGGCTGTAATATGACCATCATATTTTACTTCAGCAAAAAGCCATTTTTTTATGGGGCACATGATTTCTCTCTATGGGCACAACAGCTGCCAGAACAAACTCCAATACACTAAGGGATACTCCTCAGACATAGTATACAATGGGCAAAAGAAAATGTAAGATAGCCCAGCTCTATCATTTCGCGCTTCATGTTATTCAAAGACATCTTCACTGCCAAGTTTAGGATTGCCTCCTGGTTGTTCACCCTTATATTTCCTTGGAGATAATGACAGTTTTCAATCATAAAAAAGAAAATTATATTTAGTCAAGAATGTCTCAATTAAACCACTTCATTGTGCCACAAGCAGTTCTTCTGCCATAGGATTAATGTTAGCACAGACAGCTTTGGACGTAAGCTGCAGCATCATCCATTCCAGAAGCCACTGAGCATTCTATGTGCCCACAACCATGGGTGCTAACTTGGCCATGTGCTTTGTCTGACTCTGCAGGCCTTATCATGCACAGAAAGGTCAATCTTGTGACTAAGGCACTGGACTGGGACTCAGGAGATCCAGTTTCAATTCCTGGCTCTGCCACGGTGAGTCTGGTCTAGTCACTTAAGGTACGGCTGTACTGCACTTGGGTGTGAGCCTTCCACCTTAAGTAGAGAGACTTGGATTTGTGGGGCTCATGCTAACATGCTAAAAATAACTGTGTGGATGTTGTGGCACTGGCAGAGGTTTGGACTAGCCACCTGAGCTCATATTCACCCTATTCCCTAGGTCTGGGCTCAGGTGGTTAGCCTGAGCCTCCACTGGTGTGGCAACATCCACACAGCTATTTGCAGTGTGCTAGTGCAAGCTCTGCTAACACAAGGCAGCCTACCCAGGATGCAAGGATGACTCCCACCCGCATAGACGCACCCTTAGGGGCAACTTTTTCAAAATTGCTCAGCATGGTGGGTGCTCATTTCTTTCGACAATCTGGTCCTTAGTGTTAGAATGAGAGCTGCTGTTAAGTACTATTGATAATTTGGCTCTTATTTAGGTGGTTAAATGAAGCTGAACTCTTTGGGAAACTTGGTGCCAGTTGAGCGTGCTCAGCACTTCAAAGGCTTTCCTTGAGATATAAAGCAGCTGCAAGAGAGAAGGTCTGAAACAAACTGAGGCTGGCCTTCTACCAGCTTTGGAGAGAAAGCTCAAAGTGGATTGCCAAGCTGCCACCTGGGATACTGGCTATAAAAGCTGGCAAGGTGTATATGAAAGCAGAGTAAGGAAGGCTGATGGAGAGGAAGGAGCAACAGGAGTTTGAGCCTGGAATTGACAGACAGGAATTTGCAAGAGGAAGTAGGAATCTGATTACCCGGAAATCCATCCACAAGAAATCTACCCACAAGGATCACTCGATCCAATTCTTGGGTCTGAGACAGCCCCTTTTGCACCACTCCAGTGGCTAAGCAGGATTCCTCCAGTTCTGGGAAATTCCTAGCCCTGTTGCTACAGTCCTGGTGTAGAGAGCATGGCCAAGATGTTATTGAATTCCATCTATCCTCAGCTGCTTGAATGGCCTCTTAGAGGTGCTGGCACCTGGGCATAAATTAGATCAATTCTAGTGGGCCCCAGGATTAAGCAGAGGATGCTGTAAGAGACATAAATCTATCTGTGCCCCCTACGAGGTCCTGTACCAAGCAGAGTTCAATCACATCCAAGAATGAAGGTCACTAGAGTGGGAAATGGGGGAGGAGAAAGGCCACAGGGGAGAATGTTCACAGGGTCTTAAGCTAGCTTTCCTTCAGCCAGTTAGATCCTGATATATTTCCTGGCAGGGAAACTGGAGTTTTGAGTAGAGATGAAGTTATCCCTTGACTACATTAGCTATATCACCTCTGGATTTGCTCAACTTTTAGTTTCAAACATTGTATTGTCTCAGCACAGCAAAAAATAAAACCAACATTCAGTTATATCTGTTTAGCTTCTTCTCCAAGCATGCTAGCTATGCATTGCTCATTAGCAAAGCTTTCAGTGTCTCTAACACTAAGGATGACTTTCTATTGGTTGTTTCATAATATTAGCCATATAACTGAATCCCTGCTGACTTTGGTGGTGGGGAGATGTTCCACAGACAAACATGGCATTTTAATTCCAGTTTTCCTTAATCTCATTGCTTAATATTCATACAGAAACAGAGTATTTCAACCCACAGCATTATTTGTTTAGAAATAAATCAGACATGCTGCCAAAAATGTGGCGCATGTCAAAAGTCATCGGTCTCCCAATACCTGGTAAAGACCCAAACCAGGCATCAAACTACCACCTAATATTGTTGCTTTCTATGTGTCTTAAGATTTTAGAGCACCTAATTTTACAGTGAATAACATGAGAGGTGGAGAACATCCTGAATGTCGAGGAAGGAGACTTTCAACAAGATCAAAGCGCATGCGAATACTTGTGCTAACCACATTAATCCAAAATGGTTTTCAAAGAAACCTGAAAACAGGCACTATTTTCTTTGACCTCACTGTAGCATATGAGGTGGTATGGCACATGAGTCTACTTGTTAAAACATTAAGAATCCTTCCACCATGGGTCACTGATGTCATCAAACTGCTACTCCGAGACAGATGGTTCAAGGTGCATGTAGCTGAGAAAACAAGTGCTTGGAAAAAAAAATGAACGGGTTGCCCCAGGGGTTTGTTCTAGCCCCAACCTTATTCAATATATATATCGATGACCTGCCACCAACCCAGTCACTGAAGTTCATCTATGCAGAAGACATCTGCCGAGGGCTACAGGCTTCAACTTTCTCTGAGCTGGAGAAGACCCTGGTACCAGCAAAACAATCTCTGGCACATTCCACCTCCACTACACCAGTGCTAAGAGGGAACTAAACATCATAATAAATGGCCAGAGGCTGAAGCATAAAGCATACCCAGTTTACTTAGGTGTGACTCTCGACTGAACGCTGACATACAAAAGATACCTGAGGAAGATAGCAGTGAAGGTCAAGACACACAACAACCTTCTTAACAAACTGGCAGGTTCTTTATGGGGCACGAATTCTCCAACACTAAGGTCTTCAACCCTTGTTATCTTGTACTCAATAGCAGAATACCGAACACCAGTATAGAGTCAGTCAGCACACATCAAACTTGCTGACGTACAACTCAACTCAACAACGTGCATCATACCAGGGACTCTCTGATTGACTCATCTTCCATGCATAGACAACTCGTGCATCTTAATACTAGTGAGGCACAATCTAAAAGGGAGGACACATGACCACCCCATTTGTCTCCTGTGCCCAGGACACCCTAGCCCTGAGCCCGGCCCGGACCACTGTGCTCTCCCTACCCCACCAGAGTTACCTGTGTGGAGAGAGGCTCTCCTTCTCCTACTGTGCCTCCCCCAGGCACAGTCAGACACTCTCCCTGGCAGCTGGGCCAGGAGGGGGGAAGCGGAGGTGGTGGGACAGAGTCACTTCTCATGCTGGCTGAAGGAGGCTGCTCAGGGTCACTGCTCTGTGCAGTGCAGCAGCTGCCTGAGACAGACAACCCAGTCACCACTGTCACTGCCCCAGCCAGGCTCTCACAGGCAGTAGCAGTGCTGCACAGTGACCTGAGTGGCCGGCATGAGAAGTGGCTGGTCCCACCACCTCCACTCCCCACCTGGACCTGGCTGCCAGGGAAGGGGCCAAATGTGCTGGGGGGTAAGGCATGGCAGAAGGAGGACAGAGCCCTTCTCCCTCCTGGTTGTTTAAGCAGAAATCTTGAGGGGCATTTGACCCGGTATACCCCCACACACACACTTGTTGCCTATGGTTCTGTGGCTCCCAGTGCTGAGTCACAATGCTCCCCCTTACATCAAGAGGGAGATTGCAGC
Organism: Gopherus evgoodei; assembly: GCF_007399415.2. Lineage (NCBI taxonomy): Eukaryota > Metazoa > Chordata > Testudines > Testudinidae > Gopherus > Gopherus evgoodei. The sequence continues at coordinate 118,676,623 of NC_044327.1, forward strand.
TGGCAAGTTGCTCTAGAAGGTATGTGCCAACCCAAGCTTGCCCTTGTTTAATGACCTTTTTAGTTCACCAGCTATATCTCTTTCATCACAACACCTATTGTGGTTGAGGCTGCCATGCCAGGATGTGACAGCAGTGTGCCTGGAGTGGGAAGACTGGTGCTTAACTTCAAGCACTAGTCAGCTTCTTGTCACAGACCCTACTGCCTGCTCACCCGGCTTTGACCTGCCAGGTCATCCGTTGACCCTTCTTAACCGATTCCAGACTGGACAAGGCCTCTGTGCAGTCAACCAGCACCACTGGGGATCTTCAAGACAATCCAAGCTGCAGCTGTGGTCACCTAACAATGATACATATTGTGGAGGAGTATCTGCAAACCAAATTCAGTAGTGGGCTCCAAGAGCTCCACTTGGCCACTCGCAACATTATTGCTTGACTCAGTGAATATGCAAACAGTAAATAAATAAATACATTTGTTTAGAAAGCAGCTGTTTGAGATGCTCATGAATTACTCGTCTTTTTACTATGCTATGTTCACAGCTTCCATGAGAGACTTTGGTATAATACCAAAAGCCTGGAGCAAACAGAAGCTTCAGTAAAAGGTAAAGAGGGGAACTAGCTGCCTTCTGCTGTCACAGTATGGGAGCAGGTTGCTGTCTCTAGGCTGACATCAGGCTATAGATGTACTTGCAGTTGTTTTCATACTGGCTGGGTGGAAGCAGTAAGCAGAACAATGAGATAGTTTATAGTTTTTAGATTAATGATATTGAATACTGGATGGTTTATGCTTCAAACAGCCAAACCGCAACATGCCCACTGTAATCCAAACATGGCAAAGGTTGAATGACAGTAAGTTAAGTTCCCAGCATGACTAGCCTGCCTTACAAACCCTATTTCCCTGAAAGCTAAAACAATTAGTGCTCTTTTTATTCGTGAACTCAAAACCACTGAGGTGTAAAGTGGTTAGGTGCACTGCCAAGTATAATGCATTCATTCCCTATCCAGAAAAGTCAAAATCCTTTGAATTCACAGGGATCTGTATGCTCTCAGAATGATGAAGGCCACCATTTTCTCCAGGGTTTAGAGACATGAGTCTTGGTTTTCAGCCCTGAGTGATCTTTCAGCAGTGCTTCTGATGCTAGACCCATCTGAGGAGAACTTCTTTACATCCTGCCAAATATGCTTGTTAGATCGGATACTCAGCAGGTGTAAATTGGCATAGTTCTTCTGATCCATTGTTTTTTAAAGGTTTATAAATTATAGATAATACAGATAGCACGCCATTGGACCTGTACATTGTGAAATTATTCCTAATGATAGTATATTTTATACATGCACCTGTAAATCTCTAACGCATGGGCTACCACCAAAACGGTAATGTCAGGTGAAAATCTGACTTCTCCTCAACACACTATGTTATTCTAATTTGGAATAACACAGATGTCTATTCTGGCAAATTGAACCTAACCAATTCTGGAAAGCTCAAAGGAGTCATTGCATAGATGATACATTTGAAGAAAAAATACCTACTGAACTTCCCCCAGGATAAGGAAAATATCAACTCAAAGACTCACATGTTTCCTTTGACCAAACATTACAAATCAGTTATATAACTTACCTAAGTCTAAATATAAGAATCAGCTTGTCACCTGAGAAGACATGATTGTCAAATTTTGAACCAACCTTAATTCTGCATGCAACTGCTACTATGTTCTCATTACCTACCTATATACTAATCTGCTCCTATCCAGAGAAAATATGGAATGAAGCACCTGATATTAGCTTATCATATGACAACTGGGATAGGATAAAACAAAATAAACCAACCTCTTCCTCACCCACTGTCCACTTATTAAAAAAAAAAATCTTAAAGAGAAACTAAACAGAAAAGGAGTACTTGTGGCACCTTAGAAACTAACACATTTATTTCAGCATAAGCTTTCGTGGGCTACAGCTCACTTCTTCGGATGCATAGAATGGAACACACAGACAGGAGATATTTATACACACAGAGAACATGAAAAGGTGGAAATATGCATACCAACTGGAAGAGTCCAATCAATTGAGATGAGCTTCCGGCTGATATGTATATATCCACTTTTTCATGTTCTCCGTATGTATAAATATCTCCTGTCTGTGTGTTCCATTCTATGCATCCAAAGAAATGAGCTATAGCCCACAAAAGCTCATGCTGAAATAAATTTGCTAGTCTTTAAGGTGCCACAAGTACTCCTGTTCTTTTTGCGGATACAGACTAACATGGCTGCTACTCTGAAAAGAGAAACTATTTAGACTTCAACAAGACTTTGCTATTCAGCAATTCTAACAAGCTGTTTGAAAGTGTCTACATACCACAGATCCTCTTTCATATGTACTTTGTGCCTCTGACAAAAATTCCTTCTCATATGACCTGGTCTATAATTTTACTTTTACCTTCATGTTGACAGTTATTGCCTTGGAACTTGAGCAGTCCTATAAATCTCACACATTCAGAGTAAATAAGGGGAACCTAAATTCCATTTCCAAATGCACATAACCCATGGCATGAAGGCTCTCAAGGGATTTGGATACATTTGGAAACAAGATTTTGGCTTCTGAGTGACTTAGGCACTTTTGAAAATTTCACACTCAGTGTACATTGCCTGTGTATCTCTAACCTCTGCAGAGGGCAAGGGGGGCTCCCTATTCCTGGACATTCAGGGATGGATTTTTAAAGGTGTTTAGGTACCTAAAGATACAGATTGATGTCTAATGGGATATTTAAATGTGCCTAGGCACCTAATTCCCAATGAGAAGTCTTTTGAAAATAAGAAGGTTTTTAAAAAGCTCACTAGGCACCTATCTGCAGCTTTACAAATCTGGCCCTCAAGCCCTTAAGTCCAATGTAGTGGACATTTTTGCTAATAAATCAAGATTAGCTCTTAAAAATGCCAAATACAGTGCTGTAGTATTACAGTTCCACCTATCCTGAATCACATTTCCTACCCTGGAATAAAATTTTGTTTTTAAAGCAATTGTTTTGCTGAAGGAAGTGGGAATTTTAAAGTTCAGTCATAAAGATGGGAAGACTTCTTGTTCTGAACACAGGATTGGGGATCCAGCTTCTAAGTGTTTTCTTAAAGTCATGGCTCCATCCCTGATTTGCAGCATGACCTTGGAAAAGATTCTCACTACAAATGAAAAAGGGTATTATTCTAATCTGTTAAAAAACAACTTCAAATACAAAGAGAATCAGAGGGCAAAGTTTTAGTAAATCAATTAATTACAAGTCTCAGATGCCCCCAACTCTCCCTACCATAAAAAGTGATCCTCAGTGCTGAATGACATACTATACTACGAGCATGTCTACACTACAAAGGTAAGTCGACTTAATGCAAGTCAACTTCAGGTCTCCACAGTAATTAAGTTGGTCATGTGTGTCCACACCACGCTCATTGTGTTGGTGGAGTACGTCCTCACTAGTAGCACTTGCGTTGATGCACAGAGTGTGCAATGTGAGTAGCTATCCCACTGTGCAACTAGCTAAAGGGGGTTTTGGGAAAGTCTTGCAATGCTTCATGGGACCAAAACTTTGTCGCAGGGAGGAATGGGAACATGATGCAATTTCCTCTCTGCCTCTACCTTCTGCTATCAATGGAAAACAACCCATGTTTTGTTTGTTTGTTTGTTTGTTTTCTGGGGGGAGCTTTAACAGGGGAGAGGCTGTTTTCTGTGTATCTGGCTGCTGTGCAGTGGAGTTGAAAATGATCTCCAGAGCATTCACAGTGGGGCATTATGGGACATCTCCTCTGGAGGCTATTTCAGTCAAATTATACAACTATGTATCTACACTGCCTTTCTGTTGACCCACCAATATTGAATTAAATGCTACACCTCTTATGGAGGTGGAGTTATTAAGTCGACATTACAGGCGAGTTAGATCGGCAGAAGGGATCCGGTAGTATAGATCCATACATTATTAGGTTGACTTCGGACGGCTTCCGTCTGCCTACGTTTGTAGTGCAGACCAGGCCTAAGTAGTCAACAGAAATGTGCTATTTCTGAGTGGCCCAATATATGCTGTCCCCAAAGGTGCAAAAGTCTTAATATTATACATTGATTTAATTTCTATACTTTTGAGAAATTCTAGCTCATTTTGAGAATTATTCTGGCTGAGATTTTACAAGTTAAATGTTGCTGCCATTTTCATCCAAACAAAACTAGGATGAACCTTTAAGATCAAGCACAGTATTCACTCAGTATAACAGCTGCCACTCACAAACGTGACAGAATTAGCTGCAAGGGTTATTATTATTGACTTTGTAAAATTGGGAAAAATGTGATTTGTCACCAGCTTCAGCGGAAGTGCTAATTTTTGAGTACATCTGGAGATTCAGTTCAAATGAATCCAGGCTATTTTGATTGTGTAGAGCAGGGGTTGGCAACCTTTCAGAAGTGGTGTGCCGACTCTTCATTTATTCATTTATTCACTCTAATTTAATTCATGTGCCAGTAATACATTTTAACATTTTTAGAAGGTCTCTTTCTATAAGTCTATAATATATAACTAAACTATTGTTATATGTAAAGTAAAGAAGGTTTTTAAAAGTTTAAGAAGCTTCTTTTAAAATTAAAATAAAATGCAGAGCCCCCCAGACCGGTGGCCAGGACCCGGGCAGTGTGAGTGCCACTGAAAATCAGCTCACGTGCTGCCTTCGGCATGTGTGCCATAGCTTGTCTACCCCTGGTATAGAGTTTTCTTTATATCCTGACACTTTGTAAAATAGCATTGTTCCGTGCTGTTAGACAGTCCACTGCAGAACTGGCTGCATTTTGTTGGTGCACAAGATGATTAGTATACTATACCTTTCACAAAAAAAGTGAGGACTGTTTTGGATGAATGTGAGCTGCATAAATATCTGACATAATTCTACTCAAAATGCCTCTCTGCCTCTTCTTCTCCTTCATATAACAGGGTGCTTTTAAGCAGTTCACTGTGCTCTTATTTGTTTTCTTCATCTACTGCGCTTCTTTTCCCTTCTCCTTTGTTGACAAGTCCCTGCCTTGTGCTCTTGGCTCTTTTCCTACCTTGCTCTTCTGACCTTTCAGATACTGAGCAGCTGACAGCAGGAGCTAGTTGCCTAGGCTGAACTAGCAGTGTGGCTTTGACACCACCAATGCTCCCACCTACTTCACTGGGTGCAGCTCTCATGTTATTGGAGCATGCTGTGGTGACATAGCTGTCACCAAGGGTCATGGTTAGGTCCTGCTGAGCCATGTGAGTTTCTCATCCTCCCTCTATCCCCTCTTTCCCATAAATCTCTTTCTTTGCTCCATCCAAACCATAATACTAGTGGAAGGATAGGCAGGGGGTTAATGAAACAGCTGCAGCAAAAGAAATGTGATGGAGCACAGGTAGATAATTGGAAGAAAAAAAATAATGCATGGGCACATTTCTCAGTAGCTGCTTCGGAACCTGGGGAGAAAATAGATCTCATTATAGGCATGACAGTCTTTCTAGATGCCAAGGTGGAAAGCTCTGTGGGAGAATAACTGGAGATTATGTTAGAAGGAACAATCCTGCACTAACAGTAGAATGAAACAGATGCCATAACAGAGTTAATTTTGTTATTCTATGAGAAGGATATATGTGATAGAATAAGCCCTAAGGGCCTGATCCAACAATTTCTTAGGTATGTCTAGGGTGATTATCACCTTATAATCTAAACTCAGCTTCAAATTGGATTTTATGTTGGTGTGTGTTTTTATTAGGCCAAATCCTGAGATCTTTATTAAGGTTTTACTTGGGGCTTACTTACCTCCACTGAAGCCAATGGCAAAATTACCTTGACTTCAGTGGGGCCAGGACAAACAGTAGTTTGCATAAGAATTGTATGAAAACTGAGTAAGAACCTCAGGATTTGGTTCATATGCTTTAGAAATTTATTAGATGACTTTAGTGTACCTCTTTACTGATTTAGGACCTGATCCACTGCACATTACATACCATAATAAGGGATCCCTAATGACATACCATATTATGTAGTCCTCAGAAATGTGCTATTTCTGAGTGGCCCAAAAGATGCAAAAGTCTTAATATTATCCCTAAAAGAGATATCATAGATGGATGGGAAATTAAAGCCTGGCTTATATAACACAATCCTAAATAACTCAAAATAGAACTATTCTGAGAGCATACTTTTATAGAGGTAATACTAGAACATTTCACAACACAGACCATGAATTCAGAATATCCTAATGTCTGTTAAAGTTATAAACGTAGGATGTCGCATGGGAGTAATGAGATGCAGACTCTTACATGTAGGCCTTTACAAACTACATTTATCAATAATGTGGCCCAGTCAAAAAACTTCCTAAACAAACTCCAAATCAAAACAAACTAGGATATTCGTAGACTATGTCTGAAATCTCAATATTAACTTAACCACCCAAAAGTATTGGTTACACTGGAATCTCAGAATACAGTGGATATAAAAGTTTTTCTGAAACCTATACCCAACCAAATCAAATTTTATTCAAAGTTTATTTCATCATGTATATCACAAACATTCCTCAGATTCTACAGATTGTTCTGGTGACACTATTTTAGCCTTTAGTTACTTCTAAAATTTAATTTTGTATACATGAAAGTGGCTGGACTCAGAGCATTGAAAGACCTACACAGGATATTTCCAGTATGAGCAGAATTGGTAAAATCCCGACCAGCTCTAGGATTCAGAGTTTTTCAGCTGTCAGTCTTTGGTCTGCCTTTTGAGACTGAAAACTAGACTGTTGAAATCTGTACTCTTGTAACTGAGTTGAGACCATTAACTCATTTAACCAAAGAGCAATCCAGTGATAACACTTTTGTAGCTGCTGATACTGACTTTCAATTTATGGCTTACATGTAAGAGTCTGCTTCTCATTACTCCCATGAGACATCCTCAGGTTCTTTTTGCATTTATTTATTTCCTTAATTTTAACTTTTGTGTCATAATGATGATTAACTATGGACTGAAGGAGTTTAATTTTCATGTCTCTAACAATCAAACCTAACTAGTACATTTAAAAGGGGTTTTGATTTTTTAAGAATAAATTTGTGCCTGCCAATACCACTGGTAATATTCAAGGTGCCTTTCCACTCTATTTGACACAATACAGATTGCCAGCGTTCAATTCACCAACAATGCATCCAGCAGGAGCCCTACTGCTATGGCTGGCATAGCTCTGGGGGGGTGTTTTAGACTATTTTTCATTTATGGGACACCTTGGTGGAGAGAATCATCCACAGGAAGTGAGTTGTGATGATGTAGTGGAAGAAAGCCATGAACATGATTTCCATGTGGGATTGAAGGACTGTGCTTGAAAATGGAAGTCAGAAGAAAGATACAGTCTAGCGACACGAGCATGAGAATGGGGACCAGAAGCATCTCAATTCTAAATTTGCTTCATAGAATGGCAATAACCACCACCACCCCCTCAGCCTCAGGGAAGTCACTTTGGCCAAATCTTCAAATTTGTATGCACCTAAACATGTAGGTCAGCACCCACAACTCCCATGTCACTCTCAATTTAAGTGCCTAACTTTAACTGCTTGACAGTGATCCTGACAATAGGTTAGACATAGAAGTCCCTGCATGAGGATCCCAGAGTCTCGATACAGAGAAAAGACAAAACACCCCTATCTTATTCTGCCTGAAAACTTGAGCTCCTACTACACCTATTCGCCAACCTTGCTGTGCTATCTATCCATCCTGTAGTTTTTACAGTATTGTTATAGTTTTCTGTATCAACTTCTATGTGTATTATGAGTTCTCTGTATAAGTTATCATGAGTTACAACTGTGTTTAGTCCTATAACAGGACAGAAAGCCCTGCATGCTCAGTTTCGGTTCAAAAGGATTATGTTAGTGCTGACAAAACCTTAACTGTAACATTACTCATGATACTACACTTGTTCTTTTATCAGTGAATAGGTTACCACGTACATTCTCTGCATAAACTGATACCAAGCCTTTCTGAGCAGTAGTTCTGGGCAAATGGAGCTATTTTCCTAGCAAATGTATATAAACAAACTTGAAATAGCCTTGTTCATATCCTGGTATTATATTTGCACAGTGTTCAAGACCTTATTTGAATCTGTAGTAAAATGCATGTTTATTATAGTGGAAAAGAAAGTGCCCTGCACAGCAAACACTTTGCTGTGATTAGATCTCTTGGTGATACAAGGAATGTATATTCATATATGATACACAGGCTAGTTCCACCTTCAGCTGACATGCTTATTTAGTTCGCCACATGAATTAAACTACAGCACTGTTTTTCAAAGGGGGTTCAACCAGTTTCCCTGCTGAGGCTCTGGTCTTTTTCCAAGAGGGACTCAAGCAAGTCTAGAGAAAATGAAGAGAGACTATACTCCTCCCCCAGCCCCTGCTTATTTATTTTTTAAAAGGGCATAGCCAATGCTGTATCTAGAATATTCAATAAATGTTCCTATATTCTTGCTGGTTTCTACATGAATACAAGCCAGTAGACAAGAAACAAGAACACCGCTGACCCTGACTTCATATTTAAATTATGCACCTTTTTCATGGGTAGTAGTTGTGGGACAAATACAGAAGAATCCTGAACTAGAGGTAAGACAGGCCTGGATAATTAAGCTATAGTAATTTTGTACGCCACGCATTCAGAAATGTAACCCTAGTGCCCACAGAAAAACTACAGCCCTCAGCCTTTAAGTAACTCTAGGTAGGCAAACACAAGCGCCAGTATGGAGCCATATTGGGGTTCCATATGGGTGCAGGTGCCTGTTGTGGGCAGGCGCCTAGATTAGTTATTTACCATCTGAAGTGATAGCAAGTGGGGCAGAAATAAATATATTTTCTCACTTTTCATTCCAAATAATTGTGCCATGACACTAAACATGAAATTGTGTAATATTATATTACGTACATGCAATTTTACATCTAACTTGAATTAATGCACCATACCACAATGCTTTGAAGATCAACAGTTATAACTTAAAAAATCCCACCCTTTTGTTTTCAAGCCTATTTCATGTTATATTGTTGGATTTTAAATTGTTAATCCCAATTTATCATGTGGGTAGCAAGTTAGCTGAACTGTTACCAAAATGATAACTCAAGTTTCCCTCTATTTGCATTTATTTAAAATAATTCCCGAGGTATCTGAGCAAATTGGCATCTTCTTTAAACTCTCAATTTTCTATTAAGATCAGAATAGACTGATTACTTGATTGCCTCATTGGTAATCTGGCACCAAAAGTAGAAGGAACATTTTGTAACTGACACTCCTGGAGTTACAACAGCTGGGGATCTTACTAAAAATCAAGATGCCCCATTTGTTTTATCAGCTAAGGCAAGTCTAATGAAATATGCTAAGATTTTCGCAGTGATCTGATGGAGTTATGTGCCCATCTCACATTGTCTTTAATTAGAAGAAGGGTGCCTACGTGGTTTAGGCCCCACTAAAAAATCATCGCCTATCTACATATTATTCTTAACTGTTTGTCAGTACTGATAATTTTATTATTAGAGCTGTCAATTAATCACAGTTAACGTATGCAATCAATGCAAAACCAATGAATTAGATTAAAGAATAGTCACAATTAATTACCATTTTAATCGCACTGTTATACAGTAATAGAATACCAATTTAAATGTATTTTATATTTCTGGATGTTTTTTCTACAATTTCAAATATATTGTTTTAAATTACAACACAGAATGCAAAGTCTACAATGCTCACTTTATAGTATTAGTTTTATTACAAATATTTGCATCATAAAAAAATATAAACAAAAGACATAGTATTTTTCAATTCATCTTATACAAGTCTACTCAGTCCTACTTCTTGTTCAGCCAACTGTTAAGACAAACAAGTTTGTTTACATTTATGGGAGATAATGTTGCCTGCTTCTTAAGTACAATGTCACCAAAAAGTGAGAACAAGGGTTCACATGGGACTGTTGTAGCCAGCATTGCAAAGTATTTATGAAAGAGATATGCTAAAACATTTGTATGCCCTTTTGTGCTTCGACTTGTAGGCACTAAAGTTTTACACTGTTTTGTTTTTTAGTGCAATTATGGAACAAAAAAAATCTACGTTTGTAAGTTGCACTTTCATGATAAAGAGATTGCCCTATAGCACTTGTATGAGGTAAATTGAAAAATACTATTTCTTTTGTTCATATTTTTTATCGTGAAAATATTTGCAATCCAAAATAATAAAGTGAGCACTTGTACACTTTGTATCCTGTGTTGTATTTGAAATCAATATATTTAAAATGTAGAAAAACTTCCAAAAATATTTATAATAAATGTAAATTGGTACAGGTAGTCCTTGACTTTACAACGTTCGACTTACGATGAGAGGCACTTACGACGTTTATGAATTGATACCCTGATTCGACTTATGACAACTGGTTTTGATTTTAGGACGCTCAGTCCCGCAATGGAGTGGATTGCGGTTCCGAGTTATGACGTTTTGACTTACAACGCAATTTTCAGGAACCAATTGTGTCATAAGTCCGAGGACTGCCTGTATTGTAATCTTTAACAGTGTGATAAAACTGTGACCTATCACAACAATTTTTTTAAATCTCATGATTAATTGTGATTATATTTTTAATTGTTTGACAGCATTATTTATTGCTTGTTAGGCCTGTTTGGAAAGAACAATTATTTTAAAAAGGCAATTTTGGAGAAGGGGGAGTAAACTGAATCTATTTTGCAGCCTATAATTTTTCACATTTTCCAAAACACAACAAAATTGGCTTTTTATGTCAAAGCATGATATTTGTGTGTGTTCTGGTGAAAAACCTGATGTTGGGTGAAATCATATGTCAAGTTTCAAAAAGATAAATGTTGAGATCCCTGTCCCCAAAAATAAAGAACAAAATCCTGAAACTTTAAGGTGTTTTTTCAAAACTGTCTAAGGACGCATCTTCACTGGGATGGGAGATATGTTCTTATCTTGTGGCAACTGACATGATGTAAAATCCTACTTAATATACAATTTATGGCTTTCACAGGTGCTAGCAGGTTGAGATAAAGAAGGGGCAGGCAAACTTTTTGACCCGAGGGCCGCATCGGGTTTCGTAAATTGTATGAAGGGCCGGTTGGGGGAGGGGGTCGTGGTCCAGCCCCCACCTCCTATCTGCCCCCGCTCCAGGAGTCCTGCCCCATCCAACCTCCCCTGTTCCCTGATGGCCCCCCCAAGACCCCTTCTCCATCCACACACCCTGCTCCCTGTCCCCTGACCACCCCCGGACTGCTGCCACTACCACATCCAACCCCTCCTCTCACTCTTGACACCCCCCCGGGACCCTTGCCCCATCCATCTACCCCTTCTCTCTGTCCCCTGACTTCCCCCAGAACCCCTGTCCCTGACTGCCCTCTGCCACCCCATCCAATTCCCCCTCTCCTTCCTGACTGCCCCCCAGGACCCCTGCCCCTATTTAATCCCCAGTTCCTCCCACAACTGCTCCAACCCCTATCCACACCCTCACCCCCCAACCACTACTCCGAACTCCCCTGCCCTCTATCCACACCCCCCCCCCCGCTTGATCACCCCTTACTGCGCTGCCTGGAGCACCAGTGGCTGGCGGCGCTACAGCACGCCACCCAGCTGGAGCTGGGCCATGCCACTGCCACCACCATGCAGCACAGAGACCAGGTCTGGCTTTGCAGCTGCACTGTACCAGGAGCTCACAGCCCCGCTGCCCAGAGCATTGCACTGGCGGCGGAGCGTGCAAGCTGAGGCTGCGGGGGAGGGGCCAGGGGCTAGCCTCCCGGGCCAGGCAGGACGGTCCTGCAGGCCGGATGTGGCCCGTGGGCCATAGTTTGCTCACCTCTGAGATAAAGACTATGGGATTGTATAGGCTTTACTGTGACCTGCATACATAAATGAAAGCTACAAACTTCCTTGTCTTCACTAGGATTTTACATCATGTTGGTTAACTTGAGTTAGCTAACGCACGGTAAGACTACACCGTTTCTCCAAGTGAAGAGAAACCTGTGGGGTTAGGATACCCTATTTACATTTAAATTAGTGTGAAATGGGAGTTCAAATCACCTAAATGGCTTCGTAGCCTTAAACCTTTCAGATATCACTGAATATTTCCCTCTCTCAATGTATTGAATTACCTTACTTATATGGAAGATGCTATAGTTGCATTGGAAATAGGTGCTTACAATAAATCAGTTTGGAGTAAAAAGAAGGTGAAAATTTCTAAGCAACAGACATCACAAATAATAAAAAAAAAACTATAGTAAGTTAACAGCAGAAGAAACATGACTAAGTAGACAACACTTCATATTTGGTAAACATAGCAATAATAATGCCTTGAAAAGCTGACTAAACTTTGCATTTATTAAACAGGGCTGCTGACTTGAGAAAGAAAATGATTCATGATTTTTCACTGCAACACTTCAGAACTTTAATCTATAACCCATGAAAGGGTGCAAGAGCAGTTTGAATATTATGCTGAGCTTAATTACACTTAATGTGAATTATTCAGAAATGCAGCAGAGAGACTAAAAATTTATTTCGTACAAAGAAGCTTGACATTTTAATTGGTCCTTCAGAAAAGAGACAAAACAATTTCCTCTCAAGAAAATTTACATCTTCCTCATCAAAGAAGCAGCCTTAGCGAAGCAGAACTTCATTAACAAGATTAATTATCATGCCAGTGCCTGCCTCATCAGGTGTGCAGCCCAGGTGAAAAGCAGAATGCAAAGTGGTGAGTAACATCGTTCCTAACGTTCAGCATTGATTCTATGATTCAAAGAGAAAATGTGACAGATTGAGGCCACTGTACCTTGGTCATTAGCCATTTTGTCAGGGTGCTCAACTGCAAGAAAAAGACAATATCATTAGACTGTGACAGCTCCTAGTAGCCAAGCTGACATATCAAATCAACAATTTTCTTAGCAGGTTTTCCTATCAAGTTGCTGCTCGCCTGCACTTTTGGCAGATTGATTGGGACAAAGAGAGATATTTTACCTTTCCCTGTTCAAAGAGATTCTGAGGAACAGAGAAGACAAGTACAAGTCACACTGTGTTTCACATCAAATGTAGTCACAAGTTCTTAAAAAAATTAAGCAATTAAAAATGTATATTTCCTCAACTTGTTGGTCTCTGAACTTAGAAGCGTCATCTGGGAAGTTTAATTAAGCTTGGAAGTAAGTGAAAGAGAGAGACTGTTCCTTGAATAATTGCATACAAATCACCTACATATTGGAAGCTAGATCTGAATTATAATGTTATTGTTTCAGCTTTTTACAAAAAAGGATTTAAATTATGTACTTTTTTTGTATAATAATTACACAAACGATGGTGTGATTTGAAGTGCACCAGACAAGGCGTCAGAATTCAATAGACACATTGAAAGCTCTTCTGAACTGTTAGCAGCTCTCAGCATTTTATTAAATGATAGATAGTATTAAGCTTCCCTTCAGATTCAGAAATAACTACCATTACGGAAAATTATCCAATTTTCAGGTTAGTAAAATTTTAAAGGAATTTAAGCTACAGGAGATTAAAAAAAAAAAGATTTTGACACATCTGAGTTTAAGTAGCTGAGTAAGCAGCCTATAAATGTAGGGTGTTTTTTAAAGACTGGTCTATTCTCCCTTTGAAGAATACTACATTACTTGGTTACCCACCTTCAGGTTATGACCACCATGTTATCCCATGATTTAGTTTACAAGATGCTGCCATGAACAATAAAGGCCCAAGATGGTGGACATTTACATGTAGCACAATGACATTAGTGTGTCTATTTCTGATAACAATGTCATCAGCACCTGTTATCATTGTAACTCTCATTAGTACTTATGAAAGTTCCATGCCTGCAGCAAAGGGAAAACAGACCCCTGAATGATCACCATGCACTCAACTATTTTAACTATGTTAACAGAGAAAAATGTATAGAGTTGTACATATTCCCTCAAAGTTTCCAGAAATCTTTTGGGGAGAATGGGTTTCCCTGCTGAGTCATATCTGGGATTATGACCTTCCCCAGAGAACAAATTTATTTATAAAAACGTTAAACTCTTGATTGAAACTGCAGTTACCTCATTCCAAATATTTATGACATTTAAAAGCTGACCTCAACTTTTTCTACCTTCTTCGAGTTATTAAGAAGATGTAAGCTCTGTGACATCTACAGTGTGGTGAAATACTGCTGTGGTGGTTCAGCAGGTAACATTTTTCTCTGGCAGGTCATAAAGGTTCATGTTTTGAACAGCTTAGGAGCAAGGATTTGCTTTTTAACCACCACTCCAATACAGCATTAGAGGGCACTCTAATGCTAGAAATGCTGCCTCATATCAGCTTTGACAAACAGAAATGGGACATCAGCAATATGTATTCCTGATGTCCTGCAGCAAGTCCCCAAATAAAGACTTTCCCTGCTTATCTTGGTATAATGGCATTGTAATATCTGACAAAATTGAAAAGCCAAGATAATTCTCTCTCTCTCCTTTATATAAACAACTGACCATCTATTTCATTCATCCTTGAAATAAAGCCTATAGATGTACAGATTTGTACAAAATGCACTATGTGCATTTTCATATTGTTATCTATGCATGCTGGTTTATTTTTGTGTGTGATATTAATAAACAGTTCAAATACTATTATTTTATTTGCTTCACTGAAAGTTCAGTAGCAAATTATGGGCTGTTTCTAAATTGAAGCTGAAATTTAGAATCAAATTATGTTTCAGTTGAAAAGAGGTTAAGTACAGTTCTGAGATTAATCAGTGTCTGCTGCAGGTGAAAAAAAGTCATTAATAAGTTAATTTGAAAGAATGAGGGGATCTCCTACTGATTGGACATTACTACATTCAGACTTTCGTAGCTAGCCTTTTCATAAGGCAGTCAGAAGTAAATTCCACACTGGAGTTGCTTCCCTATCTTGCTAAATGGATTCCAATTACTTTACTTCAGAAATGTACCATTTAATGTTATTAATTTACATACAGTAAATCTTGTGGAACATTGAGATTGATGTTCTGCTTTCCCACCTGTTACTGCATGCATCTTTAACTTCTAGAGGAATCCATGTCAATAAGCAGTTTAATATTTCAACACATACAAATATAATTTACTTCTAATTTTCTTTATATTTTTTTCAGGACATCTAATGAAATCAACTGGAACTTGTTCACATAAGAACTAAATAAAACCTGAACACCTGATTCAGGTTTTGATCCATAATATATAACAGTAAAAAAGTGACGCATTCCCTAGTAATTAATTATGGAGTAGATGATAACATCTCAGACCCTCATCTCCTCCAGTCACATAAGAACTGCCTGGTAATGCCTGTATCAGAGCAATTATGTCTTAAATTATGAATATGACTAGCCAAAGAACACGTAGGCTGATCCGCAGCTGGAGTTATGACAATTTAATACAACTGGAGATCTCTCCATTGGATTACATTGTTACCAATGGATCTGAGGGGAAAAACCATGAGCACTTTTGCTTATCTGGCAGTGATATTTACAATAAAAGGTATCTGATCTCACACAGATCACTGCATTTTTCATTACTAAAGGCATGTTACTGTGAAAAAAAAATCAGCTGCAGTTTTATACCTGACTAGGGGCTTGGTTCCTTGAAAGAGCTTTGTGTGCTATAATATCTTAAATCAGATAAGGGGTGACATTATAGATGTTTGATGCTTACTTAATTCCTTGTGGTTTAAAATATCTTGTGATCAAAACATAATATTTGCCAACAGAGCATTCATTACCATAAATCACATGCATATCTCCTGTTAATAATCATTAAGGTCAGGAAACCAACATTTTTGCATAATTCAGAATGCACTCAAGCCTTCAGAAGCTCTTTTCATCTTATATGTAGAGACAGATTTGTCAAAAATCAGCTGATTTTTATTGAACATGACATATTTAGGGTGGATAACATTAAATATTCATGTCAGAGTATTAAACATAGTCCTTGTAGACTATTACAAGACGTAACAAATGTGTAAATTTATCTTTTTGGTATCTCTTGATTCTCTGTGATATAGACTTCATTTCTCAAATGAATTTTATGGTACTCTGTGTAAACACTACAAAGTAGGTGATATCTAGTCCATTAATCTTTTTGTTTAGTTAGATATCTGAGTCTCTGTATCTTTTGATGTCTCATTACTCTGTCATTATCATATTTTGATTCTTTGACTCACTTTAAATTCTCTCTAACAGAGTTCTTTTACTTGGCACAAATTGAGAGCATGAAATTAAGTTGGCACCCATCTAGTTGATAGAGACCAAGCATTTGCAAAGTGCTTTCTATTCACATTTCATGGTAGTTGAGAATGAATAATCAGGATCCTACAAATAATTAATTCAGAGTGAAACCAGACTCGGACAAGTAAGTCCTGAAAATCTGGATAGACTGTGATAAGCTCTGAACAAATTGATACATTCCCCCCACCATTTTTCTGATTCATGTGAATTCACTAAAACTGTTATATGAGGGTTTTCACAGTTAGCCTGAATATTTGGTAACATGCTCTAAATACACATAGGGCTTGTCTACATCAGAAAGTTGCAGCGCTGGTGAGGGAGTTACAGCGCTGCAACTTTGAGAGTGTCCACATCTGCAGGGCATCACCAGCGCTGCAACTCCCTGTTTGCAGCGCTGGCCGTACTCCCGTTTTGTCTCGGGTGTAGAGGATCCAGCGCTGGTGATCCAGCGCTGGTAATGCAATGTAGACACTCACCAGCGCTTTTCTTGACCTCCGTGGAAGGAGGAAGCCTCTGGTAATCAAGCTGGTTTCCTTTCCCGGTTTGCTCTCTCGGTCCCGGAGCCAGCCAGCAAACCGCAGGGAAGGAGACCTGCTTGCTCGGGGTTCCGGGACGAGAGAGCAAACCGGGAACGCCGCGGTTTGCTCTCTCGGTCCCGGAGCCAGCCAGCAAACCGCGGGGAAGGAGACCTGCTTGCTCGGGGTTCCGGGACCGAGAGAGCAAACCGGGAACGCCGCGGTTTGCTCTCTCGGTCCCGGAGCCAGCCAGCAAACCGCGGGGAAGGAGACCTGCTTGCTCGGGGTTCCGGGACCGAGAGAGCAAACCGGGAACGCCGCGGTTTGCTCTCTCGGTCCCGGAGCCAGCCAGCAAACCGCGGGGAAGGAGACCTGCTTGCTCGGGGTTCCGGGACCGAGAGAGCAAACCGGGAACGCCGCGGTTTGCTCTCTCGGTCCCGGAGCCAGCCAGCAAACCGCGGGGAAGGAGA
Organism: Gopherus evgoodei; assembly: GCF_007399415.2. Taxonomy (NCBI): domain Eukaryota; kingdom Metazoa; phylum Chordata; order Testudines; family Testudinidae; genus Gopherus; species Gopherus evgoodei. The sequence goes on from NC_044327.1 coordinate 118,693,875, forward strand.
CCTGCTTGCTCGGGGTTCCGGGACCGAGAGAGCAAACCGCGGCGAAGCTGGTTTCCTTTCCCGGTTTGCTCTCTCGGTCCCGGAACCCCGAGCAAGCAGGTCTCCTTCCCCGCGGTTTGCTGGCTGGCTCCGGGACCGAGAGAGCAAACCGCGGCGTTCCCGGTTTGCTCTCTCGGTCCCGGAACCCCGAGCAAGCAGGTCTCCTTCCCTGCGGTTTGCTGGCTGGCTCCGGGACCGAGAGAGCAAACCGCGGCGAAGCTGGTTTCCTTTCCCGGTTTGCTCTCTCGGTCCCGGAACCCCCCTTGAAGCCGCCCAACAGCGCTGCAGTGTGGCCACATCTAACACCACTTGCAGCGCTGGTTGCTGTAAGTGTGGCCACTCTGCAGCGCTGGCCCTATACAGCTGTACTAATACAGCTGTAACAACCAGCGCTGCAAAATTTTAGATGTAGACATGGCCATAGATAACGGCTAGCCCTCTGCCAATGCTGCTGAGTGCACTGGCCCATTCATTCTGATGTTTCCTTAATGGTAAATCCTAGGCACTGACTGAAAATGGAGTCTCCCTTCCGTCCTTCAAAAGAAGCAGGAGTAGGAAAAATTACATTTCTGTTCCAATATTTGTTAAATGCTGAACTTGCATAATACCTCTCTCCTACAAGGAAAACAAGGATGAGATATATGTAGATCTACAAAGTATTGCATATGAATTATCTTTTTGATCAGTCTTTTTTCCTGGGCTTTCATATATATGTTTAAATTAAAGATAGGCCTGAAGCAGAATATTGGAGCCAGACGTCCCTCTTACTCCCCACAAATGGAATTGGGTCGGAAACCTCTGATCAGAGCTTTTCAGCTCTGGTCCATCTTCATTTTAAGCAGCCTTCTATCAAGACATTATTTTTTATACTCAAAGCTTTGGAATTTTTGCTTTGGAAAAGCTACAGCTCTACTACATGTGACCCTAGCTTCCTAAAATAGGCACATAGCTTATGTCACTCTATTTGTTTCCTTAATGAATTGCCTTTTAAAAAAGAAGACTTTATACTGTCATGTAACTACATGAGTGACAGTTTCGAACATAAGGTGCACAGTAATATGGTCTACCTTTTCATGGCTAACATTGTAGGGGCAGACTGTGACAGATCTTTGCGTGTGTGGATTATATCTCCACTTTGAATTGCTATGGGGCCAAACATGGTTGCAGTCCAGACTTCCAGTGAGCACAGGCACTGCTCCTCATTAACACATGCTGAGGCACAAGCCATTGAAAAGGTCCCCCTCATCTTGTTTTTCCTTCATGCTGGCCAGCAGGAGAGATATCTGGCACAGGCCTACAAATGGTTTGTTCCAAGTAAGAGAGAAAATTCCATATGTACCCAATTAGACTGTGCCTCTGACAGTGTTGATCTGTTCTTTAATTATTTTGTATTTGTTTGATCAATTAAAAAGAAGGAAATCATAATTTTGTATCCTTATTTTCTAGATATGTGAGTGAGTCACTACTAGTTCTTTACAGCCACCAACAGAGATAAAATAAATATCAAAGTGAAACAGTGTCTCACCAGAGAAATTGCAATCATGTGCAATTAGCTTCCTTGCTCATGGGAGGAAGTTGAATAATGTCATAGTTTTTTTACCCAATGGTATGCATGTGAATACAGCTGCTGCATTATTGTGGTGTTCATTTTTGTCTATTGTGCTGCTAGCTACAGTCTCTCAATAATAGTTTCAGAGTGCCTTCTAGAACTTTCTTATTACATTAGCATAACGGACTCCTAGTGTCACTGAAGTAAACTGCAAGCATTGAAGCATGAGTATGTTGTACATCTCATTAATATCCAGCTATCTAAGAGAAAAGTTCAAACCTTTCAGAGTCCGGAAGAGAATAGGATCAGAGAGCGGTCCCACTCCTTTGGCATTGCGAGCTTGGATTCTAAAGTAATACACTGTATCTAGGTTGAGGTCCATGATTTGATGAGTAAGTCGGTCACCACTGATTGACTCCATAACCCAGTCATCAATTGGAGCATTCTTGTCCAAGGTGTAGAACAGAATATAAACTGCATAAACATTGTCTTGGTTAGTACATATACTGTATTTTACAAACCATATTCAAAATTCAAATTTCAGACATGATAAATATTTTTATTTCACCTACATTAATGACATTAAAATCTATTTTGATGAATGTTACAAGAATTAATGCATAATTTTCCTATTTCAAGATCAGAGTATCAATAGCAGTATTCACTGCAATATAAAATATAGGATTAACATTATGGAAATACTTAGCAAGCTTTATTGTGTTATTCTGTGTCAAGTATCAGAGGGGTAGCCATGTTAGTCTGGATCTGTAAAAGCAGCATCTGTACTGGAGCAGGACATGCATCTGACAAAGTGGGTATTCACCCACGAAAGCTCATGCTCCAATGCATGTGTTAGTCTATAAGGTGCCACAGGACTCTTTTCTGTGTTATATTGGTTACTCGTACATTGCATTGTCAAATTCAGACTCGTTATCCAGTATGATATCAGTCATAAATCATATGAGATACGTCTTTAGTGTTTCAGGGCTGGAATAAAAGTCAACTAAATAACTAAATAACATTGATGATGAACATCCTTTAGTGGGTGCTCATAAGAAACCATGCAATATTTCTGGTAACTATATGGTAAATCCATTTGAAAAACCCATGGTAACTCATTGTAATGCTATCACTGTATCTCAAAATCCCCAGGAAAATAAACTGAATCGCCACTGTAGGTAATTTGATTTAATCTTAGGTGGTGCACAGGAGCCTGTCCAAAAGTGAATACAGCTGACCCGCTAAGTAATGATTACCATAATGTAATTAAATTTAACTTCCTGGTAAGGGGGGAAATAGCAAAGAAACCCACCACAGCAGCATTTAACTTCAAAAAGGGGAACTAAACAAAAACGAGAAATTAAAAGGAACAGTTACAAAAGTAACATGCCTGCAAGCTGCATGGAAACTTTATTAAAAAAACATAATAGAGGCTCAAACTAAATGTATACCCTACATAAATGAATAAAAAAAAACCAATACAAGGACCAAAAATGTCACCATGGCTAAACAACAAAGTAAAAGAGGCAGTAAGAGGTAATATTTAAAAACTAGAAATAAAATCCTAGTGAGAAAAATAGAAAAGAGCATAAACTCAATCAAGTTAAGTGTAAATAATTAGGCAGGCCAAAATATATCAGATGACTGAAAGATTCTTCAACAAAAAACTTCAAAAACACACTTCAATGAGAAACTGCAGAGGGCCACTTCATCAGATGCATGGAGCGGAAAATACAGTAGGCAGTATACATATTACAGCACATGGAAATATGAGAGTTGCCTTACTGAGTGAGGGGTCAGTGTGTTAATGAGGCCAATTCAATTACGGTGGATGTGGCCCATTTCCAACAGTTGACAAGAAGGGGTGAATATCAACAGAGGGAAAATTATTTTTTGTAGTGACCCAGCCACTCACACCTAATTTCATGGTGTCAAGTTTGCAAATTAGTTCCCGTTCTGCAGTTTCTCATTGAAGTGTGTTTTTGAAGTTTTTTGTTGAAGAATGACCACTTTTAAGTCTGTTTTTGAGTGTCCAGGGAGATTGAAGTGCTCTCCTACTGTTTTTTGACTGTTACAATTCTTGATGTCTAATTTGAGTCCATTTATTCTTTTGCAAGAGACTGTCCAGTTTGTCCAATGTATATAGCAGAGGGGCATTGCTGGCACATGATGGGATATATCACATTGGTAGATGTGCAAGTGAATGAGCCCCTGATGGTGTGGTTCATGTGGTTAGGTATTATGATGACATCTCTTGAATAGATATGCGGACAGAGTTGGCAATGCAGTTTGTTGCAGGGATTGGTTCCTGAGTTAGTGTATCTGTTGTGTGGTGTGTAGTTGCTGGTGAGTGTTTGGTTTAGGTTGGGGGGCTGTCTGTAAATAAGGACTGGCCTGTCTCCCAAGGTCTGTGAGAGTGAGGGATCATCCTTCAGGATAGATTGTAGATCCTTGATGATGTGCTGGAGAGGTTTTAGTTGGGGGCTATAGGTGATGGCATTCTTTGTTGGGCCTGTCCTGTAGTAGGTGACTTCTGGATCTATCTGTTTCTTGACTTCTCCAGGTGGGTATTGTAGTTTTAAGAACGCTTGATTGACAGAGCCAGAAGGGTACCCAGAAGTCACCTACTACAGGAAAGAGAGTGAGAGTGATTGCTGGACCCAGACTAGGAAGGAGTTTAGTCTGTGAAAGAAGCTTATCGGAACATTCTGAGGGTGAGATTTACCTGCATTTAGTTTCCTACTGTATTAGGCTTAGACTTGCATGGTTTTTGTTTTATTTTGCTTTGTAATTTAATTTATTCTGTCTGTTATTAGTTGGAATCACTTAAGACCTACTTTTTATATTTAATAAAATCACTTTTTGCTGATTAATTAACCCAGAACAAGTAATTAGTTCCTGGGGGAGCAAACAGCTGTGCATATCTCTCTGTCAGTGTTACAGAAGGTGGACAATTTATAAGTTTACCCTGCATAAGGTTTATACAGAGTAAAACAGATTTATTTGGGGTTTGGATCCCATCTGGGTGCTAAAGACAGGAGCACTTCTTAAGCTGTTTTCAGTTAAGTCTGCAGCTTTTGGGGGACGTGCTTCAAACCTAGGTCTGTGTTTGCAGCAGGCTAGTGTGTCTGGCTCAACAAAAGAGGGTACTGAAGTTCCAAACTGCCATGGAAAACGGGCTCAGAGGTAGTCTGAGCACATCAGGTGGCAGTTCACAAGGGGGTTTCTGTGACCTAACCTGTCACAGAGTCATTTTGGATATTTTTCTGAAACCACCTGCTTAATGTGCAATGGCAGTCAAAAAGGCTAACAGAATGTTAGGAGCCATTAGGAAAGGGATAGATAATAAGACAGAAAATATCATAATGCCACTACATAAATCAATGCTACACTCACATCTTGAATACTGAGTGCAGTTCTGTTTGCCCCATCTCAAAAAAAGATATATTAGAATTGGAAAAAGTTCAGAAAAGGGCAACAAATACAAGTAGCAACGGTGGTGTTTTTATAGTGGAGGTGCTGAAAGCCACTGAACAAAACAGCAAACCCCCATATATGATGGAAACCACTTCACACCAGGGGATGCTGCTGCACTCCCAATACCTCTACTCCCAGCACCCCTGATTAGCAGGATGGGACAGCTTCCATATGAAGAGAGTTTAAAAAGACTGGGGCTATTCATCTTGGAAAAGAGGCAGCTACGGTAGGAATTGATACAGGTCTATCAAATTATGGATGGTGTGGAGAAAAGTGAATAAGGAAGTGTTATTTACCCTTTCACATAACACAAGAAACAGCGATCACCCCACTAAATGAATAGGCAGCAAATTTAAAACAAACATAAGGAAGTACTTTTTCACACACGATATTGCCAACCTGTTGAACTCATTGTCGGGGTATCTGTGAAGGCCAAAAGTATTACTGGATTAAAAAAAAGAATCAGAAAAGTTTATGGAGGATAGGTTCATCAATGACTATTAGCCAAGATGGTCAGGGATGCAACCCCATGCTCTGGGTGTCCCTAGAGTGGACAACGGAAGCTGGGAATGGACAACAGGGAGATGGATCACTTGATAATTGCCCTATTCTGTTCACTCCCTCTGAAGAATCTCCCACTGGCCATTGTCAGAAGACAGGATACTGGGCTAGATGGACCATTGGCCTGGCCCAGTATGGCCATTCTTATGTTCTTATGTAACTTATAAAATTCCACCATATAAAGCCACAATAATTGTAAAACACACAAAAAATAAAAAATAAGTATTTATATATAAAACCAAAGTGACTAAAATCACAAGAATTATACTATGAGCAAATTAAGTCCCTGATCCAACAACCAGACCTATGACGGGACTGTCATGCTTTTGTGGACCCCCACCAATTTACATGAGACTCCACATGGGTAAAGATGGGTTTGGTTAGGATTGCAGGATTAAGCCTTCTGGTATTATCTTAAAACATAAGATGCAAGCCCACAGAAACAGAAATTATAGTAGCCCTTAGAATAACAGAACTAACGTGAAATAATAATTGCCTATAGAAATAATTTCCTTGGCTACTCTAATTCTTGGGCAACTTCTTGTGTCTAAATCTTCAGCAGGTGCAAATCAACGTAAATATCATCATCAATATCCCTCTATTCACTTTAAAATAAAATAATCTTTGCAAGCCCCTGTTTCCAAATGAATTGGTGTATTAATACATGGAAAAATAATGTCAGAATGAAAGGCCATGATTGTATTTTTAAGATTTTTGGCATTGTATGATAGGGTTATGTTTACAGGATTGTATGCAATTATTTAGAGGTTGTTCTAACTATGAAAGTTCTTTGTAGTCACGTATCAGTCAGCCCATTTAGGTTAGTCTTTGTGATGATATGAGTGTCATGTGTCAGATATTACCTCAACTATGTAACATATTACAAACCATTCAATGGGATTAGTCACTTTAATAAAGTTTACACACTTGCTTAAGTATTTGCAGATATAGAGTTTTCGTCGTTTTGCCTTTGCTTGACATTTCTAAATAACATTTGGCCACTCCTGGCTGCATTAAAGATTTTCTGTAAGTCTCATTTTTCAAACAATTCCACAAAGAAGAATAGTCATCCATGGATATTTTCAAGCAAAGTCAGCTCTCACAACACTGTAAATAAGAAACTTTATTAAAGTTACTGCCTTTGATTCTTCTCTCACTTACACTTATGGAAATCAGGAGTAATTCTATTTAAGACAATGCAGTTACACAGCAGAACAGAGAGAAGACTCAGGACCACTGACTGCCAATTAAAATGACCATTTTTTCCTCTGAAATTGGGTTAATATTAGAGAAAAACCATTTTCTATGAAAATGCTTATCTTTAACATGCCTTTCTTTTGGATGTGGTCATTGAGTATAAAGTACTGAATATAATGTACAGGGAAATAATGAATGGAGCATTTCCAATCTGAGGTGTATTATCCCTGGGAAACTTCCTGACAGATCCAAATATACCTTATTTTACTGGTAATACTGGACCAGATTCTCCACTGGTGTAAACCACCCTAGTTCTACCAAAGCCAATGGAAATATGTTGATATACACAGGATGAGAATCTGATACAATAGGCTTTGAATTACTCACACAGAACTTATATTTAGAAGGATTCTTGTGCCAACATTTATAGTTCAGGATGCTTTAGCGATGTGTGTCAGGAATTATTAGTAGTATGGTGACATACACAGACTATCTCTGACATACAGAAAATATGCTGCATGACTTCCAAGTGTCTAACCCAACAGTTTGTGTTAATTAAACCATTATGTGCACATTTTTAAGTTGAATACTATTTGTCATAATAATTATATGTCTCTTAGATGTGTATTAAAATCCTAAAGTGATCATTTAGATGCAAAATCTCTGATAGAGTCTATTATACCTTTCATACTAAATTAACACTATGGGCTTGTAATGGATGCCTTAATTATGCATTGATGTTATCAGCAATATTTTGAACAATAAAATTTGTCTTTGTGAAGCATCCATTAAGTTCAGTCGTTGTCAGTCAATATTAGAGTTTTTCTGATCATCAGTGCTTTAAATTGTTATTATAAAGTTCAACATTTACAACAAATCCTACCATTTATGTGTTGTACTAAGCAACCTATCATTATATACTTTATGTATTACATTATTGACAAACAAGCTACTTTTTATTAGTCATTTCTAATTGCCACCAGAAGACCTTTGCTTGGAATTACTACATTTAGAAAGTATATTAATGCCTTCAGCAATGAAAACTAAAGGATTTATATTCTCTTAATTCTCCATCTCACTGTAACGCTGGCACTGAATTAACAACTAACACAACTCAACACTTCTATGAGAAAAAAAAGTCAGTTCAGATGAAATATTATAGTGGAAACAAAGAAAGATGTAAGAAGAATAACTGAGGAATGAAACCAGAAAGTGAAGAGAGCTGTAAAATAAAAAGATAGACATGGGATAATGAAAACATTTACCAGTAATTTTTCCATTGGCTTCTAATGGAGGCTGCCAGCTGACAATGACAGCTCGAGGCTTCCCTTCCCGAGTAATGACTGTCAAATCCTTGGGTGCAGAGGTTGGTGCTTAAAAGAATGGAAATAATAGAACACAAACAATCAGATTCTCAGCTATATATTTGTTTTCCTTAAAATGCTACGTCAGTCATAAACTACTCATTCTGCATTTACCTCTTTTCTTAGATCTGCTCATGCATTACAGATACATTCTCAGGTAATATATGTTGAGAACTAAAACCTAGATTTTTAAGGGAAACTATTGTATGATTCCATTGGTTATGGGTACTTCTGGAAATGTGGATCTTTTTTATCTCATTCCATTTCACTTTGGTTCTCATCTCTCATGCATCAGTGTGGTATTTAAGCACCTATTTTACATGTTGGGGTCTCAAGGCATCACCATATTTAATATTAATACCACTGCTACTATCATATTACAAAGATATTTTAGGTGATTGTCACCATGTCTGAAATGAAATGAAAATACATCTAACATGAAACATGGATATAGTAGCAATACGTGTAACATGGGTATAGTAGCAAAGTCCTGGGAGTATTGTGTAAGAATAGTACAAAAAGAGTCCTAAATAGAGCAATATATCCCATTAAATATAGCAGGCTGGGTTTGTGAGTGTATTGTGCCTTCTTTATGCTGCATTTCCATTGCATGTTTGCCACATAATCTTGCAGCGTGGCTTTGGAATGGATCATTTTAGGCTTAGGGATGATCATGGGATCTTCTGGTGGTGTACAGACTATCAGCAGAGTGGAGAAATGAGGGAGTGGTTATTGTTAAAGAACGTTATCAGGACTGTACTGAGCTATACTTTTCCTGAGCCAGCTGTTCAGTGTTTGGGGTATAATATAGTATGTGTTAATTTAGGGCTTGTTGTCACTACCAGGGTAAATTGACCTAAATTACACTAATCCAGCTACATGAATAACGTAGCTGGAGTCGACGTAGCTTAGATCAATTTACCCCAGTGTTTTCACTGAGCTGGGTCAATGGGAGATATTCTCTGGTTGACTTCCCTTACTCTTCTTCGAGAGCTGGAGTACCGGGGTCAACCAGAGAGTGCTGTGCCATTAATTTAGCAGGTCTTCACTAGACTTGCTAAATCAACCTCTGCTGCATCGATTGCAGCAGCGTTGATCTCTTTGTGGTGAAGCGAAGCCCTTAGAGAATGTCTATACGGCAATCTAAGGTGTGATTTCAGCATAGGTAGTTGTAACCATGCTAGCTTTACCCATGCAAGCATAACTAAAAATAGCCATGTAAATGCAGTGACATAGGCTTTAATGTGGGCTAGCAATGCAAGTAGGTATCCAGGATCCCTGGTGTGCTTGTACAGCCATGATGAAGACTATGCCTCTTTCCTAGATTCATTCATAGATTCATGGATTCTAAGGCCAGAAGGGACCATTGTGATCATGTAGTCTGACTTCCTGCTTAACAGAGGCAACAGAACCTTCCCCAAAATAATTCCTAAACCGTATCACTTGGAAAAACAAACAATTTTGATTTAAAAATTGCCAGTGACGGAGAATCTACCACCAGTCTTTGTTAAATTGTTCCAGTAGTTAATTACCCTCATTGTTAAAAATTATACCTTATTGCCCGTCTGAATTTTTCTAGTTTCAACTTCCAGCCACTGAACTGGGTAATACCTTTCTCTGCTAGATTGAAGAGCCCATTATAAAATAGTGGGTTCCCCATGTAGACCCTTACAGATTGTAATCACATCAGCCCTTAACTGCCTCTTTATTGAGTTAAACAGATTGAGCTCTTTGAGTTTATCACTTTAAGGCAAATTTTCTAATCCTTTGATCATTCTGGTGGCTCTTACTTGAACTCTCTTCAATTTATCAGTATTCCTCTTGTGTTGTGGGCGCAGTATTCCAGCAGCAGAAAAAACAGTGCCAAATATAGAGGTAAAAACACCTGTCTACTCTTTCTCAAGATTCCCCTATATATGCATCCAAAGATCACACTAGCTCTTTTGGCAACACCGTCATACTGGGACCTCATGTACAGGTGATTATCCACCACAACCATAAAATGTTTTTCAAGGTCACTGTCCACCCCATCCTGTAAGTATTGCCTATATTCTCCATTCCTAGATGTATATATTTACCTTTAGACTATTAAAATACATATTGTTTCCGTGCACCCAGTTTACCAAGTGATCCAGATCGCTCAGGCTCATCCTCTTCCTTGTTTACCATTTGCCCAATTTTTGTGTCATCTGCAAACTTGGTCAGTGATGATTTTATGTTTCCTTATTTTAAACAGTGTTAAGTCCAAGAACTGCTACCTGAGAGACCTCGCTGGAAATAGACCAACTTAATGATGATTCCCTATCCACAGTTACATTTTCAGACCTACAGTGCTATTTTCAGCTGTGCTATTGCAGGTAAATCTCATACATGTATGCCTACACATGCTGCAATCATACCTTGGCTTGCAGTACAGACATACCCTTAGAGCAGTCACACAGCTCATTGTGAAAGGCATATGCAGAATAGAAAAAGAACAGGGCAATGCAGTGCGAGCTCCACAGCTCTATTCACCATCTCCTACCAGACTTCCAATATGTGAAGTTTTTGAATATTTGAAAATCTGCCTCAAAGTCATTATTTTTTAAAATACTTTTTCTAAAAATTTCGTTGGGTTGATGTTACATTAGAAGAAAATCTATATTAAACAAAGAGGTTCTAACTGAACATCTGACCCAAAATGAAAAATATATAATGATGCTAAATACTGTAAAACAAATGAACAAACACACATTTAATAAAGAAAGGATTATTAGAATATCGAATACAGGATTCAACAGAATACTGATTAGCTAATCTTATAATTAATCTGACAAATGACAATATTCAAAAAAATGATCTGAAACAATCAAGAAATATGTAAAAAGGAAGCTCACATTATAATTAATATTGATACATTGATAAATAGGTGAGACGATAATTCACTGATGTTTTGGGTGAGGCCTAATGGCTATTGGATGCTAACTTTAACTATTCTATTGGGTTTCCTTATAGCTGAGCCTGGTCATGTTAAGATTTTTCATCTCTCTATTTATAGGGCCAAAATATTCAAACAAGGATTTCCAAAATTAGGCACATAATGCACAGTCTTAGTTCTTCAATCTCTTAATCTATATATATTTACAGTATGACATGCCTGCACACTTAACTAGGAAAATTAGTGTAATAACAATAGCCTCTAGTGGGTGTGCTTCATAAAAAACATTCAACTAATAACCTGTTTATGACATTGGCTCATCAATTTCTGTTGAAAAACTGAAGTTTGGGGTCTGGGATTCAATAGATTGTGAACATAAGGAATTGGGAGTAAAATTAAAAGACCAAATTTTGTTCTCAGTTTTCATTAACTCCCACATGCAGAATGGGTACAAAATAGGCAATAAAGATCAGAAATACAGGATCCCTTTAGCTAATGCAGCCGCATCTCCGGTTTAATTAATTGTATGTAAACCACACAGGAAAATCTAAAGATACATATATTTCCACTGAGTTTCCCCCTGAGAAATAACTGATGTGTCAGCAGTTGCCATTAAAAGGTCAATATTTACCAGCAGACATCTCCACATTTAACATCTGTTGGTAAATGCTGATTTTTAGTTGTAACTATTGTATTTTTGCTGGTTTTTGTCATGCACAGAAAATAATCACACATATTACACAGCCATCCAAGTTTATATATTAGAATCAATAGTCAGTTAAAAAGGAAAATATCATACTCTTTTACTCATACACTTTTTATTGAGCATGGGAAATACAATAAGGTAACTGAACAGCACAGTATATCCGCAGTCTTATGAGCCACTTAGTTTGTGGAAGATCTACCAGCTCTGTAGAAGGCCTACCTACTCAGAAGAAAGACTGGCCTACTCTGGAGGGCAAAACACAAAATGAAAAAAACCCTGTGAACAAGAGAGGTCAAGTTTTGTAAGTGCATTTAAGAAACTCCCTGCCTGCTCTTCTCCCTGTTTAGATTATGTGGCTCTCCCTATGCTGCGGCAAGGCAGCTTATTGGCTTGACTCAAAAGCAATTCTTCTGAAGAGCCTCTAGGAGGAAGATGAATAATTTATTCTAAACACATATAGAATTTAATAGAAAATACTAATCATTCTGTAGAGTAGTGATGCTCAGACCTCAGTGGTTCAGGAGCCAAATTAGTGATCAACATTACCCAAAAGAGCCACAACAGTGTGAATTCATTGTTTCATTTTATATATTTTATACATATGATTCTCACAGAAAATAAGTGAATAACTGAGTGCAATTTAATAACTTAATTGGTTAATAACATAGTAAAAGCATCCTGACTAGTTAATAACTTAAATTGGTTAATAATTAAATCATACAGTGTTCTAATATCATGTACTGCAAAGAACCTCAGGAGCACTTTAAAGAGTCACTTGTGTTTCACAAGCCTCAGTGTGAGTATCACTGCTGTAGAGCATTGCTTTTAACCGTTCAATAGATTTCTATACTTTGGGATACACTTCACCATTAATGTCATTAATATGACAGTTAAAAAACAAAACCCAGAGAAAAGGCATCATTCTCTATTTTTTTAAGGGAGAACAGAGTGGAAGGAAAATAGAAAGGTTGGGACCTGACAAGCTCCTTAGCTTCCTTTTCCTTGTAGATAGAAATAAAGGTCCCAGCCAGAGACCTCCTAACTCTACAGCTCTATTAATAGACGTTCATTCAGCTTCCTTGAGTTGTTATCTTACAATAAATATTACATGACTTCTACCCAAACAATACTTTTCCTCAAAGTCTGAAGTAGCTAACATAGTTGTATTCCTGAGAGACCGCACTGAGCATCTGAGGCCAGCGGCTACGTAAAATCCTTATGCCTAATATCTATTCAATGATATAATAATAATTCTAATAACAGGGGAAGAATAATGGTGACCAGTAGGAGCCTGAATACAGAAGGAGGTATGAAAATAATGGGAGTGTCATCCAGGGCTTAAATTCTCATTCTCATTCTAGGCTCGGGACTGTAGGCTTTTGTCCTTCAGGGGATAAGCGGGGCACTGGGTTTTCAGTACCCACGGTGCATGCTGGGGCTTAAGCCTCCAGCCCCCGGTGCTTCCCATGGGACTGAAGCCCTAAGCTCTGGGGCTCCCACATGTTTGAAAATATTTAATAGAGCTCCACTCTGGTGGGTTCTGGCTGAATTTAAACCCTGGTGTCATCCAAGGAGCCTCATCCATCCAGGCAGTGAGCCTCTTACATGAGACAAGATGTTCTACAGGTAGAAAGGTTGTATCTGTAAATAACATGTAATTTGAAGAGCCTGCTCAATTTCATTGTACATTTTTTGTTTAATTTTGTAGCTGTACCAGCTGCTGTAACTCCAGTTCAGGATCTTTAATCCATCTATGTAACGTCCACTTACAAACACCTCCAGAGTCCACAGAACTGCACATATAGTGAATAGAACTGTGGGCCTCTGGCTTCAAAAGCATCTTCACCTCTTCAGCCAAAAAGAACCTCTATTAGCTGGCATCAGTATTTGAACCATTCCCAGAGGCACTAGAGGGCTAGGACAGAATCACACACACTTGAGCCAGTACAAGTAGCCTTCTATAAATTAATAAATGAGAGAGACTAACAAAGCTGCCATCCTAGTCATAGAAGACTATTTTCATCATTGTTCTCATCTGATGCCAACTAAGTCACATCATTAGTGAAAAGGATTTTTGAAGCTCACTATATTTATGATTCATTTACTAAATTCCAACATCTTGGCTTTGAGTAACTTTAAAGAAGAATTAAACGCCTGCTGTTTTGTTGCCCATAGAAAAAAGTGAAGAAAAGAAATTTAGCTTTTAATATACACTGATGATTTGTTTCGCTGGCATGAAAGTTATATAAATCAGCAGTAGTTCAGGAATTTCAATATATTTAGTCAGTTCCAGATTTTGAAAATTCCTAACTATTTTACACTAATATGGGCACCTTGAAACAAAATCACTTTTTAAGCTATCAAAATATCTAGACATACCTGCTTCATATGTTGTGGCATGTGCAGTCATGCTCCACGTGCTTGACCTTCGACCTTTTGTTACCATGACAGAGAATTCATACATAGTGTTTGGCTTAAGGCCTATTACGCTATGGCTCAAAGCTGTTGTATCTGATGACTACAAAAGGGGGGAAAGAGGAAAACAAATATATGTTTAAGCAAATAAGACTTGAAAAATGCAATCCTAGAAAACTAACTTCCACACACTTTCTCCAGAGAAAATGGAGAGCATAATACAGTAACACTAAATTCCTTTTGTAAGCATACTTTTCTGAGGACAGAAATAACCTTGACACTGTAGCATGTATTTGGGTGGAACTATTATTAGTACTATAAATAAGATACTAAACTTGCTTTCTATAATTTAGACAGTTAACTAAGGTAAGGAAATGCTCCTCCTCACAACCTGTTTTTCTCACTAGAATGGTTCTAACTAAGGCGCTCTGATCTTTCTAAGTTTCTTGGATGAATATGCATTTAATTTCTTATACAAATTAGAACTTTTCAGTCTTGTATTTTTGTTTGTTTAAATATGCATTTTCTTTGTGTTTTATATTTTAAATATGTATTATTTATCTGGTTCACTACAGTATGTTAAGCACAGGTATATAAACTATAATTGATGTGTATATTACATTTTTATAATGTAGATTTACCTGATCTCAGCCTGTTCTAAGAAATGACTTAAGAGGCACAGCACATTTTTATCACATGAGTAGAGCCAGAAGAAAATTGCAGGATAAAATGGGTGAAAATTGAATGAAACCCAATCTGTGTTTTCAGAGCATTATGAGCCCCATCATATTGGGCCCAATTTCTGAAGAGTTAGGCACTTCCAGTAAGGTGCTGAGCAGGGCCGGCCTTAGGATTTATGGTGCCCTAGGCGAGATTATTAAACTGGTGCCCCTGTGCCTGATCTGCTCTTAGCAACACAAACATAAGCTTACAGTATTGGAAAACTTGCCACATTCACGTTATTAAAACCAGTTTAACTTAATTAAGCACACTGTAATGCTGATGGACTAGCACTAAAGAAGCAGCACTATAGAAAAATTCTGATGACAGAATGATGCAAATTTTTTTTTAATTTATCAAAATTTTATTGGAAATTTATATGAAGAGGTATTGAAACAAAGATTTGTTTTTAATTAAAAGCAATCTTTCTGGCTTTTTTGGCTGCAAAATCAATAATAATGTCATCGTATGACAAAGACAAAGTCGTGTCTTGTTTGATTGCAAGAATAACAAGACCAGTTAAGCGTTCCTGACTCATTGTAGAGCAGAGATAGTTTTTAATGAGCTTTAGTTTTGAGAAACTCCTTTCTCCTGATGCTACTGTTAAAGGAATTGTCAGTAGAATACGAGTGGCAATGTACACATTAGGATATATGTTAACAAGTTTGCGGGTATGAATAAACTGTACAATGTCCATCACCGATTTTGCATGTGGCAACATTGATGACAGTGTACTCAATTCTTCGTACAGTTCAAGTCCATTTAAATCAAAACTATCACCGTGCTTCAGGAGGCTCTCTAGGTTCTTGCACTTTGTCATTAGTTGCTCTTGTTTTCCTATTTCGTTGAATTTAGTTATGTCATACAAAAATCCAAACTGTTCATGGTGTACTTGCAAGGTATTAAACCTTTCATCAACAGCAGATACTGCTTTATCCATCACAACATTAAAAAATTCAACCTCAAATTTCTTTTCTGGATCATCTATGGGCATGATCTGCTGTACAGATTCTTCGCAAAGAAGTGTCCCTGGCCTTTTTAACTCATATTAACTATGTATTTACTTTATGAAAGTTGGAGAAAACATTGTGAAAACGTAAAACATTGGCTGCCCAACTTCTGGGCTGGCAAAAGTTATACTGACACACAGGGAAAAAAAAAAGCAGGAGAATCTTAGTACAACATATGGTCACTCTATACCAGGGGTCGGGTCGGCAACCTTTCAGAAGTGGTGTGCCAAGTTCACTGTAATTTAAGGTTTCTCGTGCCAGTAATACATTTTAATGTTTGTAGAAGGTTTCTCTCTATGTCTATATTATATAAATAAACTATTGTTATTATCTGAGGTCTTGGCCACCGGTCCTGCTCAGGCCACTGCCAGGCTGGCAGGAGGCAGAGTGGGGCTGGCGGCTGAGCTCCTGACTGGCAAGGGGCCGGCAGCCGGAACCCTGGAGTAGCAGTAGACAGAGTGCTGCTGGCACCCCAGACTGGCAGCAGACTGAGCCACTCAACCTCCCATCGGCCCTGCTCAGCCCGCCACCAGCCCACTCAGCTCGCTGCCGGCTGAGTGAATGGAACCCCAGGCTGACAGCAGGTTGAGTGGTTCAGCTGGCCTGCTCAGCCCGCTGACAGCCTGGGGTTCCTTGGGGGTCCCCAGGCCAGCAGCAGGTGCTGAGTGGGGCCTATGTCTGGTATGCCAGCTGGCAATAGGGCAGCAGCCGGAACCCCAGAGCAGTGATGGGCTGAGCCGCTCAGCCTGCTGCTGCATACCATCAAAAATCAGCTCACCTGCCACCTTTGACACGTGTGCCGTAGGTTGCCGACTCCTGCTTTATACACGAGTAAGGAGATGAGCATATTACAGTTGTTGGAGGGCTCTTATCAGGAGTAACAGGCTATAGGAAAGTCAGTCAACATTTTTTGTTTCTCTGATGAAAACTGGCCCACTCCCTGCCTCAAACCAAACCTGTCACTAATAATTGTCAATAACTTAATTTTCTGTTTTTGGCTAAGATATTGATTTTTTTTAAAATAATATTGAAATTGGATTCAGGATTGTTAGCAAGAATTTTTGGCAAACAAAGTTGTTAAATGACAATCTAAATGGCAACACAGTACTGCTTTCATGGTTGGCTCACCCCCCAGCCCGCTGGTCCAACAGCTGCAGTAGAGGAGGAGATAGGTGGAAAACTGCAGGACCCCAAAATCTACCTCTTGGGGTGCAGAGTGGCAACAGCAGCAGCAAACCCTCAGGTCCAATCACATGCCAATGGGCACCACCACCAGCCTTATGGACCATCGTGAAGTTAGCACAGCATCTGATCTCAGGGACCGGGCACCCATGGAGCCACAGCAGCTCATCCTGCCCTATGCAGCTCCCCCCGGATGAGATGGATAGCTGGCAGCTGCCAGCCCGGGGAAGAGGCGCTCCCCAGCTAGGGTGGCCAGATCCAGATGTCCTGATTTTATAGGGCCAGTCCCGATATTTGGGGCTTTGTCTTATATAGGCACCAATTACCCCCACCTAGAGTGACCAGACAGAAAATGTGTAAAATCAGGACAGGGATGGGGCGGGGGGGTAAAAGGAGCCTATATAAGAAAAAGACCCCGAAATTGGGACTGTCCCTATAAAATAGGGATATCTGCTCACCCTACCCCAATCCCGATTTGTCACACATCTGGCTAACCCCATCCAAACCCTGTGTGACATTCCAATTCTGGCTGCCTGCCCAGGAAGTGAGTTACTTTCACTTTCATTCCTCAGCAAGCAGCCAGCCTCACCTCCCCCCACCTACCCCCAGCACCTCACCCAACCCAGCCCTGACGGAGGGGAGGGAGGAGAGAGAGGGGTGCTCCTGGGGAGGAGGGAGAAAGGAGGGGGTGCTCCGTGGGGCAAGGGGGAGAAGAATGGATGTTATGGGAGACAACAAAGGATACTGGTTCCAGAGCCACAGCCTCACCTGACCTCAGCGGGGGGGAAAGAGTCACACTCACAGGTGAGCTCCTTTCCCAACCCCCACCTCCTCCCCTTCCCAGAGACCCCAGCAGCCAATCCCGTCCCTCAGACTGTGCTGCATTCGGCTCTCTCTAGGACCCAGCAGCCCTGCTTCTACACTGTCTGGGCTGCCTGCAGAGTGGTGCCCCCAGGCAGTGTGAGGCCCTACGCCGCTGCCTATTCTGCCTATGCCTAAGGACGGCCCTGGTGCTGAGCATCTTCCGTGCCTACTCACAGAAATGAGACTTGACGGCATGCCACATCCAATATAACATGCAATCTCAGCTCATTTTACTGAGCTGTAAATCTTTAACTTGTGTAATATAGCTGATGGCCTACAATCTGCCAAATGATGCCTGAACCACTGGAGTGGGTGAGTGAAATTTATGCCCAATTATGCAAAACTTCTGAATTTCATCATCAGAATGGATCCTTTTTCACTGTTTGGTAGTATGTGTTTGGAACTATTTAACTCTCTGGTATTCACCAATAATGTTACCCTCATGTTGACCTTAATCATCAGCCCTAAAGATGCAAGTTAAATATTTTAAAATGTTACAATTAGCTTACAAGACAGTGCAGAATACTACTTTGCTTTGCTACTCCATAAGCATTCACACTGAGGCTTTGCACAGCAGTTAAACAAAGAAGCTTCTGTATTCAGAGCCAAATTCCGTCATCTTTATACTCACTGGGAGAAATCCTAGTCCTATACAAGATAATGAGAGATTTGCAGTTGACTTCTTTGAGACTAGGATTTTCACTCATTGAATAGTCTCCCACTCTGTGAGTAATCCTAGTGAAATCAAGATGTCAACTCGTGGAGTAAAAGTGGCAAAATTTGACCATTAGCATGAGGTTTTAAACTATGGGACAGATTTCACTGTGGTGGGAAGTACTGTTCACCATAAGTAGCCCACTGACTTAAGTGGGACTATTTGTGGAATAAGGTACTATACAGCATGACTGAAGGAAGCTAAATCTTATAGACAGCACTGTAGAAATCAGAGCTATATTGGTAGGATGACCCTTGCAATGATTGTTGATGGAAGATGACCAAGGGGGAGGCCAAAGACTCAGTATTTGGACTAGATATAAGCTGACTGTAGCAGGGTGGACCACTGCTCCGGCCCTGAAAGGGTTAAAACAGCCCTGGAAAAGGGCTGGGGCTGGAGAAAGCAGCCTTTTAGGCTGGGCTGATTGGGGGAAGTGGCGGCAGCTGGGGTCATGCCCCAAACTGAGCAACAGGCCCTTATATAAGGCAGAGAAGCCAGGAGCACAAACAGTCTCCCTCTGCCTGTAGAGGGAGAAGGGCCTGGCTGCAGGGAGCTAGTACTGGGGGTTGCAAGGTGCAGCCCAGGGGTAGGCCAAGGCAGCAGGTCCAAACCTTCCTTGTCAGTGATGAGTGGCTGATACTGCAGTCTGCCCCAGGGTGTGGGGCTAGACAATGACTGGCAGTAGCCATACACTGAGGCAAGGTGGGAATAGAGGGCAGGGGTTCCCTAGGGAGGGGAGATCCTAAGAGCAAGGGGTCACTGCCAGGGGGCAGCACCCTATGTAAAAGGGCACTGGGTCCAGTGAGGGACACGGGGCCAGTAGCTGAAAGGCAGATCACCGGCCTGCAGAGGGTGCTCTGGACACTGGACTGAGCTAATTCCCGAGGACGACCAGTAGGAGGCGACGCAGGGGTGAGTCCACCTGGTTACACTGACCTTATGGAGACCAATTTGCATGACAGTAGGCATACTATCATGAGTTCTGGAAAAAGGCTATAAAAGCTGCCAACCCCAAATAGGAAAGAAGAAGAGGAAGAGGAAGAAGAGCACTACAGAAATTAAACTTTTTTTTTTTTTTTTTCAAACTTGCTTAGATATTTCACATGCTCAGGATGAAAGGACAGGAACAAAACAAAGGTCAGGTCTCCACTACAGAACTACACTTGCACAGCTGCGCTCCAGTGGTGCATCTGGTGAAGACATGCTATGCTGATGGGAGAGTGCTCTCCCACTAGCATAATTACTCCACCTTGACGAGAAGTGGAAGCTATGTCAGCAGTTGAGCATCTCCCGCTGACATGGCGCCAGTGTGGACAGTACAAAACTTGTCACTCGGGGTGGGGAAGGGAGAATCTTTTTCACATCCCCGAGTAACATAAATTATATTGACTTAGGCTGTAGTGTAGACCTGCCCAAAATGTTTGGCAAACAGGCTGGGGTTGAACATATTCTAGACAAAATAGGCTTTGAGTGAACATACGTTCATTGTGACTTTTTAATTAAAAGTAAAGTTGCGAGATTGCTGCTTCTGGCAGACCTGGAAATAACAAAGGAATAGACTAGTGTGACAGATATTGCAACTGTATGCAGCATCTTTGGGAGAAAGATTGTATTAACACTGTATACTGGGTGTAGAAAACCTATGGCACGAGTGCTGAAGGCAGCACTCGAACTGATTTTCAGTGACACTCACATTGCCCAGGTCCTGGCCACCAGTCTGGGGGACTCTGCATTTTAATTTAATTTTAAATGAAGCTTCTTAAACATTTTTAAAACCTTCTTTACTTTACATACAACAATAGTTTAGTTATATATTATAGACCTTATGGAAAGAGACCTTCTAAAAACGTTAAAATGTATTACTGGCATGTGAAATCTTAAATTAGAGTGAATAAATGAAGACTTGGCACACCACTTCTGAAAGGTTGCCGACCCCTGCTGTATACATACAATCCCTGGCCCACAGGGATTGTATGTCTGACTGTGTTCTGCTCCACAGAGGAGTGTTACCAGAGCTGCTTCAAGAACTAAAATAGTGGGGGGTTAGGAGGAGAGGGAACTATTAAGGTGAATCACTCACAATGTAAACTCCTCCAGAGAGGTACTACTCCCTGGGGAGATTCAGTCTGGATTTTCCAGAGACTGAGACAAATACATGGCTTTTTGCATTAAAAAAGCTGTGTTTAAATTGACTCAAGGCCTTCATTCTGATCCCGCTAACGGACAGAACTTTCTGTCCAAGGGCCCCAACCCCCGAATTGGAAAGACTTTGGTCTTGCCAGGGCCTCAGAAGATTGATGGGTGACTTTTGGTAAGCTTTTTGCATGCGGATAGAAACTTATTGGTTTTTGTATGTTTTCTCTTAATGCTTTTACTATAAGAATAAATGTGCCTGCCTAGAAAGAGCTGTATGGTACTGTAACTGTTAGCAATACACTGTTCATAGCCCTCAGAGAAAAAGAAACACACTGGGCAGCCTTTAGGCAAAGTGGCTTTTGGGGGTATCAGAGTGTAAGGCAGGGAGCTGTACAGCCTTAAAACCTCCAGGCAGAAGGGAATGGGACAAAGGTCCCTGCCCAGAGACAGGTGAACTCTGGAGACTTTAGGCCTGACTGGTCACTCTAAAGTGGACCATGGAGGAGGGGATACAGATGCAGTTACTTGGAAACTGTGACAACCAGTTCATGACATTTCAGCTACAGATTGGCTAAACAAAAAAAAAAAAAGCAGATCTGGAGACTGTCTTGAGTTCTGGATCAACTCTAATTTCCATACTTCTCCTTCCAGCTGGAATCAACATGAGTCACCTCTTTTGTAGTCCGGTTCATTCAAAATAACCCTATCTGATCACCCCACCTTACGTTTTTCTATCAGGCTTGGTTGCCCATACAGTTACTTTATCTCAGCTTAAGCCTTTGTTTCCAGACTTGACCATTCCTAGGGTTCTTTCCTATATCAATGTGCTGTAATAACTTAGTTTCTTCAGTGAGTTCCACTTATCCATTTTAACAGTTTCCCAGCAAGAAACAGGGTACTGACAGGGTGGGTGTCTCAGGCAAACATAGTTAACCTATTAAATTCATTTTACATAAATATGGTCACTTGGCTCTACTGAGATGACACTAACAAAGCTATCTTCATATTTTTTGTTTGGCACCTGCAATTTTCTATTGAGCCGGCACATGATGAACATACAGTGACAACATGGGCAATTTCATCACTGTCTAAATGTCAGAATAAATAATGTTGTGCTCTTTGGATCCTTGCTCTTACTATAGAAACTAAATTAATAAAACTATAGCTTATTCTACTGTATTCCACATTTTAGTGGGAATGGGAATAAATCTCTCAATGGGTATAATTACATCAAAATACAAAATGACACTATTTCAGAAGCCTTAATTCTTCTACACTGGAGCTTACTACCCTGCCAGCAAGCCCCAGTATGTAAATTGACAGAGTTTATTTTTTTCAGGTTAGTGATTGTCACTTTCTGTGCTGTACAAGTGCCAAGCATTATTAAGTATTAATTATCATTATTTTCTCTCCTATCCTATCCCAGATATATATTTTATATTGTTTTGTTGGCATTAGTGTTTGAAAACATCTTTCATTTACAGGCAGTAGGATATTCATGCTATTACAGGGTACTTCCTAACTGAGAAGTTTTCTGTTCTTTTCTGTGCTTTTTGAGTGTTTGTTGTTAATATAATAAAGCAGGGATTTCCAGTGGTGTGGCTGATTTGAAATTGGCAACCCAGTTTCATTCTTGGGCATTATGCTGTCCAATCAATGACTTTCTAACTTACATATGATATCTAAAATTAAAGATCAGAATTTTCAACAATTAGATTTTTAGTGTGGCATTTTCAGACCAATAAATACTCTTAAAAGAACTCCAAACTATATATATTTGTGACCCTATTAAATGCTTGCTATTCAGGACAAATCTCCCGTTGACTATATGAGGAGTTTTTCCTGAGTGAAGTACAGAATTGGTAGATTCAGGTTATTATCAAATAAAATATGAACACAAGAAATTGCAGATCATCAATTCATATCCCTTTATAACTTCACCTTGTATTTAGCACTTGTAGAATAGCTGGTTCTCCAACGGACAGTGTAAAAGCGAACCTCAGTAGTCTTTTGATTCTTTGGGACAGAGTTGTCTGCCCAGCTGACTCTCACTGCATCATGGGTAAGTGCAACAGCCTGGACACCTACTGGTGGGAGCATGGGGGTGGAGATATCTGGGACTGAGGTAGGGAAATCATCAAGCAAAGGATAAAAATCAACTTCTAATGGATCAATGGGATCTGGGTCAAAAACCACCAAATGAGCATTCAAAAAAAAAAAGAATAGCAGTTAAAACAAAAACAAAACAAAACAATCACCAGTGGATACACATCACAATGGGTTAAATGATGAGAGGGGAACAGGAGAAGAACAGAAAGAGAGGCATTAATTGAAAAAGATTATATATAAATAACATTTCACTTACATTATTATAAATAAAGCTACCTAGCAATTAATATTATTTTGCATGGCTTGTTCAAATACTTCCAGGTGTGCTTTCTTTTCTTGGCTCCAAAATGAAGTTGAAATGCATTGTTTCTCCTTAAAATGATTTACTTTGCAGTAATAAAATTTAAATACATAAATGATACATTATTAAAACCACGTACAAAATAGTGTCATTTTAAAAGACACTCTGGTGTGTGTAGGAGTTACCTATGCTTTTTTCTCTCTCTCTCTCTCTCTCTCTGCAGCTTCTTTTGTTCTTTTAATGCTATTCAAAGGAGCACTTCTACATCTGCTTAAATATTTGTCAGGCAAAAGAGAACATAATTTTAATACTAAGATGGAGGTCCATATTGGTTGATTTAATAATGCCAGCATGATAAATGTGTGCATCCAGGTATGGATATGCAGATTGTTGTTTTCATCTCTGAGCACGTTTCTTCGAGACATAAGCACACTTCTCTATGCATTTGGTGGTCATGCTTCCTTCAGACAGATCAATAGACTGAACATAATGGTATGCAGTGGTAGGTGAAGTTAGCACAACATACAGACGCAATCTGTGGTAGGTTTTATTACACAGAAAAGTTTGTTTCCATTTCCAAAAATGCAGTTCCATATTGGAAAGCCATACTTGGCAGTTAGCCAATGCTATCTAGAACATCATGGGCCTGATTCTCCTCTCACTTCATTATAATTGAATTGACTTCAACAGAATTAACCCTGATTTACAACAGTGTGATAGAAGAATTGGATTGCATGTCTTTTTTTAACCTCTGAGTTTTAGGTAATAACTACTGCCTCTTAATGCAGAAAATGTTGGTAAGAGCAGTCTCATTATGTTAAAAATGTTACCTTTTAAAATTATATATATTTGCAATTTAAAAACAAGATTATGATTTTACTAACCAAAAATTTCAGGCTGCAGTAATTATGACAGTACATACAACCATATTTTTTGAAAAATAACAGACTATGTAATTAATCAAAGCACAAATTAATCTGACATTTTCCAATTGATAATTACTTCAGTTTGTCAGCTCTATATGTATTTCAAACTGCTGACACTTTTTGATCACTTTTTTTTTGTAATTAATTATTTAGGACTTCAAGAGACCACAGACTTTGGAATCAAAAATACAGGAGAAAAGCATGTTTAAAATTTATGATGAGCAACTAGATGAACCTTTTAATGCTGTTGTTGTTGCTGCTTCATTCATCATCAGCTTCTTTAGAAGCTTGAACATAGATACTTGGGGAAATAGAGAAATCTGGTTGTTCACCTACAGATCCAAAATTAATTTGGACATTCTGCATAGTAGGATGGGTTGAAACTTCTTTGCCTAGTCACAAAGAATATTGCTACTATAAAGATTTCAATTCCAAGTTCTAAACTGAAATTTTCAAGGAGATTTGTCTACAAGCTGTGACAATAAACACTTTTCATTTTTGTTTCTTTTTTGCTTACATAGTTAATACTGTAAGGTAATATTTATTTGGCATTTTGGCAAAAAATAACACTGCATCTTTCTTTCCTCTCATAGTGACAAACTGAATTCTGAAGGTCTGTTGTACAGAGGATTATGAAGAAAGACTAGGTCTAGCAAAGTAAATGATTAGATTCAATCAATCAAGATAATTCAGTTCTTGAAACATGCCATCACTTAGCTGAGAAACAGTGGAATTTGGTGTCTGAAAATAGTATAATCCTTTTGGTGTCTGAAAATAGGTCCCTGAACACTTCCTCCACTTTTCAAAACAGAGTTATTTGCTGCTGTTCATGTTCGGACATTTGTCGTTTAGATATTGCATACCTTTGATAAAAATTTCTGCTTCCTTTAATTCTTATTTTGCTTGTCACATCATTTGAGATTATATATTATACACATAAATTTCTATATCTGTCTATATACAATTCTTATGCACTGAAATAAATACAATAGTTAAATTTTCTTTTTTACTCAGGGCAAGTCAGTTCAACAACCACTCAGGGAGTTCAACTAAAATGTTTCTCACTTTGTTGAACGTAGTTTTTGAAATACTCTTCCATGAATAACTCAACGGTATTGACTCGCTTCAGAAGCCGCATCCAGAGGGGTAAGAGATTAGATAGGAAGCTCCTTGTTAGAGCTGCTCTTAGAAGTAAAAGAGAAGATGCAAAGTGGCATATAGTATAGAGTTCTTGGGTCAAGTCACCAAAGTAGAACCCAAGCTTGACATACCTTTTTCACATCAGGATAACATTTCATTTCTGAGAGGTCACATATATACGCATACATAAAAAAAAATTCCCCACAGGCTACACATAGATAATTCTTGATCTAGCATCAACATGGAACAAAAGATAAAAAAAAAAACATGGATTTTGAACCAAGTTCATCAAATAAAGATTTCAAGACACATTTGTAATCTCACATGCCTAGCAGGAAGAACTGACCCTTGTAGATACCACACCAGAAGTGATATTAACAATGTTGAAGCCACATGCTCATGGCTATGTATTACATCTGGATATGGTTTCTCACAGTTGCCTTTGCTTTTACATTGAATGTATTTCCCTACCTTTGGGACTTTCCAAGATTTCTTAGGGGAATACTTCACAAACACATATGGACAATGGATGGTTTTCCATTTGGAGCCAGAGTGCTGCCATTTGATTTAATTATCCTTAATGGTTCACCCTAGTCAGTCTGTCTGTCAATGGTCCTTTTGCTCTCAGTGACATAAGCTTCCTCCCTTTGAGGAAGTTCTTAACATGGTGGGTGAAACACAAGGAAACACTACCAAATGATGCTGTTACTCCAGAGGAAAATCATTTTTGTTTTTGTATTTATTCTTTTTGTTATCAGCTCTCTGCAGTTTCAGCCACTCATCCCAAAAACCCATACATGCACAAAGGTCCGATTGGACCAAAGGATCCCTAAACTTAGTGGCACCCTGTTTTTTGTACCAAGAATACATCTATGAAGAAAAATGTTGCATGGTAAGTGAGTAGCCTGATTAATACTGGGTATTCTGTTTTGTGTGAGTTTATATTGTCATTAATTGTTTGCAATACTTTCCTTCATCTTATCTGAGACCTGGCTACCTGACCCTATCTATGTCTGTGACTGTTCTTGGCTTTAATTAATGAATTTCAACTTAGCAAAAATTATAAGAGATACAGAAAATAATTAAATTCTGTGTTTGATTTGTGACAGCAGCCACAATTTTAACCTGATCTTCAGATATTCAAATTGCTCTGGGATTCATGCTGCTCCCAAGCCAACTCAATCAAACTACTAACGGATATGCAAGCATTACATTATTTTATATCAGCTAATGAAAATTTACTGCTGTAAAATATATTTCAGGAAAGTGTAATTAATTAATTATCTTACAGCCATGGAGTTCAACCATTTAAAATGGGGTGGAAAAAATAATCTGATTTATTTTAGCAGAAACTTGGATGTTGAAGAGCTCTTTCTTTATTGGTTTCCCAAAACAGTTTGCCTAATATGTACGTAAGAATGATAACTGATATGGAACAAAATCAGAATCAACATTTCCAACTCACCTGTCAATGATCTAGTGGTGGCGCTTTCATAGAGAGGGACTCCTTCACCCACGTTGTTAAAGGCTTTTAAAGAAATTACATAATGGGAACTTGGTTCTGCAGGCAAAAACAAACAAGGCAAAACACACATTGTTAAAATCAATGCTCTGAATCAGACTGGATCAGCATTTTCATGAAAAATAAATAAAATATGTTAAGTGAACGCCTGTTCAAACTAAACCAACGGCTAGTAGAGCCGCTTAGAAAGCTGTCACGTTTTTGCTTTCATTCCATTCAGGCTTCTAATTTACGGCCAACCTTATAGTCCTTTCTCAGTCTTTAATCAACATTCCCATTTAAGTCAATGAATGTTTTGCCTGAGTAAGGACTGCAAGTTCAGCCTTTTCTTCTATAAGAAGTAACTACTGGTGCACAACTCTGCATGGAGATTCATTCAAGAGTTCACACTCCCCCTGCATGTTGTATGGGGTCTTGCTTCATGTTACTGTGCAGCATGGATTTAGCGGTACATCAGAAATTGGCTCCACTGGCCCCTATATGGAAGGAAAGTTGTCAGTACAGATGCTATGGTTGCTATTCCATTTCAATAATTGATGAGGTTCCCAGCTCACCACCCAGGTACTCAGGCCGGGTATTTGGGGAAGGATTTGAGGCCAAGATTTTAAGATCACTAACTATATATCTGATTTATTTTTTGCATGTCAGTGCATTTTAAATGCCTCTCCTCTCCCCCTCCCCCCCACACCATTTTGCTGGAGATTTTGTTGTGAACCAAAATTCCAACTCACATACCATTACAATTGCTAGCTTGCTGCTGAGGAGTATATCTCACTCCTTAACTTCTTTGTGACAGAAAATACATTGGTAATAGCTATTTTACTACTGTTGATCTTACTAATATTGAGAATTTATCAAGCCTTGAGATATATGAATAATGCTGGCATCCTGACTTGAAATTCAGCCATTGTATATCGCTCTGGTGTGCAGTTAGAGATTTATAATTTACTAACTGTTGTACTAATGAAGACCACTAATCATCTAGAGATATACACCCAAAGCTAACCAGCTATTCTGGCTATGCTGTAAATGTGTGGGATGTGGAGGACAGAAATACTGACATACAAGAATTAACTTTTGTCAACATGAATATTCTGGGATACCTTTATGTGTCATAGGTTGCAATAGGAATATTCTAAATATATCCCAGAAAGAAAGGAAAGTAAACAGAGTAGGTAATGCTTTTTGCTACTGTTTTCAGAAGAAAATAAAACAATCCATTCTCCTGCATGTTCCCATGTGATACCTTGAGGGCCACATTTGCTTCAGTAGGGAAGTTGGTTGTTATTGTATTGACGTAAATTTTAACCAAGAATGCAGCATGGTCACATACGGACCAAACATAGGGAACCACTTTCTTGAGATTCCTTATTTCACAGAAACAAATGCTTTAAGTGAGAAGACATGAATTAATGTTATGTTACAAAGTAATTGCTGTAGAATTACATACTTTATCCACATTAATATTACATGAGTTAAGAATTATAAATATTATACTAAATACTGAATGAAATAATAATAATTAAAAATATATTGTATAGTGTTGCTAGTACCCCTGAATTTTGTAATTAATATTATGTTGAGCAGAAACTGTGACTATTTGTTTAATATTCAGGTAGATGCCCTGTTCATTTCCAAAAAGAGCTAAATTTTTAAAACTGGCTAATGAATGACTGGAGCATTATCCATTAATAATGCTCTACACTAAGTGTTCCACGGTTGTTACTTCAATTGGTATTCACTGTAATATCATTCGTCATGATGAAATTATTTAATATTCATGGAGACATAATACAGATATTCATGTTATTTCCGCGACTCACTAGCTTATTATCTTAGATTTCTAATCTTTAGGGGTACCTGACTTTGTTAATCTTTAGGTTCCATATGAAGATATAGTAGTTGTTATAATAAAAAAAAATGCCTAGTATTCTGCAACTTTTACAGTATGATTCTACAACTTATTTTCTGAAAAGAAACATATGTGATCTACATGTCTAATCAAAACAAATCTTGAACTTTCAATATTGACTACTTGAAATTAACTGCTCACAAATAATCTACTGACCAAAAATTATTCCTAAGAATTATTTGGCAAACAATTTCAAAGAAATTCTTTGTAGAAAAATGTGATCTGTTCACAGAAAATCCACAAACAGAGGCTATATTCAAACACATTCTTCCTTACAACTCTCTATCGAGCTCTAAATTATTATCCATCAACCATTTACACACACACGATACTTTCCTGCTTTCAGCTATATAACTAATTTGAGTGAGGGTCTCATTAGCAAACACGTTTCAAGAGAACTTGGTTTGAAAAGGGGTGTGAGGAAAAGAATTATGGCTTTGAGTAACAAACAAAAGTTCAGGGGTTTCAGTGAACTCTGTTGCTAACTAGGACAATAAGTAATAGGCTAGGTCTCATTTAAATATATATAAAAAATAACATTCACCATACTTTAAAATAGGTCTTCATCCTCTCTTTTGAGTTTACGCCCAGATGCATTCATAGAGATCAATCATATCCCTTCTTAGCCTTCATTTTGCTATGCTAAACAAGCCAATCTCGTTTAATCTCCTCTCATAAAATTCTCTTGTTCATCCTAGTAACTCTTCTCTGCAACTATTCCAGTTTGAATTTATCCTTCTTGGTCATAGGGTGACCAGAAATGTCTTCCAAATGAAGTCTTACCAGTGCCTCTTTTGATGTTTTAATTTATCTCTACTGGAAATAACTTGCATGATAAATCCTAGGATGACAAAATGGGTGAGGTACTTTCTTTTATTGGACCAACTTCTGTTGGTGAAAGAGACAAGCTTTTAAGCTACTCAGAGCTCTTTAGTTCTGACCTGCAATGAAAATTAATACATTGTACAAGGTTTGACCTAAAGAAGGTAGCTCAAAAGTTCTGTGTAACTCAAAAACTTGTCTCTCTCACCCACAGAAGTTGGTCCAATAGAAGATATTACCTCACTAACCTTGTCTCTCTAATACCCTGGGACCAACACATCTACTAAACATGGCAAACATCCTAGGATCACATTTGATTTTTTTTCAAAGTTGCAGCCGTGTTAGTCTGTATTTGCAAAAAGAACAGGAGTATTTGTGGCACCTTAGAGACTAACAAATTTATTTGAGCATAAGCTTTCGCGGGCTACAGCCCACTTCATTGGATGCATGCAGTGGAAAATGCAGTACGAAGATATATATACACAGAGAACATGAAACAATGGATGTTACCATACACACTATAAGGAGAGTGATCACTTAAGGTGAGCTATTACCAGGGGGAGAGAAAAAGAACTATTTGTAGTGGTAATGAAAATGGCCCATTTCCAGCAATTGACAAGAAGATGTGAGGAACTGGGGGTGGGGGGAACATGGGGAAATAGTTCAAAGTCATTATGAAATTTACACATCAAACCCACAACCTTGAATTCTGCCTGAGGAGCAAAGCAGATTTCAGTGTAATGTGCTCTTGACAAGATAGTCTGCTTAACAAGTGGGCTATCACCTCCTGCTCTAGCTCCTTGTACCAAGTTGGTTTAAGATGTAGTCCTGTGTAGCACTTGTTACAATGTTCTACTCTTGGGAAGACAAAGGCCTGGAGGCTTGTAGTGAGGTCTGAAGAAAGGGCGGGTAATCTCCAAACCAGATGCAGCTAAAACAAAGCCATCTTGGTCATGGCTGCCGTATGACTGTCTAACAAGTAATAGGATTCTAACAAGGCATACGAACTGTAAATGTGATAAGTTGAGAGGGACTGGCCCGGATGATACTTAGGAGCTGCTTGAGGGAAATTTGAAGCTGTGCCCCTGACATAATGTCCTTAGACCCCCTCGCTCTTGAAGGTTTGCTATAGTGAGCTCTGCTTCACCACAGCCACTTACAACTCCCCTCCCATCTTCCACCTCTTCTATACTGAGAGTTGAGGTGGAGGTACAAAGCCCAGCTGCACAGGATGGAGATCCCCTCCAGCAGAAGAAAGTTATACTGGACAGTCACAGCAGAATTACGGCTCCTTCGAATCATTTGAGTGGCACAAAGGGGACATAACCTGAGAATCTGGCCCATTCTGTTTTCCATATCTTCCAGTTACCTATCTCAGCCTGCCAACATCACTTCTGTCTTCTCTGGATTGAACCTTATCTGCACCCTTTGGGTCCCATGAAATGGAGAGAGAGCTGAGTGTTGTCAGCACACTGAAGACACTTCAATCCAGGCCTCAGCCCTACTAACAACCCCAGATATATTGAATGGTGGGGGTGGGGGAAAAAGTGGAATCCTACATGAGTGAGCCCTCAGGGCAGGAAACCTATCATTGAAAATTATTTAAGAGAGAAATGAAAGAGTCACCAAAAAGCAGTCCAATCTGCTCCCATTTGGATCTGCGAATGAACCACATGTCATGACTAATAGTATCAATATATGTTGACTAATCTACTGACATCAGCATTACATATTGCCAGAAAGAGATCATTATGGAATACAAGAAGTGCCAAATGCAGGTTGAAAACCAGATTGACAAAAGCCATGGACATCTGAGGCATTAAGAGATGTTCAGAGCCCAGGTTTGGAACAAAGGTTTCCCAGCACATGCAGCAACTTGTAAGCTACACCATTGTATTTTGAGCAAAGACGTCTGAGTCACTGCCTACTTAGGATTTTGCTCTGTGAGACAACTCTGTGTATCTGAGGAATGCTCTCTGTCAAATAAGGAGGAATTTCTTCATAATGGTAGGCACTCAGATCTGTCCCTGGAGAAAACTGCTAAAATATAGTATAAGCAGCAAAGAATCCTGTGGCACCTTATAGACTAACAGACGTTTTGGAGTATGTTACCCTATGCACAATACATCTGCTCTTTGAGATTGATATGGTGAAGGCCATGCAGAGCTGGTCAAGGACGCCAAGGGAATTCACTGCACTACCGGTAGGAATATTGTAGCAGATGTGATTCCCTTGAGGACTGGAAAGCCCAGGGAAGGATTCTACCTTCTTGAAGTGCCCTCTGAGGCAGCATGGGTGTGCACCACCACCAACACAAACATCTTGAACTTGAAAAATTGGAGAATTGGTCTGATATCCATTAAATGTAATTCAAGAAAGACAACTGAAAGTACTACATTTAGGAAGGAAATATCAAATGCACAAATAGAAAATGGGGAATAACTGGCAAGACAGTGGAACAGCTGAAAAGGATCTGGGGATTATAGTGGATCACAGATTGAAAATGAGTCAACAGTGTGATACAGTTGTGAAAAAGGGTAATACAATTCTTGCATGTATTATCAAGAGTGTCGTATGTGGCTACGGGAGGTAACTGTCCCACTCCATTCCGCACTGGTGTGGCCTCAGTTGGGATACTCGGTCAGGTCTGGGCATCACACTTTAGAAAAAATGCAGACAAACTGGAGACAGACCAGAGGAAAGCCATAAAGAATGATAAAATGTTTAGACAACCTAATCTATGAGAAAAGGTTAAAAAAAACTATGTATTTTAGTCTTGAGAAAAGATGGGGGGGGCAAATAACAGTCTTCAAATATGTCAAGTGATGTAAAGCATACTATGATCAATTCCTCTCCATGTCTACTGAACGTAAGACAAGAAGTAATCAGCTTATTCTGCAGCGATGGAGAATTAGGTAAGATACTAGGCAAAACTTTGTAACAATAAGGAGAGTTAAGCACTGGAATAGGCTTCCAAGGGAGGTTATGAAATCCCTGTCACTGGAGGTTTTTAAGAACAGGTTGGACACATACCTGTCAGGAATTGTCCAGGCATACTTGATCCTGTCTCAGCATAGTGGGTGGGAGTAGATGACCTTCCAGCCCTACATGTCTATGATTCTATGTGCCTTAATGTCACAGTTAAGCCCTGATTCAGCTTATTTTCACTGCCATTAGGTGCAGTGAAATTACAAAGAAACAGCAAGATTGATAGGTTCTCCATTTTGGACAATCTTTTCCTTTCCCCTGTGAAAAAGACTGAAAAGTAGACTTGAATCCAGTATAAGAAAATTACATCCTATTTAGAAACAATCTTTTAATCCTATTAGCAGTCTTTAATCATATTAGCTGATTCTCTTTATAAAATAATGTATTAGCATAGTATTAACCACGGGTCATGGTAATGTTCAAAGAAGTTAATTTCTTCTTACCAAAACTTCCCCTGTAGTTACAACTAGATAAAATAATTTTTACTTGCGGCCTTTAACTTCTGCTATGCATTGTATAAAAGCCACCATTCAGAAATGGTTGCATTTCAGTGATGGATAAGATCAACACTGTAATATCAGTGGATAAAGTAGGCCAGGTGATTTGGAATTTTTGCTTGTTTGGCAAGGAACACTTAAGTGATAATTATTATTAAGAATGAAATGGAAATACATGCCTTTTGAACACATTTTTAGTAAATTAAAAGAACTACCAATATATTGGCCATTCTGTAATATACTAGAACTTGCATTTGTTTTTCATCTTTCTGTTAAATTATATGTTGCATTATATCAGGGAGGAAATTACTGTATTTAAAAAAAAAAACATTTTAGTACAATGCAATTTAAACTAGCCTGATAGAGTGCACTTCAAACATTTCTTCTGTATGTCTATAAAATATGGGTCTATCTCTCCTATTTGTGTAAATGAAAAAGCAAGGATTTGTGCACACAACTGTAAGCAATGAGAGCATCTATAAATAGTGAAGGTTGAAGTTTGGCTGCAGATGTGAAAATTCAGCCAATAATATTTTCCTAGGCCAAAAGGTTTAAACTTGTGCCCAAGTTCAACCAGCTACATACATATTTGGACATCTAAGTACATGGCCTGAATTTTGAGATACTGAAGATAGGAGAGTGTGAATCTCCTAAAAGAGATCAGGCGGCTATTGTTTAGGTTCCTAAATATAAACTTAGGCTCCTGAATTAAGTTTGAATGTTTTGGCCTATCAAAATATGATGAGCTGAACTTTCCAACCTGCTGCAGAAAATAAAGACTGGTCTTATGGGCTCCTATCCTGGCTCTGTTACAGACTTCCTGAGAGACTTCATCTTTCCATGCCTTAGTTCCCTGTTTGTAAAATGGTATTAATCATTCTGCCATCTTTTGTCTCCTATGTATTTAGCCTCTCTGTATCTCACTATATGTTTGTATAGGACCCGGTTGTACTAGGCATGGGTCTCAGCTGGATCAACCAGACACTATGGTAATACAAATAATAACAACATAATAATATTAAACTCTTGGTTATATTTAAAAAAAGTGTTTAAATTTAATTTATAATGGTGCCCAAGGACTACAGTGTTACCATGCTGCTGCTGCCCAGGGATACAGTGGGTGGAGAGAGGTCCTGGCTCACCTGGGTTGCAGAAAGGCACAATCTTGCCCTCCATTTTTCATCCAATGCCAATTATTAACCTAACCCACTAAAAATTTTGTGTGGAGTGTTATAGGAGCAAATTCTGTAGTCTTTATTCAGGCAGGCCTCCTACTAACTTTCCTGGAAATTTGACTGGAGTCAGTACCACAGGATTTGGCCTCTTCTGTGACCAGTATAGTAACATTTCATTTTGATGACTCCTCCAGCACTCTGCTTCCCTGACTTCCGAAGACAGTCAATGAATCATTACAAGAATTAGATGTATGCATATCCATAGGGCCAATGTCTCTCTTCAGGCAACAAACAGTTTTAAGGCACTCAGGTAGTTCAGCTGGAGAGTTTCATGATATTAAAATGTTTCATTGTGATTGACTGTTAATTGTGCCACAATATATTAGAGACAATCGTGTATATATATAGATCCGTGTACTACCTCTAGAAATATATTGTTTCTAAAAAATTAGGGAGTTTAATTCTCATTATAAATTCTCTCTTCTCTGTTAAACAATCATCTGCATTATTTTAATGCAGGTCAGAAGATCCCATCAGGAGTAAATCCCATCTATACAGTAGCTTTTAAGATGTCATCTCATCATGCATTATACCTCCTCACTGATTTCTCTTGAGTCATGTCCTGTGTGCATCATAACAAAGCGTACAGGCTTTCAAAGAATGACTGTAACTTGAACATGCTTAGAAATAGGTCTCCTCCCCTGTGGAGACATGAACCTTTACAGCTCCCACAGTGCATTACAAGCTCAGTGCACACTGTATAAGTTATAAAGCTAAACCAAGTTAAAAAAAATAAATGGCATATGTGTTTGGAATTTATGTTACAAACACAGCTGAAATCAGTAAAAGTTAAACAGTGTAGCAGAAACTAAAGCAAAAGACATACGGACAAATGAATTAAAAATGAATAACCACCAACTTACAAGGCATTCTGGCTTCCTAATAAAATGCATTCACTGTGTGAGTAGTGTAAACTCATTTTTGTGCAGGATTTCTTTGGGTACCTGCACACAAAGTAATATTGAGATTTTTGGAGCAGGAAAAGGCTGTTTGGCTTCACAGAAATGGTACTTACATTCAGGGAAATGTAAATATATGTACTTAGCATCTGTTTCACGGTGTTACTCTGCTCTGCATCGGCCTGCTGAGGCAAGCTGAGGCAGATGTAAGCCTGTCTAAGGCCGGGCACGCCACTGAATCTGTGCCCCTGTAGAGATAACAAATCTTTGACAAAATTCACTGTCACTGGATTATTACCATTTGGTAACAACCCTGTCATTTTGCCAATATTTATGAGTAAATATATGTAACTAACTACTCCTTTGTGATATTTGTATCATTTATAAAGGAAACTGGGCCTAAGAGCATTCTTGGGCATTCTGTGCTCTAGCAAGGAATACTACTACTAAAATCTAGCTCTTATATAAATCTTTTCACCAATAGATAGCAAAGTGCTTCACAAAGGAGGTAAATGCCATTCTTTCCATTTTACAGATAGGGAAATGAAGGCAAAGAGAGATGAGTGACTTTCTCAAGGTCACCTAGCAGCCTAATAGCAAAGGCAGGAATAGAACGCAGGTCGTCGGAGTTTCTATCTAGTACACTTGCCACTAGGCTACATTGCAGCATTGCCCTGGTCTCTTGTTGTCCTGCTCAATTTTCATTGTCTTTCTCTTCTCTCACTCTCAGTAGGACTCAAACCTTGCACTTCATGAGTGAGGAGGCAGACACAGCAATTGCTGCAGTATTGTGGTGCATGGGGGAGAGGGGCAAACTCTGGGAGCTCATGTGAGAAATATGGGTTTGAGGGAAAGCCTGTGTGTGCTGCAGTGTCCATCTTTGGTCTAGAGTCTGCCCATCCATTCAGAAAAAGGACTAATAATACTTGATTTCTCCCACCTTTGTCTTTCTTGTCCATTTAGACTGCAAATTCTTCAAAGTGGGGCATATCCATTACTATGAGTGTGAACAGTGCCCAGCACAATGGGGCCCTGATTTCTATTGAGCCATTCTTTCTGTAAAGACACTATTGTAATCATAATAACAATAACAAGAGTGATAGCAGCTTGAGAGGTGCTCTCTGTGAACTTATATTTGGGCAGGCAGGGAGCAAGGCGGAACTAATGGATCTGCAACGGTGAGGATTCATTGTCTCTTGCCCATGCAATGGAGCAAGTGTGCCAGATTTCCAAAGCCCACTCCTGCCATGAGACTGTGGTAGTAGAGAGGCTCTGCAGCTATGCTGTGATCTGGTGTGGGAAGATTCCTCTTCTGTGGAATATCCAGGCCCAAGCCTCGTTACACAGGTTGGCTGAAATTCACCCTGCCTGAGGACCAGGACAAAGCCTCTACACCAAGACCGAGACTAAAGCAGCAAATAAATCTTGTGTTTACCTTCTGCCCCAGAGTAAGGCCTGGTCTGTACCTAAAAGAGAATGACCTAGCTACCTCACCCAGGGGTGTGAAAAAGTCACACCCCTTAGAGATGTAGTTAAGCCCACCTAAGCCTTAGTGTAGATGCTGCTAGGTCTCTGCACTGAAACCAGGATCTGTAGCCACAATACAGAGAGAAGGAAGGAAAATCAGTCAGTGTAATGTTTGGCGCGATGAACCATTTTCCAGACATTTCTCAAAGGAAGGAAACAGAATGAACAGTCCCTGGAGTTTTGAAATGCTTTTTCTTGTTGTTGCTGTGCTTTAATTTGATCTTTGAGGGAGGCAGGGAATAACATGTTTTTGTTTGATTTCTACTGTTCCATTTTGTTTTTAAAAACTGTAAATGGAAGAGAAAACCCTAAACCTATAATAAAAAAGCTCTTTCATTTCCTTTCATGTCTTTGTTGGAATCCACAACTGTCATCTACAGAGACTAAACAAAATGAAGAGCTCTCTCTCTCTTTGTGGCAAACCAAAATAATTATTTGCTTCATTTATGCATGAGGGTCAAATTTAATCTAATCTGTAGTTAAAAGAAAGGTGAATTCAATGAAGTCCTTGATGTTCCTTATGCTACATCCATTAAAATATAACTTCAGATCTCAAGTGATTCATCTGCATTTCTCCTTGTTTGTATTTGTCGATATTCTCTTTGCTCTCATTCTGTGAGCAATGAAGCAATCTCCAGTGTTTGATAGACTCAGAACTATAGTGCACTACCATAACGGTGCATGGTAGCTGCAGGAGGCACGACGCTGCAGAGATAGTTAGGCATTGATGTGCCTCAGAAATGGTCTCTGAACTGGCTCCACATAGGCCAGCACTGAGGCATGTGATGGGGAGAATGCTATGGGCTCCAGGTTTACTTTGAACCAGTAGCTTCAACACGCTCTGTGAGCAGGTTGGCATGGGTACAACTGCTCTTGCTACCATGAGCCTTAGGCTGGTTGGAAAGTGGATTTACCTCACCAACCTATCTGGATTTATCCTGCCCAGAACCTGATTGCTCAAGTTCTGTTGGTGAGAAGCAGATTTCAGACAAAATTAATACAATGCTGCAACACATTGAAAAGCCACTAAATCAAATTTGACACATCCCAAAATTTTCTTGTACTGTTCTACTCGCATATGAGAGATGATTAATGTGAAGAAATTTGAAATAATTCGAATTCACTTTTCACCATTTATTTTTTATACTCTTGTTGCTCTCACTACTTCATTCATTGTTGGAAACAAAAACTATCTAGTATTTTTCAAGTCAATTTAACCTTCCTGCTCCTCACAGTTATTGCAAGGCTGCAACATTTGGTTTGCAAGCACTGTAAGAGAACTAAATTAACACTCATTTAAGGAGTGAAGCTCTGGTTATAGATAACCACTACTTGGTAGTCTTAACAGGGTATAATACCCCTGGGGAAATTCTGCGCCACTGCACATGCGCAGAATTCATGTCCCCCAGCAGATTTTATTTCCTCTGCAAAAAATACATTCTGCCAGGGGCTGCTGTGGTGCCAGAACAGAGGACAGCCAGTCACCAACTGGAACAGCTGATAGGGAGAGAGCAGAGGCTGCATTCCTCAATGTGTCCTGTCTGCAGGGCCAGAAGAAGAGGCACATATGGGGGGAGCAGACAGAGTGGGGCACATGGGGCTGCTGGGGAATCACAGACTGGGGTTCAGTGGAGGGGGACAGACTGGTTCAGAGGCTGAATGGGAGTGGGGTGCAAGGCCACATGGGGATGGAGGGAGTGGCTGCATGGGGACAGGAGTACAGGGACACATGGAGGCAGGGGAAGGGAGGGTGCATGGACACACAGGAGTGGGGCAGAGGTGCCTGACTGAATGAGAGAGGCTAGAGGTCATCCAGGGTCTGCATGGGGGAGGCTCCTCAACTCCCTATCTCTCCTACCCAAAAATGTTCCATGCTTCTCCCACCCACACCCAAAAAGCCTCCAGCTTCACTCTCAGTCTACTTCCCAACAATTATTTCCTTTTCCCTCAGCTCCTCCGTTACCCTTGACTCCCCTAAGTCTTTGCACTGCTTCTGAAGAGTGCAGAAAATGTTTCTGTATTTTAGTTTAAATGAATTATTACTCAAGTTCTGTATTAAAATGTCTAGTAAGGAATCTATTTGTTGGGGAAGTGAGGGGGGTTAGAACATTTCCTGAATTTTTTTCATGTTCTCTATTGTTATAGACATATTGTTGGCAGGTATTTTTAAATAAATTACCAAAATAATTGAAACTGGCATGATAATATTGTGTTATTTTGACAAATAAAATATGCCCAGAATTCTGCAGAATTTAAAAATATTATGTGCAGAATTTTTTAGGTACAGAATTCCTTCAGGAGTAGTATGTGAAGAGCATAGAACTACAGTGTGTAAGTGCAGTTAAAATGTTTCTCTCTGTGAGCTTTATTTGTAGTACTGATGCTTATTATTTATAGTTTAACCTTTATCTTCCAAACTGTTGGTTAACAAAAGGTTGGTTACATCCCCTAGGCTTACACTGTAGAGTTCATTATTTCCATGTATGGTCAGCTTCAGTCCCGCAATGCCATTAATCTCTATAGGACGTAAGCGAACCAAAAACTTCCATATAGGTGCTCTACTCCACAGCAATGGAGTGCCTCTTCCATCTATCCTCCTAAAAGCAGCACAGGGGCTTAGTTTTGACTCTGCAAAGTTTAGCAACTCCACATAACTGAAACTCTCACTTTAAGAAGTGTTCAAATAGCCCTGAGAAAATTTTAAAATCAGGATTTATCTGTAGATAGTGCCAACAATGTACAAAGTATTTTATATGGAAGAATGAAGTCAAAAATAGAAGTCCTTATCCGAGGAGTTAAATCAGAAAAAAACAAATACTTTAAGAAGTCCTTATCTAGATTATGTACAATGGCTGTGTTTCAGGAGATTCAGTTCCAGGGGTGGTGAAAAAGCATCAAAGGTCTATATTAAAAGAAGAAGAATATTTCAAGATGTGTACTCCTGTTACACAAAGATACCCTTTCATGTGCTTGTAGATGAACTCCTACATTGCCATCACATTCAAGGAGACCAATTTGATTTCTTTCTTAGGTCACATGAAGATGCTTAGACATAAAGGTTCATATTTTTAAAAGGTATTTAGCCGTTGCTGCACTCAGAGTTGGAGCACCTAAGTCTCATTTCCAAAAGTGATTTAGGTACTTAAGAGCCTTTGAGATTTTGACTTCTAAATTATGTTTTCTTCTTTTGTTCATAAACAGGTAAAAAGGGAAAGGTGTACTTTAAACAATGAAATTCCCCTTCCTTTAATTTACTGAAATTCAATACGGTATTCATCTGAAATTTGACTAGTAAGGGTTTTTTCAACAGTTAAATAGTAGCAGGTAGTTTTTTATAGTATTCCTCACACATAGATCTCAGGGTATTTTACAAAGAAAAGGAAACATCATTATAAGGGAAACTGAGGCAGTGAGAGTTGAAGTATCTGCCCAAAAGTCACACAGCAGGTCAGTTGCAGAACTGAGACTAGAACCCATGTCACTTGGCTCCTAATCTAGTACCCTATCCTTCGGCACACACTGCCTGCCCTTTCATATGCTCACCAAAGTATCATTTAATATTGTTTAGTTGCTCTCTCACATATGTTATTAACACAGAAATGAAGCTTTAAAGATCAGAAAATATTTCATTCAGATTATCATAGCAATTCAGTTGTTCCAGTGCCAGTCTTATTCATTTTTCACTTACTCAAAGTTTTTGTTGATAGTTGCACATTTAGTAAACTCTCGTATGCTTCTTTCCTGTTCTTTTTCACTTTGATTTCATGTGTAAGTTTTAACACAAAGTTCCATGGATGTGAACCCAGTCATCTCATTACAAGGTTTAATGCCTTTTGAGTTGGAACAGTACAGAAATCATTATAAATTATGCATAAAAGATTAGAATGGGCATGTGTGAAAGTTCCACTATTGAGCATTTGTTAAAACATCCATTAATCAGGCAATAACCTTGCTAGTTATAATCATAAGAGGGAAAAAGAGCACACTGCAAATGGGCCTTCTTGTTAGAATTATTCATTTGGGAATCAGTCAACCACTGATTCCTTTGACACAGAAGAGGTTGAATGAGAGCAGTGGATGATTGCACCTGAAATTTATGAGACTGACACAAATATCTTTCAAGCACTGCAAAAGAAAACATAGCAAATTCTTCACTGACAAAGCTGAAGTCACTGCAGATTTTTATATTCTGACATGCCCAAGAAGAGTATCTCCCAGGCATTATGACCACTTTCTCATGAGATTAATCACGCTGTTTAATATATTCTGACTTTCAGGTGTTAGTACCAGCCAATCATATTCAAAATAATCACTACAAGAAAGAGAGCCCCAAACAGTTAAGACAAAGTGAGTGCTGGCCTTTAAGCTTTTGAAGTGATTTACTCAATATTCAAGCTGTATTACTTGGGCAACTTCTGGAGCAGCAGCAGTTGAAGGCTGATTAGGTAATTATGAAGGCTTCTGGGATACTAAAAGTCCATGAAAACCTGAGATGAGGTGCAGGTAGACAGATTAAGATGAGAGAAAAAGAAGAATTCAAGGTATGATGTTTTGTTTGGGAGATCGCATATTATGAAGGAATCACTTATTTTGGTGTGATATTGCCAGTCATTGAGAGAAATAAAGTAATGTATTTATTGCAGTGCTACAATAATCTATTGCAGGAGATTGTGGGTCTTTGGCTCCATCTATGGATAGTCCTTTAAAAGGCTGATGACTCTGCTACTGCTTCCAGCTGGTGGATTTAGGGCCAGATTTATAAAAGTATTCAGGCACCTAATGCTGCTGATAGAAACCTAGTGGGATTTTGAAAAGCATGTAGGCACCTAACTCCCTGTTGAAATTGGCATCTATCTGCATCGTGAACAAGAGGAGAACACTTACTGAGGAGATGCAGGAGCCCCCTGCATTAAAAGTTTCTAGCTACTTATTGGCTAGCTTGGAGAAGAAGGAAGCTGATTGGTTCCTCACCCTCCCTTTTTGAACACTAGCCGAGGCCATATGGAGCCTCTTTTTGCTCTGTTCCAGCAGCCCCACCCTCTCTGTCCTGAACTGTTACTTCAAAGCTGTAATTTGCAGATATTATGGATCTGACCAATCACTGGTTTTGGAGTCAGGAAGGAATTTTTGATTCCCAGAAGAACCAGACTGGCAGAGGCCTGGAGAATTTTTATGCTCTTCTCAGAGCATCCTGGAGACACAGTTATGTTAAATAGGAACAGGATTTAATTATTGATAGTACTCGGTAAGGATGTTAGTTCATTGCAACTTGTGGCCAGACGTAAAAAACCTGAGATTTTACTGATGGGCCTTGTGCTCATGGGATACGGATGGTCTTGTGGCCTTCGAGGGCCGAGGTCCCCTCCCCCCCTTTTAGTACCCTCTGTCATGGAGTGAGTGGGTGGTAGAACTCCGAAAAGCAAGTTAGGTACTA
Organism: Gopherus evgoodei; assembly: GCF_007399415.2. NCBI lineage: Eukaryota > Metazoa > Chordata > Testudines > Testudinidae > Gopherus > Gopherus evgoodei. The sequence continues at coordinate 118,736,039 of NC_044327.1, forward strand.
GGGCTAGGCTGAGGAGAGTCTACGCCAAGTTATGGGTTAGATGGTAGAAGCCCTGTAATCCCAGCACTTAAAATGTGTGCTACATGACAGGATGGGTGATCCTCTCCCCTGTGTTTAAATTTAATAAAGTTGTGGCCTGCCACTTAAAATCCATCCCTGCAGCGTCTATATTAATTTCTTCTGCTTACATTTCTAATACTAATGTCCAGCTCAGGCACTTGCTGATTGCCACTCCCCTGCCTGACCATCACTAGATTTAGGGTTACAAGATATTGGCCCTTAAGCCTTTAGCTAGTGCACTACTGAATATATGGCCCATTCTGCATCTTGGACCAAGCTAATTGGTGGAAACTTCACACTAGAGGTGAAAAATGCTCAGGAACAAATTCTGACAGGCTGGTATCTTTTAATTTTTTTTAAATAGCAGGTGATGGATCTGCTTAAAAATTTAACACCTCAGAATTAGTGAGCAGAGTGTAGGTTAGGCACTCAAAGGTGCGTGACAAATCTAATGACAAACCTGGCTCAACCATGCATGACAAATATTATGTTACCACATATTTGTACACCCGGTACATATCTATATAATGATTGCCACTGTATGTCACTCTGAAGTTTTACTTCATGTTTGGACTTAGAGCAGAGAGAGGTTCATGGGGCAAGAAGTAAGGAAGTGGGGAGCTGGAGAAGTGGTACTGCTGGGTCCAAACAACTGGGAGGGAAAGTTGATATGTTGTGGTTAGGTGATATGAGCCAAAGTTGTAACATGTAATGGGTCCAGTCCTATTGAACATGTTCATAAGTGATCTGAAAAAGGGGAAAACAGTGAAGTGGCAAAATTTGCAGATGATACAAAACTACTCAAGATAGTTAAGACCCAGGCAGACTGTGAAGAGCTACAAAAGGATCTCTCAAAACTGGGTAACTGGGCAACAAAATGGCAGGTGAAATTCAATGTTGACAAGTGCAAAGTAATGGACATTGGAAAATATAATCCCAACTACACATATAAAATGATGGGGTCTAAATTAACAGTTACCACTCAAGAAAGAGATCTTGGAGTCATTGTGGGTAGTTCTTTGAAAACATCCACTCAATGTGCAGCAGCAGACAAAAAAGCTAACAGAATGCTCAGAATCATTAAAAAGGGGATAGATAATAAGATTATATTGACTCTATATAAATCCATGGTACACCCACATCTTGAAACATAAGCCAAAGGATGGAAAAAGGAAGTGTTATTATTCCTATTTTACAGATGTAAGTGCCTCATGACAGTAATTCACATGTACTAGATGAATATGCAGTGCCTCGCTTAATAATAGCAAACTATAACATGCCCCCAGGTTTATAGGTAAAAAAACAACAGTAAGTTATCCTCATGTTTATATTTTCATGTGCATCTCATTTTCCATGTCTATCTTTTGACGGTAAGATCTTTGGGGCAAGAACTCTTTCTTGTTGTGTATTGTAGAGTGCCAAACAATAGATATGTTCTTGGAAAGAGGTTTATGTATGCACACATATACTTCTACTTATGCACACATGTATAGTGTGCACAGAAGTGGTAGCAAAATTGCAAAGTCATGTGATAAACTACATTTATTTGACAGCCTCACCTGTACAAGAATATTAATGCGTTCCACACACCATTTCTTCTACTCTTTGGTAGCCCTGCTTTATCTTATACCTTGTTATTCTAGCCTAATCTATTCTACACTGTTCTACTAGCCTAATCTGTTCTACTCTGTTCTTATGTTACCCTCATTACCACAGTATCTAAGCAGCTTCCAACAGTACATTAATCTGTTGGTTACTTTTTCTGCTACAATGCCACTCATCTACCAATTGATACTCATGCCAATTTGCATCAACTCTCAAATGTTTCACTTATGCCTCTATGTTGCTTCTGTAGTGGATCCTATTGGCCTGATTTTCAGACTGGCTGAGCACCTACAATTCACATGGATTTTAATTGGAATTGTTGATGCTCAACCCCACTGAAATCAGGCTACTCATGTCTTCCTGCTTCAGTCAGAATCCTTCTCTCACTCCCATTTCTAAGCTGTCTGCCATTCCCCCCTAAGACGTCCCTGCTGTCCCAGTTCATGAAGGCAATGCATTTTTCTTCATTAAAGAAGCTCATAAAAGCCATTTCCCTGAGGTCCTCAAAAGTAAGTTTATAATGTTATTTATATTAATTAAATGATCTCTAACCATGGATTTAGGTTGCTAGCTTTAGGTATCCAAATTGCAAAGCATTTCCCAGAGACGTGAGTCAGCATGGATTTGTGCAAGGTAAATCATGGCAGGCAAATCTGATTGCTCATTAATGAACTAACCTATTGCTCTGGAATCCTAATTATACTTAATTCAATATTTAGCATATTTCAAAACAACACCCAGAGCATAAACAAACCAAACACACACTACAGTGCATTTCAATCATAGGGAGGTCAGATAAAAATTAAGTTTGAGCCCTTAAACAATGGCCTAGATTCTCAGTTGCACCTGTTGCCCACTGGGTACAGCTGAAATGGGAGGCCTGAAAGGAGATGGTTGAAGCTCTGCTATTCTGGGGCTGGATTTACAGTGGTTCCATCATGGATTAGAGCAGCTTTTGGGCTGCTCTAATCCACAGTGGCTGGCAATGGCCTTTACTAGCTGGAGGCTCCTACACACCTAACAGGAGAAATCCTCTGTTGGGAAGATCCTTGGCCTTCCAGCTTATTTGCATCACCAGAATAGTACAAAAGGGTCAAAATAAGTAATGGGCTCTGGCCTAAAGAATTAAAAAGAGGGTAACAGATGAAATATGTTAATAAATTACCCCTTTAAAAGTCTAATTGAAGTGCTGATATTCATAATTTGGGACCTTGCGCCAAATTATGAGTAACAGCCCTAAAATTAAGCTCATATATGTACATACAAATATACACTTGGTCACAAAGATTCTCTGTCCGATTTGAATGTGTAAATATGTGTTCTGAACTGACAGCCATTGTGATGCTTTACTAGGTCCTAGACTTACAGAAAATAATTACTAGGTCACCATTGCCACATGCACAATCCTCCAGTGCAGGATCATTCTCTGTTCCACACAAGACAGTATAGGATAGTTTGAAATGTGCCAAGAGATAGGGCTTTCGAACACTTCCACTGGGAGACATCTCTAATAGTTCTCATATTCAGGAAGCTTTTTCCTGATATTCACATATTTTCCCCTTTCTGAATTATATTCTATTACCCCCAGTTATGGGATAACTTTCTTTCATTATGCAAAATAATTCCTTTTCCTCCACAAGTAGGGTGACCAGACATCCAAATATTATTGGGACAGTCCCGATTTTAGGGGATTTGTCCTACGTCCTGACCTTACATCGGTCGGGACACCCTTTGTCCTGATATCAGGGACTGTTTGCACCGCAGCCGCGGCGCCACTGCTCGCTTCCTAGGGCAGCTCCCAGTGCCTGCCGGCAGGAGTGCCATATGCTGCAGGGGCGGGGCTCCTCCCTTCTCACCCAACCCAACCCAACCCGTGACCCTAGGAGCCAGAGGGACCAGCCTACCAGATGCTTCTCGGGACAGGAGCCCTCCAAGTGAACACAGCCAGGACTCCCCACCTCCAGGGGTGGATCTAGGTATTTTGCCACCCCAAACACGGCAGGCAGTCTGCCTTCGGCAGCTTGCCTGCAGGAGGTCCCTGGTCCCATGAATTTGGCAGCAGCCTGCGGGAGGTCCGCCGAAGCCGCGGGACCAGCGGACCCTCCGCAGGCATGCCGCCGAAGACAACCTGCCTGACACCCTCGCGGCGACCGGCAGAGTGCTTCCTGTGTCTTGCCACCCCAGGCACACACTTGGCGTGCTGGTGCCTGGAGCCGCCCCTGCCCACCTCACCCCCTGGCAGGTCCCTCTGGCTCTTAGGGTTGGGGGGCTCTGCTTGCTGCCAGCGCCTGCAAGCCCCACTCTGCAGCTCTGGCAGCTCCCATTGGCGCTTTTCCCAGCCAATGGGAGCTACGGAGCTCGCGCTTCTGGCGGACGCAGCACGTGAAGAGTCTGGAGACTCCCTTCACTGCTCTCACTCTAGGAGCCAGAGACCTCCCAGCAGAGCCAGTGAGTACAGCCAGGGAGAGGGGCAGGGTGTGATGGAGTGAGTGTCTGGGAGGTGTGTGTAGGGTGCTGGGCTGTGAGACTGTGGGCGGGGGGGGCACTGGGTGGGATGTGTGTGCACAGCACTGTGCATGTTGTAGGGGAGCTCTGGGCATAATGGATCCAGGGGGCACTTGGCAGGGGAGCTGTGTGGTGCAGCATGGGCCCACCCCCAACAGGAAGGGGCACGCTGGTAGCACAGGGCCAGGCAGGTCAGTGTGCCTCTGGCTCCGGTTGGGGCTGTGCACCTGTGTCTGTCTGTCTGCACTGTGTCTCCCCACACTCAGACCCTCCTCCCCACCGCTCGCCCAATGTGTCCTGATATTTCACTCTTGCGGTCTGATCACCCTATTGACAAGGTTTCAACATTTAAGATACTTGTAGACTGTTACTGGTATCATGTTGCCCACTTATTTACTGCTTCGCTAAAATACATAATTATCTCCTTCACTCTTGTCTTGTAAATCCTTCAACACATCTGGGCTACATGATCATTTTTGTTGTCTTTCTCCAATTTGTCAGTATCTCTTTGGTAACAAGGTGCTCGGAACTGAATGCGGTAGTCCAGGTCCCGAGCTTAATTATCAAGGTCCCTTTCCATCTCCAGTTATGTACATCTATGTAGATGGAGCTGAAAATAACCTGTAATTGCAACTACCACATTACACTGCAAAATCACGTCTAATGTTCTGCTCGCTATCACCCTTTGCTACTATTACTGATTCAATAGGAGTCACACCCTTGAGAGTGTCTGGAGGACAGCATGAGCATTTGTGGAACTGGGCAGGAGATGAAGGATGGGAGCAGGAGTCAGAACTGGGCAGTGAGTGGGTGAGAGGTGATGCACCAGCAGAGTGGGAATGCAACAGGTGCTGTGTTTGTAGAATGAGGGGTTGGAGACATCATTTGGGGCCCAGGAGGAGTGGAGCTGGGAAAAGGAGGGATGAAAAACAGTGGAGTACAGGGGAGATGGTCCATGAATGGCAGAGTTGTTGAATGGGATAGTAGAAATTTGTTCTTTGGAGCACAGAAGGAAGTCTGAAGTTTCACCATTTATTTAGGAATCCGATTTTTATTATCATATTATGTATTAACAACAACAGAATACATAGGCACTTAATATGTATAGGTTGTGGAACATTTTACAATGGTTCGGATGAGTCCATATAATATCTATCTTTTTTTCTTTCTGTCAGTGAGTTTATTTTGACCCATATCTTCTTGAAAACAATATTTCCACTAGAAAAAGAATCCTGTCTAATCATTTTGTAGTAATTTTCTTGTAATGGCCTCTAATAGAGTTTGGTGAATAGCGTAAGAAATTTTGGCAGACATTTGTTCTAATTTTTAAAAGCATTCTCTGGGCTCTTGGTTGCATCCCTTCAGGGTTCATTTTTTGTGAACATTTGAGCAACTGAATTTAACTAGTGCAGTTGTTCAACAAAAATGATTTTCAAAGTTGTACATGAGAGTATTCACAGAAATTAAGTATAAAAAGTACACATGCCAAAATTCACACAATTTTGTCCCTCAACCAATTAGGGAACAAATGGAAAATCACAACTAACTAGCATTGCTTATATTTTGAATATTTGTGATCAACCAGAGTATGAACATCCAAAAAAACATTTGTCCATTACATTTGAATACTGGTGAAATCTTGAGCTGCTGGAGAATGTTCAGAAAGTAAAAAAAAAGGCTACATTCAGTGAATATGTTATTTATAACTAAATATTTGCTCAGCTTTAAATAGTTTCCTCACAATTTTGGTAGAAGTTGTAGAGTTATTTCTGGAACTACAATAAATTAGAATAATTGAAGCTGCATGAAGCCCTGTTATGAGGCATTTCTTCAGTTGCTAGTTAGAATATCTCTAGTGAAAGGTGTTCATTAAAACCTTTAAAGAATTTGGGTGTATAACTATCTTCTCCTGGGGCCTTGCCAGAGTCCAGAGAACATACTGACCTATGTAACTCTGTTAATATAATTTCTGTTTCTAATACCTTCAGGTCAGTGGAGGTGAGACACTTCAATTCAATCTCATGAAAGTTATGAAACAATTTAAAGTAGGATGATTAAATTTGGAAGACTATAAATCCATTTTGAAATCTAAAAAAATGTATATAATTTCACCTGACTCATTAATTGTTAGACCTGTACAGTCATTAGTAATCACTTTTATCCTTATGTTCCACTCACCTTCTTTGATGGCCCATTCAGACCTCTTTCCATTTTGCATAATAACTTTAATCTCCATCAAAACACTTTCAAGTCAGCCTTTATCTACATAACACTTTGAGTCTTTGGACTTTGGTGGAGAAACCTACACGTAGCTCCTGCAAGTACCTTCACTGGCACAATTTCGAGAAATTCTGAATATTATAAATTTGAGGGACATGGAATATATTAAATGGATTCAGTGCTGTTCATATGAGTTTCTGGGTTGTCCAGAAAAAAAATAGCTCTTTTATTATAAGGGTGCTGAGAATGGGAAAACTACACTAATATCTAGCACTGCATATGTTATGGTTAATTACTTAAGAATTAACCATAGATGAGAATTGCGACAATGCTATCATCATCAGTCATGTACTACCAACATTAAAGGATTTAAAACATTCTGGAGAGATTTTTGATATATGTTACCTTTTTGCATTACGGCTGTTTTTGTTTTTTTTTCTAATTTTGCAAATGACTTTGTCAAGCCAATTTGATTAAAAATACAGATGCCCTAATAGCCCCACAGAAGCTTGGTGAAGTCACAGTAAGCAATTTCTTCACAGTGCCCTTTATTGTAACACCTCCCCCGCAAAGTTTTCCTATGTATGAAGAAAGATTTTATCTGTATAAGACTTCCCTTGAGAACAGGGTGACCATCGAGTTGAATCATATCTGGTTTCTTGTGCTACTGAATGCTATTACCAAAACGGTGTATCTACTGATCAGAGAAGATGACTGGAAGACAAGAAGTTCTGTGTTCCATTCCCTGCTGTTACAATAAATATCTGTATAAATTCTAGTGAGTCATTTAACTTTTGTGCCCAGCCCTAACATACAGGTCATTACGAGACTTAATATTTGTAAAGCATCTGAGCACGCCTAGAGGATCACATACAAATGTTAAAGAACAATAATAATAATAAAGAAAAATAATGTCCTTGAAAGAAAAACGCTATAGAAGGAAAACAAAGAAAACTGATTATTTCTCATGACTTCATTCAAACTTTGAACCATTTTCCCAATTCTTGAATATCAGTATTTCATCACCAAAGTACCCAGTTCCAGGTATACCATGCCCAGCATCTAGATGAATCATCAAAGACAGTGTGTAATGAATAATGGGATAAGAGAATATCTCCTTAAACCTTTTTGACAGATACAAAATATGAGTATTGTGAGTGCCATTAAATTCAAACACTTGGGCCAGCTCAGGGAATAGCCCTGCCAGCTCCTGCTCTCTTCAAAATAGGGGGCCACATAGTGAAGTGCTTATTTAATATTTAGATTTGCTCTGAAGTGTAGGAGCCAAGCTGATATGCCACCAAAGTTGCAGCCCAGAAATATAAAATGCTGATTATATTTTGGAGTCTATCTTCAGCTCAACGAGCTTTCCATTGGTTCATCAATTAAAGGTCAACTACATGACATGCCCACTTGATTAAGAAAACTTGATCTTTCCTGATCTGGCTATTATAGTTTTTGGCACATGATCAAGGACAGAGAATAATTTCAACCAATCGGTTACGAACAAATAAATTCATGATCTCAGTTTAGTAGATTCATTATTTGTTCTAAATTCCCTGATGACAAACAATTCTTATTTCCCCTTTTCCCAGCACAATCCTTGATGTATCTCATTGTTCTGTAAAGGCCAAGCAAAAGATAAAATAGCAATAATTTCAAGCACATGTGAGACTGTATGTGCTGATTAGAATCAAACATTGTAATGCTGTATGATCTATTATTGATTATTGTTTCCAAAGTTATAAATGTAATGAAACTAAGGTTCCATCTAGACTCTAAGTACAACTTTATTCTGGCAACCTGGTTATAACACCCTCATTGACATCCATGTTGCAGAATTATAGTGTTACCACCTGGTTACAGGAAGGCAACCAAGTGCCAGTTTTGGTCAACTGCAGGAGTGAAATCTCAGTAGCCAATGATGTTAGTAGCTGAACAGTAACCATTGTGTGTGTTGGCACAAACCATACTATGGCAAACTCGACCATTAAGTGGCTACAAATTTGGTTTGTACACAAGATCTTAGTGATAGCCTAGGAAAAGTCTCCAAAATTAATAAACTCCAGAAAAAAAACTTTTTTCTTTTAAAATCCCTAAAGAATAAAGAGCTACTTACCCAAGTTTTCAATGGAATAGTAGCGCTGTTTGCTGTCTACTCGCACTGTCTCAGCATACGGACTGCCCACTCCATAGCCAATGATGTAGCCGCGTACAACAATGTTTGGATTCAGTGGTGGGGTCCAACTCATGACGATACTGGTTGTCAATGGCCTGACATGAAGAGAGCTTGGCTGATCAGGAACCTGAGATTCTGGGATACAAAGAAAGGATCCATTAATATCCTGCTCATTGAGTTTTACCATTTACAAAGGCAGAGTTTAGATTAAGAAATATGTTATAAGAAAGCAACCAGGAATCTCACAGCTACATGCATAGTCTACATGCAATTTCCCTTTTGAACATTCAGCCTTATTTTGAACTACATTCTTCAGCAACAAGTGCATTAAGCAGCTTCTTCAACATATAAGATCCCCTTTCCTCTTAAAAAAAAATAGAATATCCCTCTATTCATCCCATTTTTAGTGTATGAATACAAGGCAGATCTGAAATTATGCAGGAAAGTGGAAAATGGAAATGTTTGGAATTGATAAAAAATTCCCCATAACAAATTTTGAAGTCTTCCTGGTTTATTTGCAAGTCAAATAAGATGCTGAAATCAACTAAATGACTTATCATTCGCCAGTAGTTTAACTACAGTATTTAATGAACTGGTTGACTTTGTGAGTGATATAATAGCATTTATAACAGCAATGACCTATCTCATGCCTGTGAAAACTGTAATGTTAATCACGAGCAAGCAAGCTTGAACTTTCTTGGACATGCCTCTCTTGGCTTGGAGGTTGTTCTGAATAATACAACAGCACTCGGATAATAAAATGAAATAATACAATGATATTTTTATACAGGTTCTCTCAAGGCATATTCATTTCTTAAGTAGTATTTAATGACTTGATGTGTAACTAGCACACTTTGTCTTCAGTGAACCCATTTTTACTTTAAAGAATAGATAATAAATGCCTTTTGTTGGAGTGTATGGTAGCTACTATATCACAAGTCTTTTTAGAAGAGCAGCAAGTAGCTTGTCTTTTTGAGAGCAGAAAGAGACAAGCTACTATTTTTCCCCAGTGAAGAGGCCTGTAATATAATAGACAAATGCATGGGCGGAATGTGGAGTGGTACAAAATGCAGGCATAAAACTCCAACAAAAGATATTTTGAGATTGTGAAGCATTCCCACTATAAACCTTGGAAAAGACCATTAAAAGATGGAAGTAATACTTTTCAGTCCTATTGTCATATATGGTACAATGATGTCTTTGGTATTTTATGTGCTTTGAAATGAATTCTATTTAACACATTTGAAGAACTACTGAAACTGGTTAGTATAATACCAGTCTGATACACAAGTTTTAAAAGTTTTTTGACCTCAGTTTTCTTAAAGCTGCTATTCATGGTCATACACTTTAAGAATGAAGGAAATGCATTGAAGGATAGCTAATGACAAAACAAAAACCAGATTACACCAGCAGTGCCACCACAAATCATATATAATTGTCATTCATCTCCTTCTGACCTCCAAACTTTGCTTCAATGCAGAATCTAAAGTTACTTGAATCACTGTCTGTGAATACTGATGATTTTCAAAATTACAAAAGTAGTTCTTACATGAATCAGACATATAGTAGCAGTTTAGCACCTTGTAATAGGAAGTCGTAGAATGAGGCGATACTGGATTCCTTGCACACGGTAGAAGCAGTAAATCTTAAGCAGTTCATGAAGTCAGAACATTCAAAAAGCTATTGGCATCAAGCAATAATCTTTACATCTCACTTATACAATACATAGAGATTTTAACACCAGCATAGACATCCTCAAGTAGCTGTTGGGGTCAAACAATTTTATTCTGATATGCTGAACTGTTCGTATGAAGGAATTCAAACATATGTATCATACAATTTTAAACATCAGTGTCACTGTTGTCTCATTAGCAAAAACCAAACTATAAAGAATTTACCCTTCTTGTGAATCACAGAGATAAAAATGAACATAGGGTGAACTCAACCATTTTGGACTATTTGCCCACGTAAAAGTTTTATGAACATGGGAACAGAGGGCATTTCAGGGGCAGAATTCATTTAGAGACAGAAGAATTCTATTTATAAGTCTAGCTTAAATCTAGCACCTGTCCTACTCCTTTTACATTGTTACTTAGATGATGTCAGGTCTTGTCATAAAGGTTTAGGAAAACTGCAAATGTGGTAAACAGTAATCTTTCTGAATATTGCTAAGTTTTTAGCGTAAACAATCCACTCTTGGAAGAGCTTATTTCCTGCTGGCAGACTCATGGAAACTAAATGAATTGGTTCCCATTTGAAGGTTTTGTTCACAACCAGAAGGAACAGAATTGTAACATCACTCAGATTCTGCGAAAAACACTGTAAATGCTAAGACTTCATCAAGAAATCTTAATTATATGCCAGACTGTGGAATTTCCATGCACAGCTGCTGGAACTAGGAGTGGTGGGGGTAATACTGCCCCCTGGGCTTGAAGTGGTTTCCATTATATACAGGATTTACAGTTTGGTTCAATGGCTCTCAACACCCCCACTATGCAAATTTTTCTACCACCTCTGTTTCCATGGCTGGTACTGGTCTAATTATTATTAGAAATGATACAGAACATAGTCCTTTTGCTTAACCTTATTATCTGATATTTTTCTAGCCTCGAGTAAATGAAGCAATCTATCCATACTCCTGATCTATCCAAGTAATTCTGAAATGTATTGCCTTTGTACCGTTTCTTTTGTGATTAAACAATTTCACCACATTGTTAGCCAGTATTTCTTTGGGTCACACATCTAAAATGATCCAAAATATTTCCCCTTACACGATTACAATCTGCTTTGGATATCCACGTCAGTTCTTTATCTGCTCAAGAAGCTCATCCCAATACTACCCATGTCAATTCTGAGCATAAGCTTATTGGATGATAATGCACTGCAAACTTTCTTAAACAAAAACTATATTACTTTAGGTCTGACCCCAAGGTGGTGTAAATTGATGTAGCTCCATTGACTTCCATGGAGCTATGGTGATTTGTGCCAGCTAAGCATCTGGCTCACTGTGTTCACAGCCACATTCATTCATCAATGAATACTGCCTAGTTTACCATTTTATCTCTCCTGCTTTATTTAATGTCTATATCTGTATACTAAAGCTGGTCAGAAACATTAAAATGGAACTATTTTCCATAGGAAAATTCAATTGTTAAAACCAAATGCTTTGTAAAACTATGTCAAAGTTGTAAAAATTTAATTCCTGACAAAAAATGAAAAAAAGGCCCAATGTCTTCATTGTGCATTAAGCAGTGGGGCCCTTTCTCCAGCTGGATGTAGGAGGCAACTGTTCCCTTCAACTTTAGTAATGAGGCTTGTACAGAGGCTGGTGGAAAGGGGGAATTTTCCCTCATCACTGAATTGGCCTAGGTGAGATCAGTTTATTGCCTTTCCCACAGTGCGGGACTTAATGAGGTAGAATGTCACAATTCATTGTGTGACAATGTGGCAGATGTCCAGTGCAGGTATTCCATTGGGAATGGATGTGGATCAGATAAAAAATGGATGGGTAAAGTTGCTACAGAAGATACACTTTAAATAAGCAGAAAAAGGGGAAGGGATGATAGCTGCCCCCAAGAAATGATCATGGAATTACCTGCACTGTACAATCTTATCAGCCAGGTACTCCCAGGTATTTAAAAAATAAATTTGTGGTCTAAATAATACCACATTCAGGGTCTCCTTCTCCTAGCATAGATGGGCAATGTTGTAATGGGACATTTCAGCATCATTTCCAGAATGAAACATTTCAATTTTTTTCATTGTGAAGTGACTTTTATTTTGATATTTTCTTTTTTATAATATATAATGTGAACCTTTTAAAAAACTCAGAAATGAAGCCAAAGCATTTGTGGTGCTTGATTTGAAACGATTTTTTAAATCATCCCTTGAAAAAAATGTTAAATGTTGGTTTTGTTCTGATTCAAAACAATGCCAAATTTCAAAATCTGAAATACTTTGTGAAACAGAATTTACATCCTTCACACAGTTCTCCTCTTTACATACCTTTTACGTTTAGCTCCAGGTAACTCTCACCTCCCCATCGTCTTCCAGCTAAATACATGTAAACATCTACTTAGACTCAGTTTATAGATATACCTCTTACTCTCTTCTTTATTGCATTTTTTTGCACTTTTATACTCAATATCCAGTGATGCCTTTGTTTCTCACCGTTTTTCTGTCTACCTGATATTAAACATGGTGCAAGAAACATTTCCAAAAGAAGGAATCTTGAAATTCTGTTTCTATACATAAATCCTCAAACCTGCTTTGAAAGATCTACATTCTACATTTGTCAACACTTCTAACGTGAATAAAGATTACACTCTCCTTGCGCTCTGCAATTGTGCATGGAGTTTCTCTGACTGTAATTTGATGTCTCCTGTCCTTGTTCATTGAAGGAAAAATTCTATGTGTACATCAGCTGCTGAAGTCAACCAGAATTGCACACGAGTATCTGAAGGCTGAATCTGGCCCATAGAACTAGTGTGAAACTCTTACTTTTTCTTATGTCTGAGGTTAGGAAACACTCCATGTTACTTTGATTCTGCATTCTTTACCTTCTGCACTATGCACATTTTGAGAACCTTAGGGCTTGTCTACACGGTACCATGCAGTCAAGCTAGATTCTGTAAGAAATGAAACCCTATACCATGCTGTCTCCTTTATTTCATCCTTAATCAAAGACTCTTTTATGTAATGGTCCAAGCACACGTCTTTCATTCAGGGAATGTCGTATGTTTAATGGTCCTTAATTCCTCAGCCTAACTGAGGAATATTTATATTTGGGTCACTTTAGCAATTGTTGTAGAGGGTTCTCTGGAGTTCATAGTTGTATATTTTACAGATTAAACTAAGGCTATCTGATATTATTTTCATTTTCTTCCTGTATTGCCATTTTCAGAAGAAACTACACTGTAATACAGGTTTAGTTTGTCATGCTCTTAAACACTAATTTAGGGTTGAAGTTAAACTATATCACTAATATGTATAATAGCTTCCATCTGTTTAAGGCAGTAAGCAGAAACTGAAAATCCTAAACCCGTTTTCCTGGAGGATACCTTTGCAAACTTGAGTCTCCTGCATCCTTGCTCAAGCTATTTAAACCAAACCCTATGGGGAAAACTAAATTTCCATTTTTTAAAGCACAAAATTTGAGGCTCAAAAATAAATATTTAAAAGCTTCCCAGCTGTCAGTAAGGGCACACAAGCTTTCCAGGGAACCTTGAATAAGCAGTGATGTTTGGCTTTCTAATCACTTTAACAAAACACGCTAATTAAAAGGAAAATCCATAGGGAGTTACTGTAGTTCTCCTAGAAACTGTTCATCTTTGTGTTGCTTATGCCAAGCAGACATACAGTGAAGGCAAGAGAAACTGCATAAACCATAAGAGCAGAAAAGGAATTGCCGTTAACAATCTGTGCAACAGCATTTCAACTATTTAGCTGACAGTTGCAGGACTTTGCTTAACTACAGTAATAAGTCTATCCCTCTCTAGAGTTTATCAAAGTATCTCAGTGATATATATATTATGCAACACAGTGCATGCAAAGTGTCGGATTGCGGCAGCTTCACTACAGATTTTTCATTGGTACTGTAAATGCAAATATGTGTAGACACAATATATGAAAAAAGTCTTGGGTTTAATTTCATTATCAGTGTGTTTTCACTTTCATTGCATGTCCCTTATGATTACACTGCTAGTATCTTTGCATGCATATACATATATATTGTTGGAGGAAAACAAATATCATAATATTTTGCTGTGGATTAAATGCAAATAAAAACAAACATGTTCCAAGAAATGCATTGTATTTCATTTTGCAGCATAAATAAATAAAGCCAAGGGATGTATTTGCTTTTTTAAAAAAAAACGCGATACTGTATTAAATATTGAGACGTGTTTAGAATATATTTAGCTTTACTTACTAAGATCTATCTCCAAATGAGTGGCCAGCTGCTCTCATCTTGAGTAATATTTCTGAAAGCGCTATCCACCCAAAATAGTAGTTAGTAGAATGATAGCATACATCACCACATATCATAGCATATTGTGACCAGTCAGTATGGTCACATCACTTACAAAAGTGTCATCAACTCTTTAAAATGTTTATTGGAACCCAGTTGCATTGAATACAACGTTTTAGATGCCGCAGTGGCTCCAGGCACCATGTGCCTGGGGCGGCAAGCTGTGGGGGTTGCCCTGCAGGTCTCTGCGAGGGCAGCAGTCAGGCAGCCTTCTGCGGCTTGTCTGCGGGAGGTCCGCCGGTCCCACAGATTCAGCAGTAATTCGGCAGTGGGACAATTCTTGACAATTCTCCTTAGTTTTTTTCCCTCAATTTCTATCTGCATCTTTTTGGTTCCATTTTACTTGCACTTTCTTTACTTTTGAAAGTAGGCAGCTGTTTCCATTACTTTTCCTTTCTTCTTTTAGTTCTTCAAATGTCTCAGTCAGTGTATATGTCTCTTTGCTTTCAGTCACATTTTCTTTTATATCAACATCTGTACTCATTTTTACATTCAGTATTTTTCAGGTTCCTGTATCCTATCATCTTTCATTTATTATGTGGCTTCATTGCCAACCATCTGAAAATAGATACGTCAAAGACAATAATCCTCAAGACACTTGTAGGCTCATTTTATTGAGTTAGAGACATCACTATTATTTTAAGTGTTTCTCTGATTGATTATGTTTCTCTTTCATGGTGTTATTGATTCACTTCATACTAATTTTCTTTCAAATAGTCCTGACACACAGGCATGAAATTCTAATACCTGATAATTACAACAAAGACTTTTGACTCTTTATTGGCGACCAGACCAGAGACATAGCTTAAGAAATATTAGTAGTGAAATCTATGTACGCATTATTTGGTTAGTAATTATCCAAGATTATTGTATATTTTTGCAAGTGCAGCAAAAACTGCAAAAAAAAAAAAAAGTAAGACTGAAAATGAGAATTCTTAGAGTGCCAGTGTAAATGAGAGAATAAAATTAAGTTGTCTTGTCTTGTCCCTTCCACTTCACTTGTTCAGAAAGCAGCAGACAATCTTAATAATGGGTAATCACTGAGTTCTTCTGCTCAAAAACACTCAGACAACAGCTCCTGCGACTATAATCATTGGTATCTAACCCAAGACCTGCACAGCATCTGGGTAAAGCCCTAAGTAACAATTAGAATGACACCCAACAGATAAAAACCTAGAAGGAATGTGGTGATAATGTCTGAAAAGAAATGTAATTACCATCAAGATCATTCTCTGGAGTTTCTGCTGTATACCAATCTGAGGAGGGTCCGGTCCCATTGACTGTCATGGCAGCTACCTGGAAACTGTACTGACTTCCTTTGTCAAGTCCTGTTAAAAACATAATATAAACCAAACAGAAGGGAAAAAATAGTTTTATCAAGATTCCAAAGTTTGCAACAGAACTAAAGCAAAATTAATACTCTCCAGTAAAATTCCAACTTCCTTGCCACATTTAGTTGTGTAGATAAACAGACCTGCACTAATATATTCATTTACACAAACAGCAGTAGTGAGTATGTTCCTACAGACATATTTATTTACAACAGAACCACTGGTCACTATAAATTTCTATTACTGTTGCTATTTAGTACCAATTCAGTTTAGCTCATAGACTCAATTCTGGATCCTGTGTAGCTATGGTGAAACAATCTGGCTACCAAACCTCCTGCAAGTGTTTTATCATTTTATTTAGTCCATCCTGACCATGAAGCACAAGAAAAACTGTTATGTTCAATTGCAAACATTCTTTGGGGAAGAACGATCAAAATTAAAAACAGCAAATTAAATTGATCAGACATTGGAACTTACAATAAAACAGATAGCAGCCTTTTAAAATCTTTAAGTTACTTTACTGTTAGAGGTTTCTATATTATCCTGCAAAAAAACCCTGCCTAACAAATAGAGGTTTGTAACAAGTATTTACAACTGAATATTTAAGTCATCCATTTAAAACAACTGTACAGTTCAGCTTCTCTAGCAACTATTTTCTTATTTTATTTTTTAATATTTTATGATAATGATATCTGAAGGAAGTTTTGTTTTTAAACCTGCAAATTTAAATATGTATTTCCACTACTTTTCCAAAACAAATACCTAACCTAATATTTTGAAATGCAGAAAATCTTCCACACATTGAGCGCCCCCACAGAGACAACCAGTGCCCAGTCTTCTATTCCAGGTGCATGCCAACATTTGAATCTCACTTTACAGTTAGAGTCAAAACTTCAAGGACAATCTTTCTTCCTAAGCAACGCTGAATTTTCCAAGATCAAGGTCGCTCTGTTATATTTATTTATTATTACAGTACAGTATGCATGCATGTGTATATTTTACAGAGGGATATATCATAGACTGTGATGATATCCGTGGAACAAATTATGGTGTCATGTGATAAACTCCCTTCATTATGTACCTTTGACCATATCACCTGCATTATTCCCACTAATCTATCACCACTCAGAACACTTTTAACACTTCAAGTCTCTGAGCAGCCACCACTTTTTATTTTGAAATCACCTATCATAGAAATGTTTCATTCTTTCCCAAAAAACCTGAAATTTTTATCTCCCCAAAACTACCCTGCTCTGAATCCAATAATCACTAGT
The DNA here is from genome assembly GCF_007399415.2 of Gopherus evgoodei. Taxonomy (NCBI): domain Eukaryota; kingdom Metazoa; phylum Chordata; order Testudines; family Testudinidae; genus Gopherus; species Gopherus evgoodei. Next base: position 118,753,241 of record NC_044327.1, read on the forward strand.
CCTACAACCTTTACTCAAGTAGTCCCATTATCTTAGAGACTCTTTATATGAGTAAGAACTACTCATGATTGTATCATTAGATCTTGATTATGTAAGAATTATCTTCTGCTTTTGATTTTCTGTGACTCTAAACAAAGTTGGTGTTTTTTCAAAATAAATAAATTTTTTGTCCCTTAGATATGTACTTTCATGAGACAGAAATATTTTCAACTCTCAAACAATACTATTTGATTTTAAAATAAATGGAGTGGGGATATTTCAGGGGAAGAGCCTGGGTTTCACCTATGGAACTTAACTTCTTTCACAATAAACACATATTGCTGGTGCAATATGAAAATATACCTGTCATAGTCTGATGATATTCTGGACAAACATTATGGAATTAAGATAAACTTTACTGAAAATAAGTTAAACATTACTCAGAGACTCAGACTTTAAGACTAGAAGGGACTATTAGGATTAATACTTTTGGGGGCCTATTGGTATTAAAAATGAAATGGTATATGCATTATTGTGGAACTGATGTATCTTCTTGGACAGGGAGGGGGATGCTAATATATTTCCTCCATTATCAACCCTTTGAAGGCACCTCCCAAGAGAGTTATGCATATACTAGTTCAACCTGGATTCTTCAGGATTTTTGGATAAATAGCCTGGTTTTAAACAGACTCAGGGCCTTCTTTCTGATCCACAAAATAGACAGATCCTGGTCCATGGAGGGCCCCAGTCCTTAGGGGAGGGTTGGAAACACTGGACCTCCTGAGGTCCATAAGACTATGTGCTTGTTCTGAGCTGAAAAAGTGAGCAACTTGTAAGCACAAGGAATCCCTTTGGATGGGGATTTGAAGGACTGCTTCTGCCAGAATCTATGTTAGGGTTGGGGTGAACCCTGCTAAGCTTATTAGCATGTGTGTAGGTTTTTTATTGTTTTACTATGTTTTCTGTGTAGCGCTTTTACTTTAAGAAAAAAATAGTTTAGTACAGAACAAAAACAAAAACAAAACAGTGTGGTGATGTATAACTGTAGCAATTACACCTGTTAACTATCTCTGAAGAGAAAGCAAACAGGTGTGCTTGGGGAACCTGTCTATGCTAGGAATAACACAGTGAAGGCAGGGAATTATGCAGTCTAAAAATACCCCAGTCAGAAGGCCATGAGATGCAGGTCTCCACTGAAGAAAGGCAATGGCTGGAGAGCTGGAAGCCTGATAGTGGGTGCCTTGGCTGGGCCCCTGAGGAGAAATACAGGTACATCTGCTCTGTGACAACATCCTGCTCCAGAAATGAAGTTATTCTTTGTTTAATTTAATGTTACCTTTAAAGTACTGATTTGGCTGATTACACTTAGCATGGCAATTATATTTTTAAAATAGTGTAGTAGTGTTGGACCTTTCACACTGGGAAGAGAGATTCTGTCCCCGCTAAAATACAAGAAAGACAGATGGAGAAAAAATCTGTGTGGTAGATGCCATTGTACTAAGAGAAAGGATGTGTGATTGACTCAGTGGTCTGGAAACCAAGGTAGGTTTAAGATGAACAGAGGGAATTAGCTTTCATTAAAATGAGGCAATCCAGGGGACAAAATGTATGAAAAAAAGCATTAAGGAGAAAAAGTAAAAAATATATAAAGGTTGTTTCTGTACAGCCCAATAAATGTCACTTGCCAGAAAAGAAATCAATGTTTCCTTGAAGTGAAAATATATTTTATTCCCAAAGCATTTAGTTCATCAAAACCTTGCAAGGCTACACAATGAACACTAACCTGCAAACAAGTACCAGAGGTTGTTTGGCTCCAGTGTTTCTATATCACCCCTGCGAGTAGTCTTTCTGTGTCGGATTTTATAGCCGGTAATAAATCCATTTTGTGTGCCTGACGGTGGAGGTAGCCAACTAACTTTGATGCTCTGTAAAAACAGGAGATGATAATGTTGAAATTTTTGCAAAAGAAGACGAGAAATGCAGTCACAATAAATGGAATCACAAGTAAACAAAAGTGTGTTGGGGTGGGGAGGGAGAAAGGATAGGTGTCAAGGCTGTTTTTTTATAACAACATAGTAACAATAATTAAAATTAATCAAACTTTAGAACAAACAAATGTAATTTAAACCAGGCACCAAATAGGTTTGAAAAGATTAAAACAATGATATCACTAAAACTACCTATCAATTGGCAAAATTAACTATGTAGAAGGTTGAAGCTTGGGAAATAAATAGCATGGTCCCTTGCTGGAAAACTCTTTCAGTTTCAGGAACATTTCATTTCAACAGGCCAAAGGGATGTCTCAGTTCCTTCATGCACTTCTGTGATATTACAGCCGTCATCTTTATATGTGAACATATACTGTGGCTCATCTCCACTTTCCAGTGAACCTCGAAGTTACAAAACCACCCCCATGCTTGCTGTACAAATATTTAGAGACAGGTTCTCATCAAGAGCTCCCTACTTCCAATGACTTCAGTGGATTAATTTCTGACTTATACTAGTCCCCATCAAAAATCAGTCCCCTCGCCTTTAACCTTATTGCTGATTCTAACACAGAGCATTTTAGCAGAATTGTTCGATGAAGTCAACAATAAACTTGATCAAAATTTGTGTAAATACTTTGGCTTGCCTTTTCCAAAAGAGGACTTTAATTGTCTCATTTTTGGAGCACCTTAAAAGGAGCCTGATTTTCATAAGTACTGACCACCACACCCTCTGAAAAACAGGTGTCTCAAACTGGGCATTCCCAATACTGAAGTGCCCCTAAATCACTAGTCACTTTTGAAATCTGAGGTAGTTGCTTTTGGGATTCTTTATGATAATCCACTTTACACCATGTTATCAACAGATACAATAAAATCCCCAAAGGTATGAGTCTTATCTGAAAAGTGAAATCTGAGCTACCATTTGTCAGGGAGCTTTTGTTGTTCATCAATATCTCTTCCCCAGGGTCACTGTCTGGGAATTAACTCTGCAAGATTCTGGTCACGTGAATACTGAGTGCCTAACTCCCATTGACATCACTGGACTGTTAGGATGTTCAAAACCTCACAGGATCAGAGCCCTATAAAAGTAACATACCCAGTCTTTAATAGAACCTATGTAACCAGCTTTTGGACAAAAGGAAGAGTAATCTACAGGGCAGTGGATAGGTTTGACCATATACAATTAAATATCATCATTGAATTGCTTAGTCCATGCACAAATAAAAGTTATGGCACATATCAAATTAATTACTGCAATATAAAAATCAATTTTGCACATCTACTGCATAGTGATTTATTGGTCCAAATCAATTAGACATTTCAAAATCAATAGGTGGGGTTTTCAGTGCTGAATGATGTAATGTAGCAATATGGTAGAACAAGCTTTATTTTTCAATTCAAGGAATGATTGTTTTTTAAAAAATGGAGTTAGCAGCTGTGGCTATAAAAATTGCATTCATGTAATATGTTTACGGGAAAATGCAACTGCTCAGAAAAGAGATGCTATAAACATGGACATAATGGAGAACATAAAAAAAAAGGATTCTGAATTCTTTTGAGAGGTTAACAGCAATTCTGTTAACATTTGCTTAAATGAGGGATTTTAGCTCATAAAAATCTGAGCACTCTGTGGGCCCTAAAAACTGCATGGTACTGTGCCCCTTTGTATGATCCTGTACATCTTTATCTCCCTTTGAAGTTAATAGTGATGGTAGACCCTTGAATGATTGGCCCCATAGGAGCAATGGGTTTGATCTCACATTCAAGGTGTAATGCATAAAACTACTTTATAGCTAGACAAGTCCCAGTCCCTTACAGCTCTACCCAAAGCTGTCACCATTATGGCAACAGTTCACTTTCACCTCAACTCAGTCTCCATGGACACTGCAGCAATGCTTTTTATCAATAGTACTTAACATGTGACCCTTGCTTCTCAAAAATCAATGGCTAAGGCTCTGAAGTGCCTCTTGTCCTTTACTCAGTTTGAGAGAGAATAGTAATTACTCGTACTTTAATCCTTTATGTTTTATAGAAGGGACAATTTACTGAAGGAAAATATTTCACTTCTATTGTGCCAGGATTCCTAAGGAAACCATAAAAAGATTCGGCTATTGTGCTTGTTTTATGAGCCTTCTAGGCATGGCTGCAATGAAATTTTAATAATGCATTGAAAGGATTTTTCACCACCTATGTATTATTGCAATAATTTCACTGTAATCGGCCTGCACTTCTGTAAGGTCATCAGCATCAGCACCGTATGGGTCTCAGCAGCCAAAGATATTGGCTTCATTCAGAGCTGCACTTTTGACCGTCAGATCCTATGCTTATTGTGGCACAGCAATGGACATGGCACTACCCCACTCATAACATGTGGCATAGCTTGCAACTCTCCACCATAACGTTTAGACACATCTTCAAATGTTTTCAAAGGGCCTATTATTTTAGTGATTGCAAACTGCATTGCATGATACACATTGGTGTTAGAAGAAAACGAGCAGGTGGACTCAGAGGTGGAATTGAGTATTGGCTTCTTTATTGCGATACTTGCTCCCCTTGACCCAATTGTTGAGTAAACACTGGATTAGTTACAGCACAGTCTTTTTGTCTAAGTTAGTATGTGTACGCCTACACCCAGTACAACACCTCAAAAACACTTCCTGAGTAATAAAAAACACCCATTCTGTTAGTAAACCCACCCTATCTATTGTGCACAGAATTACACATATCACACAGCATGTCATATCATACAATTGGGTCTAGGGGAACACGTATTGCAATAAAGAAGCCCGTACTCAAATCCACCTTAGGGTCAACTTGCTCTTTTTCTTCTAACCATTAGTTTGACTGAGGTCCAGAAATAGGTAAATCTGTTCAGAAAAAATAGGTATTGGCCTGAACTTTCATCCAACATTCATGCCCTGTTTTATAAACAATGTATACATGGTGTGCATATGCTGCAGCTGCTGCTTTTCTTCTTCTTCCTTTCATTTATTTATTTATTTTGGCAGTGCTAATGGATAATGGGGACACAATTTTCAAAGAAAAGGTCAACTACACTTTTGCATGCTCATTTACAATTACACCATGTAGATCCACAAATCAGGTAACTGCACCCAGGAAAGATCAGTTATGCACCTATTTTGGACATTTTTGAGTTCAAATATGTACCTGATTTGCACATGCCCTTGTTAGAAAACCTGGCCTTGAAAACTGTCAAAAATGTGGGAAAGGGAAATAGAATTAATACAAGAGGACTCTAGAATGAATTTGTGTAACTGTTCTGCACAATACACAGACACATACAGTTTGTATAAAGTTGAAAAAAATAAAAAGAAGAGGATAAATTCAAATCATCTACTGTGGCCACATCTGATGACTTAGAAATGGACTATAGCTCTCTGAACATTCTAGAAGCCAGAAACAACTCAGTTCTAATCCCAGATCTAACTCTGACTTCCTACGTGACCTTGGACAATCACTTAACCTATTCATTGAACAGGGCAGGAAACTTGGGCATCAGGAGACCTAGGCTGTATCTTTGAATCTGACTCCTAGGCAAGCACTTAACTTTTATTTGTTTTCCTGGGGATAACATTTACTAATTTTTGTAAAATGACCTGAGATTGTTGCATAAAAGGCTCTATTTTAAATATTATTTCTGCCTCAGACTAACCATATCTGCCTTTTACCAATACCAACAGCAATGGTGTGAAGATTATTTAAAGTGTGTAAGGTGTTGTGTATTGTATGCATTAAATATTAATAATAATTTCTGTTCAAATTTTATTCTTTCAAATTGTTTACTGCACATACTTACTGTGCATTGAAAATTAATAGAAATGTTATGTATTAGACTTTGGTACATATTCAGTTTAAACAAAACTCCACTCTCCCTCAAAATGAATTCAATTTAGTGAGAATTTATATTAAATAAGAAAGTAAACCATCATTATGGAAAGTAGAATTTTCTGGAATAGACTTTGAAGCATCAGTCATTCTGAATTTCTAGCTTAGCGATGCTAGTTCCTTCAAAACCAGCATATTAAAGCATATTCTACCATATTCCAGCAAAGTAATGGCATCCTGTCTACACTGCACAGTATCAGTGGTCCAGTACTTCCAGGGAATGACATCTAAATGCAGAATACCATTCCCAGAAGACACCAGTTACAAATAACCAGGGGCAACTCCAGGCACCAGCACACCAAGCGTGTGCCTGGGGCAGCAAGCCGCAGGGGGGGCAGCCTGTTGGTCGCTGTGAGGGCAGCAGGCAGGCAGCTTTTGACGGTGCACCTGCGGGAGGTCCACTGGTCCTGCGGTTTTGGCGACAATTCGGTGGCGGGTACCCTGAAGGCGCGGGACCAGCAGACCTCCCACAGGCATGCCACCAAAAGCTGCCTGACTGCCGTGCTTGGGGCAGCAAAATACATCGAACCACCCTTGCAAATAACTACAACCTGCTAAACACATTTGATGGAAGATTTTAAGATTAGTTTGACCCATCTTCAGTACTTAGAAAGGAATAAAGGAATTGTCTCATAGGATCAGACTAGTAATAGTAGCCCAGCTAGTCCAGTATCCTCTCTCCAAGAGCGGCCAATGCTAGCTGCTCTAGAGAAAGGTACAAGATATTTTTCATTAGGCTTCAGGAAAAGTCTGTCTTCAGGAAAAATGTCCTAACCAACTCCCAATATTCAGATGCTGCCTTATGCTGTCAAGCATGAGGGTTCCAATTTCTCCCAAACTCTTTTTAAAAAAAAATTAATTTTAGAACTCATGATAGATTTATTACCCATATAAATGTCCAATTGCTTTTTGAATTCTGCTGAGTTCTTGGCTTCCATGATATCCTGTGTCAATGACTTCCATGGGCCAACTGTGCATTGTGTGAAAAAGTGTTTCCCAGTATTTTGAATTTTCCATCATGCCATTCAATAGAATGTCCCCTTGTTTTTGTATTATCAGAATGGTGCAGTCTGTCCACCCTATCTACCTTTTTAATTACAATTAAGTCCAAGTCTCTTGAATAACCCTATAGTTGTTGAGCCAATCAGAGGAGAAAATGTAGACCATTTCCTGAATCTAGTATCTTTTGAAAAACGTGGGACTTGAGAAGAAACGTAAAGATTATATATGAGAAACAAGTATAGTCTTCAGGTGTATTTTAAGGTAAGTTATTGCTTCAGCTTTCTCAAGTAAATGTTTCCTTTTGCCTGAGAACATGAAAATCAATGTATTATTTGAGCAGTAAGATGTGCTAACGTTGGTATAACTGTAAAGTAATTGATTTTACCAGTAAGTTAACCATCCTGAGGTGAAATGAAGGCAGCTTAATGTACTGACACTTTGCTACATGTGAATTCTCTCACTCATGGGATAAGATCAATTTCCAAGAAAAGCCCATTAGGTTTTATGTATGTGTAATTGGCTTCCATGGAACACAGATTAAGATTATATGCAACTCTCTGTTTAGAAACCAAACTATGGTAGTCTCTGGAATTGCTGTATGATGCTTAGTAAGAAATAAGTGTGTCTCACTTTGAAAGAGGTCACATGTGCCTCAGTTCTGTGAGAAAACAAATGAAGCCAAAGCATTACAAGACCCTCAGACTTGCACACCCCTGTTATCGTGACTGAAAATCATTTACTTGTCCACCTACATTTCAGTCCTTATCTATATATATGCATATAAAAGAGTAACCAAACTACAGAACTCTCAGTTAGGGCCAAATCCTGAATTATTGGCCTGATCAACCAGGCTAGGTCCTGAGGCTCATTGTGAAGGTCCGGATGGAGGAAGTTTTTCCCCTGACGCTGCAAGGCAGCTAAAGAGTTACCTCATGGCCAGTACTGTAGTCTTCAGATTGAAATAACTCTCATTTCTCTTTCCCTGGTCACTTCCCTACCCGTGTCTGTGCACAGAAATCCCTGTGTAGAACTACCTTCTGCACAGCACATTGGGGGTTCATTTCCTGCACTGACTCCCCAAACTGATCTCTCTCTCTCTCTCTCACACACACACACACACACACACACACACACACACACACACACACACACACACACACACACCAGAACCATGATAGTTTTTCTGCTTATGAGAACCCCTGAAAGCATGAGGTGAGGGAGGGCAGAATTCACTCCTTATCCAGTTGCTTTCCATTAAAGCTAGTCAGAAAACTTCAGAAGCTGATGGAAAATAGGGATGACATTTTTGTAAACACTGAGTAATTTTTCAACCAGTTCTAGCAATTCTGCTTATATATGGAAAGCGATGCAATGGATATAAAGGACCTGAGTTCCGTCTGTGCTGCTGAGACATCAGGAAAAAACAACTTAATTCATGATGTTTGATCTCCATAATAAAAATATTTAACCCACAATGTCCGTCTTGTCTTGCATCCTGCATCCCACGACATTCACTTCCTCTTTTGTAGAAGAGGTCTAGCACTATGGGTTAAAAAAAAAAAAAAGAACAGATCCAAAACTTCACTTTAATCTAAACCCAAACAGAACATTTTTTTAAAGTTCCTAAATTCAGATAACTTGTGTTTTCTTCTCACCCCTGGAATCATTGCATGTCTTGACTTTGGCTGGGACTGGAAGTGTTAAGCTATCTTGTAAAAAGACTGTTTACATGGTAAGCCTGGAATATAAAATACATTCCTTCTGACAGGAAAGCCTGTTTGCTCAAGCTTACAAACTCAATATTTAAGACAATTTTTGGGAGGCAGGTCAGCTAAGCCTTCCTCCTTAGAAGGCAGATCAGAATTGAACCTCTGAACACTCAGAGATTCAATCAGAAGTTCAATCACTAGCAAGATGACTTAGGTCCCAGGAACAACACTGTACATACAGTGCAAGACACTACAAGGGAAGGGGGCACAGTTAGAGGGGTACGTTACTCCATGATACATTATTGCAAATGCCCTACCTACCTTAACACATTCTCTTGTCCCATTAGTATGTGTATGCACAAGAGGCAGTGGAGGTTTTATGTTTAATGTTAAAGCTGCATTTCCTCAAATATACTTGCTGCTGTCAGATCTATCTCAATCCTCAATCCTCTTCAGCACCATCGTCACTCCACACCTGACTTACTCTGCACCGTTAGGGAAGTCTCTATTGTACAACTACATGGAAGCTGTAAATTGATTTACAAAACAGGCCTGATGTCAGTGAACTTGGGTTCCAGCAGTTTTGAAGTCCCCAATCATGTTGCTTTTATTAAACCACTTTTGCCCCACTGTTCATCATAACAAAAAAAAATTATAGTAGGGTTTTTACAGCATTCAGACCCTTCCAGTGTGTTTAGGATATTTCTCTTCTGCAAATATTTCCCCAGAGAGCACTCCTATTAAAATTATACTGTCAGATATTCAATACCATCTCAAAACCACAACCTTAAAACCATGTGTCTAAAGAGTTTAAACAACAAGTAAAGAGAAGAATTATTTAGGGTGGCACAAGATAGTTTAACTAAGAGTAATGGGATGAAATTAAGTATAGAAAAAATCATTTCTAATATCCACCCCCTATTTTCAATGCTTCTGTGGTACAACTGCAGTAACTGCATATGCCGTGATATATTGGTCATTCAGCTAACTAAATAAAAAAAACAATAAATATTGCTCTCATTCTTTATAAACTAGCCTACTTTACTATTGCATTTAAATATGACGTGGGTAATAAATATGTACAACTCAGTGAAGTCACCCTAGGAGGTAAAAAATATAGCATTAGAAATACTATCTAGCTGGTTGGGAATTTTTCAGTATTTTTCCAATTAAAAAATGCTGATTTGTTGAAAGCAAAACTTTTAATGGGAAAGGGTCAGTTTTGATTAATTTCCTGTTTAAAAAAAAATGAAAAAAGGTTTTGAAGTTGTCAAAATTCCATTTTGACATTTTCTAAAATGAAAAGTTCCAGGGCTTTTTTGGTTCAAAACAACTTTTCATTTAGAAATGTAAGTAAATTTAGTTAAATAAATAAATAAATAAAATAATAAAGGTCAAAACTGAAGTGAAACATTTCAAAACTGTTGAAGCAAAATGTTTCAATTGACCCAAACCAATTTCCAATTAGCAAAAATTTTCAAGATTTTGACTGTTTGTTCCAATTTGGAATAGGAACATTTTTTGAAAACTCAAAATTTTCCAAAGAGGAAAACCATTTCCTACCCAGTTCTAATACTATATCACAACAGAGGTAAAATATTACTTTTCAGTATGAACACCTTCCCTTCTGACTCAGGTCCATTCATTCCAGTGATATTTGCTTTTTCCCCCTCATCAGTATTCTAGCTTCCAAATGGCTATAAACATGCAGACTAATTAACCCCCCATAAAGGCCAATCAGCAAATTGACATTGATACTGACTGCAGTCTCCTGGCAAAATAGGAATTCTATCATTGTTTATTGACTGTCACATTGCATATGTAATGGCCCTGGCATTTGCCAGCTCCAGACCTACAGGGACAGCAAAACCATTTGCAGAAAGCTGCTTGTTCTCATGCAAATAAACCTATTAAAATTCAAACACCCATTCAACAGCCAGTCAAGCCAATTCTGATCTACAGTACCAATTTTATTCATATGAACTGGAGTGGGCAGGGCCATTGATGCTGATTTTCAGAGCCAATTTTATTCTCCTAAAACTCTATAATATTACACACCTGCAAAATGCTCAAGTCAACTTTCAGAATACCAAGAGGCATTTCACTGCTCCAAGGTCCCAGGCAAGTATCAATACTTCAACTGAGTTTTCAATTACAGATGCAATAATTATGCATTTGACTGAGTAATAATTAGCACCACCTGTAGTTGGCTATCATTTAATTACTGATTACAACAGTGCTGATTACTTAAATGATATCTGCATGAGAACCCTATGATTAACAGTTTATAAAGCAAAGGGCACAACAATTCCAAAATAATTAAGCTATTAAGATTCAGATTAAAACCAAATCTCTAAATATTTCAAAGAGATTTCCATTTTAAACAACAGTAATGTTCTTTTCCTTAATTATGCAGCACAGATCTGAGGAACTTCTAGCAATTGCTCTAAGGGAGCTAATTTCCTGCTTCTCCCTGGCATATGGAAGATGTAAGTTGTCCATTGGAGCAAAAGACAAAACAAAAATAAACAAAAATAATGGACCCCACCCCTTCTAATTTTGTTTATTAAATATTTATACTTCAGCAATGAGAAGTTTGATTTTTTTAAATAATGCATTCTGTGACGCTGGCTGACCAGATGCTAGCTCATGCCAATGTCCCCAGGTCTTAATGGAATGCTGAAATCAATCACACCTGTGTGTGAGTATTGTTAAAATAGATATTAGGATTATAAGAATGAGTTTAGTGTTTACATTTTACGGAATGCTTTTAAGTTGCTGCCTGCATTCATCTCACTTGTAACATCTGCATCCCACATTATAAAATAATATCTGAGTGTTTGCATTGTGGCCCTCTGTCACCATGTAAATCACTAGACAGAAAAGAGACATTAACTAGCATGAAATGCCGATCTCCAACAGAAGGAAGGCTCATCAACAGACAGACAGATTAGAGTGGAACATTAAAGAAGACAAAAGACTTCATCGTTTACCCCATGAAGATATGTGTTGCAAGTGAATTCCTCCCATCAGATGAATTTGCAGCTCAGAAGCAGAATGAGGAAGAAAATAAAAAACTCTAAAAAGGAGGAACTGTGTCTTATTGCTGTTTGGACTCTAGGGGGCAAGATTTCTGGGCATAAGGACATATAGAGCTTACTTACAGAAGCTTCTATTACCTTCCGAAACTTAAGATTCAAACTCATTTTTGTACACAAGTTTACCTGCTTTAGCCTTGGAAATAACTCACTTCCATTTCCTATTAATACATCTGTATATAGTTTATTATAAGGTGGCTATAAGCATTTTTTTGGGCGTGAGATCTAAGGTGCAATAGACCTGGGAAAAATGACTGGTCTTTTGGGACTGGAAGTAACTTGAATATGGCTGTGATTCACAGTGTAAAGGACCATCTATCAAAAAGTTGGGCTTACCTCAGTGGCAGATCGGAGAACACACTCACACTGTGCAAACTCTCCGTGACTCCATGTTAAAGTTGTTACAGTGCCTGAGGAGTTTACAGTTGATAACTGTTTGGTGAAATCTAAGTGTAGAACTCACAACCAATCTGGGGTTTGTGCCCTGGTTTTTAACAGTATGCCCTAAGGTTGGATCTACCTAGGGTGACCAGATGTCCCGATTTTATAGGGACAGTCCCAATTTTGGAGTCTTTTTCTTATATAGGCTCCTATTACCCACCACCCCCTGTCCTGATTTTTCACATTTGTTGTCTGGTCATCCTAGTTCTACCACTGTTAAACCACTGCAAGACAGCTTGACATATTCATCAGTCATTCCTTTTCCAAAGTGCTCTTGATTTCTCTGTCATCACAACAAAAACCAGGTCACTGTGACCACATTAAATGGATGAGAGAGTTCTGCAGAAGTCTACAATTTACTACTTATCTAAGGCCTGATTTTACACTCTTGCCTTATTCATACTGAGTAGTACCTCTCTGCACAAATAATCCCTGATGAGCGCTACTCAGTGTGAATAAAAGTGCCAGAACTGGCCTCTAAAGGTTATGGCACCAATCCTGTTCCCACTGAAGTTGAAGTTAAAACTTCCACTGACTACAGCAGTGCAGGACTGAACTCTAAAACTCAGAGTTTACTCTCTCTTTTCACTGCTTTCGTTGCTGCTTTGACACTGACTGTGTGTGACCTATAGAAAGTCACTTAACCTCTACTTGTCCCAGTGCAGCTGTGTGCAAAATGGGTATAGTAAGTAATTATATACTCCCATAGGTTGTTGGGAAGCTTATTTAGTGAAGGTTTGTCAAACATGTTAAGAATCTCAGATGTAACATGATACAGAAGTGCAAAGTATGACTATCATTACTATTTACTTATTAAGGCTGTGAGTCTGTCATGGGGGTCACAGATTCCATGAGTTTCTGGGATCTCTGTGACTTCTGCAGTGGCCAGTGCGTCTGGCCTAGGGGGCTGCCGAGCATCTCAGGCAGCGCCTGGGTCAACCGCACCGGCTGATGCTAAAGCAGTCTTGGGCCACCACACTTTCCTGCCCCAGCAGCAGCAGGGGTCCCAGGCCACATGCCATCATCCACGCCTCTTAAGCACCAGCTGGGGGACCCAGGCTGTGTGCCACTGCCCACTCCCCCACCCAGGGCCACCTGGGGGGGGCAAGTGGGGCCCCCACAAGAATATAGTATTCTATAGTATTGCAACTTTTTTTTATGGAAGGGGCCTTTGAAATTGCTTTGCCCCAGGCCCAAGAAATCCTCTAGGCAGCCGTGCCCCCATCCCCACCCAGCACCAGCGAGGGTCCTGGGACGCACGCTGCCAGAGCACATGCTGCCTACACCAGCACCCCCTGGCAGCTTGACTAGGCCCTTCGCTCCTGCCAACACCAGGGGCTGAACCATCCTGGCCCCACACTGAGCTGCCTCAGGAGCTACTTGGAGATGGCCTCCTACACAGGCTGCTTAGTAAAAAAGGCTGGACACAGGCCACCACTGCCCCCTCCCAAGAACCAGAACCCCAAGAATCTGCATCCCACCTTCCCCCACAGCCCCTTCCCCCTAGTCCCCAAGCCAGTTCTGCGTTCTCAGCATACTCCCTCCCCCATGGGCAGTATGCAGGGAGTCCTAGAGAGTCAGAGCCTTCTCTACCAGTTGGCAGCAGTAGCAGCCCGAGCTCCTATGCCACTGCCATTCTCTACAGGCAGGGGTAGGAGACCCAGCAGCACGGCACCACGCTGTCTCTGAGGCCACAGCTGGAACAGCACTACCAGCCAAGGGACAAAAGTTTACCAAACGTGTCAGGTGGAAAGCCAGGGGGGCGGGGAGGGGGAAACTTTGCTCATCTCCCTCCCCTCCCCCTGTCCCCGCCTTGTGGTGCCCCTGGAGGTATAGGATGATCCCAATAACAAAATAAAATATGTCTACACCTGGAGATGTGTGTGTGTGTGTGTGTGTGATTCCCAGATCATGTAAACATACTTGCACTGGCTCTCATTAAGCTAGAGCACTAAAAAAGTAGTGTAGCTGGGACAGCGAGGCAGCAGCAAGAAGGTTAGCTGTGCCGAGTATGTACCTGCAGGGCTCAGGCAGCTTTGGACTCAGCCTGGCTAGCCCGTGCTGCTGCTGTTGCCGCTGGTCATGCTACCCCAGCTACACTTCTATTTTTAGGGTGCTGGCTCAATGTGAGCTATCACATGTAAGTCTGTGCAAGCTGGGAATCATACAGACTAATACAGAGTATTTGTAGCCTAAAAAAAAAGCAGAATGAGACGCAGCAGTCTGCATACATGGCAGCTTTGAGCTCTCGAAGGAAAAAAGAAGCCACGTAACTTGCATCAGAGCAGCTGACTGAGGACAATCTATAGTGGCAAGAGAAATGGCTGGGGAAGTCACTCTGCAGGAGGCTGAACAAGCAGCTAATCAATGAGGAGGCAAAGTTACAGGTGGTGTGTACAACTGCTACTGAAGTGCTCAAAGATATAAGAACATGAGACCTAGGAGAAGGTGACTGCATCATCAAGCCTGAGGCAACCAAAAAGCAGCTTATGACTGGAAACGGGCAGGAATAATTCCAGACTATTGCAGTTTAACAACTATTATGAATGTGTGGTTTTTAGAATGAATGTGCAATTACACATTCACACTGTGCAAACTCATAACAAAGACAGAAATGGATTTCCTACCCAACAAGACACTTCACATTTCTTTTAAAATTCTCTTAAGAGGTAACATTTCATATGCCAGGGTCCAAGAATACCATTAATTCCTATTGACTTCCATAAAAACTACTGATATCCTTTGGAGAAACAAAGATGGGGAATGACAGGGCCCCAGAAGTTAATAATTAAACCTTACAGACACAGGCGCTGGCTTCCTCTGGGCCATGGAGGTGCTCAACCCATCCAGTTCTGCCCCCTCCCCCAAGAATGCTCCATCCCCACTACTCCCCCTCCACCCAGCGCCTCTTGCACACCACAGACCAGAGAGCTGATCCTGGCAGACAAGAGGTGGTGGGAAGGAGGGAGGGGGAGGAGTTGACTGACAGGGCTTCTGGCAGGCAGGAGGTGCTGGGGGAGGTGATGGGGAGAGCTGGCTGCCGGTGGGTGCTAAGCACCCATTAATTTTTTTCCATGGGTGCTCCAGCCCTGAAGCACCCAAGGAGTCGGCCCCTATGCTTACAGATACTCTTGGGTTAGCATATGAAGCTGTTTGTTTATTTCTACTCAGTCCCTTCCCCTCACAAATGATAACTGACTCCTGTCTACTCTTAACATACCATTGTGCACAGGATTGGTCTTAAACTTTTTGGGAGGGGCATGGGGGATAAAAGGGTCTGACTGTAGGACAAGTGGAACCTAGGTGTGTGTGCTGGGATCTGCATATCATTTCTGAAATTTAGGAAAGTGTTTCAATGGACAATCCTCAAAACAAGCTGCGTGGGTTGTGTACTAAAATTCACCTGAATGCACACTTATTAGCACGGTTTTACAAATATTAACTAAACAAACACACAACACCCTTGGGATTGGTATACGAGAACATCCTCCTCTTGTAGAAGGAAAAACGAAGGCAGGAAGTTTTAGTGACTTGACAAAGACACAGATGGAGTCAGTGTCAGAGATGGAATTAGACAGTACTTTCAGAAGTCAATGGTTAGTATTTCCAAGGAATCATGGATTTTAAGGCCAGTAGGGATGATTATAAACCTGTAATCTGACTTCCTACACAACACTGGCCATAGAATTTCACCAAGTGTTTCCTACATCAAGCCCATAACTTCTGATCTAGAGCACACATTTCAGAAAGACAGATTTCCCAGCTGCCCATGGGTCAAATTCACCTTGCCCAGAATGCCAACACAAGGCATTTGCAAGACTTTTAGACCTCAAAGTAGTGCTTAAGTTGGACTTAAGTTGTGCATAGGCCTTTTGTAGACCCCCTGCTTGAGGGTAAATTCTATCCTATGTGAATAGTTCAAGTGAGCTTAATTTTGAGGTTCTTCAGCTTTTATGAAGTTCTTACTCAAGACTTCAATGTCAAGAGAAATTTTACTTAGCTCGATCCTTGCTCAAGGTCTTTTGAATTTGATCCAATTACTTTGGTGGGGTTTCCTGGCATGAGTGTGTAAAACAGAATTCAGCACTGAGCTATGCATGACTTTTTAACAGGCATAACACCTCACGCTTTTCAATACAGTGTTGTTACAACTTGAAACCCACAGTGACTATGGGAGGAATAAGTCCTCTTTGTTACTGCTATTCTGCGATTGCTCTATCCTGTGTTTTATACAATATTCTTGATATTATGCTACAATATTATAGACATTGGAAATAAAAGACTTCTCAGACATAGGTAAAGATAGACAGGCAAGGACCAAGTCTCTGATACTGTCTAAAATTAAAATGTGAAGTTGGCATTTTGGTGAAAAAAGAGGGTGCTCGGCCACTTTCCCTAGAGTAAATCAGAATACATTAATCCATATCAAAGAGCAACTGGCAATCCCACCTTCGGTCTCCTCCCCCACCACAGTTTTATTATCTTAGCATTTTAAATCCTGCTCAGAGTTCACTTCTCCACATTTTGCACCCCAAGGCTGATCTTATTCATAAATTCTGATTGAACTTTATCTATTCTTTTGCTCTAAGCTTTTTGAATTCTATAAAACATTGGCTGTTTAAACAAAAGTACTCCAGCTATCACATATCGCCTTAAATATCTCTGGCTGCAGCCAGCTATGAAAATACATGATCTTTAATAATTATCTTAGTGTTGATCTCTATGTTTTCATTTTTAAATTTTAGGTGCTGGAGGGTCCTGTAATTATCCTGGGCACCAGACACCAAATTCATCTAGAAAAGGTAAATGACTAGAAGTTACTAGACAATGCAACACATTATATTGATTTTTAGGATTAATGACTAGAGTCATTCAGCACAGGTCTTTAAATTGTGCACCCACTGGCATCTGTTTAATTATTTTTTCCCCTGCTGCTTGTGCACATTCAATAACATTCAGCAGAGTTCTTAAAAAAAAACATCTTTGCCATAAAAATACATTTTACTTTTTTTCCCTTGAACTGAATATCTTTTATAGCTGCAGGAAAATAAAACCCTCTTCAGCTGAAAAAATAAAGGGAATATGCCCCAATTACAAACCAATTACACTTATAAGAAACAAAGTCAGACATTTGAAAATACATTTCACAATGAGACATTTTTTCATTTTTAATGCTGGTTGAAGAGGAGCCATTTGAGAAGCCAAACGAACTTGTACAGGACTTCTTTAGCTATCAGCTACATGTTGATGGTATCTTTGCAGAGAGTCTTGTATCCATTAAGAAAACACATTCTACCTATCTGCAACTGATGTTCATACAAATTGTGAGAACACCAACCCTTTCTGTCTATCTGGCTCAGTTCCTTATATGACACCAATCAATGTAGTATGTACACAGGAACAATTCTACTTCCACAGAAGTCAATGAGAGTTTTGCCACTGACTTTAACGACAGCTGGATTTTCAGGGTTGCCAGGTGCCTGGTTTTTGATGCAAAAGTCTGGTAAAAAGGGGACCTGGCAATGTTCGGTCAGACACCAAAAGTCTGGTTACCGCGGGCTGGCTGGGGGTGGTGGAAGGCACCAGGTCATCAATCTGTGCCAGTCTCCGCTCAGCCAGAGGCCACCTCCTGCCTGCATCTCGTGGACAGATAGCAGGCTGCAGTTCCCATCTCAGCCCTGGAGCAGAGGGAGCCCAGTTGGGGAGGGCAAGAGAGGTGGAAAGGATCGAGCAACAAGGAAGGGTGGGAGGAAGAAGAGGGGGAGCAGGGGGCAGGGTCTTGTGGAAGAGGCAGACTGGGGGCAGGGTCTGTTTTGGCAGGCCTAACTGGGCTTTCTTGGATTAGTACTAAAATAAGCAAATTTGAGGGATCTCTCAATATAAATATTTGAAGTAGGAAACAGAGTTGGAAACTAGAGCGAGGCTTTTCAAAAATAAGCCAAAGTTAGGCTCCTAAAATAATAGCCTGGGCTTTCCAAGTGCTGAGTACGAACGGCTTCAATGGGAGTGCTGGATACTCTATATCATTGAAAATTGTGACTTAATTACATTACAAAGACTTGATGGGATACCTCCCATGACTGGAACACAGAATAGAGTGTTAATGAAGGACAGCCAGGGGAAAAAAGGAGGAAATGTTGGATTATACAAACTTGTTCAGAGATTCAGAAAGAGGTGAGAGAAAGACCAGTTGAAAGTCTCTGGGTGAAGATAAAAGAGTAAAAAACAGGGGCAATGTCATAGTAGGGGTTACTATCATCCACCAAATCAGGAAGAGGAGGCAGCTTTTCCAGAACAAAGAACAGAAATATCCAACACCCAAAACCTGGTAGTAATGGGAGACTTTAACTACACCCGGACGTCTGTTGGAAAAGTAATACAGCAAAATACAAAATGTCCCATAGGTTCTTAGAAAATGTACCTGGGACAACTTTTTGTTCCAGAGGTGGAAGAAATAACCAGTGGGACAACCATTTTACTCAAGATTCTGACTAGCAGGGAGGAACTGGCTGGAAATCTAAAGGCTGAAGGCAACTTGAGAGAAAGTGACCATGATTCTAAGGAAAGGAGGAAGTAAGAGCAGTAGAATAAGGACAATGGACTTCAACAAACTCAGAACTAGCAGGTAAGGGCCCATCGCAAGAAAATCTAAGGGATAAAAGGAGTTCAGGAGATCTGGCAGTTTCTCAAAGAGGTGATATTAAAGGCCTGAGATGTTAATGACCTAAAAATCAAAAAGGAATCCTACAAAAAGTCATTTGCTCACTGCATGATCTCTCTCTCTCTCTCTCTGAGACTCTCTGGCAAGATCACAAAGATATATTCTTATATAGCCCCCCACCTCCTTCCTGGATATCAAAGTCCCTCTGGACCAGATGTCTGGTTGGCATCTCCCATAATCCTTTGCCACTTCCTAGTGGCTAATAGGGGAAACTGGACCCACCCACTACTCCAGATTCCAGCTGAGGAACCTTACAATCAGCAGTCATGGTCTGTGCAATCTTTATCTTCTGGTCTTGCTGCTCTTTTGCTCAGCTGTTTCCTACTTCACTGCCCACAGGCTTTCTGCTCCATTCAGTGTAAACCCTTCCCTCTGGGCCAGGATCCCAAGGCTTCTCTCATTTCCCCCTCTAAGCCCACATTGTGATTACTGGCTTCAACACCACAGCCTCTTTCTCTACAAGCTTTCTGGCTTTGTACCTTGGCTAGCTTCTCACCCACCTGGGCTTTATCATCCATTAGTCATTTTTGGTCAAGCCAGATTCTCTGCCAGATGCAGCCTAGAAGATTAATTTGGCCATTGTGTGCCACTTAACTCAATCAGAGATGATGTGGGGTTAAAATACGATCCCAGATGGGTGTAAAACTAGATGAATGATGGTACGCAAAGGATAGTTATCAATGGTTAACTCTCAGACTGGGAGGGCATATCTAGTGGGGTCCTGCCAGGATCATTCCTAGGTCCCATACTATTCGATATTTTCACTGATGACTTGGATAATAGAGTGGAGAGGATAGCATCAAGCAGGGAGAGTTCGCAAGCACTTTGGAGTACAGAATTATGATTTAAAACGATCTTGACAAGTTGGAGAACTGGTTTGAAATCACATGATGAAAATCACGTAAAGACAAGTGCACTATACTTCACTTAGGAAGGAAAAATCAAATGCACAGCTACAAAATGAGAAATAACTGACTAGATACTACTACCGATGAAAAGGATCTGGGGGTGGCAGTGGATCACAAGTTGAACATGAGTCAACAGAGTGATACAGTTGTGAAAAAAGCTAATATTCTAGGGTGTATTAACAAGACTGTCTTATGTAAGGCACAGGAGACAACTCTTCCACTCTACTCAGAATTTGAGGTCTCATCTGAAATATGGTGTGCAGTCTTGGGTGCCACACCTTAACAAAGATGAGGACAAACTGGAGACGGTCCAGAAGAGAGCTTAGAAAACATGACATATAAGTAAAAGTTAAAAAAAGATTAAGGGGGGAATCTGATAACAGTCTTCAATATACTAAGGGATTTTATAAAGAGGATTGTGACCAATTATTCCTCCATGTCCAGATTATTTTTCTGGATTACAATTTTGGAAAATAATCCATTATAATAATCAACTCCTTTACCAACCCTCGCTGGATTCCCAGTTGCTGATCACAATTAACTTCCACAACCTGGAAGAATATTTTAGAACAGTGAAGTACCTCAGCCTGGCAGAATTATCACTTTTAGCAATTTTAATCCTTATTCTTTGTAAAAAAGTTTTTAATACAGCAATATTGGTGAAGATGAATTTGAATTCTCACCATCCTGATTCACATGGACACAATGTTCATGTCATTAGCGGTTTAGAACAAGAACTGTTAATTTCTTGGAAAGTATAGACTAGTAAGAATTTACCAAATCACCTCATGGCGTTGTGCAAAGCACACCAATGAATCAAGCAAATTATGTGTCTGGTTTCAGAACAAGTGCAAGCTTTAGCACTTCAAACTGCCTTATTAAATATTATCAACCTTTCACAAGAGGGAATGCTAGAAGAGACTGTCCTGGAGCTTCCTTCATGACATGTTAGAGTTTAGGTGCTGGCTGTCTACTCCATTACACCAGTTTTACATTGGTGAAACTCCAGTGGAGTTTACTTGAGTTAAACGCACCTAAATCCAGAGTGAATCATAGAATCATAGAATATCAGGATTGGAAGGGACCTCAGGAGGTCATCTAGTCCAACCCCCTGCTCAAAGCAGGACCAATCCCTAACTAAATCATCCCAGACAGGACTTTGTCAAGCCTGGCCTTAAAAACCTCTAAGGAAGGAGATTCCACCACCTCCCTAGGTAACCCATTCCAGTGCTTCACCACCGTCCTAGTGAAAAAGTTTTTCCTAATATCCAAGGAAGAATCCAAAGAAGAATCAAGCCCTTACTTATCTTCTGACCAAATAATTATATGCATAACAAAATTCTGCACAGTGAACCATATTCAATGCCTTTATCACTATTCAACAAAGCAAAACCCCAGAAATCATCCCACACCATGTCCTTCTCAGAGCCCTAATGGGTACATGTCAGGAGCAGTAAATTGCCAGTACATGAGCTATTCTCAGAACTACTGGTTTTATGAATTTGCAGAACAAAGCATTGGAGATACTGGCTATAAATAAAAGCCAGAGTTGGTGTTGATGTGCTCTGCTGAATTGAGGGACTGCTGTTTTTTTTTAACATAGTGTTTTCATCAAACAAATGACCAAAGATTGCTCAGGCATGGTCCATAGAAGAAGAGAAACGTAGATTGTATTCCTCAGAACTTAGTTTGTTCTACCTTTAGCACCAAAACTCTACAGGAAGAAGAAAGCAGCTTAAAAAAAAATCTTTGAATGTGACAAACCACTTCTATGATTTTTTCTAGTTTGCTTAGTTTTTACCTGATGTCAACTCTCAGAATATTCAGGCTGTAGTTAAGATGACAGTATAAATTAGTGTTTACGTCCCATTTCTATTTGGCATGGAAACCTAGCACGCAGAATAACAAACATACAGAATAAACTGTCATCCAACAGCAAAGAGTGACATTTCCATGAACTTCCTTAAAAGAGACTGGCTTCAATCTTGTCATCTGGGTAAAGGCACTCATCTGCATATCTGAACCTAGACAGATAGGGTCATAACAATGGTAATTAGGTCTTATGTAGAATTTTATAAACAGAGATCTCATAATGATTTACAAAGGTAGGTAATCATAGTATTACTGATAAAGAAACAGATAGAGGGAGGTTAAGTGTCTTGTCCAAGGCCACAGAGCCAGGAGAGAGAACACAGAGAATGGGCAAAAGAAACAGTGAGGGCAAAGAATAGTATGGACCCAGCACATTCACATGCAATGAGGGAAGTAGCTAGTTATGGGAGGAGAGCACGAAAAGGTCACTGGAGGCCCAGATGTGGTTTTAATCTAGTCAACTGGCAGAGTTATCTGAAGAACAGAGATGGTTGAAGCCCCAAATCTGGAACTAATTCAAATTTCCCCAAAACTTTCTTTTGTATCCAGTACTACTGAAAAGTGCTTATCATGAATAATAATTATCATAAGCACATACAAGGGCAGAGGGATTTTACAACACTTGGTTGCAGTAAGTAGATCTGTTAAAGCACTGGCATTGTCCCTTTAATATAATGAATAAAGATGATTGCAACAAGGATGTTGCTGCAGATTCTTCAAAGGTAAAAAAAAATACCCAACCCTCTGAATCTGTTTCTCGTGCGGTAATTTTTGAGATACATGCAGAATTTCTCTTTAAAGTTCTCCTATTATGTGTCAGCACTGCTTATCCAAAACCACATTGATTATCTCCTTGCCTCAGGCATGCCCAGGGCCCCATTGTTTAATTGGGAACCCATATTAGCTTAATTGGAGAAACAGTTATGCAAGCATGTGCAGCATATGTCTCTGGTCCATACAAACGCGGCTTCTCTTGGTCCACGTGGTATGAATTCAGTTTCAATAGCTCATTTGGACAAAAGAAGCAAGATGCTGAAGTACTGCTGTGTTCAAATGAAAAGAGAGACACCAGACATCCAGAAGACACCATAAAAAAATGCAGGGAGGAATGGAAAGCAAGGAACTCCCTGAGCATTCAAAAAACAAGCAGAGGAGGGAAGAAATGTTAAAAAGATTGTCAAGTGAAAAGTGCAGTTTAATAATTCAGTATGAGAAAACATACAGATGTGGAGATGTCATAAACAGATAGCTAAGGGTTAACGTCTCTTTCACCTGGAAAGAAGTAATCTAAAACACCTGACCAGAGGACCAATCAGGAAACCAGATTTTTTCAGGTCTGGGTGGAGGGAAGTTTGTGTCTGAGTCTTTGTCTTAAATCTCCCTCTCGGCTATGGGAAGGATTTCTCTATTTCCTGCTTTCTAATCTTCTGTTTCCAAGTTGTGAATACAGAGATCATAATACAATAGGGATTATTGTTTTTTTCTTTTGTATTTACATGGTATAGTTGCTGGAATGCTTTGAATTGTATTCTTTTTGAATAAGGCTGTTTATTCATAATTCTTTTAGGTAATTGACCCTGTATTTGTCACCTTGATACAGAGAGACCATTTTTATGTATTTTTCTTTCTTTTTATATAAAGCTTTCTTTTTAAGACCTGTTGGAGTTTTTCTTTAGTGGGGAACTCCAGGGAATTGAGTCTGTGCTCACCAGGGAATTGGTGGGAGGAAGAAGTCAGGGGTAAATCTGTGTGTGTTAGATTTACTAGCCTGACTTTGCATTCCCTCTGGGTGAGGGGGGAAGAGAGATTAGCTCTCGGTACTTTTGTTTTCCAAGGCTGGAAACGGGGAGGGTGGAATCCTTCTGTTTAGATTCACGGAGCTTGCTTCTGTGTGTCTCTCCAGGAACACCTGGAGGGGGGAAGGGAAAAGGTTTATTTCCCTTTGTTGTGAGACTCAAGGGATTTGGGTCTTGGGGTCCCCAGGGAAGGTTTAGGGGGACCAGAGTGCCCCAAAACACTCTAATTTTTTTGGGTGGTGGCAGCTTTACCAGGTCCAAGCTGGTAACTAAGCTTGGAGGTTTTCATGCTAACCCCCATATTTTGGATGCTAAGGTCCAAATCTGGGACTAGGTTTATAATAGGAGATATTTAGCTACACACATATTTAATAGTAGTTTTCAACTCAAAAAAAGGCAAATAATGTATTCCATGATGATCCCAGATCTAGCTCTCCCTAATGACAATGAAAAAACAAAGAGGTCAACAGCATCATTTGGTTTCATTATTTAAATGATAATATGTTATCAGTCTGGGCAGCTGTGACAACGTCGAAAAATGAGCCGGCTTCATGTGCACCAAACCCCATGTATTTTTCACATCCAGATCCAATGCTCACTGAAGTTTATAGGAGTCTGACTTCAATGGGTATTGGATTGGGCACACAAAATGGGTAATTGTGGACATAAGCAAGTAGTGAAATACACATTTATACACCAAAAATTCAGGTTGTTGTGCATTTGCAAATTGATGCAAACATCAAAACTTCAGGCCCCACTTAGAGGCCAAAAAATCTTTTCTATGATATGTGAGATTACCCACTGCATGGAGACGTTTGAAACATTGTGCTTACAGTAGGCAAATATGAAGGGAGCACAAGTTAGAATTTAGCTTTAGTTCAGAATTTTCCTATATTAGTTTGTTTAATTAAACTTTTACCCTTATTCAAATGTAATTTTGTGGAGATTAAAACTTCTTTGATGATGATTTAACTATTCTGGAAGAAATGCAGTTGGATAATTAGCTGCATTGCATGCTGTGCAATGAAAAAGAGTTAGAGTTGTGCATAGTTTCTGTAATAAACTCAAAGATGTTGAAGCTACTTCTGGAATGCTTCTCCAGAATAACTGTAGTGTTGCTGCATGGATAAAAAAGAACACCAAGTACTCTCCTGCACTGGTCCCTCAATTCCTTTCTACCCAAAAAAAGAAAAAAAAACTCTCAATAACACTGGAAATTTTACATACTTTCTGAATTCTTCCTGAAAGATAACACAGAGTTTGTGAAAGGAATCAATTATGCTTTACTTTACTTTAGGCAAAGTTTTCCCAACATGAATGATTTCACTGAGGATCATGTAATTTAGGCCTGAAGACAGACTATCTTTAAAACTGCTATGTTCTGAGGAGAACGGCTTCTGGATTCTCAATTTTCATGTTGGCTTCAGTGGAGCTATGCCATTTAATAAAAACTAAATTTGATTGAAAAAGTTAGCCTATCCAAACTATCCTCCCCACCACCTGCAACCACCACTGTTTTGGGGGCATACAAAACCCTGCTGATTCTGCAGCATCAGTTAACAAGCAGACATTAATCCCACTGCTGCACTGACCTTGGCAGAGAAAAGCAGAGAAGAATTTAGGATACAAAATAATTAGCAATAGTCTCAAAAATTGTCAAATGAAAAGAATATTAAGGGCCTGATTCTCATTTACACAAGGCCTCTTCACACCACTTGGGCACTATAAATGAATTGTTCCCACCTTAATGCTTCTTTACATGGTATAAATCTGTAGGACACTTTTTTTATATTTTATTTTTATTTTTCAAGCTTGCAGATCAGGTTGAGACAATAAGAGGAATGCAGTAGTATCCCCACTTCCTCCTTGGGATGTAAAACTGAGGTCCGGACAATCTGTGCTCATGAAAAACAATTTTTTTAAAAAACCCACATAACACTATTTTCAAGAGTACAAGTGTGAACTGACCCTATGATCTTGACCAAATTCTTGCTTGGGTAATTAGGTCAACTTAACTCCCACTCCTTCCCATATAGTTTTAACTGGGTAGAATATTTCCTTCTTTTCAACCTCTCAAAACTGTTCTCCAGTGTTCTGGAATTATATTTAACAACTGCAGCATTTCATGCCACAGGAAGCTAGATTTCAGCAATAGATTTCAGATTCCTACCATAATGTACACACACATGGACTGTGCAAGTATGCCTTTGAATGTACATGTTTAGTGAGTGTGTAATCTACACCCACTCAGTGTGGCATCCATGTGTATACACAAATCTACACACAATGTGCATATCAGAAAAATGTAGTCTGTCAGGATGAAAGATACTTTCAATGTGTTTGATTCAAGGGCTAACTCTGGCCCTAACTGGTAATTACAAGCAACAAAAAGCTGGAAGACAATAAAAGCATTTTAAAGTATTCAGCAGTGTGACGTTTTATATTATTTTAAAAATAAATCCTAACATGATTTTCCCATTTGGGGCACAGTGGTAGGTCCCTAATTTTTGATATGGAAACCAGTATCAATAGGAGGAACAGTGTAACATTATTTTTTCTTTTGATTTTTTATCCAAGCCAACACCTGTCCCATAGATGACATTTCTGCTCAGACCGTGCATTCACGGTCCCAGAACAAGGAGTAATGGTCTCAAGTTGCAGTGGTGGAGGTTTAGGTTGGATATTAGGAAAAACTTTTTCACTCAGAGAATATGATTCACTGTGCAGCATTTTGTTATGCATATAATTATTTGGTCAGAAGATAAGTAAAGGCTTGATTCTTCTTTGGATTCTTCCTTGGATATTAGGAAAAACTTTTTCACTAGGACGGTGGTGAAGCACTAGAATGGGTTACCTAAGGAAGTGGTGGAATCTCCTTCCTTAGAGGTTTTTAAGGTCAGGCTTGACAAAGCCCTGGCTGGGATAATCTATTTGAGGATTGGTCCTGCTTTGAACATGGGGTTGGACTAGATGACCTCCTGAGGTCCCTTCCAACACTGATATTCTATGATTCTATGACTAATGTGCTTTTATTCCAGAAAAACGCATTGCTATTGCAAATGACATGGACGATACTCCATAAAGGGAAACTGCGTTTTCTCCCAAAGGTGGTCCTCACCAGCTGGCTTCCTTACTGTTCATCTATCCTCATTTTACACAGATCCTAAACAAACCCAGAGAAACATTTGGCTTTATTCTTGCTCGGATAAAGTGGAAAATAATGCTGCTGTTAGAAACACTCAGGATATCATCTGAAAGACTCAGAAATAACACAGTAATCATGGTACATTCTAAAACTAATGTGACAGCCTAGGTTTGCCGAGTGAAAGTGCTCCCATTTTTACCAAACTGACTTGAGCCAGGTCTATATGTAAATACTGTCATTTTTTTACATATAAAGAGAGGGGAGGTTGGGAACTTACAGCGACCTAGCTACATTGCTCAGGGCTATGAAAAATCCACACTTTTGAGCAGGGCCAGTGCAAGGAAGTTTCATGCCCCAGGAAAAACTTCCACCTTGCGCCACCCCCTACCCAGCTAACCTCGTCTGGGGAACCCACCCCAGCTCACCTCGGCTCCGCCTCCTCCACTGAACACGCTGGCGCCACTCTAATTCTCCTCCCCTCCCAGGCTTATGGCGCCGATTGGAGGAGACTTAGAGTGGGGGCTGTGTGCTCAGCAGAGGAGGCGGAGTGGAGGTGATCTGGGGTGGGGAGCTGTTCCCCTGCACTCCCCCCTCCCGTTAAGGCGGGTGGCTCTCCCCGTGTCCTCCCCCCAGCCCCAGCTCACCTCCACTCCACCTCCTTACCTGAGCGGGCTTTTAGGTGTCCCCAACCACTAGGCACCCTAGGCCCTGCCTCTGAGCATCGTAATTAAGCCAGCCTAACTCCCAATTTCGACAGCACCAGGTTGACAGAAGAATACCTTCTCTCTGGCCTGGTTTACACTATGCGTTTAAACCAATTTTAGTAGCGTTAAACCGATTTAACACTGCACCCATCCACACTACGAGGCCCTTTATATCGATATAAAGGGCTCTTTTAATCGGTTTCTGTACTCCTCCCTGACGAGAGGATTAGTGCTAAAATCGGTACTACCATATCAGATTAGGGTTAGTGTGGCTGAAAATCGACAGTATTGGCCTCTGGGTGGTATCCCACAGTGCACCACTATGACCTCTCTGGACAGCAATCTCAACTCGGATGCAGCGGCCAGGTAAACAGGAAAAGCCCCGCGAAATTTTGATTTTCATTTCCTGTTTGCCCAGCGTGGAGCTCTGATCAGCACAGGTGGCAATGCAGTCCCAAATCCAAAAAGAGCTCCAGCATAGACCATACAGGAGATACTGGATCTGATCGCTGTATGGGGAGACAAATCTGTTCTATCAGAGCTTCGTTACAGAAGATGAAATGCCAAAGTGTTTGAAATAAAAATCTACAGGCTACACAGTGCTGCGTGACAAGCGTAACGGGAAGCCAGAGACTCAAATGGGCGCTCATGGAGGGAGGGAGGGGGTACTGAGGACTCCAGCTATCCCACAGTCCCCAGCAGTCTCCGAAAACTATTTGCATTCTTGGCTGAGCTCCCAATGCCTGTGGTTCAAACACATTGTCCAGCGTGGTTCAGGGTATAGCTCGTCAATTTACTCCCTCCCCCCACCACGTGAAAGAAAAGGGAAAGAAATCATTTCTTGACTTTTTTCAATGTCACCCTATGTCTACTGAATGCTGCTGGTAGACGCGATGCTGCGGCAGTGAAGAGCAGTATCTGCCCCTCTCCCCTCCCTGGTGGCAGATGGTACAATATGACTGCTATCCGTCATCACCATCAGCCCATGCTTGATAACTGCTGAATACCCCTGGCTGGCCTCAGGGGCGGCTGGGTAAAAATAGGAATGATTCCTGGTCATTCCCAGTAGATGGGACAGAATGGCTGGTAATCATTCTCATCATAGCAACTGGGGGCTGAGCTCCATCAGCCGCCTCCCTTTCCTGTGTAAAGAAAAGATTCTGTACTTCCTGGACTATCATAGCAGTGGCATGCTGGGCTCCTCTCCTCTGCACTGCTTAATGTCCTCCCTGAACTGTCATAGCACCGGGAGGCTGCCTCCCCCTCATTTTATTTCACTAACAAGTCACTGTTTCTTATTCCCGCATTCTTTATAACTTCATGACACAAATAGGGGGGACACTGCCACGGTAGCCCAGGAAGGTTGGGGGAGGAGGAAAGCAACGGGCGGGGTTGTTGCAGAGGCACCCCCCGTGAGTGGCATGTAGCTCATCATTTCTGCGGGATCTGACAAGGAGCAGCTGTGCTCTCTGATACACTGGTTCTCTAGTACACTTGCCCCATATTCTAGCTAGGACTGACTCTATTTTTAGAAACCTTAAAGGAGAGATTGACTCGGGGAGTCATTCCCAGTTTTGCTTTTGCGCCCCCGGCCGATCTCAGCCAGGGGCACCCATGATAGCAGCAGACAGCACAGAAGGACAGATAACCATCATCTCATTGCCAAATGACACTGGCAGCAGACGGTACAGAACGACTGGTAACCATCTCTGCTATCATGCAAAAGCAAATGAATGCTGCTGTGTAGCACTGGAGTATCGCCTCCGTCCGCGGCATCCAGTACACATACGGTGACTGTAAAAAAAAAGCTGAACGGGCTCCCTGGTTGCTGTGCTATGGCATCTGCCAGGGCAATCCAGGGAAAAAGGGCACAAAATGATTGTCTGCCGTTGTTTTCCCGGAGGAAGGAATGACTGATGACATTTACCCAGAACCACCTGCGACAATGATTTTTGCCCCATTGGCCAATGGGCTCTCAACTCAGAATTCTAAAGGGCGGGGGAGACTGCGGGAACTATGGGATAGCTATGGAATAGCTACCCACAGTACAACGCTCCGGAAATCGACGCTAGCCTCGGACCATGGACGCACACCACCGAATTAATGTGCTTAGTGTGGCCGCGTGCACTCGACTTTATACAATCTGTTTTATAAAACCGGTTTATGTAAAATCGGAATAATCCCGTAGTGTAGATGTACCCTCAGGGAGATCGATTACCTGCACCGACAGGAGAACCCCTTCTGTCGGCATGCATAATGTCTACACTGAAGAACTACAGTGGCACCACTACAGTGCTGCAGATTCGCCACTGTAGCATTTCAAGTGTAGACAAGCCCTAAAAGTACCGAAGGAAAGACAGAGAAACTATGTGGCCCAACTAATATAAAGCTGATATTTCTCACTGGAGACATATAGAATATTGTTATGACAATTATATTATTCCTCTCTTTTCCATGGACAAGGATTTAAGTTCAATTTTATTATAAAAACAAATAACCTACATTAATGCAACATTAAGTTTACACTTTTAAAATCTCAACAGTCAGAAATTGCAAAAATTAAGTTTCCCAGAGCAAAATTCACTCAGCCTTGTTACACGGGAGTGTTTAGTCTGTTTTTCTGACTGAATGTTTATCTTTTTGTGTCATAAAATGCATAAC
This sequence comes from Gopherus evgoodei, assembly GCF_007399415.2. Lineage (NCBI taxonomy): Eukaryota > Metazoa > Chordata > Testudines > Testudinidae > Gopherus > Gopherus evgoodei. The sequence continues at coordinate 118,783,171 of NC_044327.1, forward strand.
TTAACATATACATTATCTGCAATTTAGCTAACATTTTTGTTGAAACCTTATTATGCATTTCTTCCTTGTGTGTGATTTTGTCTGTACAATCTTAATAACGCAATAACAGTTTATGACATTTAATGTCCTTAAATTTTTGAGAAAAAGAAAAATAGATGTTGTTAGCATGCAAGTGGTCCTAATTAGGCTTTGAAATTCACACCAAAGGAGGTGAATATGGTTGTGACAAATGTGAAGGTAGTCTTTAATAATTATACATATTGTATCTGGATCTATCACTACCTTGGCACATCTGTACTATATATGAGAAGAGATATTTAACCCTAAGGGTTTGACTGGATAGCAGAGCCCTTTTAATAGTCACCTAATCTCTTACACATAAGTGTCATTAAGATGTCAACATGAGTAGTCTTACTAGGTCTAGTCTTTCTCCTCAGGAGCACCAAAACCAGTTTTCAAAAGGATAGGTCATATGAGAGAACCAGATTAAGAGACATACAGGAGGGCCTGGGTTTGCCAGGACAATGTCAGATGGTTATGCTTTGTTCCTGCAATGGAAGAAGAAAATATATCTAATTTAGTACGTGTGAAGAGGCAAGATTAGATGAGAGTAACCATGCATGTTGGCTGTTTGTGGTTTTAAATGCCTTTTGCCTCTAGTGTATAGTTCCAACTATTAAATAAAATGATTTTGTTTCAAGATGGCCGTTGGTCACTGTAGCACTGGTCACAGGTTCTAGAAGACAGGACAGGCAGGTGCCCAAACCCCAGTTGGAACTGCAGGGTGATAAAAACGGCTGGAATATGCTGCAAGGTGTGCCAAGTTCCCAGTCTTAAAATGGAAAATTTGATATATTTCAACTGAGATACATTACGATCAAGAGGCCTTACACCTGAGGTGCACTCAGAGAGGACAAAAGGGGGCTGGGATGCAGTTAGCTCTATACTGTGACCATGGCAGTGCAAGTTCCAATCTTTGTTTTCTGCAAAACTGGGTTAATGAGACAACAGCAATAGGGCAGTTTATACTCTTATGCCCTGTCTTTGCAATGGGAGAAGACAAAAACCTGGGGCCTAACCCTAGCACACTTAATTCCTATAGAAGTCAATGTAATTTGAGGAAACTAAGCACTATACAGGAAATGGTCAGCACCTGTCAGGACTGAGCCTTATGTATTTTGTTTGGTTGTTTAAATGAGAGCCTAGAATATGACAAAATTTGTACCATGTAGCAAAAAATGATAATGGGATTATGGATCCATGATTTTTTTTCATGCCAACAATTTTTCTCTTGGCCTTGATATGGATTTTAAAATAAATAAATAAATAAATAAAAAAGAAAGACTTAGGGCCAGATTTTCCCACAGAGTTGGCACTTCAGCTGCTTAGATGCTTTTAAAGATTCCACTAGGTGCCTCGCTGCATCTTTCGGTGCCTAAATACCATTAAAAATTTGGCCCTTACGAGCCAAAGCGGCATTGGCACTTGTTCCTAAGTCTCAAGTCTCTTTTGAAATTAGGACACAGGCAATGCTGAAAATTTTACCCCAAGAACAGAAAAGTTCAGCTCAAAATGGGAATATTCCAGAATGTTAGGAGGCCATGAAAAATGGGATTTACAATAGAAACTGATTTGTAATCATGATAGTAGGCACAGCTATTGATGCCTATAATACATTGGATCACGAAATCAGACTGGTAGCTTATTAAACAGCTTTTGTTTTAGGTATTGATTATTATGTGTGTTATAGTAGTGCCTAAAAATCAGGGCTCAATACAGTGTACAAACACATAGACAGAGACAATAATTGCTCAAAGAACTTTTATTCTAAATAGATAAGACAGACCAAGTGTGGAAGTGATTGGTCTAACCCAGCAGGTCAGTGTAAGAGCCAGGAACAGAATCTAGGTCTCCTGAATCTCAGGCCAGTGCTCTGCCTAGTAGACAAACCTGCTTCTTTAAAGGCAAATATGTTGCAAGATTTCATTTCAAAGTGAGTGTGTGTGTATGTGTGCGCATGTGCACACACATTTTTAGTACAAGTCAACCTAAATTCCTGTGATTTCTACCTCAAACACTCAAAATTCATGAAACTGCAAGAATGGAAAGTGAATTCCTTTCTCGTTCCTCATGCTCCCAAAATAAACATTTCAAAGAAACCCATAGACAGCTCTTAATATTAATCTTGTTCATGGACAAATTTGCTTCAGAGACCTTTTAAATACTCATTCCAGTTGCCTGTGTTCAAGTGGAAATCAAATATTACTGATACAGTGGAAGCTCCCAGCTACATCGAAGCAATAAGTCTGCTGTACAACTTTCTCACAGGGGAATCTTTGAGAGTTTCAAGTGCTTTCTTTTTTATGACTTCAAAACAATTATTTCTGTAGTTAGAACACAAAAGAGCCTCTATGGATGAAAAACATCTCTTCCAGGTTTATCCTTTATTGGAACATTATACCTTGGAAGAATGCCAACGAGGAATCTAAACATCTCAGCTTCAATTCACCAGATATGACAAGTCAATGCACATATAGCAACTTTACTTTCATCATCAGTGCTTAAGGTGCATTTAATAAAAAATGTGTGTTTTATAAGGGAATATTCCTTCATAAGTGCAGAGTTTGATTTAAGCTAAGAGTCAAAGGGGAAACTAAAACAAATCTCTCAAAATCCTGAGGGTGACAATGTATTTTGGACTAACACATCAGATCCCAGAACACATCATGGATCATTTTCTACAAGTAGTGACAGCTTATGCCTGTAAACTATGTAATCTATCCTCACCTCCACAGCAATAAGTTATGCTGCTTTGCTATGAGAGTGAGGAAGCTTTGAGAATACATTTTTTATCGAAGGCATCTGGGCTACCATGACTCAGTAAATTTGGATAATAGAGAACTGTGTACCTCTCTCGCAGAAGTCATTGCTAAGGAGTCCATTGTTGGGGGTCATAACTTGGTATTGCTACACGGAGCAGCTTATTCACTCTTTTGACTCACAGGAGTCACAATTACAGACAAAAAAAAATGAAGTCATATTTGTACAGTTTGACACAGACCCCTAACATCTAGGGCAGCATCTCTATCTAGCACTCAGGTGAGTACTTAGAAGGAGGCTTGGGTTCATCATTAGCCACGATTCATGACTCCTAAGGGGCACATAGTCTGTGATTGGGAAACATGGTTTCAAAAGTGATTGCTAGGGGCCAACAACACTGTGTAGCTGGCAAGGCATTCTGCTAGTCCAGCCTGAGCCATCTGGCATCATCATGATAGCTTATCTTTGCACAGTCAGTCCCAATCCACTCCCTCTGCTCACTTCTGATGGGCTCAAGATACTCCTTTAGTAATTGCATATCTGTAACAAGATCTTATGTCATACAAGATAAGTAGTGAAATCATATAAGTGATGATTTTGCTCACTGGTTGCAGGAATTAGCATGAAGAGTCCTAATATTACATATTAAACAAAACTATGCAGCCAAAATTAGAAGACTGTTTTATACCTGGATAAACAAATGACCAGAAAACTACTGATAAATTTGAGAGAGTACAGAGAATAGCAATTCCAGTGATCAGTGAGTGTAGGGGAATTTAGTTATAAGAAAAAGATTACAGGAACATGTTCACAAAAAATGTGTGCGTATTTGCAGACTCAGTTAATATAATCTTGCAAAGTACCAGCTAGGTATGCAAAGTTGTGTGCACATGCAATTTTCATGAATGTGCATGCCAACAGAGTAACTGGCCACACAAATGAAGCACACATTTTTTCTGGAAATATATCCCTAAAAGAAAAAAACATGTATAGCTTGACTAAGTGAGAATAAATGCAGGAACAAGACAACTGTCTAAAAACATATGAAGGTTATAAATACCAAAGGAGAGGCATAACTTGGAGCAAAAGAATGAAGTTAAAAATGGAAAAATTTAGGCTGAATCAGGAAAGACTGATAGTGAAATATTAGCCACTGGAATAGCCTCCCAAGAGAAGTGACCGATAAGCACTATCACTCGGAACTTCCAAAATTAGATGTTGATAAACACCAGAAAAATGCACGGTAGGCAACAAAGGGTGAATTAGGCAAAGAGTGGGACCTGATGATGTAATGATTCTTTCCATCTACAGTTTCAACCATTCTGTGACAGAATCACATAACCCAGAAGCTTTTATTTGCTGGTTCACCGTGAATGTTAAATACCCTCTTACTCTAGATTAATGAACCTCAGAAATAAAGTTTTCATGAAGCCAAGCTTAGATGGACATGTGCTTCATCAAAGGCATTTATTGCCTAATTTGTTTTAAACTGTCTCATATTTCTTCACTCTCCCATTGCAGTGCTCCTGTAATTAAAAACTTTTCCTAAAAAAGGCAATACAAAAGAGAAAGATTGCACCCAACATTATGATTTAAAACCTATAGTGCAAATAAATAAATAAAATAAACCCTTATGGTAACAATTCTACAGACCTGCCCAGTCACTTCTGATCCTTTGAGAATGAAGGATTGTCCTATTATGTTCCCGATCTTCACTGTATATTGCACTGTAAATGTTGCATTTCATTTTCTGGCCTGCTAGTATATTGTGAAAAATTATTAGAATTATAGAGCTTATGAGGAGAGCTCTCTGACGACTAGTTTATAATTGAACTGGGTCTGGGAGTAGCATACCTCTCTCACCTCACTCAAAGAGATGGATTATCATCATCATCTCTCTTAACCGAATAGAAGCAGCAGAGTCAGGTTCACTATTGACCCCATCCACAAGCCCATGAAAGTACACCATTAATTACAGTTAAACTTTAAACCAAGGGTGGGTAAGTGAATATGTTCACTGAATATATTCTACTGTACAGGCACACTGAAGCTATAAATTTTAATCATCTGCAGAGAAGTCCAGCAGAAGAAGTAGGCTGAATGTAGGCATCAACCATGGAAACTACAGCTTGTGCAAGTGTGCACAAGGCGCTATCCATAATTACAGACTTTTCATTCTAAGAGAGCAAAATCTTGAAGCAAGTGTTATCAGTGGTACTAGCTGCTTAACGGTGGGTAAAACTATGGCTATGCCTTCTCTGCCCCAGCCAGTGGAGCTGACTTGATATGAGAGGAATGCCTGCTGCATTCTTTCGGAGTATACAAGCACCATGTTAGTCTGAATTTTCAGAAACATTTTGCCTATCCCAGACACAAATGCACACAAAACATACAATATGCAACTGGTCAAGGCTTATCATTATCCACAGTTGTAACAGAAAGGTCTCAGCTCCCAACAACTTGTCTTTAAGGACAACACTGATTCACAAAATAAGTGCTGTCAACTTATTTCTTATTGGATTCTCTGTCTGGTTCAGATAAATAATATCTTATATTTATTCAGTGCTTTTATCCCAAATGATTCCAGAACACTTTGCAAACTATGAACCAGTTTCTTTATCCTAATGTAGTTGCATCCATTTTGTACATGGTATAAATTACAAAGCAAGCTATAAGGCAGTGATGAATCAGCCCCCTATGCACACAGAGTACCACATTTTCAGGAAATGGTCTCTGGTTATGGACATGTAACTTTATAAGCACAAACACATGGGCAAATGTATTTTGCTCTTGTAAATTCATCTTAGCATGCGGCGGTTAGAATCTACCAACTGTGCACACTGATATTTGTGCTCAAAAATGTGTGTGCAGGTATCTATACATTACAGATGGAGGCCCCCGCACTCACCATAAGCATCATGGAACATATAGCCTGGTGCACACTACATTACACTCAGAAAGGTGGGGAAATTTTTGCTAAGGACACTTTGGCTGTGCCCATTTTCATTAAATCTTTGGGAGCATATTTTGTAACAGTCCTCTGTATGACCTTCTTGTGTGCATGCACATATGTACAAACATTTAGGCATGCAGATGATTGCACAGTAATGTGCAAATTCCAGTTGTGATGACAAATCACACACCAATGTGTGAATATGAATATAAATGGTTACTTATACATAAAAACTGTGCACACACACGATTGTGTGTTGCAAGCTGTTCATGCACAAATGCGGGTCATGTTTTGATAATTTAGCCCTGCACGTCCAAGGACAGACATGCTGGCAGCTTTAAAGATCTTCTCCACAATGCCAGCATACAATAAAATCCATCAATCTATTTCCTTTCTCTACCTCTGGAATTTGCTTCCTTGGATTCCAGAGACTAAATTTGGAGACCTTCACAAGAAAGTTCTCTCAAGTATGTCTTTGGAAGGGTTTAGTGGAGGTTGAGTGAAGGACTGATTGGATAGCTGTGTAATCCTCGCTTGGAGTTGGCCAGCTCTGGCACTCTGTACTGAGCCTGTAAGGGGTCCTCCGTAATAGACTACAACAATAATGACTATCCCCAGAGGCCTCTGACACCATTTACCAGCATGCCCATGGAGTCAGTGGAAGGAGTCAACTGGGGACAGAATGGATTTGACACACCTGCTGAGGCCAATAGGGAGGGTTCTGCATGGGGTGATATGCTCAGACAGTTTGTTAGGCCTATAAAGAGCCAGGGCTGCTCAGCCCCTCAGTGAGACGGGACAGCCTGACTGAGACAACAATTAGTTTCGGGTTTGAGCTTTCAGTTTGGGAGCTGTGAGACAGAGAAGCAGAAAAGTTCAGGAAATGTCTTATTAACTCTCCCTCCTCACAAAGTCTTTGAACTGCTGTGGGATCTACTGCATGGCTCAGGCAGTTCCAGCCCTGCAGAGTCCAAAGTGGCAGAGATAAGACCTGGTGCTGGCTGTTAAGAACCAGCCGAGATCTCCACAGGACTCCAGAACAGGGAGCCAGGAGAGGACCTTGCCCTGTGCAGGGAAAAATACACTCCTCCCCCTCCCCTTTTTTGTTTTATTTAGGCTGGCCATCACTCATATCAGCCCTCATTTCTGGATTCATCCCCAGCATACCAACTGCCTGGGAAGGTGCTAGGGCAGAATCTGGGGTCTGGGAAGAGCAGTGAATTGGGAAAATAGGCATTTATTGTATGTGTCGGGCATCACAGAAAAGAACCCAGGATCAACCCCTTGCAAGGAGAAGGAGGAAGCCACTTCAATAACAGACACCAGGGAAGAGGCCTGAGTCAAACCTCAGGGGAGGGGCTACAGTGAACTGAGAAAAGCTGTTTTGGGTGTTGGTGATATTATAGAAAGCCTTTGTTCTTTTTTTTGTATGATCTCTTTTCTTGTATGACTGGAGGTCTGATCTGGAAAACATTCTATTTCAAATATTATATACAGTTTTGAACAGCAGTAAATCCTGAGATAGGTGCAATGGGTATACTTGATTGAATAAATATCCTTAGAAGGATAAAGGATAATATTGCACAATGCCGCTAGGGATTGGTTCTGTTGAAGACCATCACACAAATGTTTCCAAAGAGTGGGTTTTCATTATTCTATGCTATTCCAAGTTGTCTCTCTTTCAGCACAGGCAAGTTGTTTATCCCTTTGCAGATAAGTTTGTAAATTGTTCTTTCTACTGTTGAAAGTAGTAATTTCCATTACGGCATTATCGTCAGAGGCAGAACTGCTGCATATTCACTTGTGAACAGGAAAATTTCAGGCCCTGAACTTGCATTCTGCTATAATCTATCAGCAAAAACAAATTAAGTCTCCTCCTGTTGGATGTAAAGGATTCAAATTTAATTATAAAAAGGCCAGCATAGCTTAAGCAGGTTATTTGAAAGATTACAGTATCCTGATTCTGATTTGACCAGACTCCCTGAATCAGTCTAGAGGTCTGGAAATATATATTACCAGATTATGTATTACTTCTTGGTTCTGCTTTCCTGAATGTTTCAGTCACCTCTGTATTCCTTTCAGGATCTTATGGATGTCTGGGTAAAGGAATTTGAGCTCAACTCAATATGAAAGACAAACAAATTAGGGTTGTTTTTTGTTTGTTTGTTTTTAAGAAACTTTTCATCTCCCATGTAGAACCCTTGGCCATTATTTTCATTAGGTTTTGGAGAAGATTCCAATAAATCACAGCAACCCACCAATACTACGGGGAGAGGAGAACACCAATCCACCTTGCACTGTGGTGTTGCATTCTTAGGCCTGTCTACACTATGCGTTTATACCGAATTTAGCAGCTTTAAACCGATTTAACCCTGCACCCGTCCACACAACAAAGCCCTTTATATCGATATAAAGGGCTCTTAAAACCAATTTCTGTACTCCTCCCCAATGAGGGGAGTAGTGCTGAAATCGGTATTGCCATGTCGGATTAGGGTTAATGTGGCTGCAATTCGACAGTATTGGCCTCCAGGCAGTATCCCACAGTGCTCCATTGTGACCGCTCTGGAAAGCCATCTGAACTCAGATGCACTGGCCAGGTAGACAGGAAAAGCCCTGCAAACATTTGAATTTTACTTCCTGTTTGGCCAGCGTGGAGAGCTCACCGGCACATGTGACCACGCAAAGCTCATCAGCACAGGTAACAATGCAGTCTCCTGAGAATCGAAAAAGAGCTCCAGCATGGACCGCACGGGAGGTACTGGATCTGATCGCTGTATGGTGAGGATTCCGTGCTAACAGAACTCCGTTCCAAAAGACTAAATGAAAAAAACATTTGAAAAAATTTCCAAGGCCGTTATGCAGAGAGGCCACACCAGGGACTCAGTACAGTGCCGTGTGAAAGTTAAGGAGCTCAGACAAGCCTACCAGAAAACCAAAGAAGCAAACGGAAGGTCCGAGGCAGGGCCAAAAACATGCTGCTTCTATCTTGAGCTGCATGCAATTCTAGGGGGGTCCACCACCACTACCCCACTCCTGTCCGTGGATTCCGAGGTGGGGGTGGTAATCTCAGCCATGGCTGAGAATTCTGCTGACAGGGAAGATGAGGAGGAGGAAGAGAAGGACGAGCTTGCAGAGAGCACACAGCACTCCATTCTCCCAAACAGCCAGGAGCTTTTTCTCACCCTAACGGAATTACCCTCCCAGCCCTCCCAAGCCACTATCCAACACAATGAAGCCATGGAAGGGACCATTGGTGAGTGTACCTTTGTAAATATAAAACATAGTTTAAAAGCAAGCATTTTTTAATGATTAATTTGCCCTGAGGACTTGGGATGCATTCGTGGCCAGTAAAGATACTGGAAAAGTCTGTTAAAATGTCTGGGGATGGAGTGGAAATCCTCCAGAGACATCTCCATGAAGCTTTCCTGGAGGTACTCCAAAAGCCTTTGCAGCAGATTTCTGGGCAGGGCAGCCTTATTCCGTCCTCCATGGTAGGACACTTGACCACGCCATGCATGTAGCAAGTAATCTGGTATCATTGCATGACAAAGCCTAGCTGCATATGGTCCCAGTGTTTGCTGGCATTCAAGCAACATCCGTTCTTTATCTCAATGTGTTATCCTCAGGAGAGTGATATCGTTCATGGTAACCTGGGTGAAATTCAGGAATTTAATTAAGAGGACAGAGATGGTTGGGCTGTTTGCCTGTAGCTTAAAAGAAATCCTTCCCTGCATTTAGCCAGCGAGGGGGTGGAGTGATTGGCGCTGCGCTTTTTCGCCTTTGACTAGCTGGGATCTTCCCTGCTACTAGCCACGCGGTGGGGGGGGAGGGTGGCTAGCAGCAATCTTCCATGATACCAGCCACGCGGTGCGGGGAGGGGTAAAGCGATCATTGTAGAGAATTGGATGGGGGTGGTTCTGGTGCTGCACGTTAACAGGAAAGAAGCAGCACTCAACAGGCTTTGCTTGCTATTTGGGAAAGGAGGGCGCTGGATATATGAAGGCTGCAGAAGCCGAAAGACAATGGCTTATCGTGGCTGCATGCAAGCTGAATTCTGATGCTCGGAACTGCATTTGTGATCTTTGATACCAAAGCCACAGGCACTCAATATTAAGATGCAAAATGCGACTTTGTAATGAGATTCTATGTGCTATGTAAGGTGAATAGTGCTGTTCACTGTGAAAGAGTATAACCATTGTTCTATAAAATGTTTCTTTTTAAATACTTCTTTCCCTTGTTTCCCTCCCTCCTGCAGCTGCAAATTTTTCAAGTCTCCCTCCTCCATCCCGAAGGCTATCTCAGATAAGGCGGCGGAAAAAAAGACGCGAGATGAAATGTTCTCGGAAATCATGGAAGTGAACCGCAATGAAAGAGCTCATCTGAATGAGTGGAAGGATGTGGTATCAAAGTACAGGAAAGATGCCAGTGACCGTGAGGACAGGAGGGACCAACGTGAGGATAGGAGAGATGAACACGAGGAGAGGAGAGACGCTCGAGATGAGAGGTGGCGGCACGAAGATCTGAGGTGTCGAGATGCAACTCTTGGGCTGTTGTGTGATCAAACGGACATGCTTCGGTGTCTGGTGGAGCTTCAGGAACGGCAGCAGGATCACAGTGCCTCTGCAGCCCCTGTATAACCGCCCTCCCCCTTCACCATGTTCCTTAGCCTTCTCACCCACCAGACAACTAAGAATGCGTGGAGGGAGGCTCCATGCACCCGCCCATTCCACCCCAGAGGACAGCCCAACCAAAAAGCTGCCATTATTTTGAAATTTTTTTAGTGGCCTTTTCCTTCCCTCCTATCCCCCTCCCAAACCCCTCCTGGTCTACCTTGTCAGTTCTCGCCCTCGTTTTATAATTAATTAATAAAGAATACATGATTTTAAAATGAGAGTGATTTTATTTCCTTAGGAAGCAAGCGGTAATCGAAGGGGGAGGGTGGGTGGCTTACAGGGAATGAGCCAATCAAGGAGGAGGAGGGTTTCATCAAGGAAAAAAAACAACAATCACACCGTACCCTGGCCTGTGATGAAACTGGTTTTCAAAGCTTCTCTGATGCGCACCGCTTCCTGGTGTGCTCTTCTAATCGCCCTGGTGTCTGGCTGCGCATAATCAGCGGCCAGGTGATTTGCCTCAGCCTCCCACCTCGCCATAAAGGTCTCCCCCTTACTCTCACACAGATTGTGGAGCACACAGCAAGCAGCAATAACAATCGGGACATAGCTTTGGCTGAGGTCTGAGTGAGTCAGTAATGTGTGCCAGCGCACCTTTAAACGGCCAAATGCACATTCTACCACCTTTCTGCACTTGCTCAGCCTGTAGTTGAACAACTCCTGACTACTCTCCAGTATGCCTGTGTATGGCTTCATGAGCCATGGCATCAAGGAGTAGGCTGGGTCACCCAGGATAACGACAGGCATTTCAACATCCCCAACTGTTAATTTCTGGTCTGGGAAGTAATTCCTTTGCTGCAGCCATTTAAACAGAGTAGTGTTCCTGAAGACGCAAGCGTCATGAACCCTTCCTGGCCATCCCACGTGGATGTTGGTGAAACGTCCCTTGTGATCCACCAGTGCATGCAGCACCATGGAAAAGTACCCCTTTCGGTTTATGTACTGGGTGCCCTGGTGTTCCGGTGCCAAGATAGGGATATGGGTTCCATCTATCGCCCCACCACAGTTAGGGAATCCCATTGCAGCAAAGCCATCCACTATGACCTGCACATTTCCCAGAGTCACAACCTTTCGTATCAGCAGATTAACGATTGCTTTGGCTACTTGCATCACAGCCGCCCCCACAGTAGATTTGCCTACTCCAAATTGATTCCCAACTGACAGGTAGCTGTTCGGCGTTGCAAGCTATCAGAGGGCTATCGCCACTTGCTTCTCAACTGTGAGGGCTGCTCTCATCTTGGTATTCTGGCGTTTCAGGGCAGGGGAAAGCAAGTCACAAAGTTCCATGAAAGTGCTCTTATGCATGCGAAAGTTTCGCAACCACTGGGAATCGTCCCACACCTGCAACAGTATGCGGTCCCACCAGGCTGTGCTTGTTTCCCGGGCCCAAAATCGGCGTTCAATGGCTAGAATCTGCCCCATTACCAGCATGATCTCCAAAGCGCAGGGGCCCGCGGTTTGAGAGAATTCTGTGTCCATGTCTTCATCACTCTCGTCGCCTCGCTGCCGTAGCCGCCACCTCCACCACTGGTTTTGCAGGTCCTGGTTCAGCATTGACTGCACGAGAATGCACGAGGTGTTTACAGCATCCATGATTGCTGTCTTGAGCTGAGCAATGTCCATGCTTGCCATGCTATGGCGTCTGCACAGTTCACCCAGGGAAAATGGCACGAAATGGTTGTCTGCTACTTACACGGAGGGAGGAATGAGGCTGTACCCAGAACCACGTGACAATGTTTTTTGTTCCATCAGGCACTGGGATCTCAACCCAGAATTCCAATGGGCAGGGGAGACTGCAGGAACTATGGGATAGCTATGGGATAGCTACCCACAGGGCAAAGCTCCGGAAATCGACATTAGCCTCGGTAAATGGACGCACACCGCCGAATTAATGTGCTTAGTGTGGCCGCGTGCACTTGACTTTATACAATATGTTTTAAAAAACCAGTTTCTGTAAAATTAGAATAATCTTGTAGTGTAGACATACCCTTAGACCCTGCAGTAAGGCAGCAATGAGAGTGGACTCCATATTATCCTATCTTCCCGAGACTCTTTCCCTCTATTCTCTAGCTATAGTTGCAGAAAAAGTAAAGTTTTCAAGATTTTGCACAAACAGTTCCAGGATCCTCCCCTTTCAGATGGAGGCAGCGGGCTACACAGGTTGGAAGTAATTAAAATCCCCCCCTGAATTCCTTTAGCTCCTCAGAAGAGATAAAAAAGCACAGGAGCTGATTCAGCCATTGGTCATGCTCTTAGTGTAGTCATTTGCACCAGTGGGTGTAAAATGCTACTGGATCAGATTCATCTCAAGAAGTGTAGGTCAGATAAATAGCAGCACTGTTGACAGCCTGTTAACAACCCTGGTTGTCTGCATCTCCTCCTTTTTATATTTGATAGGAAATGTTTCTACCTTTTGATCACCAAAATGTTTGTCTATATAAAGTGTTTTGGAGGCCAAAAAAGTATTTATGTAACACCTGGAATGCCCAGGAGATACAATTCTTCAGTCACAGCACTTTAGCACTAAACTGTCTTTGAGAGGCATACTGTTATTTTTATTCACCACGTATGTTGGAATAAATATTAATCACACTTTAAATTCAATGATTTTCTTTTTATGGTATCATAGGGGTTCTCAGTTTCTCAAGAGTGAAGAGATATAAGCTTTCTATATGCTCCCAATAGAATTTTCTTTATTTTACATAACACTTATTTTTCCCCAAAAGTTTGTATTGTTTTTTGATAGCAAAATCAAGCATGGTGTTCACTGAATTCTAATTTTACCAGCAACTAAAGGCAATCCCACTACCTCTCATATTATAGACTTCTGAATAAATAAACAAAAAGTAGGGAAAGGTAGAACAAAAGTTAGTGTTATTCCTAGAAGTTAACCTGAGTGCCTACAATAAAGATACTCCCATTCTATAGGACAGGTGGGATTTCACAGCTCTGGAAATGAATTGCTAAAAGTTGCATATATTGTTTTCACAGTGATAAAAAATACTGAAAATGTCAAAATCATGTAAATCTATATGCTGCGCCATCCAAATGTAGGAGAGGAATTTTCTTAAATAGCATCAGTTCAATACATCTAAGGATACTAAAAGAACATATTGTCAATGTATCCATCTGTATAAAAGGCAATTAAAATATAATGTTAAGAAATTTCAGAAAAATGAAAAGAAAGACACCACTGTCTTTTTTTTTTACACTAACTAATACAATAAAAATACAATACCATCAAGAAACTTTGCAAATGCTGCAAAAATCTTATGACTCATTACACAGCACCGGAAATCAGAAGATAGACGCCGTGAGCAATTGACAACCTAAACCAAGTATATCCAGAGACAGTGGAGGAATGAATTGCCACCGTGTTCCTGATTCAGTAATTCTTTTTATAGTGAATCACTGTAAACATTTCCAAGGCTCATTTTATTTTCATAGTGTTTGAGCTGAGAAAAAAAAATTATCATAATGAACAAATAGACTTTTATAACAAACACTCACATGGTGGTGTTTAGCAGGTTATTTGAATGGACACATCACTTTGGGATGAGCCTTCACCATCTGTTTAAGTCTCTGATTACCAACATAAAAAAAGAGCAGAATTCACAAGTGCATCACAAAATGAAAGCTAGTGATTGGAATGCGTGTGTGATCTCCCCAAGCTTTTTTTATGCATTAGAAACAAATCACTAGGAAAATCTACTCACTCTGTACTGGTATGCAGACTATTGTATAGGCCACTAGAATTCACTGTGAGGGGACTATAATGTACTTATCAAGAGATGATTTGGGTCCTTTCTAGAATCTAGATGGTTGGAAACAATGGGAGTTGGGAGCAGTTGGCTGCTCACAGGCACACTTAGCACTTTTCAGGATCAGGTCCTAAATCAGTAGCAACACTCCCATTGACTTGAACAGGTGAAAGCTCATGTCCTTAATTAGCTTTTAGAAAAAATCTACATACACAAACTTACAAGTATATTGACCAGGAAACACTACTGAAATGCTCTCTGCCCCAAGTTACCTGTTTAATTGATAACGACACCATTTTGGATATCTTATTTGATGATTTCTGTAATCACAGCGGAATAGTCAAAATATCCATCAAGTGAAGACTAGCTAGAAATAGGTAACAGCTACCAAGAAGGTCTGTGCAGTAGAACTTTTAAACCTGGAATACAATGTTTGACTACTCAAGGTCATGAGACCTAATTCCATTTAATGTAAATACTATTTAATAGAGATCACGGTTATCCAAAACCTGAGATCCAAAAATTCCTGAACTTCGAGGTAATGAGGATCCAGATCCAAACATTGTGGTTTTTGTCCATAGATTATTTAATGAGCACTGACTGCTGCGACTGGCATGTTCAGTCCTGTACAATACACAAAAGAAGAGTCAGCACCTGCCACAAGAAGCTTGTGCTCTAGAAAAGACTTTACTCTACAAAACTGACGACAATATGCTGTAGCAGAGGGATATTAGCCATCAACTTAAAAAGGGAAAGTAAATCACAAGAAAATATGTGCTTCCTTAGCACTCTACACACTTCCGTACAAGGGGCAAATCTGGTTTGAGTATTCTAATTTCTTATTACTATTGAAATCCACAAGGGAAAAGGTAGGACAAGGCTGGAATCCTCCCACCAAGGCCAGACCACTGAATGAAAGCTAAGTCTCTGTGCCCATCTCAGGGACATTGAGGAGAAGATCCAAAGGACACGTGCAGTTGTGTTTCTTCTAGTCTTGCCTCTCTTCCAACCCACCTTTCCTCATTCTTGTCCTCAAATGGTCCCAGCTTGCTGCCAGGCAGGAAGCTCTGTAGGGAGGAGCTTCATGCCATATACATGGCACATATCCCCCTTTTCACCCTCAGAATCCTGTTCTCTTGAGCAGAAGGACTCTACCAATTCTGCAGCAGGGAGCCCTCTGCATCTATTCAGATATGGCCAGACAATGTCCCTAATGATGGGAGTACCTTCTAACAATGTTTGCAATGGTTATAAGCTCCTGTTCAAAGGACCATGAAAAACTTGCCTGAGATACTCTCTTCCAATTAAACCAGCTAAAGGCATACTTCAGTGACCTTGTGTAGATCTGCACAGGGCTGTGCAAAACTACAGTTTCACTCTGTGGAAGCTGCATTCAAACATTCTCCTCTGATTCAATCTGTGTCAATTCCCTCCCACCCAAATTTTGCTGAAGTTCAAAGAATCTCAAAATGTCAAAGCATGAGGTAGTCAAACTACCTAGTTTCACTTGATTTTTTAAATAAAAAAAGTGTCTTGTACATCTGAGATGGAAAAATATAAGCCATCCCAAATCCACTCAGAAGGTTTCACTGAATGAGTTTTCTATGGTTCTAGTTCTCTACTGAATGTATTTCCTTTAATAGCTGATAAATTAACTCTGCTCTAAACATAATGGTTCTTAGTGTCATTAAATCATAATATCCTATAAATAACCAAACACTGTCAGCTCCATATACCCTCTTCCTATACACTTGTTGCATTAATATTTTTTAAATAATTCTTTTTTTAAAAAAAAAAGTCATTGACAAACTCAATAATAATTCAAATAATGTGTTTCACAACAAATCTGGAATGAGACATATCAGGGAGAATCGCCCATGACTATTTTTATAAACCCATAATTGTTTGCTTTACTACTGGTAATAACTAGTTGTGTGCCATGCAAAGGGTTGTGTGTGTGTGTATGCATACACCTTTTCTTGCTGTAACCATACACAATGTCTTCAGTCTCAGATACTATACCTACTGGATTAGTATCTTTGCGATTGACCTATAAAACGTATTAGTAATCCACAAACAGCCTACATTATGTTTTCTTTAGCCTTATTAACACCTTTACAATTGCTAAGAGATTCCTATTAAATCTCTTTCTAATAAGCACTTTCTATCTATTAATCCTCCTTGGTCTGCCTGTGATCTGAGCTGACAGGGAAGGGTATGAGCTCTAACTGCTTGGTCATGCAAACTTCCAGCTTGTTTTTATGTGTCTGTATAAACTGTCCACTCTGAAGATGGAAGATCTTAAAATGGGAGGCAAAGTACAGATCAGCAAAACGGCAAGTAACAAACTGGATGTCCAAATAGCCCAACAACCTGTCTGTCTACTTACAAGCAAATAAAATTGATACATTAATGGAAATCCTTTTATTCTCATAAGTACCATTTCTGGACATTTGCATTTCCAGAGATAGTGTCCTTGTGTCAGCCTGATTAGTATCTTTCTATGCTCCAAGTAACATAATTCCAGGAATTTTCAACTTTCAGGAAAACTCCCACTGACCTCTATGGGTTTTGGATTGAGGGCTGAAAATATCTAACATACTTACAGGCTTTCTGAACACTCTTAGCATTAGAGACTCATACAAACTTGACTGAATCAATTTTATTTATTTCTTTTCTGTCGGCCAGAGAAATATTTTCCCAGTGTCCATGCTATTTGCTGTCTACAGTTAATCCTGATTCCTTATTAATTCTCAGATCCTATAAGCTCCACAGACAACTAACACAAAGACTCTCTGAAAGCATCTGGTGCAGTAACTGGCTTGAAGCAAATCTCACCTCCTGACTTTAAGGTACTCCAGAGCTCCCAAATGTGGTAGCAACATGGTATGCACACTGAGGCATTGACTTTTCTAACCGTGAAATGTTTTAGCACAGCAAAGCAATAAAATAAAGAAAACGAGATAAAAATCTTTGCTTGAACTTAGTTTTCAGACAATATAAATCTATAGTATAAGGGTATTGATAGCCTGATTGAATACATCAAATAATACGATTTGTGATATTACTATCACCAAAGGCCTTGTACATCACAGAAGCTGCTCTGGCAGACTCCAGTATTCTTTCGATTGCTGTTCCCTCGAACCAGGATGGCTTAATATTCCTCTTCATGGCAAGTAACAAACTCAGCAAATGTCATGTTGAAACCGGTTCAAAGATGTTTTGATTATTCTCACTACACTGAAAGCACAGTTAGGCTCTGTAGTAAGCTGAGGCACATAGGAGATTGTTTAAAAGGCTTGTAATAACTATTTTAACTGTCTGATAGCTTCAGACATTCTTTTTAGTGCTTTGCTCCAGGACCTGAAAAACATTCTGCAATGATCATGCATAAGATAATCATGTAAAAAGAAGCTGCAGTAAACTGCGGAAAGCCAGCTTATGAATATGGATGACCCTTTCACCTGGTTTGTTCCAGAACACAGAGAGAGGGGAGCAGCTATAGTCTGAGAGTGACAGTTAAAGAGACAGAAAGAAAGCAGAAAAAACTTGCAATGCTTTAGATGAAAAGGACTCGGGTTGATAGTAGAATAATTGGAGGAACAAAGTGTCTTTCCTGACAAAGGGATGAAATGCGTAGAATAACGAATCTCTTTCCAAAGAGGTAAAACCTGCAGATTTGAATTTTCATCTACAGATGATCTGCTGCACCAATAGAAAGGTGCCTAATGAAGAGGAGTATTTTAGAAATGCCTAAAGTGGTTGTCATTAAAATCTTGATATTTTTGCCTTTGATTATTGTAATAGGGCTGTCAAGCAATTAAAAAAAAAATCACGATTAATCACGTGATTAAAAAAATAATTGTGATTAATGGTGCGATTAATCACATTATTAAACAATAATAGAATACTGTTTAAATATTTTTGATGTTTTCTACATTTTCAAATATATTCATTTCAATTACAACACAGAATACAAAGTGTACAGTGTTCACTTTGTATTTATTTTTTATTACAAATATTTGTGCTGTAAAAACCAAAAGAAATAGCATTTTTCAGTTCACCTAATACAAGTACTGTAATGCAATCTCTTTATCATGAAAATTGAACTTACAAATGTAGAATTATGTACAAAAAATAACTGCATTCAAAAATAAAACAATATAAAACTTTAGAGCCTACAAGTCCACTCAGTTCTACTTCTTGTTCAGCCAATTGCTCAGACAAACAAGTTTGTTTACATTTGCAGAAGATAACACTACCTGTTTCTTGCTTACAATGTCACCCCAAAGTGAGAACAGACGTTCACGTGCCACAGTTCTAGCCAGCGCTGTAAGATATTTACGTGCCAGATGCACTAAAGATTTCTATGTCCCTTCATCTTAAACCAACATTCCAGAGGACATGCATCCATGCTGATGACAGGTTCTGCTCAATAACAATCCAAAGCAGTGAAGACCAACGCATGTTCACTTTCATCATCTGATTCATTGTCATACTGGATCAGAATCATTGGACTATCTAGTCTAGTAACTGGTGTGTGATGGTGACCAGCATCAGAAGAAAGTACAAGAATGCTGAAGAGGGAAATTATGGAAAAACTTCCACATAGAGAAAGTTTCTTCCTATCTCTCCATGGTATTTATATGCCCCTTTCTCTCCCCCCATTACTGTGATCCCCTCACAGTTTTTGAGGTATAATATTTGCAATACTTCTGTGAGTAGGAAAGTGTTGTTGTGCCCATTTTACAGATGAGGAACTGAGGCACAGAGAGACTAAGAGACTTGCCCAAGATCACAAAGGAAGTCTGTAGTAGAGCAAAGATTTTAACATAAGTCTCCTAAGTGGTAGGTTAACACCTTACCCACTGTGCCATCCTTCCCCTCTAGCTCCTCAGACAGAGGTTAACTTACGGTCCTTAAGTATGAGGTTTCTAACTAGATATCCCCTTCAAACTTTTTTGCCTTGTTTTCTTTCCTTATAAGCAGAGTTCATAGCACAATACTATTAAGGCCGTCCTATACTTCCCATTATAAGAAACTAGGTTCATTTGCTTGTAACTTTGCCGTCTTTAATTGTTCAGGCTGAAATTTTCCATGTTGGGTGAATTTTTCATGAGGATCAATTGTTCTAGAAAATTTTAGCCAAAAGAGGCTAGGGGAAAATACATTGGTTTTGCCCATATTTAAAAAAAATGGCAAGCTTTTACTTCTAAAAGTCTAGTACTCCCATGCTTTGGATGAGGGACTTGATATTTGACAGAGGTTGGACTTTAGGTCAAGGATATGATTTTTGCTTTCCCAGTGAAAATCTGCCAATATTTGGCCAAGTTATAAGACTCTGGGGAAAACAAAACAAAACCACAATTTGCACATGCTCAGTAGAGACTTCTTAGATTTTAACAGCCAAATTTCCACCAGTTTATCTGCACTGGACAGGCTCAATCCAGAACTGAACAGGACTTTCCCTGAAATTGCAAGTTATGGGCTGCTGGGTCCTGAAGCAGTATGGGGTCCAAGCACCTGAACTGTGACTGAAGAGCTAGTCCCTCCTGTCTCTCCATGACCTCTCTGGCTCAAGCAATATGAAGAAGGAAGCTTCCTGGTTCAGATGAAGAGGGGACAAGAGTTGGAGGAGGGAGAGGGCAGTAAATGGAGACAAGGAACCTCAGCTGGAAGGAGCTAGGAGTGGAAGCTGGCATAACTGGGAGAGAAAGTGTGATGGGGAGTTGGGGTGTAAAGGGAGACTGGGACTGGCAGAGCAGGGTGACTAGGATGGAGAATCACTGGGATGAGGACAAGGAGGTCAGGGGTGATGATCAGAGGCATGGATGAAGAACTGGAACTGGCTGGACAAAGATCCTGGGAAAATGAGCCAGAGCCAGAGGAGAGGGAGAGAAGAAGACACTGAGGCTCTGTCTACACTATCACGGTAAGTCAACCTAAGCTACGCAACTCCAGCTATGGGAATAATGTAGCTGGAGTTGACGTACCTTAGGTCAAGTTACCACAGGGTCTACACCACGGGGGGTCGACGGAAGAAACTCTCCTGCCAACTTACCTTACTCTTCTTGTTGGGGGTAGAATACAGGTGTCAACTGGAGAGTGATCTGCTGTCAATTTGCCAGGTATTCACTAGACCTGCTAAATCGACTGTGCTTGGATCTACTCAGAGTGTAGATCCTGGCTCTAGTGTAGACATAGTCCAGGAGGAAGATTGTGACTAGAGCAAAACTAAAGCCAGCAGCCTGAGATGGGGTTATCAGGATTTCTAGACTTCCTGCTGCACAGTGGGGGATGCATTTGACTCCTGAGGACTCCCCAGGAGGAACCTAGGGAATTTCATTTTGGAAAAATTGAACAGAAATGTTTCAATTTTTTCAAAACCTAGAGAATTTTCAGAACATACTTGCCACTGAAAGTTTTGAAATTTTTAACTTTTATTCTGATTCCAACCCAAAAACATATTTGAAATGTTAGCATTTACATTCAGCTCTAATTGGATCTGGGAGCCAGTGGATATGGGGAATGAGGGTTATGGATTGGGTGAACGAGGCCAAAGTATGTCGGGGGAGAGACAGATTAGTTGGGTAGCCAGGAAGGGCTAGAAATAGGACTAGCTGAGCAACAAAATTAGAAGCAAGGAGCTGGAGGAAACTGGGAATGGCTAGATAAGGAGACTTAGCATTGGAGGAACTGATACAGGGAGTCCGGAAGGCTGACATTAGATTTGCTGGGACTGGAGTGAAAAACCTGAAGTGTGCAGGTTAGGATGAGTTAGGTGAGGACAATGGAACTAGGAGAATGAGCCAAAGGTGGGAAAGACGTAAGTCTGGGATAGGATGGAGGGGAGGAGGAAGAAAAGGTCAGGCTTGGGGATAAATGCACACAGAAGTCTGTGCCCTTCAGAGCCTGAATGGAACCCAGGATTCCTCAGTCTCACAATTCCTCTGGAGGCAGCAAATATCTGTGGAATCAACTGACACACACTGTCACTCATTCCCTTCTAATGCTGGTACATATAGAGGATACTATTCGTTACTCAGTTAACTCAAGTGGCAGAGGTCTGATAGGTAGATATAAAGTTTACAACACTGCTGCTGACCCATATGGAAAAAATAGCATGTGATCATATAATTAAAGATTGTATCATAATGTCTACACACAAGGGGGCTGAATTAAGGTTGCAAAGGGAGACTTAATTGTGACAATTCATAAGTTTTGAGTGCTTGATTTTGCAACCTTACAAATGTTCTTTTAAGAGTTTTTTTTAAATTGTTTTGCTTTGAAGTGTAATTTAATACAGATTACACAGTAGCCTGAAAAGAGTGCTGAATAACCTAGCTATCTTGTGGCCATGACAGGAGATTAAAAACTTCTCCACCTCAATGTACTCTTCTTCCTGCCTTATAATCAGAAAGTAAGCATTAGTACTTGCAAGTCAACCACCAGCTGACTGGATTCTTTGCCTATGCTGATTACTTCTAAACTGTTAGCCAGGTCTGCACTGAACAAGCAAATAGATGAATTGCTGTAGAGGCGTTCAAAGAGTAGGTAGTATGTTTCAGAAGTTAATTTTCTTACTGTGAATGAGGTTATGCTTACTTACCTCATGAGGGTATTAGGATGATTAGTTATTTATATTTGTGAAGCACTTTAAGAATTGTTATAGCTCAATTATTATTAATCATCAATCTAGCACACTCTTTTGAAACAGGGTTTTACTTCAACCAACATGCCACTGAGTATGAGGAGAAATCTAATTTTATACAATGAAAATTATCTTAATTGTCTAATATTTTCAGATAATTGTGCTTTAGAAATATCACTGCAGCCTCCAGATTCCAGAAGTCAGCAACACAATAGCACTAATATTTTACATACTTTGCCATGTAGTGTCATAATCCAAGTTCTTCTAGTGTCATCATCCAAATTCTTCTAGTTTACATTCTTGTGATCACTGCCAATTTGCTTTATCATACTTGTTATCCCCTCACAGCACCAAAGGTATTATGTGTAACCACAGGAGCCAACTGAAAGGATATCCACAGCATGATACTAAGAAAGCCTCAACACCTGATTTACCACAGTTATCGGCCAAGTGTCAGACACCCCATATTCACTATGTTTGGATCAATTTGTTTCAGTCTAGTGCCACTCAATTGTGTTTCTCAAGCCACATTGTCAGAGTAAAGTGCAACAGGATTCTCAAAGAATATTGAATATTTCTACTGCAGTCCATTAGTCAGATATTGTCTTCTGGTTCCCTGTGTGTATGGAGAGGACTCTGACTCATGCAACATTCTTTCAGAGGTTTTCACTGTCCTCTACTAAAATGACAACCAGTTTTGTTGTCAGTGCAGAGGCTTTGATCCAGGAATGCAGAGGAGAAGAATTCACAATTCAGTTTCACTAGTAATACCACTAGACATAGTAGCATCAGCATCGTTTTACAAAAATATGCAGCAATTTAATATCTCATAGTCATACTCTAATATAGCACAGAAGACTGTAGCAGGCCACTGAGAGACTGAAACAATTATTTTCCAAGTTGCTATTGACCTGGAATCTTGAATTTTCCTACACCTATGGATGGTGGGCTTCTATGATTCGGACATGAAATCTGACTGTGTCATCAGAGGTCATCAAAAGGTCAACTTTTTTTTTTTTTAAATCAGCTCTAACCATTTCAGTGTCCTTACATGTGTAGAAGGGGCAACAATTCTAAATGAGTACAGTAATTTCTTCGGTAAGCCAGTCATACTGGATAAATTTGGAGAAATTAAGGTCATTCAGGGCTACCGGTTCTACCTGATGAACTTTAACCAAGAACATCCACACAAGTATCTGGTAGGTGATTACAGAAAATACATTAATTTCCATGTTCTCCTCTGCGAGGGAGTGGAACAAATTCAAACGTGACATATAAAGATGGTATGCAGTGTAGTCGTAGCCGTGTTGGTCCCAGGATATTGGTGAGACAACAGACATTGGTCCAATAAAAGATATTATTTCGTCCAGCTTATTTCGCTAATATAAAGATGGTGTCAGTTTGCCACCCTTATCCCTACCATCAAGCTACAAATGTGTGAGCATCTTTAAAATGTGTGTAACTTACCTCGCAGAGTCAGAAGAAAATGTAGTTAAAATAACCCTACCTATTTTAACCTGTGCCTTTCACCCGACCCTCTAGCTTCTCAGCATGCATCCTTCAACTTAGACCGCCTGGCATGTCAAAAGAGAGGTGTAAAAGGTGATCTTAGAAGTGTAAGGGCATTTTAAGTCCATATTAGGGGTTCTACATTACACCACCTGGAATGTCTGAATCTGAATTTTGTCCCCATCCATTTGTTCACAGTCAGCTGTTTGTTGAAGTCATGCATGGCTGAGCAGAGGCTACTATTAAAACATCAATGGCAATATACTTGTGTCAGAATAGTATCCTTTTTATGCACGCATGGCCAATATAGCACTCCTAGCTCTGAATCAGGCACAAGCAATAATGTTTGTGTGAAAAAAAACTAGCTGCCTGATAGTTTTATGTTTTAAAAAGTATAATGAAATTACCATATACAGTATACTTCGACTTATCCCAACAGCATGGAGGACACAGATTTTATTCACGTAATTGGGAGTTTGGAAAATCAAACGGATAGGTGCCATTCAGTAGTGAGGTGGCCTCCTCGGTGGCCGGGGGCTTGTCTACCACTTCCTTCTTGTAATCCTGGCTGGAGGTTTCTGCTCTATTATCTGACCTCTGCATTAGCGGAATCCCACCCTCGTCCTCCAGCATAAGATACATGGGGGGCAATAAAGGGATTTGGATAATGCAGATGTTCAGATAATGGGGAGTATACTGTATGCCCCTTATGCAATTTCTGTATCCCCTTTAAAATATGAAAAAAAGTATTACTAGAATGATGAAGATCTACATATATGAAAAAGGGATCGAGCTTAGTGACCCACAGTCTACTCTCCTTGTTTCAAATAAAAAGAGCAAACAAAATTGTAACATTTAGAAATTTGAGCAGTGGGTTGCAGCTGCTGACATTGATCGCTATCAACTAAAAAAAAAAACAGTTGCAAGTTTGCAAGACAATTTTCAGCATCTTGACAAAACTGCCGTCCACTTCCACTACCTTGTACGAATGTTTGTACAGCAAACAAGCTCATCCTTCTCCCTCCCTCACAGCAGTGGGCCACTATTATACTGACATTTCTGTGATGTCTCACGGTAAGACACAGCCAAGCATTCAGTGGAGTCCAAAGTAACATAAAATCCACAGACCAAAAGTATTCTCGTTTGCTCTCACCGAGTCAATTCAATAGTGTTCTAGCCACACGGGAACACTGACTGCTGCTTGGCTCTCCTGTAACATATTTTTCTATTTGTCCTTACTTGAGTTATCATCCTCTGTATTTTGTGTCTTTTCAGCTGTAATGGCAGCGTTACTCACACTTACAATTTTGCTGTTCGGTTAAAAAATAATCTGGTTTTATTGCAAGATGTTTTCTAGTCAAAACAATTACAGAACAGGCTTAGGTGCGGAAGACTAAGTGATAACAAAAACCAAAGAAATCAGTGTGGAATAAAATCCCTGGAAGGATTACAGAATTAAGACAAAATAAATTAGCATTAGAGACGAGCGAATAATTCTCAATGAGTAATTTAGCCTCCTTTTCTGCTAACAAAACATCCATGAGAAACTTGCAATTAGCTCATATTTATTCAAGTAATCTTTGAAAAATGTTACTCTGATTTGAGTATACACATTGCATCTGAACTGTGTAGATTTGCTGTGACTGGTCCTATGAGTCACATGGCATTGTTCCTGCTGCCTGAATGTGTGAGCATACAAACACTCCTGTTGCAAAGTCTTGGATGTGCAAGTTTAAAATTTGGTTTCCACAGGTACGGATGTGCTGTCCTCAAGGCTCACAGAAAAGAAACACAGCCAGAGTAGATTCAGCTTGAAATGAATACACAAAAACATGTTTTTGCTTTTGTCACTTACCTCTAATTAACACACAGGATAAAGCAATAGGATAACAGAGAGCTGATTCTGCATAGAGAGGAATAGTTGTAACATTTTCAAAAGCAACTAAATGATCAAGAAGTCTAGGTTCAATTTTCATATATAACTGAACATCAGGGATTTAGGTGCCTAAATCCCAGCATTTTTGAAAATAACTTGGGTACTTGGGTTTTCAAAAATTTTACCTAGATTTTGGGGGGAGGGGACGGGTTGTTGTTTTTTTTTTAATTGATCATTTTGTCATTAACACTTTCCATATTTAATTAGTGTTCCTGTCCAGTTTTACTGAGGGAGGAGCAACACTGGAGGGATTTTATCCAAACAGATGGCCAATATCTTTACTAGATCTTTAATACTGGCATTCAGCAGCAATATTGATTGATAAAAGCAAATACCATGGGCTGATTGAGTCAATGCATAACTAAAGTATTGTAAATGTATATCTGAAGGTAGGTTCAAACATTTTCACAGTGATCTCAAAACCACTTAACTTTACTGAATTAAGCACAACAGGACCATTGTTAAATAATATTTAAGACTGGCTGGAAAAACAAGAATTCTGTTTTGTGAAAAGATTTGAGAGTTTTCAGTATCTGTTTTCATTCTACATTGAAAAAAAAGTTTTCTTTTTATGAAAAAGAAATAAACAACAAACAGGAGACAGATCCATTCCAGAACAGCCAAAAGTAACAGGTCAAATTAAGGAGAAATGTGTTTAGAATCTTATTGTTGATTTAGTTCTGAATATATCTTATTTGTTGTCCTCAATAAGCATAAGCACAAAAGGATCAATATCAGTTAAAGTAATTTTTTAATGTAACTCATTGAGCTGTAGAATCCAAACAGTTTTGACAGAGAAAATATAGACATTTTTACAAAAACATGATTTACTAGTTTTTCACCAAAAATAAAAGTTTTGACATTAGCTATATTTTTAAAGTCAACAATGGGAAAAATAAAGGCAAAAGATTTATACGATAGAACTGTTTCAGAGGGAAAATAGCTATTTTGAATAGCACAAATCCATTTTCAAAACCGTACCACTGTAAGCAAACTTGTATAAGGCAATCAGAATTAGAGCTGGATGGGAATTTTCCAAAATGCCAAGTCAAACAGTAGATGTTTTCTGGAAACATTTTGGGTTCAATCAACTTTTGTTTGACCAACTAGCTCCTGGCCAACTCATCTGACTGGCTGCTGTGAAGCCTAAACTTCTAGAGTCTAAGACTCTGGGGCAATCCAGCCACATGGACTGTCCAAGGGTCCACGGTGGAGCTTGGGTTCCCTGGCTCAATTTCATTTTGAAATTTTCAAAAGAAAAACGTTTAATTATATCAAAATTGTTGCTTTTAATTCTGAAACAATATTTTTCACTTGGAATTACCTACAGACCAGAAATTCTGACTTTCAAATGAGCTCTTGTCAGAGCCTCTATTAAGAATTT
Organism: Gopherus evgoodei; assembly: GCF_007399415.2. Taxonomy (NCBI): domain Eukaryota; kingdom Metazoa; phylum Chordata; order Testudines; family Testudinidae; genus Gopherus; species Gopherus evgoodei. The sequence goes on from NC_044327.1 coordinate 118,809,858, forward strand.
GACTCCAGATTGATGAGAGGAGTATATACAGCAGATATAAGTCTCTTCCAGCAGCACTGGAGTCTAAAGAGATGCTTTGACTAACAAATTAAAACAAAACAAATAAACTTTAACTAATATATGTAAGATGGAAAAGTGACCACAGAATGCATCCTTACTTAGAACCCAAAGCAGCGTTACGAGTATAAACATACATCTTTTCTTAAAAGAATAGGAGATGAAATAGTAATAAAATATACTGGGTGAAAAACACTGCCTCTATATAGAGCCTAAGTAATCAGCTCTAAACACAAGAAGTGTGAATGCCCTAGGGAAGATCAAATCTCCCTGTTTAGATTCTTAAGTTACATCCATCATTCTAGTATTTGAGTGTCTGGAAATCCACCCCATATGTGGGGCCTAAGCCTGGGGCCGCAGTGCAGTCCTCCATGACTGCTACTTCCGCCTATGGGCTAAATTAGCAGCCATAGTCCCTTTGTAACACACATGGGTGTTGGGACCACATGTGACCTTCTACTGTCCTGTTCCCTCTAACAGTGCTGGCTTAGGCAAGACTAGCTTGGAGACCATAGGGAATGCCCCACAGCCTATAACCTTCCCATGAAATTCCAGTGTGAAGCATAGGTGTTATATATGACTTTGTAGTACAGGTAAATTTCACTCACAGCGGTCCATCAGTTGGGCAACCCACTGAAGACTGACAGAGAACAGCATTTGGCTCACATTGTATAGGGAAGGATTAAATTCACTGAGCAAAATGATTAGTAGGCTGGATGACTGGAGGGCTCATTGGCTTGGTAATGAGCTACAGAGTTTGTCTTCTATCCCATCCCTCAAATCCAGCTTAATTTGGTAATGTTCAAATGTAACTACTGTCTAACAGCTGATCAGTTGCCCAGAGGAAGTGAGTTGGGTGTTTCAATCTGCATCCAATGGACAGGTGTGTGCTCTGGATACCTGTGTGCTCTGGATACCTTTAACAATTAACACCTTTCTGGTAGTCTGAGAGCTCAAGAATGGGATGGGCATGGAGACTAAACTATTCTGTAGGTCCTAGAAGTGGTCACTACCGATCAGGACTGAGGCGCTCTGGAAGGATGTGTGAGGAGGCTACTAGCAGGGTGTCTGAGCAAGATGAAGGACCTTCAGTCTGCCTCTTTTCCCCAGTACTAAACAATTGGCTTTTAAAAAGATTCTATAATAAAACTGAAACCATGGCTCAGGGCAAAGAAACATAAGAACAATAAATCCATTTATTTTTTTCAGCTGCAGAATGAAAAGTTTGAAGAATTCTAAATATTGTAATGCCATGGAGAATGGATGGGTGATACGTTCTATTTTTCTCATCTGATTTTTATGCATGAATATTTTTATTTTCTTGCTGAACATATTCTCTGTAATTTATTTCCAGAGATGGGGCTTTTAGCTTTTGTAAATTCAAAGATTTCTTCAGGCTGTTTGAAGACAAGTCTTTTTCCAAGAACTCATCAGGCTTGCTAAATATTGCAAGTCACAGTGTATTCCAACAGTACTTGAGATTAGACTTAAACAAAATAAAATCCTTGTAGTTTTTTGTATAGTTCAGCAGAAAGAATTTGGAAGAAAAATATATTAGAGCTTGCAACAGTTAGCTCACTCTTCTCTGAATTCTGAAGGTAGGGTTTTTCAACCATGACATTTACAAAAAAACAACAAATAAACATGTTGCAGTTGTTCTCTGCATAACAAGCAGTCTTAGATGATCATATGAATTTTTCTTTGTGTTGCAACAATGTCATTACAAATGTTTCTTCAGCATCAAGTACAGCAGGGCCCTGATCCCGATTGAGCTGTCTGTTTACTACTGCAATACAAATAATTCTTGTTTTGGGGGGGGGGGGAGGGGAAGAAGAGGCTGGAAAATAATTTTATAAGTAGTGAACAAATCTCCAGTTAAGATCAGTATCTATTGAAGCATGTTAATAGCCACCAAGGACTCCATAAATATGTACTATGTTTCAATTTGATCTCTGGTTGTAATCATACTAATCAAAGAGTTGGCTGACTTTGTATCAGTTGAAAACTCTTTATCTTCTTGTCAATGAGAACATTTTCCTTTTCAATTCAAATTTGATCCTTTGCCACATTTTACAATAACAATGAACTCAGGAAATTTTTTTTTCCAGGTCGTACATTTATTTTTTATTCTTGAAATCGTTGTATAGAGACATCATCTCCATCATGGTTTCCCAGCTCAGAGACTTCAACTCATTTAAAGTTTTCCTTAGCTGCAGTCACTTTTGAGAGGCAACTGATTCCACTTCAGTGTTTGTGAAACTCCTTCACCTCATTTCCAACAGAGCTTCCAAGCAAAGTCTTGTATCAGATGACCCAATCCAGCACCCACATAAATTAGTGGAATATTTCCATTGCCTTTAACAGGAGTTACATCAGGACAATATGAAACTTAGAATTCAACCTATCCCTAAACCAGAAGTGCCTTTTCCTCCATAGCACTACACCATT